>NC_064922.1:172766748-173966748 GCF_023897955.1 Schistocerca gregaria | reverse complement strand
CATCAAGAGTAGTGACTGGCGTATCGTGGCGAGCCAGTTGCTCGGCCACCATTGACCAGACGTTTTCAGTTGGTATGAGATCTGGATAATGTGCTGGCCAGGGCAGCAGTCGACCATTTTCTGTATCCAGAAAGGCCCGTACAGGACCTGCAACATGCGGTCGTGCTTTATCCTGCTGAAATGTAGGTTTTCGTAGGGATCGAATGAGGGGTAGAGCTACAGGTCGGAACACATCTCAAATACAACGTCCACTGTTCATAGTGCCTTCAATGCGAACAAGAGGTGACCGAGACGTGTAACCAATGGAAACCCCATACCATCACGCCAGGTGATACATCAATATGGCGATGACGACAACACGCTTCCAGTGTCCGTTCACAGCGATGTCGCCAAACACGGATGTGACCATCACGATGCTGTAAACAGAACCTGTATTCATCCGAAAAAATGACGATTTGCCATTCGTGCACCCAGAATCGTCGTTGAGTACACCACCGCAGGCGCTGCTGTCTATGATGCAACGTCAAGGGTAACCGCAGGCACGTTCTCCGAGCTGACAGTCCATACTGCTGCAAACATCGTCCAACTCCTCGTGCAGATGGTTGTTGTCTTGCAGACGTCCCCATCTGTTGACTCAGGGATCGAGACGTGGCTGCAGTATCCATCCATGCGGATAAGATGCCTGTCATCTCGACTGCAATTGATACGAGGACGTTGGGATCCAGCACGGCGTTCCGTATTACCCCCCTGAACCCACCGATTCGATCTTCTGCTAACAGTCATTGGATATCGACCAACGCGAGCAGCAATGTCGCGATACGACAAACCGAAATCGCGATAGGCTACAATGCGACCTTTGTCAAAGTCGGAAATGTGATGGTACGCATTTCTCCTCCTTACACGAGGCATCACAACAACGTTTCACCAGGCAACGCCGGTCAACTGCTGTTTGTGTATGAGAAATCGGTTGGAAACTTTCCTCACGTCAGCACGTTGTAGGTGTCGCCACCGTCGCCAGCCTTGTGTGATTCCTCTGAAAAGCTAATCATTTGCATATCGCAGCATCTTCTTCCTGTCAGTTAAATTTCGCGTCTGTAGCACGCCATCTTCTTGGTGTAGTGATTTTAATGACCAGTAGTGTATATTTTATATCGCTGCCCTCCTGGGCCTCTCTACTAGTGACAGTCTTCTACTGTCCCTGAGGCTGGTGGGAGCAGAGTTTATAAATAAATATATATATATATATTTATTTACTGATATTTTAAACACCTGTCATCAGGTGGGCTTGCAGCAGCATCCTCTACTGCTCATCAGCCTCAGGATTGACAATGAAAAATATTAAGAAAACACGTAGACTGAACAAAATGGTGGGCAAAAACAGTAGACACAGAATACAAAAAGCACGAAGCCCTTCACACTCGACGAAAACCACACTAAAGACTGTCGGCACGACGCACAAACACTGACGACTTCGACAGCACAGGTGAACGGAGAAGCTTGACGGCGAACAATAAACACAAACACGATGGCACGCACGAGAAGCTGGTGGCGATGATCTCCAGTGCGCGAATGTCCACTTAGCGTGTGCGAGACCGGGGACGTGCCAAGAGGGGAAGAAGGGGGAGGGGGAGGGAGAGGGGAGAGCAAAGATGCCAGTGGCAGAGGAGATGTGAGGAGGAATGGAGGTATGGAGGTAGGGGAAGCCTGGGGGAGAGAAGGGAGAGAGGGTGCCCATAGGAAGAAACACAGGGAGGGAGGATCAAAGTTGGTAGGAGGGATAGATGGGGAGGAGGGCATCATCAGGGAGGTGGAGCTGGCGGAAGCCACCTAGGGAGAGGGTAAGGAGGGTGGAGAGATGGAGAGCAGGTGGGACGTGGGAATACAGGCACGGCAGTGGACGGGGGCGGGAAAGGATGAGAGAGACCAGCGGGTGAGGAGGATCGAGTTTACGGGAGGTGTAGAGGATCCGTATGCGTTCGCCGAAAAGGAGGAGGTGGGGGAAGGGAATAAGGTCACACAGGATCCGCATGGGGGAGGGGAGACAGATGCGATTGGCGAGGCGAAGAGCATGGCGTTCTAGGATCTGAAAGGATTTGTGAAAGGTAGGGGGAGCGGAGATCCAGGCAGGGTGAGCGTAGCAAAGGACAGGGCGAATGAGAGATTTATAGGTATGGAGGATGGTGGAGGGGTCCAGACCCCAAGTACAGCCGGAAAGGAGCTTGAGGAGACAGAATCGGGAGCTTGCCTTGGCTTGGATCGTCCGGAGGTGGAGGGTCCAAGAGAGGGAGCGGCGTTTACGTTCTCTTCTTGTAGAGGCCACTCCTGTCGAAGTGTCGATGTAACCGGCGTGCTATTGGCTGACGTCGTCTCACAGCCTTCTCTGCTCTTCTTCATCTTCGTGCCGGGGCTTGTTGTGAGGCCGGAGCAAACATGACGCCACGTTTTACATACGCCGATTACAATCATTCACACTCAAGAGACGCACTTAACGACACAAATCTCGCAAGCCGCAAGGAACGAGGACATTCTCCGCAGGGGAAGAAAAGCCTTTCTGACCATGCAGATGAACTGGCCCCTCGGTGTCTTCCAACCAACAACACCACACAAAAATCTTCCTGAAATAACTTGTCATTAAAAATCTCTATCAATTGGCTAAACCCGAAGCTTTTGATACGCAGCACATATAAACACGATGGGCGACTGAAGTATGTAATAGAACAGCTCAAGTGCCTCGAAAGCTTGATAGCAGATACCCTCGAAATGAAAATGAGATTAGAAGTCTTGCTGAGAAAGGTAGGTGTATTAAGTGTCTGTTCCGTAGTAACAACCTGAATTTCAGATTTGATCAAGGACTGGTGAAAAGTCGCTTGCTGTTAACAATGAGCACACAGATATAGGTTGAACACACATTCCTCCATGGGCTGACTGGCGGATTTGGAAGTATACAAAAGATGGAGAGCATGCTTAGTAACAAGTGATAACGCATTTAAAAGAACACATATAGATAAAAAGAGTGATAAAGCTTTGTTGTTGTTTCAGTTATCAGTGTGAAAACTGACTTTCTGCAACTTTCGACGCTACTGTATACGGTGGAATTGTCGCTACCTCTGCATAGCAACTGTAGCCTATGGTCATTTGAACCTGCTTATTCTATCTGAGTCTTAGAGTACCTCTCAAATTTTATCTTTCAAATTTGTCGCTACTGAAAAATTAACTATTCCTTGAAGCCTCAAAACGTGCTCCGTGAAAATATCCACTTTTTAACCAAACTGTGTCATAAACGTCTCTTTTTCCTTAATCTACTCAGTATCTTTTTATAACTTACCCAATTAACTCGTCTAATCTTCAGCATTTTTCCATAACAACACATTTCGAACGTTTCTGCCTTTTCCTTACCTGTGCTGTTATTGTCCACTTTTCACTTACGTATAAGGCTACACTCCAGACAATTACTTTCGGAGAAGAGTTCTTAACACTTAAATTAATATTCGATGGTAACAAATTTCTCTTTTGCAAATTTTTCTTTCTTTCTGTTACATGCCCGCGTTTTATACCATCTGTAAATGTGTTGTCGTCTGTTACTTTGCTGCACAAACAGCAAAACACGTCTATTATTTTATGCATCTCAACTTCTAATTCTCCCAGAATCGCCTAACGTAATGCGACTACACTCCACTGCCCTTGCTGCACTTTTGTTGACGTTCATTTTATAGTCTCTTCTCAATGCGCTATCTATTCCGTTCAACAGTTCTCCTAAGTCCTTCCCGGCCTGCGGCAGAGTTACTTTTTCAACGACAAAATTTGGTGCTCTCATTTTGCTTTTCTTTGAGCATTGATTCCTTTTCCAAATCTCTTCTTGGTTCTGTTTAGTCCTTGCCTTTTGGACAGATAGAATAACATATGGGAGGGCCTACAACCCCGTCTTATTGAATTGTTGTCACAGCCACAGTCTCGCATAAAGCATGAAAGTGAAACTGATGTGCACCTACATTGTGTACAGAGTGATAAAAATAATGTACTTCAGCTTGTGCTAAAGGGAAAAATAGTTGGCAGACGAGGAATAGACACAGAGACACGATGGCCACAGAGAAGCCACGAATGGATATGTAACAAGACCGATAACAACATCTGAGTATTGGTAGAAGATAATAAAGCACTCTCAGTAATCGCTATGTCTGAAGATCATGGAATGAGAAAAACAAGCACAGTATATTATACAAAACCTTAGTTAGTGGATGTAATAAAACTACATGGAACTATGTGGAACTCAAATTCTGGAATCCAGCTGAAAAGACACAGAGACACGATGGCCACAGAGAAGCTACGAATGGATATGTAACAAGACCGATAACAACATCTGAGTATTGGTAGAAGATAATAAAGCACTCTCAGTAATCGCTATGTCTGAAGATCATGGAATGAGAAAAACAAGCACAGTATATTATACAAAACCTTAGTTAGTGGATGTAATAAAACTACATGGAACTATGTGGAACTCAAATTCTGGAATCCAGCTGAAAGTGTACTGGTGTATGATGTGTTACACCCAAGTAACATCTCTGAACAAAACGTTTGCAGCATTATGGGTAGAGCCCTCCAACCAGCTCTGGATCTAACGCGATAATTGATATAATTTGGCATGATATCCGCCAGGCCGTCATCCAACAAATCTATCAATCAATGCCAAGCCAAATAAGTACTTATATAAGCGCAAAATGTACACCAACACGTTATTGATTTGCCCCATACTCAGCAATCATATAGAACTGCTCGCTCGATGAAAGATCCGCAGTAGGTGTGCTGGTGTAAGCTGTCGCCAGCACACCGGTTGGCAAAGAGGTTGCAAGAAGATAGATAGTAGGCGCTGAATAAAGCGCGTATCAGGAGAGAGGCCGAAGACAAGCTCACAAGCAACGCGCCGCCAACGCCCTCTCAGTCACATTCAACCCAGTCGCAGACAGAGTCAGTCGCAGGCACAGTCAGCCCAGTCTCTAGCTCAGCGTCTGTCAACACACTGCGACCAGGTTCGAGAATATAGCGGGACTTGTACTTCACCAGCAAGGAGACCAACACGGAATATTACTGAAGAGTTTGTACCACAACACATGGACTAGCTTAAAGATAAGCAGCTTTCTGTTCGGATCGATAAAGAAGTCTGTTAATGCATGTGTGCAGTTTGTGTCCTAGAAAGAGGATACTGGCCACCAAACAACATCCTCTCCTTGCTTCTCATGGTACAAGACTGGACAGTGGCAACGAGATGGCACAAAAGAAGGATTCTGGAACAACGTTTTGAATTACCTCGAAGAAAACGATTTAGTGACAAACAGCCAACATGGATTCAGAAAATATCGTCTCCTGAAACACAACTAGCTCTGTATTCACATGTAGTAATAAGTGCTATCGACAGGTGATCCTAAATTAATGCCATATTTCTAGATTTACAGAAGGTTGTCAACACCGTTTCTCACAAGAGACTTCCAATCAAATTGCGTCCATATGGAGTATTGCTTCAGCTTTCAGTTGTGTGACTGGATTCGTGACTTCCTCTCAGAAATGTCACAGTGCATAGTAATCGACGGAAAATGATCGAGTAAAATAGAAGTGATATCCGGCGTTCCCCAGGCAAGTGTTTTAAGCCCTCTGCTGTTCCTGATCTTTATAAACGACTTAGTGTACAATCAGAGCAACCCACTGAGGCTGTTGCTAGACGATACTGTCATTTACCGTCTTGTACAGTCAACAGAAGATCAATACCAATTGGAAACGGTTTAGATACCATATATGTATGGTATAAAAAGTTGTAATTGACTCTAAATATTGTAAAAGTAATATCATCTAGACAGTTACTGAAAATAATCCGTTAAATTTCGTTTACTCGATAAATGATACAAATTTAAAGGCTATTAATGGAAGTAAATACCAGGGAATTACAATTACGAGCAACTTAAATTGGACGCTCACACAGATAACGTTGTGGGGGAAGGCAAACCAAAGACTGCATTCCATTGGTAGAACGCTTGAAGAAGTGCAAAGATCAGCAGCTTGTATTGTACACTAGTGGCCATTAAAATTGATACACCAAGAAGAAATTCAGATGATAAACGGGTATTCATTGGGCAAATATATTATACTAGAACTGACATATCATTACATTTTCACCCAATTTGGGTGCACAGACCCTGGGCATTGAGTCAAACAGAGCTTGGATGGCGTGTACAGGTACAGCTACCCGTGCAGCTTCAACACCATACCACAGTTCATCAAGGGTAGTGACTGGCGTACCGTGACGAGCCGGACGCTCGGCCACCTTTGACCAGACGTTTTCAGTTGGTGAGAGATCGAGAATGTGCTGGCCAGGGCACGAGTCAAACGTTTCAGTATCCACAAAGGCCGTACAGGACCTGCAACATGCGGTCGTGCATTATCCAGCTGAAATGCAGGGTTTCGCAGGGATCGAGTGAAGGGTATGGCCATGGGTCGTAACACATCTGAAATGTAACGTCCACTGTTGCAAGTGCATTCAATGCGAGCAAGAGGTGACCGAGACGTGTAACCAATGGCACCCCATACCATCACGCCGGGTGATACATCAATATGGCGATGACGACAACACGCTTCCAATGTGCGTTCACCGCGATGTCGCCAAACACGGATGCGACCATCATGATGCTGTAAACAGAACCTGTATTCATCCGAAAAATGACGTTTTGCCATTCGTGCACCCAGAATCGTCGTTGAGTACACCATCGCAGGCGCTCCTGTCTGTGATGCAGCGTCAAGGGTAACCTCAGGAATGGTCTCCGAGCTGACAGTCCATGCTGCTGCAAACGTCGTCGAACTGTTCGTGCAGATGGTTGTTGTCTTGCAAACGTCCCCATCTGTTTACTCAGGGACCGAGACGTGGCTGCACTTTCCGTTACAGCAATGAGGATAAGATGTCTGTCATCTCGACTGCTAGTGATACGAGACCGTTGGGATCCAGTACCGCGTTCCGTATTACCCTCCTGAACCCACCGATTCCATATTCTGCTATCAGTCATCGGGTCTCGACCAACGCGAGCAGCAATGTCGCGTTACGATAAACCGCAATCGCGATAGGCTATAATCCGAACTTTATCAAAGTCGGAAACGTGATGGTGCGTATTTCTCCACCTTACACGAGGCATCACAACAACGTTTCACCAGGCAAGGCCGGTCAACTGCTGTTTGTGTATGAGAAATCGGTTGGAAACTTTCCTCATGTCAGCACGTTGCAGGTGTCGCTACCGGCGCCAACCTTGTGGGAATGGTCTGAAAAGCTAATCATTTGCTTATCACAGCATCTTCTTCCTGTGTTTTTAAATTTTCCTGCCCTCTGCCATCCTGGGTTTTTAAATTTTCCACCATCACCCATCTCACATTTTTTTAATTTCCTGCTGTCCACCATCTTATATTCCACCATCTTAGATTGTGACGTCAGAGGGGAGTGTGGCTTCTGTCGATGCTGGCCATGCAAGCAGTGGCCTAGCTTCCCACATATATACTTCCAGTAATACTGAACATGTTCATTAACATGCGGAAGATGGAGAAAAAATCGTGAACATTTCATTCATAGGCGAATATAACACCAAACTGAACCTAGAAATCTCTTCTACAATAGCTGTTCTAGGCGCTTTAATCCTGCCTCGGGCATGGATGTGTGTGATGTCCCTAGGTTAGTTACGTTTAAGTAGTTCTAAGTCTGATGACCTACCATAGTGCTTAGAGCCATATGAACCATTTTAAACTAATATCAATACTTGAGACAAACGTTATCAACAACGTGAACAGCAAGTAATGGATAACGGACAAAAGGAAGCGAGGTCATAGATGTTCAGATTTCATTTCAGTAACCTTCTAATTTTTATGTCTTATTATTTCTCAAGGGACTTAATAATCAATTTGTGCAGTTTGCTGAACACTATTCTTATTTTGATTACTTCAATATTGTGGCAATGAGAGAATAGGTTGGACACACCGTGATGTGAGCACTCACCACTGACAGTTACGTTGACGCCTTGAATCTCAACCTTTTTCGTGTCATTCTCCTGGAAGGTTGCTTGCAGCTTCCAAAGCCCCGCATTGTTGGCAGTCATGTTCAGCATAATTGCAGCACAGCTGCCTGCAAAGTGTCAAGAACGTATTACTGTGTCTGCCTGCCATTTAAAAGTTGCAGCTGATTCTGTACTTTAATTTATCAGTCTCTTAACTGGCTATTCTTTTCAATCCTACATATGACGTGCACTATCCTCTACAGGGTGTTACAAAAAGGTACGGACAAACTTTCAGGAAACATTCCTCACACACAAAGAAAGAAAATATGTAATGTGGACATGTGCCCGGAAACTCTTACTTTCCATGTTAAAGCTCAATTTATTACTTCTCTTCACATCACATTACCCATGGAATGGAAACACACAGTAACAGAACGTACCAGCGTGACTTCAAACACTTTGTTACAGGAAATGTTCAAAATGTCCTCCTTTAGCGAGGATACATGCATCCACTCCAGGCGCATGGAATCCCTGATGCGCTGATGCACCCCAGGAGAATGGCGTATTGTATCACAGCCGTCCACAATACGAGCACGAAGAGTCTCTACATTTGGTACCGGGGTTGAGTAGACAAAAGCTTTCAAATTCCCCCATAAATGAAAGTCAAGAGGGTTTAGGTCAGGAGAGCGTGGAGGCCATGGAATTGGTCCACCTCTACCAATCCATCGGTCACCGAATCTGTTGTTGAGAAGCGTACGAACACTTCGACTGAAATGTGCAGGAGCTCCATCGTGCCTGAACCACATATTGTGCCGTACTTGTAAAGGCACATGTTTTAGCAGCACAGGTAGATATCCCGCATGAAATCATGATGACGTGCTCCATTGAGCGTAGGTGGAAGAACATGGGGCGCAATTCACAGAAAATGTGTGTTGATGACGTGATTGCACAACTGCTTGAGGATTCTCGTCAGCTCACACATGTTGATTGTGAAAATTTACAATTTGATCACGTTGGAATGAAGCCTCATCCGTAAAGAGAACATTTTTACTGAAATGAGGATTGACACATTGTTGGATGAACCGTTCGCAGAAGCGTACATGTGGAGGCCAATCACCTGCTGATAGTGCCTGCACACGTTGTACATGGTACGGAAACAACTGGTTCTCCCGTAGCTCTCTCCATACAGTGACGTGGTCAACGTTACCTTGTACAGTAGCAACTTCTCTGACGCTGACTTTACGGTTATCGTCAACTGCACGAAGAATTGCCTCGTCCATTGGAGGTGTCCTCGTCGTTCTAGGTCTTCCCCAGTTGCGAGTCATAGGCTGGAATGTTTCGTGCTCCCTAAGACGCTGATCAATTGCTTCGAACGTCTTCCTGTCGGGACACCTTCGTTCTGGAAATCTGTCTCGATACAAACGTACCGCGCCCCGGCTATTGCCCCGTGCTAATCCATACATCAAATGGGCATCTGCCAACTCCGAATTTGTAAACATTGCACTGACTGCAAAACCACGTTCGTGATGAACACTAACCTGTTGATGCTACGTACTGATGTGCTTGATGCTAGAACTGTAGAGCATTGAGTCGCATGTCAACACAAGCACCGAAGTCAACATTACCTTCCTTCAATTGAGCCAACTGACGGTGAATGGAGGAAGTACAGTACATACTGACGAAACTAAAATGAACTCTAACATGGAAATTAAGCGTTTCCGAACACATGTCCACATTAGATCTTTTCTTTATTTGTGTGTGAGGAATGTTTCCTGAAAGTTTGGCCGTACCTTTTTGTAACACCCTGTATATTCTGCGCTACGTACCCTAGTTAGTGTACTCCACTGTACCGCTCCCTCGTACCTTTTTCATAGCCCGTGCCGAAGTAGAGCGGCCACGTCGTCCTGTTCCCGGTGAGCACCGCTTTCCCAATGCCTGGCGCCTCGACAGCACACTCCGTCAGGTTGGGGAACACGTCCATATAGCGCAGGTACAACCCTCCGCCACTCGCCACGACCGTCGACCCGGACGGGACCAGGTCGTAGGCTCCTGCAGGCACACAACACAACAGTACAGCCTCATTCCAATTGCTCCGTGACATTTTTTTTTATTATTTAGTGCATGGTACAAACGATGTGTTAATACGCACGAAGACATGGAAGTGGAGCTCAGCATCTGTAGCATCGTCGACGGAACGATTATGGTCGGTTGGTACAGAGGCGAGCGAAGGCTTTGGATCAGTGTTCTGCGGCGCTGCAGATTCCCCGACTTACGCCATCAGGTGGTGGGTTTCCGGGTTCTGCTTAATAGGTCAGGGGTCCAGTAAACAGAGGAAGCGGCTACACGCGTAGTTGGGGCTGTGTGCCCGGGTTCCCGGGTTCAACTCCCGGCGGGGTCAGGGATTTTCTCTGCCTCGTGATGACTGGGTGTTGTTTGATGTCCTTAGGTTACTTAGGTTTAAGTAGTTCTAAGCTCTAGGGGACTGATGACCATAGATATATAGTCCCATAGTGCTCAGAGCCATTTGAACCATTTGGGGGCTGTGTGGCGTGGATTGGGCGGTTATTTTTTGGGCTAGAGGATCTCGGGAAACTACAGGAAGAGCGTCAGTCTAAAAGGGTGCGAGGCAAACACAAGAAGTTAGACACAGTAACAGTCGGTATTGTAGTTGTAAATTGTCGTAGCTGTGTTGGAATAGAACCAGAGTAAGTGCTAATAGAAAGTACTGAAGCTCACATCATTAAAAGTACAGGAAACTGGCTGAAGCCGGAAGTAAGTTCAGCGAAAAATTTCACAATGGAGCTAACCGTGTACAGAAAGGATAGATTAAATACAACCGGTGATGGAGCGTTTATTGCTGTCGGAAGTAGCTTACCTTGTAGTGACAGTGAAGTATATAGTTCCTGTGAGTTAGTATGGGTAATGACTATACTTGACAACAGGAATAAATTAGTAATAGATTCCTTTTACTGACCCCTGACTCAGATGATAAAGTTCAAAGAAAACTTGAGCCTTGTATCAAGTACGTACCCCATTCATACAATCACACTTGGTGACGACTTCAATCTATACTCGATGTGTTTACAAAAATACATGTTTAAAGGATAAAACGTCCGAAATTGTGCAGAATGCTGTGGCGCGGCTGGTGGTATAATTGTTAATGTTCCTATTTTTTATTTAATGCTGTCGTCTGCCGTTCTCAACACTGGCTCTCTAACTACAATATTGGCAACCAGAAAGTGATTAGCAAAACGTGAAGCCTGTAATTAGTATTTCTAGTGCCCACTTCAACTGAGAAATACATTTATAGCTACAGCTTATAGCTCTGAGGAATTAGGAGATTGTCTGGGATTCATAATCATAAACCATTCTCACTAAAATGTTCACTATATTCTAAAAGTCACAGACCAAAAAGAATCCACAC
The DNA here is from genome assembly GCF_023897955.1 of Schistocerca gregaria. Taxonomy (NCBI): domain Eukaryota; kingdom Metazoa; phylum Arthropoda; class Insecta; order Orthoptera; family Acrididae; genus Schistocerca; species Schistocerca gregaria. The sequence goes on along the minus strand of NC_064922.1, from coordinate 173,955,309 downwards.
AATCCAACTACCAGAGCAGTTCAGAGTCTAATGCGCTGATGCCAATATAACTGTTCAAATTAAATGTTTAAGTGAATGCTCGCCATAATTTGATGATAATGTTTATCAAACGCCACGCTTATAATTGTAGAATGTCTGTCCTGCGGAGGCACGTGAAAATACGACATACGCAAACTGAAGATAGATCATTAACGTCATCCCAAAATTAACACTTCACTCGAAAACGTTTTCATGGTTACACGTATCCCGAGTAACTTATTACTTCATCAGAGGATGTTTATATCAACGATACTGACGCGACGCGACTCCCGGCACATCTGGAGAGAACTGGGGCCTTCCTCTTTCTCGCGCAGCGTCCTTACATATAAAGCCGCGGTGCAGATGGCTAAGGGAACGCCTGATCAAATCTGCTCTCCCGACTAGCCGCTGGGCTAGTAATGCACCACTTTACGTTATCGAATAAATCATTGCTTCCTTTGCTGATGGTCGATGAAGCTTTCAATTTAATTGTGCAATCAGCACACAAGTAAGAAATCATAATAAAAGTCTGACGTGGCTAAGTCAAATATTTTGGGCAAGAGAATTAATGTGATTACACTACACGCAGTAGACATGCTCTGAACTTGCTTTTTGGAGATACACTATAGCTACAGTTTTATAGTTATTCTGTTGAAATTTCTCACATTTTTATGATTATAGCGGATCTCCCTTCTACTTAAATTTAGACATCCTAGCTTTATTTATTCGCCTACTCAATCTATCTTGCTTCCTTAACTTCTAAGAGAAAGACCAGAAAACCGCGAATTTCAACTAAAATTTTAATTTATGAGATCCAGAGTACTGTTTCTACTAAAGTATTATACAAAAGGAATCTAAATATAAATATTTAAGTTTCTAGCTCTTTTCTGTTGCGCCAATGATTTTTACAGAAAAACGTCCAAATTTCGAAAATGGTTAAAGTTATTGAACTGATATCCAACACATCTTGATTTTGTATTACTCCTGACATGCTAGAAACGTTTCAGGTTATTTACTTCATTTTAAAGTATTGCGCAATATTTATGACGTCAGAGCTAGTTACAGCGGACTAGGCTGGCACCCAATGGAAAGACTGATGTGAATTTTATAAGGTGTGAGTAGGCTGCTTCCCTACAATGCTTTTTCAGAAAAAAAATGTTTTGTACAATTAGTTCAAGAGCCATAGTTATGCATGCATTTATAGTTTCCTATTTGTCCTCGGGCTATTTCTGCTTTGCAACTTTTCGCTGTAGGTTCACAAGTCCTCTTATCTGTGATGTGGCTGATATAGGATCTGCTATCCCGTCACTGGGAAGCTCTCAATTTGACCCCCTTTCCAACTCGCTCAGTCAGCTTAGGAAGCACGAGTCGGTCTTCGTGGCACAGTTTCCTGCTTGCTTGACACGTTTGCACGATACTTAATCTTCTGGCTGTGAGCATTTCCTATTATAGGGTAGACACAGCTGGCGCTCTGGGGTCTATGACATTACGATATCTGTTGTCGGACGACGTTGAAACAATTATCAGTACATCTACAACCCTCAGGTGGCATACGCAGTCATCAGATCAAAATCGACGGTCGTCTTTCCAGGTATACTAATTTTCTTTACGGCTGTGTAGATAGCAAGTTGTACGAGGGTAATCCCAAAAGTAATGTCTCCTATTCTTTTATAAGTACATAGACCTGTTTATTTCTACAATGGTTTACATCAGTTTACAGCTTGAACATTTAGCTATTTTTTGACATAACCACCATTTCTGTCGATGCATTTCTGTAGACGCTATGGCAGTTTTTGTATGCCCATGCCATACCAGCTCGCCGCCATGCTGTCGTCGGAGCTGAATCGCTTTCCGGCCAAATGTTCTTTTAACCTAGGGAACAGGTGATAGTCACTGGGCGCCAAGTCAGGACCATAGGGTGGGTGGGTGATTATGTTCCACTGAAACTGATGCAGGAGAGCAACGGTTTGCCGAGCGATGTGTGGGCGTGCATTGTCATGTATTGTCATGCAGAACGTGTACGCCCTTGCTCAACATTCCTCTTCTCCGGTTGTGAATGGCCCGTTTCAGTTTCTTCAGAGTCCCACAGTACCTGTCAGCGTTAATTGTGGTCCCAGCGATTCAGCCCCGACGACAAGGTGAAAGAAGAGGTTCATAACTTTCTGAACAGCATGGCGGCGAGCTGGTATGACATGGACATACAAAAACTGCCACAGCGTCTACAAAAATACATCGACAGAAATGGTGATTATGTCAAAAAATAGCTAAATGTTTAAGCTGTAAACTGATGTAAACCATTGTAGAAATAAACAGGTCTATGTACTTATAAAGAAATAGGAGACCTTACTTTTCGGATTACCCTCGTACATTCATCCGTCGAGCACAATTTAAGTGACTGCACCGTTCTGCTCGGCCAGTTACAGTTATCGAAGAGTCATCAGCAGTCATCAGCAAGTATCATCACGTTACTGCAATCCTCACAGCGTATCGTAATGTTTACCATGAACCAAGGGCTGTCATCGACAGCAGTCCAGACGAAGCTGCAGTTAGATTAGTCATCGTTCACTGAGTTAAGTCAGAGCAATATTCATATGCCATGCCGACACACCAAACTAAAGACATTTTTAAAGGGTAAAACGGCCGGAATCATGCTGTATGCTTTCTCAGGAAACTGTTTTGAACAATTAGTTCAAGAACCATAGTTATACATGCATTTATCGTTTTGTATTTGTCCTTGGGCCATTTCTGCTTTTTCGCTTTTCGCTTTCTGTCAGTCACATTTCTTAAACGGCTGTATTCTCTTTCGCCTGCTTCATTTACTGCATTGTTATATTTTCTCTATTCATGAATTAAATTGAATATCTTCTATGTTGTCCAAGGATTCACACTTACATTTTTGCCTACTCGATTCTCTGTTGCCACAACTACTTCACCTTTCATGGTCTCCCACTCATCACCTACTGTACTCTTCTCCCTTCAGTCAATCGCTGCTTAATGCTCCCTTTGAAACTTTCGACAACCTCTTGTTCTTTCAAAGTATTTAGATACCACCTCCTAATTTCTTACCTTTCTGCAGTTTCTTCACTTTACACTGCAGTTCATAACCTATAAATTATTGTCAGAGCTCTCATCCAGTCCCTGGAATTTTTTTGCGTTTGAAAAACTGATCTCGGGCTGTGCGTCTTACCATCAAATAATCAATATGAAGCTTACCGGTTTCTCCTCGAAGTATATAACATTTTTAAATGTGAAAATGAAGTGTCTGAACTAATTAAAAGTTTGTCTTTTATGCCAAATTCTGCCAGTCGGCTTCCTCTTTCTTTTCTTTTCCCCAGTTCGTGTTACTGCAAAAACAGATTTGTAACTGATCACTGATCATTAATTCAGTGATTCTGGAACACTCTATGCATCTCATGTAAAGGAAGAGATGACACAGATCTTCCCAAGATAATCAGTCAGCACAATGGACAAAGAGGACCAGAATAAAAGCCCAGAAGAAATTGTGGTCGATCGTTTGTTGTAGCTGAAGTGCCCAACTGTTGTTACTTTCCAGAATGATATTTTCAGTCTGCAGCAGAGTGTGCGCTGATATGAAACTTCCTGGCAGATTAAAACTGTGTGACCGACCGAGACTCGAACTCGGGACCTTTGCCTTTCGCGGGAAAGTGCTCTACCATCTGAGCTACCGAAGCACGACTGACGCCGGTACTGACAGCTTTACTTCTGCCAGTACCTCGTCTCCTACCTTCCAAACTTTACAGAAGCTCTCCTGCGAACCTTGCAGCACTAGCTCTCCTGAAAGAAAGGATATTGCGGAGACATGGCTTAGCCACAGCCTGGGGGATGTTTCCAGAATGAGATTTTCACTCTGCAGCGGAGTGTGCGCTGATATGAAACTTGTTAGTTTGTTTGAGGACGAATCCTATTGGTAATCAGATGTCAAATAACTTTCACAAGTTTGCTCAAAAGATACAAACAAGCCCCGCTTCAACCATTCACTGCCGCCAATTCTAAGCCAAACACTGGAATGAGTGACATTTAATGCGAAAAGACAAACTAAACGGATTTAAAACACAATATGCGTTAACGGCGGCCGACAATGGGTGCATATAATAACAGTTTAAACATCTGGATTAAAAAAATGGTTTTCTTGGAATTATGTCGTGTCAGTATCTTTAAGAGAGAGAACGTACTATGTTACTCGTACTACGCCGATAACGCATTACTCCAGTTAAAAAAAAATATGTTGGAGCTTAAAGGCGTGGGAAAGGAAGAACGACTCAGCGCAATCGTGTTTGCTCCTTTTCGTTGTAGACGATCAAACGAAAGCCGTTTAATGCTGGAGGTATCAGTGATTAGAGATCACACCTTTATCTGATAGCTGATAAAATCTACTCAGACTGCTGTAAATATTTCCATGTTTGGAGACTGATGAAAGAATTCTGCCGAGGGCTCGGCATGAAGTAATACATAATTTCAAAAACATGTTAAAAATATGATAATAAGTACTCCTTAGAGATGTATTAGACAACAGAAGAAAACGACAGAAAAGAGATTAGAGGACGGAAAGATTATATGTACAACATATACAAGACCAATGGAGAAGTATAAAATCACTCATATACAATACTGAAACTACAATTACAGAGGATATTTTCAAATTGGCCCTAAGAAAATGGAAATAAGAGGTCTAGGGATTGATGCTCTGTAAACGGAACTACTGGGAAATTCAGGAAATGAGGTAACTAAATTAATCACATTATTATGTCCAAAAATTTTGGATATAGTGAAAAATACAATATACAAACTGAACAATAGATTTGCTTCCACATCCCAAGAAGTTTACCCTTAAAAGTGGTCCACATTGTATCTGGACAGAGTTGTCAAGGAAATAAACTTGGTGGAGAAATGGAAGAGGTACCAGTGGGCAAAAAACATGTGTAATATTGGTTGTGGAAAAAGCTAGAAAGTGTCAACACGACCTATTTACGTTATTCATAGGTCGGGCATCTGACGGTGTAAGTCTCTCATAAATGTAAGAAGTGATAGCCTTCATAGAAACCCAAACTTCCATGTGTCATACTGTCTACGACTCCATCACTCGCAACTTTACTTGTATTCCCGCCAGTGTTTCAAAGAGACAAATGTATTGAACATTAGTATTATGATTGTCATTTCACCTAGTAAGACCTGTACTTATTTTTAACAACAGATGAACAAACAGGCATTGGTGACGATCTTGCAGCTGTGCTAAATTTATGAAATTTATTCGTATTTGCGGAAAGAATCTGACAGCTGCGTTAGGTATGGAGACATCACCTATTAGTGACACATGAAGATTTGTGCCACATGGGGAATGAAGTCGCATTTCCCACTTGTTGCGAGCTGCCGACCTAAAAACTGCGACCATCCGAGTCGCAATTGAATTGAAGTTGCGAGCGAGAGATATGGAAATTTGAGTCGACCCGGAAGCTTGTTAAGAGAGCCGAAGTTGTTAACTCCGCCGCTCGCGACAAGCGGTCAACCAGGATTCGAGTTTGGCACAGACAGTGACGTGTCAGCAGTAGATAATATTTTCATACCTAATGCAGCTAATACAGGGTGGGCCAAATAAAAGTGGCCACGCCGAGCGTGTACCACACCCCGTGACGCACACATCACGTGTGTGTCCGCCACGTGATCCACAGCGGTTCATAGTGCGGGCTCTTCCAGTGTGAGTGGGGCAGTGTAAAGTGGACGATGATACGCACAGTGGAGCAGCGGGTGTTTATTGTGGAAAGTTACGTGAAAACAAAAGTCGTGTAAACGGTGTGGTCAGGTGTTTGCTGAGAAATTTAATGGTGTCAAAGTGCTAGAAGAAGAGTGCCACGCAGCGCTTGGTCCGAAAATGGCGTCAGACAGGATCTGTTTTGAACACGACAGCAAACATTCCGAAACATGCCCGCGCGCCTGAAAATGGGGCTGCAGTTCACCAGAAAATGCTTCGCTGTCCTACCAGATCAACCCGATACCTGTCGCAACAGACCGGCATATTACGTCTGTCCTGCGGACGAAGACTCCAACTGGACCTGTAGTGTGGTCGCGGCCCTAGCTGCCTACCCAGATCACCTGATCCGTCAGTGTGCGATTACTTTGTACGGGGAGCCCTCAAGTCTAAAGCGTACTAGTCGTGTTTTTTTTAAGTAAGTACCGTTTTGAAATTAAAAAAAGACGTGCTAAGATATCTCAATAATTTTATTTTTACATGAAAGCCTGTACCTTAATCTATGCACTGACGCCATTACAGTCTGATACTTCCTTGTTTACGTTGCGTACTGAGTATTTAAGATGCCTCCGATAATCGTGAGTCCTTCCGACTGTGAAGTACGGGCTGTTATAAGATTTCTTAGTGCTAAACGCCTAATAGCGATTCATCGTGAGATCTGTGCAGTTTATGGAGAAAAAATTATGAGTGATGGAATGCTAAGAAAGTGGATGAGAGCATTTAAAGATGGCCGCACAAATGTGCACGATGAACAACGGAGTGGGCGTCCTTCGGTCGTTAATGAAAGTTTGGTGCAGGATGTGGACAATAAGGTGAGAGAGAACAGACGCTTTACGATTTCCTCCTTGCGGGATGACTTTCCTGTTTCTCGTAGTGTTTTGTATGGCATTGTGCCCGAGCACTTGAATTACCGAAAATTGTGCGCACGTTGGGTACCGAAAATGTTGATGGATGTACACAAAACCAAACGTTTATACAGTGCATTGACTTTCCTTGAGCAGTACCACAGCGATGGGGATGATTTCTTAAGCCAAATTGTTACGGGCGATGAAACATGGGTGGCCTACGTCACACCAGAATTAAAGCAACAGTCCATGGAAGTTGAGCAAGGGCATCGTTTTGCTGCAAGACAATGCCCGTCCGCATGTGGCGAATCAGACCAAAGATCTCATCACATCTTTTCGGTGGGAAACTCCAGATCATCCTCCGGGCAGCCCCGATCTTGCGCCCAGTGACTACCATCTATTGCTGCACTTGAAGAAACACCTGGGAGGCTAGCGTCTTCAAGACGATGTCAAAACAATGGTGATGCAGTGGTTAGCAAGTCAGGCGGCAGACTTCTATGAGGAGGGCATTCAAAAACTGGTACAACGTTATGACAAGTGCCTCAATATTGGCGGAAATCATGTAGAAAAGTAGATTAAGGTACATGCTTTGATGTAAAAATAAAATTATTGAGATATCTTAGATCGTCTTTTTTAATTTCAAAACACTACTTCCTTTAAAAAAACGCCTCGTATCACGACAGCCCTCATAGCGTTCAAGAGCTGCAGCAGAATATTTCGGATCAGACTGCAGCAATTCCAGCAGTCCAGCTTTGATCCGCCTTCAGCAACTTTCGTATGAATTCGATCATACGATAATCGAGTCTTTTGAAATATGGGTTTGGAGAACAATTCCTAAGACGTTTTTGAAGAGAAAAAGCTTTTGCAGACAATAAGACGAAGATGTGTTTCGAGATCAAAATGCTCCAGACAAAATACTCTGAACACATCACGAGGGCATCAACCCGACATCTGTCGCAAGAGACCGGCATACCACGTCCATCACGCAGACGAATACTCTACGTAGACCTGTAGGCTGCTCACGCCCCTAGCTGGACACCCAGATCACCTGATCTGTCAATGTGCTATTGCTTTATGTGCGGACCGCCAAATCTAAGATGAATCACAACATCCCTCACAGCCTTCAAGAAGTGCAGCAGAACATTTCGGATCAGATTGCATCAATTCCAGCATTCCAGCTTGGAGCCGCCTTCAGCCACTTGCCGACCTGGGTGCAGAAGTGCCAAGATATGAATGGTGCCTACTTTCAACATCTGCTATAGTCAAGTTAGTACTGTATTTGCTTTCCTCTGCTGTGTTTCTCTATCCCCTGGAACTCTGTTCTCCGGGACATTTTTATGTGCCCCACCCTATAGAAAGATTCTGCAGTTGCGAATAAACTTCAGCTGATGGCCGCCAGTGTCTGTTTCTTCAGACGTTGCTAAAAATAAGTGCTATACTGTAATTAAATCACACAAATTATTAAAGTAAACTTTCACTGTCGATGAAAATAAAAAGGATTTACGATTTAATATTTCCAGTACTTTTGTATTGGTGTGATTCACGAACACGTAATGAATTCGATCATACGAAAATCAAGTCTTTTGAAATGTGGGTTTGAAGAAGACTTCCTGAGAGTGTTTTGAAGAGAAAACGCTATTGTAGACAATAAGACGAAGGTGTGTTCCGAGATCAAAATGCTCCAGACTAAGCTGTAGTAGTCTGAACACATTACGAGGGCATAAGACGCACTAAAGACAACTATAATGCTCGGAACGACAACAGATCAGAGGCGAAAAAGGAAAGCACGGAGGAGGTGGAGAGCTGACGTCAGAGAGAGAAGCGGAATGTTCTTGGAATAACCGAGAAAGAACGCAGCTCACAACAACAGCTGAAGGAGCACTGTTCATGTCGGTTGGCTCCGGAAATGACTGCGTGCATGATAACAACAGCCGATTAATTAACGATGCCTTACATGGAAAACTGTTTCATGAAATAAAAATACAAAATTAGCCAAGTGCGTGTAGGATTCGCGCTCTGAGAGTTCCGTAGAAACTTCATTACGTGAACTGACAGTTCATCCATTCGGCACTCGAGAATCTCGACGTTATTTGCCTGTTATCGATGCTTGTACTGGCGAGATGTAGGTTCCGGGAATTCCAAGACTTTCGAGAATGTTTCAAGTCTAAAGTAGAGTAAGAAACGACAAAAGAGAATTTTCTCCTGTGATATAATTACAAATGAACAATATACTGGTTTTTTCCTTCACTTGTACCAAGAAGCCCTGCTTCTTGCAAAATTTCATGATTCTAGCTCGGTGGGAAGCACCCCACAGCTTTCAATGAGTGAGTGACTGTGCGAGGGAGAAAATATGCGACGTAAATAGCCGTTTATTAAGGCAGCACTGACTTAGAAGCTTAAATTTTTGTTCATGGCCAAGTAACCGTTAACCTGAGTGTGTTCCTCAGTAAAAGACATCTTAGACAGACAGACAGACAGATAGACAGACAGACAGTTCGATAACAAACAACAACAAAATTTCTTTTGTCAGGCATTTGCGAATTAACAATTTTCCGATCTTTTTCCTTTACTTGCTTCTTACTAAATTTCATGATTCAAGGCCGCGGGGAAACATGTTACAAGTTTTGATGAATCAATTTGCGAGTATCAAAGTACGTAAGATTCTGACTCCATTGACGTAGAAGCTTCATTTTTTTTATAGCTCGAAGGGTCTGTAGACCTTAGTGTGCTACATACATTGATACGTCGACCCGTTTCTGAGAAAAAGTTTTTAAGAGCCGGACAGACAGACAACAAACTGATCCTATCAGAGCTCCATTTTTCCGGATTGATGTTCAGAACCCTAGAAAATAGCTCAAACAGTTTGTTCTATAAACAAAGGATGACCGACAAGGCACTGTTGGCCGGGGGATCCCAAGGGATTAATTGTCCAGCCGCCCAACTAGAAACGGTTTTCATTCCTCTCACACGATACAGCCTTCGTTCGCTTTGTGTGGGTTTGGTGTGTATCTATTGAGTGTAGGTGACAGTAATGGATGTTTCTAGAGTTTGGTGTCGTGGTCGTCTTGTATGACGATAAGAGAAAAGAGAGTTTGAAACCCGTTGCCAGCATATAGACTACTCCTAGTCTGACCGATGGATTACAATCACCAACTGTGTCACTTGACTTCTCTAGTTTTCCCTACAAGTCTTTAGTGTTGGTACCATTTGTCGCACGACTACACTTACAGTCAGTTTGCAACATTGTTCTACGCACCTTGAATCCAATGTTCAAGTCGAGTAGTTGAGCTGGTATGGACGGCACATACAGATCATCATTTAAAAGAAAGAAATAGGATACTAACAAATATGATCAACGTGGAGGACGCAACAAACAGCTGATATCATCTGTTTCTTGTAGACAGCCTATTTCTTGACGACGACGTCATTTACACAGGCCAATCAATATACAATGAAGAGCCAAAGAAACTGATACACCTGCCTAATATCGTGCAGGCCCCCGCGAGCACGCAGAAGTGCCGCAACACGAAGTGCCATGGACTAGACTAATGTCTGAAGTAGTGCTGGAGGGAATTTACACCATGAATCCTGCAGGGTTATCCATAAATCCTGTAAGAGTACGAGAGGAACGTTGCAAGGCATCCCAGATATGCTCAATAGTGTTTATGTCGGAGATTTGATGTTTTACCGGATTCCTCATATTCACGGTACTCTCGTGAAATGGTCGTACTGGAAAATGCCCACTTCATCGCTGCCTCGGAGATGCTGTGCCCCATCGCTCGTGCTCCGACTTTAACTCCACTTTCAAACTCACTTACATGTTGATAACCTACCACTGTAGCACCAGTAACCGATCTAACAATTGCGCCAGCCGTGTATTGTGTTGTATAGGTGTTGCCACCGGCAGCGCCGTGTTCTGGTTGTTTACGTATCTCTGTGTTTGAATAAGCATGCCTGTACCAGTTTCGCTGACGCTTCAGTGTAGATTACGATGATGATTGTCGTTCCAGGGCGCTAAGTTCAGCGATCATCAGCGGCCTTATTATGGGTGGCCAAAATAATACAACCCCAAAAAGTACACTCCGCCACACAATTAAAGGATCACTTCTTCAAAACTCCATAATTCCCTCCCATTGCGCCACAGAAGTGTGAAATTTGGCTCATAGGTGCCTACAGTCTTCCTATATAATGGAGCAAAATTGTGGCACCCCGTGACGTCATTGTGCGGTCGCTGAAAAGCTCAGAAGTTCATGTGAGCTGTAAAGTGGTTTAACGGTGTCGCATTGGCACCAAATTTCATCGCAGTTCTTCTCAAAGCCACCGTGGACGCGTCACGTGATAGGAAGGTTGTATCAGCCCCTCTCAGCTACATTTCACCCCTTCTTGTGGCACCTCTGCGTTGGAGGTCAGAACTGCGACGCCCAGCATTGAAATCAAGCGGTTTTCTTATCGGTGGCTACTTTGGCAACCCTTCTGACATCCTTTAGGTGGGGTTTGCCTACCTCCAGGCGCTAGAACAGCCGCGAGGCTGGTGTCGAAGTTCCTGACGGGTAGATTTGTAATGTGCTCAACAGTTGTGCATGGGTGGCAGCGAGGGTGTTGACGAGCTGTGGGGAGGAGCCTTAGAGGGATCTTTTGCTATATTATTCAAGCACCTGTTAATATGGGAGCGTAAAACAAGAGGATGGGAAAGCGTAAGTAGCCTTTACTGCTTTGGGTTACGTTCAAATTTCGTCGAACGGTTTTGAACGGTCCCTAGAAGTTCCAACCTGACACGAGAGCAAAAATTGCAGTCGCGCTGCAGTCCAAAGGTGTGCGATTACGTTCAGTGGGGATGTAGTCTCACAGTGTCAGAGAAGGGTTGAAACGTCCGAGGGTATCAGCAGTGTCCAAGGTTGTCAAGAATGTTTTCCATTTGGTCATCGCACTGCGAACTGCCGTTTCCGCCCGCGAAATGTGTGGGAATTAACACCCCAGGGCTTCATTGACGCTTTTTATGTCATCTTCTGAGGTCTTTTTGTGTCGATTCTGAGCGATGGTGTGTCTGAAATGTTGTCTCGGCTACCCATTGGAAAATCGCGTGATGTCAGATGGTTCAAATGGCCCTAAGCACTATGGGACTTAACACCTGAGGTGATCAGTCCCCAGAATTAGAACCACTTAAACCTAACTAACGTAAGGGCATCACACATCCACGCCCGAGCAGGACTCGCACGTGCGACCGTAGCAGCCGCGTGGTTCCGGACTGCACGCCTAGAACCACTCGGCCACAACGACCGGCCGCGTGACTTCAACTCTGGGTTTCGAGGTTTGGACTTCCTTCACAGAGGCGTCAAAAGAAGTAAAATGTGGGTAAGAGAGTGACTTGTCCACGGTGGCGTCGGGCATAATAGTGGTGAAATTTGGCTCCAATATTACATCACTAACCTACCTAGCAGCTCACGTGACGTTGTGAACTGTGGCCCATTTTCGGCATGTGTCGACTATTTGCTGTCTGGAGCGTCGTCAACCAGAAGGCAACATCTTAGGGCTTCAGGCATTTGCCTCATTCAGGGGAAGCCTGTAGGCACCTTTCAACGAATTTTCAAACTTAATGCGTGGCAGTCGGAGACAATTACGTGGTTTCGAAAGAGTGATCCTTTAATTTTGTTCCGCAGTGTGTTACATGCACCTTAAGATAGGTGACTCAGCTTACGTTATCTGTCCCGGTTGGGTTGACTCTCTTAAAGTGAGTGAAATATTTTCGAGGCCAGTTCTACTTTGCCCACCGTGTATATCTCGTGTAGGAACCATGACAGTAAGATAAGAAGGATTAAGGCGCGCGTAGAGGCGAATAAACTGTCATTTTCCTTTTCACACAACACATGGTGAATGGAATGGGAGAAAAAGTCGCTAAGTTTGGTATGATACACTCTTCTTCACGCACTCTGCAGAGGCTCGCGGAGTGCGTAGGATATAACGGAAATATGTCAGCCTGTGAGGGGCCGCAACGAGTGTCTCTGGGATCAGACTGAGGACGCGAAAGCTTGTGAGAGCAGAGCCGCGTTAAGGCTAGGCGGACACTTCGGCGTTTATGTATCGCAGCATAATCGTCGCGAGTTGAGGGTCCCTCTGGAAAAAGGGCTGAAGGATTTCATTTCAAATTCGCGTTTCTGCAAAATGTGTTTCGTCAGGACATGTGGCTTCGTGAAGAGTGTTGATAAACCAGCCTGATATACGGCAACTCAACTGCCACCCACATCTGGGAGCGGCGACGAAGACGAGCAAATATTGTACCATTGTGTCCGGGATGTTGTCCATAGGTCTGAGTTCAAGCACCCTGTGAGTGGCAGTAAACAACGCTCTTCGACTGAAGTGTCAAGAGAGTATTCAGTACACTTACACCTGATAACGGACACGGGCGCGTTTTATTTATGCTCTATGTTTTTAAAAAAAATAGATATCGCTCAAACAGGCCAGCACGAAGAACTGTTACTTGCTGTTGAAATTACGGTCGATGAAGTGTATCAGAGTTGATAATTGCTTATTAATGACAAGGCAAATATTCTCGTTTGTGATAATTTATCACTTGTATACAGTGGTATTTCCTTTATTTTGCCTGTATCATGTTGCAGCTCCGACTTTTACGATTGCGGGTGCATTTCTTTGTGCATTTACTTCACTTCTGCGTTATGTAAACAGATAGAACCTCCTGTTAATTTTCTCTACCCATTTAGAAGTGGCCTTCCACGAGCTCCTTCTTCCCCTCAGAGACGCAACTTGAACAGACGGACCACAAAATGCGCTGAATGGAAATAATGCGATTCGCAGATTGTGTACACAGTAATTTCTCCTTATTTTACTAAAAGGGGACAAACAGCAGCAAGAAGTCCCTGACAGGAAAAGGGGCGAAAAAGGTTTTTGGATATAGGTCCGGAACTGCGTTCCAAGGAAGGTACACCCACCTGAAGGTAGAGACAAACGATCTTTGACAGCACACGTTTCAGTAACTGAAAACACACGCGGGAACACACCAGAATAGTGGAAATGTGCTGGCTGTACTATTGTTTTAGCATCATACTCGAGAGGACAGTAATGTTGTCCTTGACGACGACGCGAGGATATAACGGGAGTAGCGTCAGCTGCTTGATTGCTGTTCACGACTTACAGTGGTCACCGACAACATCACTGCTCTTTTTAGTGTGAAGCTAAAACACCAGTACAGACAAAACACCCCCACATGCCTAGCTCGTTCTGATGTGTGCTTTTAATCCCTGCACCCTACGCTGCGAAAAATCTTTTACCTACACCTTCAAATCGGTATACTTCCCTTGGGACGTATTTCCGGCCGTGACACTGTTTACTCCTTATCCACCAGAGATTTACATCTACATCTATATCTACATCTACGTGGCTACTCTGCAATGCGCGTCAGAGGGTACAGCGAACAACTCTCATTGTATTTCTCTACCGTCCCTCTCTCGAACAGTACGCGGGGAAAACGAGCTCTGATTTCTTTATTTTATTACGATGATCACTTCTCTCTATACAGGCTGGCGTTAACAAAATATTTTCCCATTCGGAGGAGAAAGTTGGTGATAGAATTTCCGTGAAGATATCTCGCCGCACGTAAAACGCCTTTGTTTTAATGATTTCCACCCCAACTCGTCATAATCTCCTTCCAGTTTCGAGATAGTACAAATCTAATTGCCATTCTTTGAGCTTTTCCGATGTATTCAGTGAGTCCTATCTGATGCGGATCCTACACCGCACAGCAGTACTCCAGAAGAGGCAGACAAACGTAGTGTAGAAAGTCTCTTTAAAAGATCTGTTGCATCTTCTAAGTGTTCTGCCAATAAAACCAATAAAATGCTTCTTTAGTTCGCTTTCCCCAAACATTATATGAAGGGCTTATTTCAATAGTGGTACAAGTCCATTACCTTCAATTTTATGTCTATAACGCTTCTGATATTAATGACCCAAACAAACAGAAAGAAAGGTTCATCTCTAGCAAGAAGCCATATGCTTGAATATTTCTGGTATCTCAACTGTAGAATTTTCAGCGCCCATTTAACTTTAGGACTCTGTATCTCAGAATGAACAAAAATGGACTTGTACCACTATTGAGATAAGCCCTTCATATCAGTGATCATTCCAGTTTAAGTTGTTCTTAACTGTAATCCCTGGGTACTTAGCTGAATTGACAACATAAGTATTTTTGTGAGTTATAATGTAACCCAAATTATATGGATTCATTTTAGTACTTATCTGGATGACCTAATATTTTTCATTACTTAGAGTCAATCGCCACTTTTCGCACCATATAGATATCTTGTCTAAATCATTTTGCAGTTGGTTTTGATGACTTTGCAACACGGGAAATGGCGGCATCATCTGCAAACTATCTAAGATGGCTTCTCAGATCGTTTTCTGAACCGTTCATATACACTCCTGGAAATGGAAAAAAGAACACATTGACACCGGTGTGTCAGACCCACCATACTTGCTCCGGACACTGCGAGAGGGCTGTACAAGCAATGATCACACGCACGGCACATCGGACACACCAGGAACCGCGGTGTTGGCCGTCGAATGGCGCTAGCTGCGCAGCATTTGTGCACCGCCGCCGTCAGTGTCAGCCAGTTTGCCGTGGCATACGGAGCTCCATCGCAGTCTTTAACACTGGTAGCATGCCGCGACAGCCTGGACGTGAACCGTATGTGCAGTTGACGGACTTTGAGCGAGGGCGTATAGTGGGCATGCGGGAGGCCGGGTGGACGTACCTCCGAATTGCTCAACACGTGGGGCGTGAGGTCTCCACAGTACATCGATGTTGTCGCCAGTGGTCGGCGGAAGGTGCACGTGCCCGTCGACCTGGGACCGGACCGCAGCGACGCACGGATGCACAAGAAAGACCGTAGGATCCTACGCAGTGCCGTAGGGGACCGCACCGCCACTTCCCAGCAAATTAGGGACACTGTTGCTCCTGGGGTATCGGCGAGGACCATTCGCAACCGTCTCCATGAAGCTGGGCTACGGTCCCGCACACCGTTAGGCCGTCTTCCACTCACGCCCCAACATCGTGCAGCCCGCCTCCAGTGGTGTCGCGACAGGCGTGAATGGAGGGATGAATGGAGACGTGTCGTCTTCAGCGATGAGAGTCGCTTCTGCTTTGGTGCCAATGATGGTCGTATGCGTGTTTGGCGCCATGCAGGTGAGCGCCACAATCAGGACTGCATACGACCGAGGCACACAGGGCCAACACCCGGCATCATGGTGTGGGGAGCGATCTCCTACACTGGCCATACACCTCTGGTGATCGTCGAGGGGACACTGAATAGTGCACGGTACATCCAAACCGTCATCGAACCCATCGTTCTACCATTCCTAGACCGGCAAGGGAACTTGCTGTTCCAACAGGACAATGCACGTCCGCATGTATCCCGTGCCACCCATCGTGCTCTAGAAGGTGTAAGTCAACTACTCTGGCCAGCAAGATCTCCGGATCTATCCCCCATTGAGCATGTTTGGGACTGGATGAAGCGTCGTCTGACGCGGTCTGCACGTCCAGCACGAACACTGGTCCAACTGAGGCTCCAGGTGGAAATGGCATGGCAAACCGTTCCACAGGACTACATCCAGCATCTCTACGATCGTCTCCATGGGAGAATAGCAGCCTGCATTGCTGCGAAAGGTGGATATACACTGTACTAGTGCCAACATTGTGCATGCTCTGTTGCCTGTGTCTATGTGCCTGTGGTTCTGTCAGTGTGATCATGTGATGTATCTGACCCCAGGAATGTGTCAATAAAGTTTCCCCTTCCTGGGACAATGAATTCACGGTGTTCTTATTTCAATTTCCAGGTGTGTAGATTAGAAACAGAAGAGAACCTGTAACACATCTTTGGGGAACACCAGATATAACTTTTATTTTACTCGATTGTTTTCCATCAGTTAATACGAACTCTCGGCTTTCCGATAGAAACTCACGAATCCAGTCGCATAATGTGATAAGAAGTCGCTTGCAGGAATTGCATCAAAAGCCTTTGGAAATCCAGAAATATGCAACCAATTCTAAACCCCAGTCGATAGCACTCATTACTCCAAGTGAGTAAAGTGATAGCTGCGTTTCACAACAACAATATTTTGTAAATCCGTGTTGACTATGTGCCTATAGATCGTTTTGTTCGTGGTAATTCATAATATCTGAACACAGAATATATTCAAAAATCCTACTGCAAATAAGCGTGAGTGATTTGGCTCTATTGAAAATGGTTCAAGTAGCTCTGAGCACTATTGGACTTAACATCTGAGGTCAACTGTCCCCTAGAACTTAGAACTACCTAAACGTAACTAACCTAAGGACATCACACACATCCATGCCCAGGGCAGGATTCGAACCTGCGGCCGTAGCGGTCACGCGGTTCCAGACTGAAGCGCTGAGAAGCACTCGGTCTCAACGTTTGGGTCTGTAATTCAGCGGATTATTGCTGTTTCATTTTTTGAGTACTGGTCTGATTTGTGCAGCTTTCCAGTCCTTAGGCACAGATGTTTTGTGGAGCGAGCGGTTCTATGTGATAACTAAGTATGGTGCTAGTGTATTATCATACTCTGAAAGGAACCTAACAGGTATACAGTCTGGACCGGGGCACTTGCCTTTATTGTCTGAACTCATTCTCAACAGTACATTTTAAGGATACATACCAAGGTCGTCTTTGATAATGTTTCGACACGACGATCTCTTAATCCTCACTGGCACCGATTAACGGTGTTCCAGACGTTTCTTCATTCGAGTCATAGTTTCTTGTGTTCGACATCTTTTTGGTTAATTACGGTACTCATTTGCCACAGGCTCCGTTTCGCGCCAGTTTAGCATTGTAGCATGTGATGGAGATAGAGGGTGTCTGGCCTGCAGGGAAGAATATTAAAGTGATATAGAAGGTACAAAATTAGTTGAAAATGCACTGTCTTTTTCTACCAACACATTACGTAACTTCTCTCATTTGTGTTGGAAAAATTATATCCTCCATATGACCATCCAAGGCCACGCGGCAAGTGAAATTTTCGATGACGCGTTCAAAAACATCTAGAGCGATGTCGTTAATAACCCTTTTAATTTCATCCTTCAGTTGGTGTACTGTTCTGGTTTGTTCGCGTACACCTTTGGTTTTACAAATTCCCACAAAAAAAAGAACGTTACAAGTCGTAAGAACGCGTGATGTGTCAATCTACTGCTGGTTGCCTTTCAAAGAGACAATTTTTTGAGTAAACTTTTCATTCAGTAGAGCAACCGTTTCACGGGATGTGTGGCATGTCGCACTATCTTGTTGACACCAAAAATCGCCATTTTCATCTACACGAGGTCAAAACCGATCATAAAGCATGTTTCGGTAACGGTCGCCGTTCACAATGACGATAGCTCTCTCATCATTTTCAAAAAAGCGAGGGCCGCTCACACCTCCTGCATAGAACCTAGTCGTGCGTTGCAGATGCATCTCCCAGAGGTACTCACGGATTTTCGTTGCCCCAAATTCTGCAGTTCTGCTTATTGACGTACGCACTGAGGTGGAAGTGCGCCTCGTCTGAGAAAATTGTTCTTTTTGTAAAAAGACGAGCTAAGACCCAATGAGCAGACCGATGTCTCTTTCTATTATCTGAAGGCTTCAACTCTTGTGTAAGTTGGATCTTGTAAGCATGCACTGTCAGATCTCTTAAAAGGCAGAGGTTGAAAATACCCCTTCAGTTGTATGTTACTATATTTTCACATGACCTGTTTCGGACTGTTAATAAGCCCGTCTTCAGGTGTCCTAGCTGTGCTGTGGTCCCCGAGCGCCGCGTGTACCATGCGCGGTGTGCTGCCTATGAGCGCACAACGAATGAAAGCATTTCTTTTGAGCTATAGTGAAGTATGATCCAAGTAATGAGATACGAAACCACAATTTCCTTGACCAACTGTCATCCTACTCGTTTTACGATACCTATATCACACTTATCAGTTGCTCGCCACATCCTTTTCAATACAATACTTCCGACATTCCAGTCCCTGCCCAAAGTTGCCGAGGGCCACCACAAGGTGGTAAAATGAAGAGAATCTTACATCGCTTAACCACCATCGTGTCATAAGCACCACTTGTTCTACATACTAAAACGTTGTACTAAAATTGTAAATTACATAACGCAAAGGCTAAAGGCAATTTGAGCGCACCAGCCTAACGCCTAACAGGAGAAATGCATCCAGAATGGACATATGTGGCGAACTACTGTGAATTTTCGACAACGGGAGATGTGGTACTGGTTGGTAGTAAAGCTGGGAACGCAGGTCGTGAGTTGCACGTGGGTACCTCAGTCGGTAGAGTAGTTGCTTGTGAGAGTAAAATGCGTCCTCTGTTTAATTCCTGTTCCGGCATGCAGGTTTAATCTACCAGGAAATTTCACAGGGAATAAATAAATACACTCCTGGAAATTGAAATAAGAATACCGTGAATTCATTGTCCCAGGAAGGGGAAACTTTATTGACACATTACTGGGCTCAGATACATCACATGATCACACTGACAGAACCACAGGCACATAGACACAGGCAACAGAGCATGCACAATGTTGGCACTAGTACAGTGTATATCCACCTTTCGCAGCAATGCAGGCTGCTATTCTCCCATGGAGACGATCGTAGAGATGCTGGATGTAGTCCTGTGGAACGGCTTGCCATGCCATTTCCACCTGGCGCCTCAGTTGGACCAGCGTTCGCGCTGGACGTGCAGACCGCGTCAGACGACGCTTCATCCAGTCCCAAACATGCTCAATGGGGGACAGATCCGGAGATCTTGCTGGCCAGGGTAGTTGACCTACACCTTCTAGAGCACGTTGGGTGGCACGGGATACATGCGGACGTGCATTGTCCTGTTGGAACAGCATGTTTCCTTGCCGGTCTAGGAATGGTAGAACGATGGGTTCGATGACGGTTTGGATGTACCGTGCACTATTCAGTGTCCCCTCGACGATCACCAGAGGTGTACGGCCAGTGTAGGAGATCGCTCCGCACACCATGATGCCGGGTGTTGGCCCTGTGTGCCTCGGTCGTATGCAGTCCTGATTGTGGCGCTCACCTGCACGGCGCCAAACACGCATACGACCATCATTGGCACCAAGGCAGAAGCGACTCTCATCGCTGAAGACGACACGTCTCCATTCGTCCCTCCATTCACGCCTGTCGCGACACCACTGGAGGCGGGCTGCACGATTTGGGGCGTGAGCGGAAGACGGCCTAACGGTGTGCGGGATCGTAGCCCAGCTTCATGGAGACGGTTGCGAATGGTCCTCGCCGATACCCCAGGAGCAACAGTGTCCCTAATTTGCTGGGAAGTGGCGGTGCGGTCCCCTACGGCACTGCGTAGGATCCTACGGTCTTGGCGTGCATCCGTGCGTCGCTGCGGTCCGGTCCCAGGTCGACGGGCACGTGCACCTTCCGCCGACCACTGGAGACAACATCGATGTACTGTGGAGACCTCACGCCCCACGTGTTGAGCAATTCGGAGGTACGTCCACCCGGCCTCCCGCATGCCCACTATACGCCCCTGCTCAAAGTCCGTCAACTGCACATACGGTTCACGTCCAGGCTGTCGCGGCATGCTACCAGTGTTAAAGACTGTGATGGAGCTCCGTATGCCACGGCAAACTGGCTGACACTGACGGCGGCGGTGCGCCATTCGACGGCCAACACCGCGGTTCCTGGTGTGTCCGCTGTGCCTTGCGTGTGATCATTGCGTGTACAGCCCTCTCGCAGTGTCCGAAGCAAGTATGGTGGGTCTGACACACTGGTGTCAATGTGTTCTTTTTTCCATTTCCAGGAGTGTATATATACAGGGTGTAAACAGTATGAAAGCAGATATTTCTATTGGTTACTGAGGACAGTGTATAGAACAGCATTACATCAGTATTTACTTCATTTGCAGACTAAAAATTATAGCTATTAGGAGTAGTATGTTTTTAGGTTCGTTAGTATCTCCAAGCGCGTGTGCCAACTGATTAGTGATTATTATCCCCTGGGTAGCAAGTTATGTGTTGAACTATGGACACATGGACGCAAAATGCTTAGTCTATACTGACAGGCGTAACCGTGTAGTGGTGCAGTTGCAGCCATGCAGAGAACATCTGGTCGTGAAGTTTCTGAGGTGTTTATGGAAGACTCATCGATGCAGAGAAAAAAAGAGAGAAAAACAACGAACGCACTCTTTTGTGCACATATTATGGTAAAACACACTCATTTACCTAGGAACAAATACTATACTAAAATTTAAGTGTTGCGACCGAAGAAATCTTGTCAACAATCTCCTTACTAGTTTGTGTGCTACATTATTAGTCTACATTACAACAATAATCAGCAAGCGAAATAAACCAGTCGAAAAGAAACCTTTTGTGTAATACAAGCTATCGAAAACAAGCCCAAATTTCCATTTTCATGAGATGGAATTTTGTTAAGACGTTAAAGAAACCCAGGGAATTTGCCAGTACCATGTATTCCGTACTAGAAGACCTTCTTCCGTTTCAGTGTAAAAGATGGTGCACGACCGATGAAGAATGGCTTAACTACACACACATTACGTAGCTAGATTAAAAAATATACAGAATTTGATTCGCCATAAAACTATGAAGAATTACCAAAACCCTCCGTATAGCTTAAAAGTACAATACAACATTTAAATACGTAGAACTCGTAATATTTACCGATACTGCACGAGAGACAACCTCATTCCTCACAAAAAGAGTAGAAAACCCCGGAAGCTGCTGATGGAGGTTTACACGTGCGCATTCCTTCAAGCGACTAACAAATCGGTCACTGGATTGAAACACCGACCAGGAAACATCACATGCTCCTAGGTACACTGCCCTCCAGGTATAGCAGTCTACATCTGCATCTACATCTACGTGATTTTTCTGCCGTTCACAATAAACTGCCTGGCAGAGGCTTCAATGAACCACCTCCAAGCTGTATCTCTACCGTTCCACTCTCGAACGGCGCGCCGGAAAAACGAGCACATAATTTTTTCTGTGCGAGCCCTGATTGCTCTTATTTTATCGTGATGATCAACGGAATGTTTTCGCAATCGGAGGAGAAAACTAGTGTTTGAAATGTCATGACAAGATCCCGTCGCAACGAAAAACGCCTTTGTTTTAATGATTGCCACTCCAATTCACGTATCATGTGTGTGGCGCTATCTCCCCAATTTCGCGGTACTACAAACCGAGCTGCCCTTCTTTGAACTTTTTCGATGTCATCCGTCAGTCCCACCTGATGATGATCCCACACTGTACAGCAAAACTCCAGGATAAGGCGGACAAGCTTGGTGTAAGCAGTCTCTTTAATAGATCTGTAGCACTTCCTAAGTGTTCTGCCAATGAATTGCAGTCTTTGGTTTGCTCTACCCACAACATTATCTATGTGACCGTTCCAATTTAGGTTATTTGTAACTGTAATCGCTAAGTATTTAGCTGAATTTACAGGCTTCAGATTTGGGTGACTTATTGTGTAATCGAAATTTAGCGGATTTCTTTTAGTACTCATGTGAGTAACTTTACACTTTTTTTTTATTCAGGGTCAATTGCCACTTTTCGCACCATACAGATATCTTATCTAAATCATTTCGCAATTCGTTTTGGTCATCTGATGACTTTACAAGATGGTAAATGACAGCATCATCTGCAAACAATCTGGGAGGAGTACTCAAATAGTTTCCTATGTCGCTAATATAGATCGGGAGCAATAGAGGGGCTATAAAACTTCGTTGCAGAACGCCGCATATTATTTCTGTTTTGCTCGATGACTTTCCGTCTATTACTACGAATTGTGACCTTTCCGACAGGAAATCACCAATCCAGTCATCCCTGTATTTAAAGTATTTGTGGGGTGATTTTACCTTGAAAACCAGCCACTGCCAATCACTGGTTTTTCTGTCTAGTGCTGTCCTTGGTTCTCCCTTTTGTTTCGTGGTAGCTGTTGGTGGTGCTGCTTCCGGACACGCGTTTCCATCTGCAGTTTTTGTCTCCCATATACCGAAAAAAATATTGCAGATTTTACAGCGTTACAGGAGAAAAATAAACTTTGGATGGAAACCTAGGTCCGAAACCATCATCCACTGAGGTAACATTGTCAGGAGAGAAGACCTTTCTACACAGCAGCTAACTCTATGTTCTCCATTGGCGATCGTGGCAATCAGTTGCCATCACTGAACAACAAACAGCACTGCGAAACGTTCCACCTGCAGCCTGTCAGCGTAAAAAGTCACATTTACTGCCAAAAGGGTAGCCTAGTGGCAGGCGCTGGCTCCTATAACTTTGACGCTCTGTGTCACGGCGTAGTCAGCGCCGACGCGTCAGTCGAGAACGACAGAGCAGAGAAGGCTGTGAGATGAGGTCAGCCAATCGCACAGTGACTGACGTCCCTCCAGGACGACAACGCGCCAACAGCAGCCCCTAGGGTAAGAGGTCGTAAGCGCCGCCACCGACTGGTGACACCCACTTCGTTAGCAGACACAGCGTAGCCTCTTCATTAAAATCTCTACTTAGCTCAGTTAGAGGTTAGCAGTCACTGCAGTTCAATTGATTTTGCATGTCGCCCTTTGCTTGTGACACGTCTGTGTAATCAAAGTTAAGTATTTGTATTAACTTGTTGTAATAGAACTCATTAATGCCAGTTGTTTGCCTAGCGAACTGAGATTGCAGAATTGCTATACAAAACTCTCTATGGTCATTGGATGACGTTTTGCAGACACGGGTACATATTCTCGATTTGTTCCTCAAGACAACCCCTACAACCACACAGTTTGTTGCAACATTTCAGGGACACCCCGCAGACATTAAGAAATTCCACGAAAGCCTACTTACAAAATCAAAAGAACGGGTTTTTAGTGGCGAATTTTAGAATGCACTAACTGCAGGCATCACGAAGACAGTATTAGATTAATTACAGAATCCACAAGCGTATTTAAGCGATAATTCATCGCACAGTCCATACCGGTACACGAATTGAAGTAGACGAAATTATAACATTTGGTACTATGCTAAGCATCCTCTGCCATGAACTTAACACTGGTTTGCAGAGGATGGATGTAGACGTAGAACAGAAAAAAGAATATAGCCCGAGAATTAACCAAAGAAATAGGGCAGCATTAAGAAGTAATAGAAACTAGATTAGGGATAAACTAAGCATCAAGATTGGTATCCACTTATCGGACAAAAGCATAGGAGTTCTTCTAACGTTGAAGCAAAATAATAAATGGCGGAAGAACCAAGGAGATCATAAAGAATACGTGCACATATTGTGAATGACTTCCTTCACGATAACGACGTAGCTCGACTAGAGTGATCAGCATTTTCTCCATAGATAAACTCTATTGAACATGTCTGGGACAGATTGGAAAGGGGTGTTTATGGGCGACGTGACCCACCAACCACTCTGAGAAATTTACGCCGAATCGCCGTTGAGGATTGGGACAATCTGGACCTACAGTGCCTTAATGAACTTGTGGATACTATGCCACGACTAATACAGGCATGCATCAATGCAAGAGGATACGCTACTGGGTATTAGAAGTACCGGTGCGTACAGCAATCTGGACCACCACCTCTGAAGGTCTCGCTGTATGGTGGTACAACATGCAATGTGTGGTTTTCATGGGGAATAAAAAGGGTGTAAGTGATGTGTTGTTGATCTCTACTCCAATTTTCTGTACAGGTTCCGGACCTCTCGGAACCGAGGTGATGTAAAACTTTTTTTGATGTGTGTATATGAAATTCATTAGAATAACACTGAAAAACCTTAACGTAACAGTTCACACAGCTCATCGCCTAACATCAATACTGTATAAAGTACTGCATCACGTCGAAAAGCAATTAATAACAGCGCACTGGCACTGAGGTGACAAAACTCTCGGGATTGCGATGATCACATACACAGATGCGGTAGTGCCGCATGCACTGCGTATGCAAGGGGAATGGGATGGCGGAGTTGCCATTTGCACTCGGTTCATTCATGTGAAAAGATGTCCGTCGTGATCATGACCGCACAGCGGGCATTAACGTGCACTGAATACGGAATAGTTGTTGAAGCTAGACGCTAAGGATATTCAATTTCGGAAATCGTTAGGCAGTTCAGTATTACGAGATCCACAGTGTTAAGAGTGTGCCGAGAACAGAAAATTTCACACGTTACCTCTCACCACAGACAGCGCAGTGACCGACGGCCTTCACTCAACGACCGAGAACAGCGGCGTTTGCGCTGTCAGTGCTAACAGACAAGCAGCACTGCGTGAAAGAACTGCAGAATACAACGTGGGACGTACGACGAACGTATCCGTTAGGGCAGTACGGAGAAATTTGGCGCTAATGCGCTACGGCAGCAGACGACCGGTGTGAGTGCCTTTGTTAACAGCACGAAATCGCCTGCAGCGCCTCTCCTGGCACATCGGTAGGACTAGAAGGACCGAGGGGCCAAATTGGCCCCTTTTCGATCTTTTCACTTGTTTTCTGAGCAAATCGTAAGTTCGACTGACTTGATATTTTGTGACTTTTCATCAGTCATATGAAATATTAACCACTGCGTTTTGGACCGTCCTATTTTTATTAGGTTGTGAAATATGAAACTTACCATCTATGAAGGACGGCGGGGCCAATTTGGCCCCTCCAACATTTCTCTGTATTTAGAGGCTACTTCTTTGCAAGATTGCGTATGAAATCACATCAACTGTTCTCCCTTTGTTGTTCAAATACGCGACAACAATTCATTCAATCCAGTGCTGATTGTTGGTTAGTTGATGCAAGCAAGGGTTTCAGTTATTGTGACGGTATCTGAGAGTCGTCCCTGCAGTGATGAGCTATGATTACAAGAAGCGGCTAACAGACGCTGAAATACTAGAAGAACTGAGAAAAACAGGAGGTGAAAGTTCAGGTGAAGATTTTGAGTTTTCCGGCAGCGATCAGGACAATGAAGAAAGTTAGCAGTTCCAGTGCATGCAGATGAAGAATGTGATTCGTGCAACGAATGTGACGATGTAAACACAGCCCAGGACAGTTTTTCGCTAAATTAGGGAAAACGAAGCTTCTACATCCAGCACGCCTTCTGATGTTCCAAATTCTAGCTCTATAAGATCAACAACGTGGACAACATTTATCAGTACATTACACGTTCTAAAAATACTGTTCTTTTTTCATATGTTTTCAGGTCATCTCCAAAGTCATAACATTTTGCGGGAGAGATCAGGACCAACATAATATGCTAAAAAGAAAATTCAAAGTGGGAAACTTCTTAGTGCATGGCGGTTAATTTTCAGTGCTTCCATGATGCGCCACGTCAAATACTGTACTGAAGCTGAGGCTCGTCGTCGAACACAAGACGATTCCTGGACAGGAGACACTGAAGAACTGGATGCTTTTGGCACCATAATGTCTGCAAGAGGAGTGTATGGGGCAAAGAATTTTCGTCTCAAAAGCCTATGGTAAACAGTATGGGGTCTTCCGTTTTTCATACAAACTATGAGACGAAACAGAGTTATCGAAATAATGAAGTATATGGGTTCTGACACCAAGTCCAGTAGATCTGAACGCTTCAAGGCTGACAAATTTGCTCTTGTCTCTGATACTTGGAATGCTTTTATAGAAAACAGTGCGCCATGCTATAAAGCAGAACCTTATCCTACAGTTGATGAAAAACTTTCACCGTCTGAAACAAGATGCCCATTCACACAATAAATTGCAAGCAAGCCAGATAAGTTTGGCATAAAATTCTGTTTACTTGTAGGTGTTTCTGGTAAATATATACTGAATGGATTCCCATACGCTGGTGCTGATCCCCTTTGACCAGCTGACCAAGGCGTAGGCTTATGGGACCATACTTAGGCAAAAGTGTGAATGTCACTACTGACAGTTACTTTACTTCGCTAAGCCATGCAGACCGCCTGAGGGCAGCATCCACAACTTTAGTAGGTACTTTGAACCGTAATCGAAGGACGTGGTGCCTCCTGCTGCAAAAACCAGAAAACAACCATTCCACCCTACTATTGTGTATAAAAATGATGATGGAACAACACTAACAGTTTATCAAGGGAAAACAAATAAGAATGTTTTGTTACTGAGTTCATTTCACTCTCATATATCCCTGTCCGATTGTCAGAAGAAGATTCCTGAATCAGTGCAATTCTACAATGCAACAAAATTTGGGGGCGACGTTGTCGATCAAACGATAAGGATGTACTCTACAAAAGCCTGTACAAGACGTTGGCCAATGCGTGTATTTTACAACAGTCTTGATTTGGCTGCCATAAATTCCTGGGTGTTGTATAAGGAAGTAACTGGTACGCCACTTAGCAAGCGGAAGTATATTTTTGATTTGTGTGAAGAGCTTTGAGCGCAGTATGTATCATCAAGGAATAAAGAGCCAGACCAGAATCGTGCAATACTAAAGGCATACCACAGAGGGCAGCTAAGAGAGAGAAGTGTAAAATTCGTACCTCATGTAAAGGAAACCATACTGCTGCTGTTTGTTCAGGTTGTGAGAAAGCAGTGTGTGGCAAATGTGAGAAGAGAAGACGAGTGTGTTGCGACAAGTGCAGCAGTAAACAGCAGTGAACTACGGTGGAGTGTGTGTGTATAATGTATTTATTTTATTAATAAAAATCAACAAAAGCTATACAGGGTGTTACAAAAAGGTACGGCTAAACTTTCGGGAAAAATTCCTCACACACAAATAAAGAAAAGATGTTATGTGGACATGTGTCCGGAAACGTTTAATTTCCATGTTAGAGTTCATTTTAGATTCGTCAGTATGTACTGTACTTCCTCGATTCACCGCCAGTTGGCCCAATTGAAGGAAGGTAATGTTGACTTCGGTGCTTGTGTTGACATGCGACTCATTGCTCTACAGTACTAGCATCAAGCACATCAGTACGTAGTGTCAACAGGTTAGTGTTCGTCACGAACGTGCTTTTGCAGTCAGTGCAATGTTTACAAATGCGGAGTTGGCAGATGCCTATTTGATGTATGGATTAGCACGGGGCAATAGCCTTGGCGCGGTACGTTTGTATCGAGACAGATTTCCAGAACGAAGGTGTCCCGACAGGAAGACATTCGAAGCAATTGATCGGCTTCTTAGGCAGCACGGGACATTCCAGCCTATGACTCGCGACTGGGGAAGACCTAGAACGACGAGGACACCTGCAATGGACGAGGCAATTCTTCGTGCAGTTGACTATAACGCTAATGGCTGCGTCAGAGAAGTTGCTGCTGTACGAGGTAACGTTGACCACGTCACTGTATGGTGAGTGCTACGGGAGAACCAGTTGTTTCCGTACCATGTACAGAGTGTGCACGCACTATGAGCAACTGATTAGCCTCCACGAGTACACTTCTTTACGGATGAGGCTTATTTTCAACGTGATCAAATTGTAAATTTTCACAATAAACATGTGTGGGCTGACGAGAATCCTCACGCAATTGTGCAATCACGTCATCAACACAGATTTTCTGTGAACGTTTGGGCAGGTATTGTTGGTGATATCTTGATTGGGTATCATGTTCTTCCACCTACTCAATGGAGCATGTTATCATGATTTCATACGGGATACTCTACCTGTGCTGCTAGAACATGTGCCTTTACAAGTACGACACAATATGTGGTTCATGCAAGATGGAGCTCCTGCTTCTCAACAACAGATTCGGTGACCGATGGATTAGTAGACGCGGACCAATTCCATGGCCTCCACGCTCTCCTGACCTCAACCCTCTTGACCTTCATTTATGAGGGCATTTGAAAGCTGTTGTCTACGCAACCCCGGTACCAAATGTAGAGACTCTTCGTGCTCGTATTGTGGACAGCTGTGATACAATACGTCATTCTCCAGGGTTGCACCAGCGCATCAGGGATTCCATGCGACAGAGGGTGGATGCATGTATCCTCGCTAACGGAGGACGTTTTGAACATTTCCTGTAACAAAGTGTTTGAAGTCACGCTTGTACGTTCTGTTGCTGTGTATTTCCATTCCATGATTAATGTGATTTGAAGAGAAATAATAAAATGAGCTCTAACATGGAAAGTCAGCGTTTCCGGACACATATCCACATAACATATTTTCTTTCTTTGTGTGTGGGGAATGTTTCCTGAAAGTTTGGCCGTACCTTTTTGTAACACCCTGTATATGTGTGTTACATTCCATTACCTATCATAATCTGATCTAATAAACAAAAATAAACATGGGGCCAATTTGGCCCTGTGGGTCCTTGTAGGTGATAGCCTGCTTGCGGTCCTCCAAGTGCTAGACTAGTGGAAAACCTTGGCCTTGTGAGCTGAGTCCACATTTGAGTTGGTAAGAGGTGGTGGTAGGACTCGGGTGTGACGCTGCCCCTACGAAGCGGTGCAACGGAGAGAGTTTATGTTCGGCTATGTGGAGACCACTTGCATCCAGTTATAGACTTAATGTTCCCAAACAAAGATGGAATTTTTACGGGTGACAATGGGCAATGTTACTTGGCCATTGTTCGAAGACCATTCTGGACAGTTCGAGCGCATTGTTAGACCATCCAGATCGCTCGATATGAAGATATGTGGGACATAATAGAGACGTCAGTTCGTGCACAAAATCCTGCACCTGCAACACTTCCGTAATTATGGACGTCTATAGAAGCAGCATGGCTCAGTGTTTCTGCAGGGGACTTCCAACGACTTACTCAGTTCACGCCACGTCGAGTTGCTGCACTACACCGTGCAAAAGGAGCTCCGACACGGTATTACAAGGTATCCCATTACTTTAGTCACCTCGGGGTAGTTTCTCTAATCTGCCACCAGACTGCAATGTTAAACAGTATAATGTTCGTAGAGACACCCTTGTGAGGTGGTAATTTTTGTCTACTGGAATACCTTCTAGAGTTGGTCTGTCGGCGGTGACAGAATGTTTCTCAGGAATTGAGCTATAACTGCTTCCAATGAAAAGTCGTAGCTGTGTCAGTCACTCGGAATGGCTACACATCACACTAAACAGCAATTTTGTTTTTCACCTCTTTTTGAGCTATCGCGATTTATACTGAAGAAACCTGTCATGTCTCGAGTCAAACAGCGCATAATTACAAAACACCTACAACGGCATATTCTAGTACACTATACTGTGCCTCGAGGCACATTCTCCTCCGTAAGACAGGAGACTGAACGAAAAGCTTATGCCGGCCGGAGTGGCCGTGCGGTTCTAGGCGCTACAGTCTGGAGTCGAGCGAACGCTACGGTCGCAGATTCGAATGCTACCTCGGGCACGGATGAGTGCGATGTCCTTAGGTTAGTTATGTTTAATTAGTTCTAAGTTCAAGGCGACTGATGACCTCAGAAGTTAAGTCGCATAGTGCTCAGAGCCTTTTGAACCATTTGAACCTAAAAGCTTATGTACATCGCATGTCTCATCGTCATTACATATTTTTCTCCGCCTATTTGAGGGAAAGTGGTAAAACGGTGCTGTGCTTGCCAAATGAACGTGGAAAATAGCTTGAAAGCCTTCTTGAGTGATAAGTCGTGTTTGCTCATTCTTCCAACAGAACTTTTTGTCGAATAAATTAGTGTGGGGCGCCACGACTGCGCTTGTACTGACGACTTAGTTCTAGGGAATTAGTTTCTGATACGGAATAGTGTACTCACAATACACCATGGCGGCTAAGGAAAAACGGATTCTGAGGAAATATGGCAATTTGTGAAATAATGTCGCACGCGGTGTGGCACTAAAGACGTTTATGTACGTCATTGCTGTACTTGTGGTATCTGATAAGATTAAATGAAAACATTGAGGTTCTGCGATTACCGTCTTCTCCGTATAGGCGACAAGCGTGTGAAAGTAGCAAAAGACCGGTACCGGCTCAGATTTAAAAAAATGCGATATGTTTCATCAGGTCACTTCGGTGAATGACGAAACTACGAAGTTTAACGATCGCAGATGGAGGAAAACTGTGCAGCAAAGTTTGCTTTAAGTGGCCACAGTAGTTGACATGTTGAACAGCCCAAATAAATAATCCATCGCCAATTATCAGTGTTTGAGAGGTAACGGGCCTCTGATGCGATAAAGGGAGGTTGCGTGGCTTCCTAATTCTGTGCAGCGTATCGCTTTGCAGAATAAGATAACGTGCTACTCGTTTCCACGAGGTTCTTTATTAGCTGTAGGTGACAGTCCCGAAAAATCGTTTGGCAGCTTCTGGATTGACCGTGGCTTCCTAGCGCAGATTAATATGCGAGTAACATATACAGCGTATTTCTTTTTAAAATTGGAAATATGTGGTAAGATCTTACGGGACATCGGTCTCTAAGCTTACACACTACTTACTCTAAATTACACTAAGGACAACACACACACCCATGCCCGTGGGAGGTCTCGAACCTCCGACGGAGGGAGCCTTGTGGGCCGTGACAAGACGTCTCAAACGGGCGGTTTCTTTTTAAAGTATCACGGGTAAAGTGTATAACGACATGTCGCGCAAGAGTAAGTATTACGAAACGTTCATACCTTAACGGAAATGTGCCGCACATCCAGATTTTGAGTCAACAGAAGACTGAAATGACAAAGAACACCCTTAGTCACATACAGGCGTTGATGTAAGTCAACGGAGGCAGTTGAAAAATATGTGCCCAACCGGGACTTGAACCCGGGATCTGCTGCTTACATGGTGAACGCTCTATCCATTTATTTATTTTTTTTTCATTTTGTTCGGTACTGTTGGTTGTGTTTGGTCAGCGCGGACGTCACAAGACATCCATTCACGTTGCTCGTTGATTCCTTTAATCAGTTTTTTATTACAGAGGGCGAACAGCCCTCTGACCGAACACGATCCATCTGAGCCACCGAAGACACAGAGGGTAGTGCGACTGCAGGGACTTATCTCTGGCACGCCTCCCGTGAGACCAACACTCGCAACTTATTGTGTATTCATTTTACTGTACGTGTTTTTTAAAATTGTTAGCATTATTTATTTGAGTCATCTTCAGTGACCTGGAATCAAACCTATCTACAGTTTTAGTTTGGACAGAGGCCTTAAAACAGTTCGTTTCACAAGCTACTGATGTGTGATTTTTACTTACTGCACCTTGATCTTATTTCTGTTTCCCACCACGAAGTGTCGAGCCCGAACGTGTTTGACAGGTACAAAACTATGGAAACACAAAAAATAGAACATATTACCATGCCTAATTCGGTGCGGGAAAAACTATTGGCTTTCAAAACAACGTCCAATAGTCTCTGAATTGATAAACATGGGTCCCGCGTGGTTCTCAACAGTTTATAAGGTTCTTCCTGCAAAATAGTGACCAGTTCAGGTAAAGACAATTGAGGTGGGTAGCTATCGCACGCCCCTCTCTCTATAGTAGACCGCGAAGGTTCAACAATATTGATATCTAGTGACAGTGTTGGCCAGGTGAGCTGCGACAATTCATTCTCATGCACCCAAAACGAGTTCTGGAGATACGGGCTGTGTGTGACGGAAAAGCCGCCAGAAGTTGACACGGTGTGAAACAAGAGACATCCGACTAAATGATCCTTAGCCCAGGTTTTACAGCTTCAGCTCCACATTTTCCTGTTGCGAACATTTCGTTCAGTGATGTGGGGTTTTGTAATTCCATCTCGCCCTGCAATTACATGCTCATGGATCTCGCTTTGTGTTGTTTTGGTGCTGACAGCGTTCGCCAGTGAATGTTGGAGATGCCGTCCTGTTATTTTTCGTCGCAGTCGTCTTCGATGAGCATCTGTCACGATCACTCAATACAAATTTTCACCCGTGTAGTGATTAAAGGGTGATATTTTCCCACTTTCCTTGCATGCAGTATAAATCGTCGATGATACGGTGGCTCTCTCAACGCTAAACCACTTTACTTGGTTACAGAAGTATGCGTCATACCTGTGCTGGCATAAACTGTCGCCAGCACTCCGGTCAGCAAAGATTAGCGCAAAGATCGACAGTAGGCGCTAGATCAAGTGCTCCTGTCACGAGAGAGGGGCCAGAGACACACAGACAAGCAACAGGCCGCGAATGCCCTCTCTACGGCAAGTATTTAGGCCGCCACGGCTGACTGGACTTTCTCACTGACTCGCCTCCCAGTTGGCCTTTGTCAGTTAGTTTCAGTGCGGGCTCAGTTCACGTTGCAAGCTGCGACAGTACATAGCGATCAGATTAGTGCCTATCGCGAGACTAGCAATAACACTAAAGTTTGCAATAGTAAGATTACCTATACTGTCTGCAAGAGGACTATTACTGATGAACTTGTACCACAACACATGGACTCTATTCACGTTAAGTAGCAGCTACCTGTTCACGTAAATAAAGAACCATATTAATTCACCTGCGCGTTTGTGTTGAAGAAAGAGGATACCGGCCACCTGTAACAAAGTCCACCAAGAGTCTGTCCACTTTAGAATTCTCTTATCTCCAACAGAATGCAGTCACAACTACACAGAATACTGTCCTGATCTCGACTGACAGTTCGTGCTCAAATACGAGCGGAACAGCGCACACTGCAGGCTTGGCCAGCATCTGCATTTATGTTCAAATATGTATTCCCGCGTTTGGCGTTTTCTCCTTTTTTTCTATTTGACTTGCAACACTACACATTCCCTGGCACAAAAAACGACTAAATATACCACCACTATTGGACACAAACGTTTATTTACTTTTCCTGTATACTATGGACTGCTCCATTCTTTCAGTCTGGTTTTTCCATTAATGACTTTTCTCTGTCGTGTAATTCACTAACTCCGCATTAGTTATATGATCGATCCATCTTATCTTCAATATTCTTCTGTATCACAACATTTCAAAAGCTTCTATTGACTTACTGTCTGAACTGTTTATCATTCACTTTTCACTTCCATGTAAGGCCACAATCCAAACTAATACTTTCGGAGAAGACTTTCTAATACCTAAACTTTTGGTCGATAGTACTAATAACAATATTTTTAGAAACAATATTTGCTGTTGTAAGTATGCGTGTGATATTCTTTATAATACTTCTATTGTCAGATATTTTGCTGCCCAAATAGAAAAACTCAATGCACTGATTTAGTGTCTTATTTCCTAGTCTAATTCCCTCAGAATCACCTGATTTAATTTGACTAAATGCCATTATCCCTCTTTCACTATTGCTGTTGTTCATCTTATAAAATCTTTCTAAGACACAATCCATTCCATTCAATTGATTGTCCAAGTCCTTTGCTCTCTCAGGCAGAATTATTATGTCATCAGCAAATACTGAAGTTTATATTTCTTCTGCCTAAACTTTAATTTCTTTTCCACAAATCTCTTTAGTTTTTTACTGCTTTTACGATGTAGAAATTGAACAAACTGGGAAAGAGGTTGCAACCCAGCCCCACTTCCTTTTCAATTC
Organism: Schistocerca gregaria; assembly: GCF_023897955.1. NCBI lineage: Eukaryota > Metazoa > Arthropoda > Insecta > Orthoptera > Acrididae > Schistocerca > Schistocerca gregaria. Next base: position 173,921,315 of record NC_064922.1, on the reverse strand, counting down.
TAACTTCGCTTTCATGTCCTAGTAACTGCAATCTGGTTCTGTACATGTTGTAGGTAAAGTTTATCTTTTTTTCTTTTTTTTTTTTTACAATCGCATTAACCAACTAGGATCATGTTAACAACTTCAGTTCCTCTCCTTCCTTTGTCGTTGTTTCCTATTTTTTCATTGTTCCCTCATTTTCCCCCATGAAGTCTCTTCCTTTCTTCTGTCCATGTTGTTTCCAATTATTTATTTCTTCTGCATTGAAAGCCTTCCAAATTAAGTATTTTATTTTTAAAACGGATTCTTTCTGCTACTTCTGATTCTATGGTGTTGTTTCTTTCCAGATGTTTCCTTACTTCTGTAATCCATGCTACTGTCGATTTTTCCTTCCAGAAGTATAGGAGTATTTGTTTTGTTAGTCTATTTCCATCCATTCGGTAGAGGTGTCCGAAAAAGTTTAATCTTCGTTTGGCCATTATTTCAAATATTTTCTCTGTATTTTTTTAGATGTCATCACTTCTTATTTTCCAAACAGATGCAGTTTTCATTGCACCCATTAATTTTCTGGTAATTCTTCTTTCCAGTACTTCTAGTCTGCCCATCTTATAGTTCATCGTTAGGCATTTAAATCCATATAAACATTCTGGTTGTACCACTGTGGTGTAGTGTTTTAGTTTTGTTTTTCTAGATGTACATTTCTTGTTCTAAATATTTTTGGTCAAACCATATGATCTTTCCATTTTGTTAGTTCTTACACCTATTGCAGATTTTTCTAGTCCATTCTGTTGTATAGTCTCTCCAAGATATTGAAATTTATTTATTCGCTCTATTTTACCTATTTGTGTTTCTATGAATTTTGGCGCATTTTTGCCATGAATTTTTTTTTCAGGTGAAACTTTGAGACCAGTTCTGTTTGCCATTTTTTCCAGAAGGTTTATCTGAATGACTGCTTCTGTCAGGTTATCTGAAAGTATTGCAAAACCATCCGCAAAAGCCAAGCAGTTTACCTTGATTCTATTTTTTTACTTCCCAGAATTATTGGTTCAATTTTTTGATATTTTTACCTCCGAATTCCAGATCCTTACAATTTTTTCTAGAACACTATCAAACAGTAAAGGTGATAAACCATCACCTTGTCTAACACCAGTTTTTATTTCAAATGGGTGAGATACTTCACCCATAAATTTGACATTAGATATCGTACCTGTTAGTGTTTCACGAATTATATTTGCTAATTTTGATTTAACGCGAAATTCTCTAATGACCTTAGCTATTGTTTCTCTGTCTATACAATGAAATGCTTTCTTGAAATCAATAAATGACACTATTATTGGCTTGCTGGTTAACGTTCGATGGTGAATTATTGACTTTAAATTAAAGATTTGTTCTGCACAGGATCTTCCCTTTCGAAAACCACACTGAAATTCTCCCAGTTGTTTGTCTAAAGTATCTACCACTCTATTCAGGAGAATTTTTTATACCATTTTGTATGGAAGTGGTAGAAGTGACACTTCTCTGTAATTATTGACATTTTGTTTGTCTCCCTTTTTATGCAGAGGGTGGATTTATGCTGTTTTCCATTAAACTGGAATCTTTTAACTTTTCCAAATGTTCCAAATGTTGTGCTTTATAGATCAGAATTTTAAACAGTGTATTACATGCGGAAAAAAATAAAATACGCGGAATATAACTGACACACATTAACGGAATTTATGTGTGATACCCTCATCTGAAGTTAACTCTGGCACCTGTAGGGACTGTACCTAGGCGTTTCCATGGGCTTGGTCCGCACGTATTGACAATCTTACAAAGTCAACAGCAACTGAAAACTGCCAGACGATAAGGCGATTTTGAGCTTGGAGTATCCAGCGAATTAGCGGAAGCGATAAAAAATCTGTACACACCTGAGCACTGAATAAAAGGCCACACGAGAGCAATGATTTAAGCAGCACATGCTAGCAACAGAATTCCCACAGTTTTTCGCGAGATCTTATCCATCCTCTGATAAAGTTCATCACTTGTTTGTAGACTGTCTCAAGTAGCACCTTGCAGATAAACAGGCACAACGTAAGGGCAGTCTGCTTGTGACAAACGCCGTCATAGCAACACATTCGTAGTAGGCGAACAAAGTCGTTCGAACTATCGCGAAGAGCCTGACCAGTGTTTCAAAAGCGGACTCTTTTACCAAGCCCTTTAAAAAAAAAGTTCAGCTCACTCTACGTATCCAGCAAAATGACAAACAGAGAATTGAATTTATTCATCAGTATAAAAAACTGCGACACAGTAGTCACCCCAGATATTTCGGTCTGACTCTCGACAGATCTCTAACTCCAGGAAACACATAGAATCAACAGAAAAGAAGCTAAAAATCAAGAAATGATATACCGAGGAAACTGTTTGGTGCTAGGTGGTGATCTAAAGTAAACACTGATACTGTAAAACATATCTTCCGCTGCAAGTTCTTTGCTGTCTATATTTTTTGGAGAAGATAGAAAGAACCAAAACAAGAAAAAAGTCCAGCAAACATGATCTCTAAAATGCATATCGTAAGAGCTATGGCAACGTGTTCAGTAGACGATATGTATTCCACAGTAGTCAGGATCAACAAGTGCTCATAGCTCTTAAGGAATGCATTATAGAGCCCATATTTCCTGGGCATTTTTTTCCTGTTGTCATCCATATTATTGCCACGTCTGAAAACCAAATGGTTCAAATGGCTCTGAGCACTATGGGACTTGACTTCTGAGGCCATCAGTTCCATAGAACTACTTATATCTAACTAACCAAAGGACGTCACACACATCCATGCCCGCGGCAGGATTCTAACCTGCGACCGTAGAGGTCGCCCGGTGCCAGACTGTAGCGCCTATAACCGCTCTGAAAATCGGTTAGCCTACAATATATCCTACAACAACAGTACCGATGCATGTATTCCACTGCCAGAATTATCGGAACGATTTTGGGTAGCTCAGGTGATAGAGCACTTGCCCGCGAAAGGCAAACGTCCCGAGTTCGAGTCTCGGTCCGGCACACAGTTTTAATCTGCCACGAAGCTTCAACACTACTATTTATTTCTTTATCGATGGCAAACATCGCAAGGAAAACTTCACATATACAATGATTACTAATCTACTACATACGAGGTCTGTTCAAGAAAATTTCGGAACTTTGGCCGCAAAACTTTTCTACGCTTACATTTTAGTTATTGTCTCCTTCGAAATACCCTCCTCCACAGTTGATACACCGCTCCCAACGCCGTTCCCACTTCCGGAAGCAGTCTTGGTACGCCTCTTGCTGGATAGCGCGAAAGTCAATTTTCTTTATCTCCTTTCAACGTGGTTTTCAACTTTCGAAATAAAAAATGTCTGCAGGGGGCAGTTCTGGAGAGTACGGAGGATTAGGGAGCACAGAGATTTTGTTTTTTCTGCAACACTCACGCACCAAGAGGAATGAATGTGCGAGTGCATTAACGTGATGCAAGATCTATGAATTGTCTTGCCCCATTTCAGGCCGTTTCCTTCTCACATTTTCATGCAGGCGTCGCAACACGTCCCGATAGTACCATTAATTAACATTTTCTCCCTGTGGCACGAATTCAAGTCAAAGAAAACTATCAGCATGGCTTCGACATTTGGCCTGACAGACTGCGAGGTGAAGGTCTTTCTGGTCTTGATTGATGAACCGTGGGGCAAACTGCTGTGTCAGGACTTCATGGCATGATCCAACTGAAATGTTCCATTCTTCTGCAAGCTCACGGACAGTCAGTCTTCGATTGGCAAGCACGATTTCGTTGATTTTCCTGACATGAGCGTCGTCGGAAGACGTCGAAGGGCGTCCTGAACGAGGATCGCCTTTAACTTCCGTTCGGCCATTTTTAAACCATTCCTAACACCGAGTACGGCTAAAGCATCACCGTAGGCTTCCTATATCATCTGGTGTGTCTCTGTAAATGTTTTATTGAGTTTCAAAAAAATTTAATGCAGACGTGTCTCTCCTCTAACTCAGCCATGTCGAAACTCGCGACACGACGTTCTGCTCAATACAGCACTGAACAACAACTAACAGACATACAAAAATGAAACTTCCAGCAGTTACATATTAAACAAGGGCATGTGCAGGGATGCCAACCACATTTCACTGCAAAGAGCGAAATTACGAATGTTCCGGAATTTTTTGAACAGAACTCGTATCGTCGTTACAGCACAGTTCTCCAGCACAATACAACGCAAATAACAATAGCTGTAGGCTAATGTCAAGATCTTTCAGACATAGTAATTTATCACACCACTCGTCATTGTCAGGAAATGCTCGAAAGGACCCTTGCAGGCACCTGCGGGACGCATTGGTACGACAAGAGCAATTCTCTGTCATTCCGCACCACAGTCGCAACGTGGTGATGAAGATTTGCCCCACTTTCGGAAGGGTCTGCACGTCTTCAATGGCCCATTCGGATGAGATTGAGAGTGGCTCAAACTGGCCAAGGCTGTTCAAGTCCAGGTTGCTTCAGTTTCAAGCACTGAGGAAGACAGTTTTGTTGCCAACAGCGTTTCTGTTTATCGATGGCACTGAACTGATTTTCAGTGAAAACCCTGGCTGAGATAGCAGTGGGATGGTTTGATCTTGTTTCCTCCACAGAGAGTACATCATCCAATGCTGGAGGGTATTTTTATCAATAACCGTCTAGTATTCATGTATTCACGAGCTCTTCCGTCTGATATCAGGATGTGGAATGTGACCCAAGATAGGTAATCAGTATGTGGGAGTAGATGGGTCATTAAGTTGTGCATCTATCTTAAACACATATGGACTATGTCAGAAAGGTGTACAGTACTCTGTTGTTGACTATACCAATAGTAGTGCTGATAATCGAAAAATGTTTTCTGAAGATATCCAACTACTGCTACACAGATTATGAAGAATGTTATTTCTGCTTTTGAGCTTAGCAGATTTTCGCGTCAAGCGCTCCTTAAAATAATTGTCCTGTCTAACGTGACCCCAACGTATTTTGGATTCGTGTTAACGATGAAGTTTGTTTCCCTCAAAATAGATACCAATGGCTCCGTGTGCCAGTCTGTTGGACAAATGAAAACATGTGTCTTCCTGTTTTATTTCAGTTAGACTCTAACCTCATTCTAAGGATGTATTGGCCTAAAATGACTACATTAGAAGTTAAGTATTATTAAAATGTTTCGAACACTTCGCCATTGGTGGGGAGGCTTGCGTGCCTCAGCGATACAGATGGCCGTACCGTAGGTGCAACCACAACGGAGGGGTATCTGTTGAGAGGCCAGACAAACATGTGGTTTCTGAAGAGGGGCAGCAGCCTTTTCAGTAGTTGCAGGGGCAACAGTCTGGATGATTGACTGATCTGGCCTTGCAACATTAACCAAAACGGCCTTGCTGTGCCGGTACTGCGAACGGCTGAAAGCAAGGGGAAACTACAGCCGTAATTTTTCCCGAGGACATGCAGCTTTACTGTATGGTGCTACAGAAGAATGCTGAAGATTAGATGAGTAGATCACGTAACTAATGAGGAGGTTTTGAATAGGATTGGGGAGAAGAGAAGTTTGTGGCACAACTTGACTAGAAGAAGGGATCGGTTGGTAGGACATGTTTTGAGGCATCAAGGGATCACAAATTTAGCATTGGAGGGCAGCGTGGAGGGTAAAAATCGTAGAGGGAGACAAGAGATGAATACACTAAGCAGATTCAGAAGGATGTAGGTTGCAGTAGGTACTGGGAGATGAAGCAGCTTGCACAGGATAGAGTAGCATGGAGAGCTGCATCAAACCAGTCTTAGGACTGAAGACAACAACAACAACAACGTGTTGGGTAGCTGCTGCACAGTTATCCCCATATCCAAACTTTCCGGCCTCTGTTGGTGGAGTAACAGATATACACAAATTAAATAAGAGAGGAGCGAAAACGTATTCATGCGGAAAGTTTTATATATTACTTTTGGACAGAAAGTGTATTTTCCTGCAGCTACAGTAAATTCCTTCCAATTAAATAGTCATTAGATATGTTGTTCGTCTGCATGGAACAAGTCGTAATAATTTACATTATATATACATAATTTATATTAGATATATTTAATATTATGATCCTTGACAAAACTGCTACCGCCATTAAGGAGGATGTATGAGACAGGCAAAATACTTATCATAGAACGTAGGTGCTGATAGGTGCGCGTATTACTGAACTATCAGATTAATAACTGATGATTGCAAAGCCCGTAAGTTATCCATGGAAGAATGGAATGACTGGTGGAAGATCTATTTGAGCCTCATAAAGACTTAAGAACATGCACAGCAGTAATGATCCTATGAATTATCTCAAAAATTATGCGAAGGAAGAGAAGCCTACATTTATACTACTTGTAGATTCAGAACGAGCTTCTGACGATCTAGACGGCAATATACAGTTTAACTCTGAAGTGACCAGGAAGAAAGTACAAGGAGCGAAACGTTATCCGCAATTCGTACAAAAAACAGACTGTACTTACAAGGGTTGAAGAACACAAAAGGGAGGGAGTAGCGAAGAGCGAGTGAGGCAGGTTTGTAGCACATATCTCGTTTTATTCAATGTGTACATGCCGCAAGCAACAAGAAAAACATAGGAGAAATTTGGAAAAGGAATTAAAGTTTAAATAGAAGAGAAAACAATTCAAAGGTCTGCCGCCGATGACACTGAATTGCTGTCAGAGGTATCAGAGGACAGTTGGACGAAATGAGTAGTATCTTGAAAAAAGCTTAAAGGTTGAATATTAACAAAAAGAAAACGAAAGTGGTGGAAAGTAATCGAATTAAATGAGGCGGTAAAGTCCTTCTGCACAAGAGAAGAAATTAGTAAGATCTGACATAAATTTAAAAGTTACTAAGTCTTCTCTGAAAGTATTTGTTTGGAGTACAGCCGTGAATGGATGAGGAACAGTACAAATAAGAAGACAATAGAACCTACTGAAATGTGATGATATAGAAGAATACTGAAGATTGTATGGGTAGTTAGAGTAACTAATGAGGGGTTAGTGAGTCGAGTGAGTAACTAATGAGTGGTTAGTGAGTCGAGTTAGGAAAAGAAGGTTTCTTATGGCACAACTAGACTAAATGGCTGTTTCTGTCTATGACGCACATTCTGGTACATCAAGTAACATTTAATAATGGTAATAGAAGGTAGTGTGGGAAATAAAGCTTGCTAATGGCGCGAGGTTCAAAAAAATGGCTCTGAGCACTATGAGAGTTAACTACTGTGGTCATCAGTCCCCTAGAACTTAGAACTACTTAAACCTAACCAACCTAAGGACATCACACACATCCATGCCCGAGGCAGGATTCGAACCTGCGACCGTAGCAGTCGCGCGGTTCCGGACTGCGCGCCTAGAACCGCGAGACCACCGCGGCCGGCTTGGCGTGAGGTGAAAGGCGTCAAAGTTGTGGAGGGGAACCAAGGACTACAGAAGGCGGGTTGAAGAGGATGTAGGTTGCAGTAGTTGTTCATGGATGGACAGCTTGCCACGACGGACTGGCGCAGAGAACTGCATCAAACCGGTCTCCGAAATGCAGACCGCGAGCTGAACAGCAGTATTTACCCAGAAATGTGTATGTGCACACACTTTATTTAGGATGTAAACATCACTACAGATATTCGGATTTATGTTATGACACGTTTCATATGCCTGCCATCATTGTTAATGATGTGGCGCAGACGAGTAGCGAAATTCTGTATGACCCGCTGAAGCGTCGGAACATCGATGCTGTCGATGGCCTCCTGAATGGGTGTTTTCAGCTCAGCAATGGTTTTGAGGCTGTTGCTGTACACCTTGTCTTTAATACAGGTTCATCCCCACAAAAACGAGTCGCATGTGTTCAGATCCAGAGAATATGGCGACCAGGCGAGGCCGATACCAGTGGCCTCTGGGTACTCAGATCCAGGATGCAGTTCCCAGAGTGCTCTTCCAGGGCATGAGACACTCTGCTGCTTCGATGTGGTCGAGCTCCATCTTGCATGAACCACATCTGATCGAAATTAGGATCACTTTGGATAATGGGATGAAATCATTTCCCAAAACCTTCATTATCATTCGGTAGTCACCGTGCCGTCAATGAAGATCGAACCGATTTTTCCGTGACTTGAGATAGCACACAACACAGTCGCCCGTTGAGGGTGAAGAGACTTCTCGATCGCCAAACGCGCATTATCAGTGCCCCAGACGTGCCAATTTTGCTTATTGACGAATCCATCCAAATGAAAGTGGACTTCGGCGCTAAGCCAAATGCGCATTCGTATACTAATTCCCATCATGCCCCACTGCCAACCGTGCAATTTGAACTCCCTGATAAAAACCGTTCACAAGTTATGACCATTTTATTTAATCTACTAAGTAATTTTCACCACGTTGAAAGGTCTCTGTTGGATTCCTTTCATGTTAATTTCTTAAATCTGTTGTCATTTACGGCATAAATTCCTTTTATAAATTTTCTGTGGTGTTTCTGACTATCTGCGAGGAGACTGAGTAGTGGAACGTGTTACTTTTACACATAAACAAGAACGATCTGTCACACTACTACACTTTAAAACACAGTTTATATGCAATTCATGTCACACAGTCTCATACGGAACCTACATCCGCTTTCTTTTATGTACTGTATATGATAAGATACTGTCATCCCCCTTCCCTTCTGTGTGAGAGGATGAATGAGCAAATGTATTTCTAGTTGCATGCTTGAGGGTAGCAGACAAGCCTGTCTGTTAGAGAACAGTAGGACCAACGTCGGAACAGGTAACTATGCTTTTTAAAAGCAAAGAGGTTTCTATCCTTAGTATGGTTCTGTCCGTCCCTTGTCATGTTCGTATAGGAAGCTGCCTCTCTGGTCACTTCCGGTTTGTATACGGAAGCACCCTTGGTAGGAGCGCAGGTCAGTCAGTCTGTCCGCGGGGAGCGTCTGAAGTGGTAAGATCTCCGGCTAAGCGCGTGTCTGCTAAGTCCGCAGGACAATGGATTTCTTAAGTTCAGCCTAACTGAAAATTTAATCACCTTTATTTCAGGTTTTAGCTCTAAAATATCTAATGTTACCATAAATTGCAACGCAGTGTGTTTCGAGTGTCAACTTCAGAATATCTTCCAGTAATTGCTTTGTCACTACTTTGTGAGTAAAGTGGAACCACGTGTTGATCAGAAACTCTAACTAAGATCATCAATATTAAATAAGAATGTGCGTGAGATTATAACGTCTCGTCTTAACAATATTTTTCAATATAGCAACTTTTCTTTATGTTCAACCCACGCGGGGTGTACTTTGTGAGACCAGTACCACGTGCTTATACAATTGTTTGACCCATCAGGTTAATAGTAAGACGATAATAACCAGTTCGAGAATTTTCTTTTGTAAATTGCTTTTCGATCTAATTTATTTTAATTATCAAAATTATTGTGTAGTTAGACTCTTTGTGTAAACCAAGTTGACCACGTGAAGCATGTGGCGTAATGATCAAAGTAGCTCTCGACTATTCTTTTCGGGAAGATTTCACAGAGAGTTAGTATGAATTTAGTATACCATTGTGTGCTAATTACATGACGGACAGGATTGCGCTACAAACGTTACTTCTTTGGGTGAAAATTGAATCGGGTGGTTGTGGTTAATTTCCTCTAGCATATGTTTCAATGTTCTTCGTGTGTTATTTTATGAATGTAGTGTTGTATGCTGTCTCCCAATCTTGGCTCCATATTTGATGTGTTCCGTAAGATTACAAACTCACATTTTCACAATCCTAAATAAGGCACCAGCTTAGTTGTGACTCAAGTTTAACATGCTGAAATTTCAATGATCAATGTTAAAATAAATTTCCAAATATAAACTGATTTATTTCTTTTTATTTAAATTCTCTTTTTTATATATGTATCGCCGGTTTTCGTATGACTATTAAAATATTATAATGAATGTTAGTTTGGTTAGAAATTTGGTAAGCTAGGCTGGATACCTGGTGAAACAGTTGCTCAGTAATGCAAGGTTATCTTCCTCAGATAGCTCACAGCTTTTAAACCGCTTTTATTGTCTATCACCACATCTTTCACATCAAATTAATGCAACAACATTACAATGTACATATTCTCTTACAGCGACTCTGATGACGTATGTGACTCAGTTTCTGGTAAAGTATGGTTGTCTAGGTAAATTGATGGTTCTGCGGAAAGAGAATTCTGTTTCATAACTAGTTGTTACCCATGGCTGCACATGCATACTAATACACTCCTGGAAATTGAAATAAGAACACCGTGAATTCATTGTCCCAGGAAGGGGAAACTTTATTGACACATTCATGGGGTCAGATACATCACATGACCACACTGACAGAACCACAGGCACATAGACACAGGCAACAGAGCATGCACAATGTCGGCACTAGTACAGTGTATATCCACCTTTCGCAGCAATGCAGGCTGCTTTTCTCCCATGGAGACCATCGTAGAGATGCTGGATGTAGTCCTGTGGAACGACTTGCCATGCCATTTCCACCTGGCGTCTCAGTTGGACCAGCGTTCGTGCTGGACGTGCAGACCGCATGAGACGACGCTTCATCCAGTCCCAAACATGCTCAATGGGGGACAGATCCGGAGAGCTTACTAGCCAGGGTAGCTGACTTACACCTTGTAGAGCTCGTTGGGTGGCACGGGATACATGCGGACGTGCATTGTCCTGTTGGAACAGCAAGTTCCCTTGCCGGTCTAGGAATGGTAGAACGATGGGTTCGATGACGGTTTGGATGTACCGTGCACTATTCAGTGTCCCCTCGATGATCACCAGAGGTGTACGGCCAGTGTAGGAGATCGCTCCCCACACCATGATGCCGGGTGTTGGCCCTGTGTGCCTGGGTCGTATGCAGTCCTGATTGTGGCGCTCACCTGCACGGCGCCAAACACGCATACGACCATCATTGGCACCAAGGCAGAAGCGACTCTCATCGCTGAAGACGACACGTCTCCATTCGTCCCTCCATTCACGCCTGTTGCGACACCACTGGAGGCTGGCTGCACGATGTTGGGGCGTGAGCGGAAGACGGCCTAACGGTTTGCGGGACCGTAGCCCAGCTTCATGGAGAAGGTTGCGAATGGTCCTCGCCGATACCCCAGGAGCAACAGTGTCCCTAATTTGCTGGGAAGTGGCGGTGCGGTCCCCTACGGCACTGCGTAGTATCCTACGGTCTTGGCGTGCATCCGTGCGTCGCTGCGGTCCGGTCCCAGGTCGACGGGCAGGTGCACATTCCGCCGACCACTGGCGACAACATCGATGTACTGTGGAGACCTCACGCCCCACGTGTTGAGCAATTCGGCGGTACGTCCACCCGGCCTCCCGATTGCCCACTATACGCCCTCGCTCAAAGTCCGTCAACTGCACATACGGTTCACGTCCACGCTGTCGCGGCATTCTACCAGTGTTAAAGACTGCGATGGAGCTCCGTATGCCACGGCAAACTGGCTGACACTGACGGCGGCGGTGCACAAATGCTGCGCAGCTAGCGCCATTCGACGGCCAACACCGCGGTTTCTGGTGTGTTCGCTGTGCCGTGCGTGTGATCATTGCTTGTACAGCCCTCTCGCAGTGTCCGGAGCAAGTATGGTGGGTCTGACACACCGGTGTCAATGTGTTATTTTTTCCGTTTCCAGGAGCGTGGTTTTTATGATGAGTGATGATATGCAAGCCGTTATACGTACAACAACGTAAGCTGTCCTCACCTCTCGTGTCTGTTGTTCCGGTGAGCACATCCGCCCTTCCCCCTGACCCCCACTGCCCCAGTGCACGACGCAACAGCATGGGTGCAGCGTCGCTGCGTAGAGGTGGCTGTGGAAGTGCGTGAGCAGGAGCGCACGTCTACGCGTAATGCTACGCTACTGAAGTAACTACACACCATACAACGTGGGAATCATGCAACAAATTTAATAATTTCTTCAACATAGTTTATGTTTACTGACGTAAAAAAGATATTCCAACCGCTACGTTACACGCTAAGGGGCCAATTTTGTTTCTTTCTAAACGATCCTAAAATATTTCCTATGGTTCAAGGTATCCTAATATCCAGTTTCGTCGAAATCGGTTCAGTAGTTTAGTCCTGGAACCAAAACAGAGAGAGTTGTTTTCGAATTTAATAATACACTCCTGGAAATGGAAAAAAGAACACATTGACACCGGTGTGTCAGACCCACCATACTTGCTCCGGACACTGCGAGAGGGCTGTACAAGCAATGATGACACGCACGGCACAGCGGACACACCTGGAACAGCGGTGTTGGCTGTCGAATGGCGCTAGCTGCGCAGCATTTGTGCACCGCCGCCGTCAGTGTCAGCCAGTTTGCCGTGGCATACGGAGCTCCATCGCAGTCTTTAACACTGGTAGCATGCCGCGACAGCGAGGACGTGAACCGTATGTGCAGTTGACGGACTTTGAGCGAGGGCGTATAGTGGGCATGCGGGAGGCCGGGTGGACGTACCGCCGAATTGCTCAACACGTGGGGCGTGAGGTCTCCACAGTACATCGATGTTGTCGCCAGTGGTCGGCGGAAGGTGCACGTGCCCGTCGACCTGGGACCGGACCGCAGCGACGCACGGATGCACGCCAAGACCGTAGGATCCTACGCAGTGCCGTAGGGGACCGCACCGCCACTTCCCAGCAAATTAGGGACACTGTTGCTCCTGGGGTATCGGCGAGGACCATTCGCAACCGTCTCCATGAAGCTGGGCTACGGTCCCGCACACCGTTAGGCCGTCTTCCGCTCACGCCCCAAATCGTGCAGCCCGCCTCCAGTGGTGTCGCGACAGGCGTGAATGGAGGGACGAATGGAGACGGGTCGTCTTCAGCGATGAGAGTCCCTTCTGCCTTGGTGCCAATGATGGTCGTATGCGTGTTTGGCGCCGTGCAGGTGAGCGCCACAATCAGGACTGCATACGACCGAGGCACACAGGGCCAACACCCGGCATCATGGTGTGGGGAGCGATCTCCTACACTGGCCGTACATCTCTGGTGATCGTCGAGGGGACACTGAATAGTGCACGGTACATCCAAACCGTCATCGAATCCATCGTTCTACCATTCCTAGAGCGGCAAGGGAACTTGCTGTTCCAACAGGACAATGCACGTCCGCATGTATCCCGTGCCACCCAACGTGCTCTAGAAGATCTAAGTCAACTACCCTGGCCAGCAAGATCTCCGGATCTGTCCCCCATTGAGCATGTTTGGGACTGGATGAAGCGTCGTCTCACGCGGTCTGCACGTCCAGCACGAACGCTGGTCCAACTGAGGCGCCAGGTGGAAATGGCATGGCAAGCCGTTCCACAGGACTACATCCAACATCTTTACGATCGTCTCCATGGGAGAATAGCAGCCTGCATTGCTGCGAAAGGTGGATATACACTGTACTAGTGCCGACATTGTGCATGCTCTGTTGCCGGTGTCTATGTGCCTGTGGTTCTGTCAGTGTGATCATGTGATGTATCTGACCCCAGGAATATGTCAATAAAGTTTCCCCTTCCTGGGACAATGAATTCACCGTGTTCTTATTTCAATTTTCAGGAGTGTATTAGTGTGGAGGTATGGATTGAACATGTTGAGGATTGTATAAAAATTGTATTCATTAAGTTCAGTCGTATTACATAGAACATGTTAATCAATACAAGCATTTTCGCAAATATTAGGTTGTTGCATAAGGTCGTAGAGTTTTGGTTTTCGCATGCTGGTATTCCAGTAGCTATGGGTTTATTTAAAAATTGTCATTTTTTTATTATTTGTAGTTCACTGTTGCTATTTGACTTCGCGTATTGTTCGTGTTGTCGTTTAGAGGTAGCAAGTGGAGCTGTGGACGCTAGAAAATAAAATGTCAAGTGGAGAAATCGGAACATTTACGACATATTCTTCTGCTTGTGATTAATAAAGAGGTGACAACAACGGAGACAGCCATAACGCTTTGCACAGTGTATGGAGACAATGACACTGGACAGAGCACGGAAACCGTTTTCGCATTAGTGACCCACCTTCAGCAAAGAACTTCGAGGTTTGGTGAAGACCGTTTAAACGCATTAATCCACAATGAACAATGTCGGTGTACTTGAGAACTGGCAACTGTGATGAACTGTTGTAATTCCACCATCGTGCGACCTTTTCGTCAGTGAGGAAGGTTCAAAAATCGGTTGTATGGGTGGGGCATGCTCTAAGGCAAAATCACAGAGGGTGGCCATGTGTCGACCTCTGCTTGTTCGTCATCATCTGGCTCAAAAACAACACCGACCACTCCTTTCGTATACCATTATTGTTGACGAGAAATGGTGTCTGTATACTAACGTAGGGAAAAGAAGTAACTGGGTGAGCCCAAACCAAGCAGCAACTCTCCGAACAAAGACCTGCGCACTTCCACAGAAGATAATGTTATCCATCTGGTGGGATAGCGACGGTGTGGTGTGTTACGAATAGCTTCCCGACGTGTAACCGCCACTACTGACATACACAAGTTATATCAAAAAGAATCATCCGATTTAAAAAAATCATAACTGTTATGTTATGTGAGATATGTGCGTGAATAACATACTGTTGGAATGAGCAAACTCTCGAGTTTTGCTTGGTTCCCGCTAGGTAGCAGCAGTGTGCGCCCACTTCAGTTCTAGTAAGTTTTTGGCAAGATGGAGGATGACATTTTCTTCAACGTTTAGTGTTTAGCGACTGTGCAACATTCCATTTAAACGGAAAGATGAACCGTCATAATGCGAGAATATGGGGTACGGAAGAACCACTTTGAGTTATACAACATGAGAGGGACTCTCCAAAATGTAATGTGTTTTGTGCAGTTTCACGAGAAAAGGTGTATGGTCCATTTTTCATCGCCGAGAACACCGTTACATGAAGCAGATATCTCGATATGTTTGAAAATTTTCTTTCCCCACAGTTGGAGACTGATTCGAACGACTTCATTTACCAACAGGATGGGCCAACAACACACTGGCATCTGGACGTGCGAGAGTTTTTGAATCAAAGGACTATTGAACGATGGATCGATGGCACTGGGCCAAATGATTACTGGCTTCTAAGGTCACAGGACCTGACTGTATGTGATTATTTCTTGTGGGGGTTTATAAAGGACTCTGTTCATGTGCCTCCGTTACCAACAACAATGAATGAACTGAAACATCGCGTTAACAGCAGCTGTGGAAGCTGAAACTCAAGACATGCTCGCAGCAGTGCGGGAACAATTTGAATACCACACTGACATATGCCGTGCATCTGAAGGAGAGCTAACTGAACATCTATGAAAAAGTATGGGGAAAAAAAAGGTTTTTGAGTTTCCCGTTCGTCAAAAAACAAAATATTCATTGAATATGTTTATTAGTTTCAGAAATATAGGCGTGTCAAATCCGATGACACTTTTTGATACACCCTTTATTCTTAACAAGTGCAACGTCTTGTAGACGAAATCCAAGGACAACGACCAGGGAGACTGCGTGAAGTGATGCTACTCCACGATAACGGCCGCCCGCATTCTGCTAGACTGACAAGAACCTATAGTGGGGTTTTGAGCACTCGTCGCTAATAGGGTGCTTACGGGATGCAGCGTTCTCGGAATGCTACGCAACAATTCAAACAAATGACATTAGTAGTTTTATTTCCAGCAAGCAAATTGACAACACTTGACTATAGCAAATCTCGCTAGCGAGAGGCGACATGTAAACAGTACAGTTATTGCTACGCACAGAGTCCAAGGAAACACGTGATACGGACCACAGCGTAGCACTAATCGCGTTGCAGGAGCGTCGTTTCTACAGCGAAACCGCGCGCCATTGGCCGCCGTTTGCTCACAGCCTTCTCTGCTCTTGGGTTCCGCCTCTTCGTTCCAGCGTTTGTGGTTGCCTTGCGAAGTCATTCAGCACCCACCTTATTCACCTGATGTTGCGCCCTCAGATTTTCACTTTCTCCGCTCTGTATCAAACAACCTTCAAGGAACGTCCCTTTCCGGATGAAAATACGCTGTGAACATGACTCGAAGAGTTCTTAACCTCAAGACCACGTGATTTCTAACGTTGCAGTATCTAAATGTTACTTCAGCGTTGGCAGTCTGTTGTAAATAGTGAAGAACAATACATTATTTATGAATATGTGTATCTGACGTGTTTTTTAAATTTGTGGAAAAACGCTACGATATTATGCACCAACATAGTATGATAAATACAGACATCAAAGAGTAAACAGCTATTTCAAAGAGTAAGTATGTTTCTCTGTGTCGTGTTACATTATAATATCTTTTTATTCCGTGGCCTGATTTTGATGAAATGCAGCCTTCAAGTTGCTCCAAACTACGGCCAAGTTATCTGTGAATACCCGACGAAAATTCGTCTAGTAGTTTCGGAGATTAGCGAGTTGAAACAGACAAACTGAAAGACACGACAGTTTTAGATAAAACTTCGAATCATTTTGTCTTTTTACCGTGAACCGATTTTGATCAGAAAAGACCTGTATGTCACTGCAAGCTACACCTGAGTTAGCCGTTAAAAACCCCTAAGAATTCGTGTAGTAGTTTTCCGGATTATTGTGTTCAGACTTACGGCCGGTTTATAGTTTTATTATTAGCATGGATATACACTGAAGTGCAAGAGAAACTGGTATACGCATGCGTATTCAAATACAAAGATATATAAATAGACAGAAAATGGCGCTGCGATCGGCAACGCCTATATAAGACAACTGTCCGGCGCAGTTGTTAGATCGGTTACTACTACCACAATGGCAGGTTATTAAGATTTGAGTGAGTTTGAACGTGGTGTTATAAAAAAAGTGGTTCAAATGGCTCTGAGCACTATGGGACTTAACTTCTGAGGTCCTCTAGAACTTAGAATTACTTAAACCTAACTATTCTAAGGAGGTCACACACATCCATGCCCGACGCAGGATTCGAACCTGCGACCGTAGCGGTCGCGCGGTTCCAGACTGTAGCGCCACAACCGCTCGGACACCCCGGCCGGCGTGGTGTTACAGTCGGCGTAGGAGCGATGGGACACAGCATCTCCGAGACGTGGGGATTTTCCCGTACGACCATTTCACGAGTGCACTGTGCACTGTGAATATGGCGGCTGCAGTGTAACACGTGTTAAGTTCGGCTCGCGAAATTTAGTCGAATTCGAAGGTGTTCTCGCAAGTGGTGTTGTCTAGTACAAGTGGAAATCGTGTAAACAACAGTGTTCTGTGCAGTAGTGCTATTTTTTTCTGTGCTCCGCCAATATCTGCGAGAAAATGGTAAACAGAAGAATCAACATCAGCGCGTCCAGCAGCGGGGAAGCAGCAGGTGCGGCGGGCCTGCTCCTGGCGGAAGGTGCGGCCGCGGCTCCCGGTATAGCGGAGTTGGTTCGCTCTGAGGTAAACGCTGCGCTTCGCGATAAAAACAATCTCGATCTGATAGCAGGCACCATATCAGATACTGTAACGGCAGCAGTATTGGCCAAAATGCGTGAAACTGTTGAGGCCAATACTGCCGAAATTACAGCACTAAAAAAGTCTGTGTCTGAATACGAGAAAAAGGCACGAGAGTTGGAAGTGAAACTATCTGCCGCCACAGACGAGCTAGAATAGTACCAAAGGCGAAATAGTCTACGACTGTTTGGAGTAGCAGAAAATAAAGAAGAAGACACGGACAACCTGCTTATACAGGTTGCGCGTGAAAAATTAGGCGTCGAAGTGACCAAGGCAGACATTGACAGGAGCCACCAGGTGGGACGAAAACTACCAGGTGCTACCAAACCTCGTCCAATAATTATTAAATTTGTGTCGTACCGAAAAAGGGCTGAGATCTTTACCCAGAAGAAGAAGTTAGCAAGGACAGGGATTACAATAAGGGAAGATCTGACACACGAGCGGCTAAAGATTTTAAACAGTGCCATATCCCATTTCGGTCTTCAGAATGTGTGGACTCAGGATGGCAGAGTAATCATTAAGACTGCAGCTGGAAAGAAGACAGTCACAAACATGACAGAACTAAATAGTATTAAGTGAACCTACTCGAGCCAAAAGTCAAACTTAACACCATTTTCAAATTTTAACAGTCCTATACTCAGATATAGTCTTGTAATTGTATTAACTTTTTAATTATTTGTACCTTCAACTAATTGTTTTTGTAACTTATTAACTTTTCAATTATTTGTACCTTCAACTAATTGTTTTTGTAACTGTATTAACTTTTTACTATTTTTGTGTCTTTAGCTGTAGCCATTGCTTAGTTTTAGTTACTGCTAATACTTTTTTCATTTTCTCAGTTTATTCTCTTCCATTCTGTAATAGTTCTATTGCAATTATTTGTCTCTCCTTTAGTTCATTAGTCAACCATCTCTTCGGTTTAAATTGTGCATAACAAAAATTACTATCACTATCACTTTAGCAAATTTCAATTTAATTCTAGCTTCCTACGATACTCTATTAAATATTAAGCTTTCTTCTCTCTGCTGGCAGCATCGGCCTCTTAAATCACTCCTCTTTCCCTTATTTCCACCCTAAGCTGTTTCAAATACTCTAATTACACTTTTCCTCTTACGACATAGGATACTCAGTGACACACAGCTGTCACCATTTTGGTCATATTCTCCCTGCACCGAATACCACTAATCCATTTTCTATACTCCCGCAACCTCAGGAAATCTCTTGCAGTCGCTTTTCTTTCGGCTCTCGCGGAGTCACAAACAGGGCGCGCAAAATTTCGGACACCCCTGGAATATGTCACTTGGCGGAAACACCGGTCAGTGCCCCTCGCGGCAGGTAGTGCCTAACAAAGGGACAAACCAGTCTGCCACCCTACTCCAGGCTGCTCAGCGGAACGCGTCCGAGCTTTTAGCAGCTCACTGCAACATTCAGTCTTTACCTGCGCATTACGAAGAACTTAGCCTCCTCTTCCACCAACTAAACTACCACGTAATCCTCTTATCCGAAACGTGGTTGAAACCACACATATCCTCTGCATCTATTCATCTCCCAGGGTACACATTTCTTAGGGCAGACAGATCAAAAAAGCGAGGTGGCGGGGTCGGCGCATATATACGAACAGATCTCAAAGCGAAAGTCTTATGTACGTCAAATCCTGCTGAAGAAAAAGAGGCTGAATTCATGTTCATTGAAATAAATATACAAAGTCGGAAATTCTTGACTGGCGTCGTGTACAAGCCGCCAAAAATAAGCTCAATGAGTTCCTTCCAGTCGGAATTACATTCACTTCAGTGTCAATACGAACATGTCATCGTAATGGGTGACTTGAACATAGACCTGCTAAGAGACACTCCCTCCGCAATAAACCTAAGAAGATTGTTTAGTTGCAATAGCATGAACATTCTTCCATTACAACCTACACACCATACGGCGCACAGTCATACTCTTATAGACGTGATCGCAACGAAACAGACTGACAAAGTAAGAGATGTTGGTCAATCATCGGCCCCTGGCCTCTCAGCACATGATGTAATATTCCTGGCCTACTCTGTGCAGCCCCCAAGGATCAAATCGCGTTACATAACTTGTAGGAACATGAAACGTATTGACCTTGACGCTCTAACAGCCGATTGCTCAGAAATCTCATGGCATCAAATAATCAGAGAACCTACAATCGACGGCAAAATTAATGAACTTGGTGATAAACTCACTGCCCTCTATGACAAACATGCACCTGTGCGCACAGTCCGTGTAAGAAAATCTCCTGCTCCATGGCTGACAGCTGAATTACGTCAAATGATGACTAATAGGGATGCTGCCCACAGGCGTTTCAAGGCAGATCCGAAACCCGAACGTTTTGAAGAATATAGAAAGCTACGGAACAGAGTGAAACAATGCATTCGCAATGCCAAAATCAGGCACGCTCGCTCCCTCGTATGCAGCGATCTGACACCCACGACTCTATGGAAGAATCTCCGTAGCTTGGGGGTCGGAAAGGCAAAATCGGAAACTACTTTTCATGTGTCAGCTAACGAATTAAATGAATTCTTCTCTGCACCTCTGAATACCAGCACGGCTGATGATTTCCGTCCACAAGAATCCCCAAACAGGATAACTAACAACGATACCTTTCATCTAAAACATGTAACAACAAATACGGCAAGAAAAGCAATAATGAGAATCTCTTCTGATGCAATAGGCAACGACAGTATCGGTATAACCATGATTAAGAATGTTGCCGATATCTTAGTACCTGTCTTAACTGACATATTTAATTTTTCCCTCGTGAACGGAATATACCCCACTGCATGGAAAAGAAGCATAATTCGACCCATCCCTAAGGTCGAAAACCCGCAACTGCCTAGTGATTACCGACCAATTAGCATACTGCCTGCTGTTTCCAAAGCACTGGAATATATTGTTCATGACCAAATCACTGAACACTTGCATGAATTCAGTCTATATGACAAATTTCAATCCGGTTTCCGTAAACATCACAGCACAAACACTGCTCTAATTAAAGTAACTGATGACCTGAAATATGCCATCGACAATCGAAAGGCAACAATATTGACGCTACTGGACTTCAGCAAAGCTTTTGACACTGTTAACTTTGACATATTACTCAGAAAAATGCAACAGCTTAATTTCTCTGATAGTGCAATGAGATGGTTTGAAAGCTACTTAAAAGACAGACAGCAATGTGTTGTCTGCGCAAATGAAAAATCTTCCTGGAAACATGTTTCTTTGGGAGTGCCACAAGGATCAGTCTTAGGACCACTTTTGTTTTCTTTATATGTCAACGATATTTCGTCGGTTTTGTCCTCCTGTAAACATCATTTCTATGCCGACGACCTCCAGCTCTATCTCAGCGTCAGACCTGAAGACGTAAACACTGCAATCGCTCTGATGAATGATGATCTGTCTTCAGTAGTGACATGGGCGAAAAACCTGGGGCTTAAATTAAATGCAAAAAAGACGCAAGTAATCTTAATAGCCCATCAGAAATTAATAAGTTCAGATTTCCGCGAACGGCTACCTCCTATTCTGCTCGAAGGTACTCCAATACCATATCAGAAAACAGTGAAGAACTTGGGTGTAACTTTGGACGAGCATCTCAACTGGGCGGAGAATACAGTCGCAGTGTGCCGAAAAACGTCTGCTTGTCTCTATGCTCTCAAAAAGTTTCGGAACATATTCCCACAGGACTTGAAACGCCAGCTCGTGCAAGCACTCGTTCTACCGAACCTCCACTATTGTGATGTGATTCAACAAGGCATGAGTAGTGAAAACAAAAGACGGCTAGAGCTAACCATGAATGCCTGTGTGCGTTACACCTGCAACATTCGCCGATATGATCATGTTAGTGCTTCATACTCCGAGCTAGGGTGGCTGCGGCCGGACAAACTGCGTGACTACCACACTCTATGTCTACTTCACCGACTCCTCATCGCGCAAGCACCCCAGTACCTAGCTTCAGAGATTAAAATCCTGTCATACCATCATAATCGAAACACGAGGTCACTCTTATCTGGTATCCTAACTGTGCCCACTCACAAAACAAAAACTTTTGCAAACTCCTTCTCAGTTGCCGCTGTCCGCCTCTGGAACAAACTGCCCCTTACCTTGAGGAAAATTCAATCTCCTGTTGCTTTTAAGAAGAAGTTGAAGCATTTCCTACTATCATCCGCATAAAATTCTCCACAAAATTAATGTGCAAGGCAAATCCTCTCATCTGTCAAATAGCAAAGCTAGTGTCTCCTATCTTGCTATCTTGCTCCTCTTCATCTATCTCTATTAGACACGCAGTCTCCTTTTCCTTTATATTTTCCTTAATTATGTTTCATCATGTCTCTCTATTCTTCTCCTCGCTTCACCATGAGTCTCCCTCATACTCCCTGCTGCCAGCACTCCTATCTTAAATCTTTCTCTTCAATAATGTATTTTTCGAGGTGTACCTTTCTAATTGTTTATCTCACTTTTTGTATTAGATGTAGTTTAACACGCCTACTGAAACATATGACTGTAAAATAAGTAGAATGCCTGGTTAGATGTAAGAGAGGGCCTGATGGCCCTAATCTTGCCAGGTTAAATAAATAAATAAATAAATAAATAAATAAATAAAAAATATCAGGAATCTGGTAAAACATCAAACCTCCGACAACGTTGAGGCCGGAAAAAGATCCTATAACAACAGGACCAACGACGATTGAAGAGAATCAACGAAACAGAAGCTCAACCTCTCCGCAAATTGCTGTAAATTTTAAAGCCGGACCGTCAGAAAGAGTCAGTGTGCGAACCATTCAACGAAACATCATCGATATGCGCTTCGGAGCCGAAGGTCCAGTCGTGTACCCTTGATGACTGCACGACACAAAGCTTTACGCATCGTCTGTGCCCGTCAACACCGACATTGGACTGTTGATGACTGGGAACATGTTGCCTGGTCGGACGAGTCTCGCTTCAAATTGTATCGAGCGGATGGAAGTGTACGGTATGGAGCCGGCCGGGGTGGCCGAGCGGTTCTAGGCGCTACAGTCTGGAACAGCGCGGCCGCTACGGTCGCAGGTTGGAATCCTGCCTCGGGCATGGATATGTGTGATGTCCTTATGTTAGTTAGGTTTAAGTATTTCAAGTTTCTAGGGGACTGATGACCAAAGCAATTAAGTCCCATAGTGCTCAGACCCATTTGAACCATTTGTACGGTGTGGAGACAACCTCATGAATCCATGGACCCTGCATGTGACCAGGGGGCTATTCAGGCTGGTGCAGGCTCTGTAATGGTGTGGGATGTGTGCAGTTAGAGTGATTTGGGACCGCTGATACGATTAGGTACGACCCTGACAAGTAACACGTACATAAGCACCCTGTCTGGTCACCTGCATCCATTCATGTCCATTGTGCATTCCGACGGATGTGGGTAATTCCATCAGGACAATGAAACATACCACACGTCCGGAATTGCTACAGAGTGGCTCTAAGAACACTCTTCTGAAGTGAAACACTTCCGCTGGCCCCCACACTCCCCAGACATGAACATTACTGACCATATCTGGGATGCCTTGCAACGTGCTATTCAGGTGAAATCTTCACCCCATTGTTCTCTTAGAGATATATGGACAGCGCCGGAGGCTTCATAGTGTCAATTCCTTCCAGAACTACTTCAGACATTAGTCGAGTCTATGCCACGTCGTAGTACGGCACTTCTGCGTGCTCTCGGGGGCTCTACACGATATTAGGCAGGTGTACCAGTTTCTTTGGCTTTTCAGTGTGGATTGGATGTGAGTGATATCCTCAGAAAGCTCCTGAACTCTGAAGTTAGCAAACTGCATAATGCTTATACCGAAATACTGCCAGAACTACGTTCTTCGGCATCCGTTACATTATCACGGGTTGTTTTCCTGTTTATCGTCGGGTAAGGTGCGCCTACTTTCCTGGAAGCTTCGTTGTCTTGTACCTTCTCCGAAATATACACCAGTTATCGGTCTGCGTGCTGACGTTCCCTCGTCTCCACTCCTCTAAAACATCGTCCTGTGGCACTGCCTTCATAGAGTGAGCCAGGGTAGTACAGTTACAACATTCTTTCCATACTGGGTTTTCCGGGTGTGGTTTTCTGGCATGTTGTTTACACCGTTTTGAGAGATGTCAAGCCGATTTCCAGTTTTGTCTCTCTCAGTGGGCAAATACACAAACGGACAAAGGACGAAAACATAGCGTTTACTGTCAAGACTGATATTAAAACAGCACGGATAATCTCAAAATTTCCTATAACCAAATGTTTCACGTTAAAGAATTTAAATATTTAGGTGAATGTATCACTCAGAACTGTAATTGAAAAAGGACCATATAATCCATTGTTCAGAAAACAAACCGAATTTCAGTTAAGAAAAAGTGTTCAAAACAAGAATTGCTTTCCTGGAAATGTTAATACCGATGCTGTAGAACAGACATTAAACCAGAAGTACTCCAAACGTCAAAAACACTTACTCTTGAAGATAAGCATTAAAGGAGGAATTAGAAGTATAATTACGTAAAATTATGAGGAATGTCTTACGTCAAAGAATATATGATTGAATACGTCACCCAAATCCCAACGCAGAACTTGACAGACAAATCCTTAAAATAACGGTCACAATGCATTTGCGAAGAATTCAACTAATGGGACACTATACATCTACATCTACATGACTACTCTGCAATTCACATTTAAGTGCTTGGCAGAGGGTTCATCGAACCACAATCATACTATCTCTCTACTATTCCACTCCCGAACAGCGAGCGGGAAAAACGAACACCTAAACCTTTCTGTTCGAGCTCTGATTTCTCTTATTTTATTTTGATGATCATTCCTACCTATGTAGGTTGGGCTCAACAAAATATTTTCGCATTCGGAAGAGAAAGTTGGTGACTGAAATTTCGTAAAAAGCTCTCGCCGCGACGAAAAACGTCTATGCTGTAATGACTTCCATCCCAACTCGTGTATCATATCTGCCACACTCTCTCCTCTATAACGCGATAATACAAAACGAGCTGCCCTTCTTTGCACCCTCTCGATGTCCTCCGTCAATCCCACCTGGTAAGGATCCCACACCGCGCAGCAATATTCGAACAGAGGACGAACGAGTGTAGTGTAAGCTGTCTCTTTAGTGGACTTGTTGCATCTTCTAAGTGTCCTGCCAATGAAACGCAACCTTTGGCTCGCCTTCCCGACAATATTATCTATGTGGTCCTTCCAACTGAAGTTGTTCGTAATTTTAACACCCAGGTACTTAGTTGAATCGACAGCCTTGAGAATTGTACTATTTATCGAGTAATCGTATTCCAACGGAGTTCTTTTGGAACTCATGTGGATCATCTCACACTTTTCGTTATTTAGCGTCAACTGCCACCTGACACACCATACAGCAATCTTTTCTAAATCGCTTTGCAGCTGATACTGGTCTTCGAATGACCTTACTAGACGGTAAATTACAGCATCATCTGCGAACAGTCTAAGAGAACTGCTCAGATTGTCACCCAGGTCATTTATATAGATCAGGAACAGTAGAGGTCCCAGGACGCTTCCCTGGGGAACACCTGATATCACTTCAGTTTTACTCGATGATTTGCCGTCTATTACTACGAACTGCGACCTTCCTGACAGGAAATCACGAATCCAGTCGCACAACTGAGACGATACCCCATAGCTATAGATACGAATGAATCCAAACAGACTTACTCACCAGGTACAAACAAAACTGAAAAATAAAATTATTAGAATGAAGTGGTAAAAAATCCTGTAGCAGTTAGGTATTTACAGTACCGAGGCGCAATCAAGTCACAGAAACGCGCAGCGTGGAGGAAGCACAGAGGAAGTCCAAACAGATACCGACGGAGTTACGGAAAACTTATTGTGCAAGAGTATAGGGGCATGATTATCATGAGCGGCATCTGCATCAAACAATATCTTTCAGAATACATTATCTCTATGTATCGTCTCTAGTACCACTTAATGTGACCACTGCTTTTTACAACTTAACCAAAAGGTTTTAAACATGGCTGAAACAGCAACTGTTGAAATTCTTCACGGTAAATGATGACAGCCAAAACAGTTGCAGGATAAAGATTTATTAAAATTCTTGACCAAGGTTTCGGTATATATAAATATACCTGCATCACATGTAAAAAATTCTGAACAGGAAGACACTTTCATTAGCAAAAACTTAGCATCGGAAATGAGAAAGAAAAACACTAAAGCTTAAGTAACCGTAAAATTACCAGAGTAATAAGGCACAAAATCTTTTATTTACTTACTAAAATTACATCCTGCAATGGACATTAATAAAACAATTGCGCCAAAGGCGTCGTCAATAGTTGTGACGTCATCTCCATTTGTGCAACATGTTTATAGGACACAGGGTCAATGCGAACACAATTTAGCACAAGTAATTCGCCTACGAACTATTCTTTTACGCATTTTTGATGTTTGCTGCTTGTGATTTTCGATGTATATGTGTAGTTAATTGACTAGTATGTTTTTATTCACAAGAACAGATGGTTTCGTTTTACTGAAACATGTTGGTTGTTTTCGCTATTATGTATTTCACCGCTTACGCTACGCGAGATTCTCGCGCATTTCACCAGTGCCATCTCTCGTTAGATGTGTTTCAAAGCGCAAGCTTCATCTGTTTGACACTAGGACACAGGTAAATTGGTTCCATATTTTCTATTTTACATAGATTTTTTATATGGTCTGATATGTTTTATTTATTAAGACAGAAGGTTTGAATTAGCACAACTTTTAACAATTTTGATGCGCTTGTGAATGTATCCATGGATTTTAATATGCGCGAGTGTCTGGCACATACCGCAAGTGCCCTCTCTCGGCGAAACCATCTGCCCTAGTGTTTTCACACTCTCGTCACGGTAGTTCATAGGCGAAGTACTGTTGCTAAACTGTGTTCGCATTGACCCTGTGTCCCATAATCATGTTGTACAAATGGAGATGATGTCTCAACTATTCACGACGCCGTTGGCACAGTTGCTTTATTAATCTCCATTGCAGAATGTAATTTTAGTAAGTAACTAAAAGATTTTGTGCCTTATTACTCTGGTAATTTTACGGTTACTTAAGCTTTAGTGTTTTTCTATCTCATTTCCGATGCTAAGTTTTTGCAAATGAAAGTGTCTTCCTGTTCAGGATTTCTTACTTCTGATGAAGGTATATTTATATATACCGAAACCTTGGCCAAGAATTTTAATAAATCTTTATCCTGCAACTGTTTTGGCTGTCATCATTTACCGTGAATTAACCAAAAGACTTAGTTCGCTGCCATACGATATTGTGGAAAAATGATAGATAAAATATTAAACTTGCATTTCAAAAAACAGACATTAGAAGAAGCCACGGAATATGCAACACATTACGATCACGAATGTGTCATTCTCTAAAAGGTGTTCGTAAGATAAACTGCGATGGATGTGAGAAAATATACATACGGAAGAATTTCAAAGCAAGATATGGAGAATATCTGACTCTCATTGCCATCAACATATCTTCATTTAGCTCACACCGAAAACAACAAAAACACACACCTAGTGATACAGCACAATGTCTGTATATACAAATATACCTTCATCAGATGTAAAAAAATTCTGAACAGGAAGACACTTTCATTAGCAAAAACTTAGCATCGGAAATGAGAAAGAAAAACACTAAAGCTTAAGTAACCGTAAAATTACCAGAGTAATAAGGCACAAAATCTTTTATTTACTTACTAAAATTACATCCTGCAATGAAGAATAATAACAAAATTGCGCCAAAGGCGTCGTCAATAGTTAAGACGTCATCTCCATTTGTACAACATGATTATAGGACACAGTAGCCTCCTAAATTTTTTAAAGAAATATAAACTTTCAGTTATTTGGCTAAACGTACCGGACCCCTATGATTATAGTTGGAGGTGACTTTAATTTACCCTCGATATCTTGGCAAAAACACACATTTAATTCCGGAGATACGCATAAACATCATCCGAAATTGTGCTAAACGCATTCTCTGAAAATTATTTCGAGTAGTTCGTTCATGAGCCCACGCGAATAGTAAACGGTTGTCAAAACACACTTGACCTCTTACCAACAAATAATCCTAAGTTAATAACAAGATTCAAGACGGATACAGGGATTAGTGAACACATGGTTGTCGTAGAGAGATTGTATATTGTAACCCCCAAATCCTCGAAAAATAAACGAAAAATAAACCTACACAAAAAGCGGATAAAAATTCACTTGACGCCTTCCTGAGAGACTATCTCCACTCATTCCAAATTAATAATATAAGTGTACACTAGGTGGGACTTGAATTCATAGAAATACTATCGGCAGCAATTGAGAGATTTATATAAAATAAATTAACAAAAGACGGAGCTGATCGTCCTTGGTACACAAAACTGGTCTGAACACTGTTGTAGAAATAACGAAACAAACATGCAGAATTTAAACAGACGCAAAATCCCCAAGTTTGGCGATCTTTTATAGAAACTCGAAATTTAGCGCGTACTTCAATGTGAGATGCTTATATCAGTTACCGCAACGAAACTTTGTCTCTAGACCTAAATCCAAAGAGATTCTGGTCTTATGTGAAGCATGTTAGCGGCAAGAAACTATCAATGCCTTCTCTGAGCGATAGCATTGGAGATACTATCGAAGACAGTGCTGCCAAGACAGAGTTACTAAACACAGCCTTCCGAAATGCCTTCACAAAAGAAGACGAGGAAAATATTCCAGAATTTGAATCAAGAACAGCTGCCAACATGAATGACGTAGAAGTGTAGTAGTAAGGCAACTTAAATCACTCAATAAAAGCAAGTCTTCTGTTTCAGACAGTATACCACTTAGGGTCCTTTCAGTGTATGCTGATGCATTAGCTCCATATTTACCAATCATATACAACCGTTCGCACAACGGAAGATCCGTATCTAAATACTGGAAAGTTGCACAGGTCCCACCAATATTCCAGAAAGGTAGTAGAAGTGATCCACTCAATTACAGGCCCATATCATTAACGTCGATATGCAGCAGGATTTTGGAACATATATTGTGTTTGAACATTATGAATTACCTAGAATAAAACGGTCTATTGAGACACAGTCAACATGGGTTTATAAAACATCGTTCTTGTTAATCACATCTCCCTCTTTATTGGCATGAAGTGTTGAGTGCTACTGACAAGGGATTTCAGATCGATTTCGTATTTCTGGATTTCCGGAATGCTTTTGACACTTTACCACACAAGCGACTTGTAGGGAAATTGTGTGCTTATGGAATATTGTCTCAGTTATGTGACTGGATTTGTGATTTCCTGTCAGAGAGGTCACAGTTCGTAGCAACTGATGGAAAGTCATCGAGTAAAACAGAAGTGATTTCTGGCGTTCCCCAAGGTAGTGTTATAGGCCCTTTGCTGTTCCTTATCTATATAAACAATTTGGGAGACAATCTGAGCAGCCGTCTTAGGTTGTTTGCAAATGACGCTTTCGTTTATCGATTAATAAAGTCATCAGAAGATCAAAACAAATTTCAATACCATTTAGAAAAGATATCTGAGTTGCGAGAAAATTGCCAGTTGATCCTAAATAACGAATAGTGTGAAGTCATTCACATGAGTGCTAAAAGGAATCCGTTTAACTTATGTTACACGATAAATCAGTCAAATTTAAAGGCCGTAAGTTCAAATAAATACCTAGGAATTACAATTAAGAACAACTTAAATTGCAAGGAACACATAGAAAATGTTGTGGGGAAGGCTAATCAAAGACTGCGCTTTATTAGAAGAACACTTAGAAAATGTAACAGACCTACTAAGGAGACTGCCTACACTACGCTTGTCCGTCCACATTTAGAATACTGCTGCGCGGTGTGGGATCCTTACCGGATATGACTGATGGAGCACATCAGAAAAGTTCAAAGAAGGGCAGCACGTTTTGTATTATCGCTAAATATGGGAGAGAGTGTCACTGAAATGATATAGGATTTGGGCTGGATATCATTAAAAGAAAGGCGTTTGTCGTTGTGACGGAATCTTCTCACGGAATTCCAGCCACCAATTCCGAATGTGAAAATATTTTGTTGGCACCGACCTACAGAGGGATAAACGGTCACCACGATAATATAAGCGAAATCAGAGCTCGTACGGAAAGATATAGGTGTCCGTTCTTTCCGCGCACTGTACGAGATTGGAATAATAGCGAACTGTGTAGGTGGTTCGATGAATCCTCTGCGAGGCACTTAAATGTGATTTGAAGAGTATGTTTGTAGATGTAGATGTAGATCCTTAAATTATTTTGGACTAAAGACCGGCATAAAAAGAACCGAAAAATTCACCAGTATTCTCATAAATCTCTAGCGCTGTAATACATTTCTCTGTTAAGATATTGCAAGGCAGATAATACAATTTAGCAATGAAATTACAAAATCCGCAAACTCAGTCATTATCTTTCCATGTTAAGATGAACGTCAATGACAGTTACATAACACTCCAAATTGATATGCTGATAAATAGTGTCACATAATTAGACAATTATTGGCATGTGCTGATAAATCAGTATACAAAACGAGTTAAGGTAATACGATACACTAAAGGTAAATGCATTCTGAAATATACTTTTTCTTCTGTAATGCAATTGTTGCTAATGACTGGCATGGATCCAGTACGTCCAGAAATCAGTAAATAAAAGTATTTTCTATTGGTTGGGCAGCTTACGTCTATCTCTCTCTCTCTCTCTCTCTCTCTCTCTCTCTCTCTCTCTGGTTCTGAGCACCATGGGACTTAACATCTGAGGTCATCAGTCGCCTATAACTTAGAACTACTTAAACCTAACTAACCTAAGGACATCACACACATCCATGCCCGAGGCAGGATTCGAACCTGGGACCGTAGCGGTCGCGCGGGTCCAGACAGAAGTACCTACAGCCGTTCGGCCACACCGGCCAGCTGTCTCTCTCTCTCTCTCTGCCGCAAGCTATATTTGATTGGGGGGGGGGGGGGGGGAGAGGGTGAGGGGGTGAACACACAGAGACGGCTAAGACCCGACGATCAAACAATTGGTCAGTCTTCGTGTGTTTGTCAAATTTTTGGCAGTTTGATACACTTCCGCATTTGTGAAAGAAGTACTGTTTTCGACGCGCTTCAGAGAAATTTTGACTTTCAGGTGATCTCACAAACAGGTATGGCCGTTACTTCTTGCTTTTCTCAAACAAAAAGCCAGTTCCCTTCTAGACCTCTAACACATGGACCTTACGAATGGTAATGTTTCGCCACGCATTTTGAGCGAAACATATTCTTTGTTGCAATTCATCTCTTTGTACCGCGTGTTCACACAGTTGTGGAAACTAAGGTCAAATGATTATATGGAGAACAAAAGGATCACAAGCCATTACTAAATATGAAACAGGAACGTAAAGAAAAAAATAAAATGTTCTATGCTCGAAGTACAAGAGATAGTGCAGCAAAACAGTATTGTCTTTCAGTTTTTTATTTATAGTCACACGTATGCCCACAGTAATCTCACTCAGTGTACGAGTTACAATGCAGGACACAAATTTTAACTTGCCAGATATCTCAAAGTTATAGATAATCGTCGAGGACGTGGAATACATTTTCACAGGATTTAAATGTTCAGTATCTTTTCGAGTCGCAGATATCGCTACACTATAGATAATCGTTTAGAAACTGGAGCAGATTTTCGCATGTCTTTTATAGTGTGAGGTCGAAGTAATTCTAAGATGCCTTCCAGGAGAACCAAACATCTGATTTTCAGTAGTTCTCAGAAAATTTAATTAACCGAATTTAAAAGTAGAAAATGCTGTCATAAGCCGCTCATTAAGAGGTATAACCTCACGTTTAAGGTTTAACGCAGTGAGGCAATTATGGATGGTACAAACTGCGTATATCCCTTGAGGTAGTGTGGCCGTATCTAATCTACATCTACATCTACATCTGCATACGTGCTCCGCAATCCTACTCGTTCCCTTTC
Organism: Schistocerca gregaria; assembly: GCF_023897955.1. Lineage (NCBI taxonomy): Eukaryota > Metazoa > Arthropoda > Insecta > Orthoptera > Acrididae > Schistocerca > Schistocerca gregaria. Next base: position 173,889,885 of record NC_064922.1, on the reverse strand, counting down.
CTGTCCCATTCGCAAATGGAGAGAGGGTAAAACGGTTATTTGTATCAAGGCACAAAGGAATTACATACATCGGCTGCCAGTGAACATTCATTTATGTCAATGTCGAAAGTTCAAAATTTGTACCGAACTAGGACACGAGCCCGAGCCTCCTACATCCTAGCCAGATGCTCTGACCACTAAGCCAGCAGGACACAATGGCCTTCGCAACTGCACGGACTACCAGAGCACACTTCCCTTCAAACACAAATTTTCATGTTATCCAGACACTACTGGTGAAGTGCCCCTCCCCATTACTCTCACTACTCGCTGTATTTCGCCGATTCCCGTAAGAGTTCGAGCTCCGGCGTCTGTACTACCTGTAGAGATCATTGGCCGTTTTCGCCTTAGTTATCTACACTACTGGCCATTAAAATTGCTACACCACGAAGATGACGTACTGCAGACGCGAAATTTAACCGACAGGAATAAGATGCTGTGATATGCAAATGATTAGCTTTTCAGAGCATTCACACAAGGTTGGCGCCGGTGGCGACACCTACCAACGTTCTGATATGAGGAAAGTTTCCAACCGATTTCTCATACACAAACAGCAGTTGACCGGCGTTGCCTGTTGAAACGTTGTTGTGGTGACTCGTGTGAGGAGGAGAAATGCGTACCATCACGTTTCCGACTTTGATAAAGGTCGGATTGTAGCCTATCGCGATTGCGGTTTATCGTATCGCGACACTGCTGCTCGCGTTGGTCGAGATCCAATGACTGTTAGCAGAATATGGAATCGGAGGGTTCAGGAGGGTAATACGGAACGCCGTGCTGGATCCCAACAGGCATCTTATCCGCATGGCTGTAACAGATCGTGCAGCCACGTCTCGATCCCTGAGTCAACAGATGGGGACGTGTGCAAGACAACAACCACTGCATGAACAGTTCGACGACGTTTGCAGGAGCATGGACTATCATCTCGGAGACCGTGGCTGCGGTTACCCTTGAGGCTGCATCACAGACAGGAGCGCCTGCGATGGTGTACTCAACGACGAACCTGGGTGCAAGAATGGCAAAACGTCATTTCTTCGGATGAATCCAGGTTCTCTTTACAGCATCATGATGGTCGCATCCGTGTTTGGCGACATCACGGTGAACGCACACTGGAAGCGTGTAGTCGTCATCGCCATACTGGTGTATCACCCGGCGTGATGGTATGGGGTGCCATTGGTTACACGTCTCTGTCAACTCTAGTTCGCATTGACGGCACTTTGAACAGTTACATTTAAGATGTGTTACGACCCGTGGCTCTACCCTGCATTCGATCCCTGCGAAACCGTACATTTCAGCCGGATAATGCACGACCGCATGTTGCAGGTCCTGTACGGGCCTTTGTGGATACAGCACATTCTCCAGATCTCTCACCAATTGAAAACGTCTGCTCAATGGAGGCCGAGCAACTGGCTCGTTACAATACGCCATTCACTACTCTTGATGAACTGTGGTATCGTGTTGAAGCTGAATGGGCAGCTGTACCTGTACACGCCATGCCCAGGCGTATCAAGGCCGTTATTATGGCCAGCGGTGATTGTTCTGGATACTGATTTCTCAGGATCTATGCACCCAAATTGCGTGAAAATGTAATCACGTGTCAGTTGTAGTATAATATATTTGTCCAATGAATACCCTTTTATCATCTGTACTTTTTCTTGGTGTAGCAATTTTAATGGCCAGTAGTGTATACGCAGCCATCGAGCCAAGATTTCTCATATTTTGTCTACGTTGTCCTTACATGAAATCTACACTCCTGGAAATTGAAATAAGAACACCGTGAATTCATTGTCCCAGGAGGGGGAAACTTTATTGACACATTCCTGGAGTCAGATACATCACATGATCACACTGACAGAACCACAGGCACATAGACACAGGCAACAGAGCATGCACAATGTCGGCACTAGTACAGTGTATATCCACCTTTCGCAGCAATGCAGGCTGCTATTCTCCCATGGAGACGATCGTAGAGATGCTGGATGTAGTCCTGTGGAACGGCTTGCCATGCCATTTCCACCTGGCGCCTCAGTTGGACCAGCGTTCGTGCTGGACGTGCAGACCGCGTCAGACGACGCTTCATCCAGTCCCAAATATGCTCAATGGGGGACAGATCCGGAGATCTTGCTGCCCAGGGTAGTTGACTTACACCTTCTAGAGCACGTTGGGTGGCACGGGATACATGCGGACGTGCATTGTCCTGTTGGAACAGCAAGTTCCCTTGCCGGTCTAGGAATGGTAGAACGATGGGTTCGATGACGGTTTGGATGTACCGTGCACTATTCAGTGTCCCCTCGACGATCACCAGAGGTGTACGGCCAGTGTAGGAGATCGCTCCCCACACCATGATGCCGGGTGTTGGCCCTGTGTGCCTCGGTCGTATGATTGTGGCGCTCACCTGCACGGCGCCAAACACGCATACGACCATCGTTGGCACCAAGGCAGAAGCGACTCTCATCGCTGAAGACGACACGTCTCCATTCGACCCTCCATTCACGCCTGTCGCGACACCACTGGAGGCGGGCTGCACGATGTTGGGGCGTGAGCGGAAGACGGCCTAACGGTGTGCGGGACCGTAGCCCAGCTTCATGGAGACGGTTGCGAATGGTCCTCGCCGATACCCCAGGAGCAACAGTGTCCCTAATTTGCTGGGAAGTGGCGGTGCGGTCCCCTACGGCACTGCGTAGGATCCTACGGTCTTGGCGTGCATCCGTGCGTCGCTGCGGTCCGGTCCCAGGTCGACGGGCACGTGCAGCTTCCGCCGACCACTGGCGACAACATCGATGTACTGTGGAGACCTCACGCCCCACGTGTTGAGCAATTCGGCGGTACGTCCATCCGGCCTCCCGCGTGCCCACTATACGCCACTGCTCAAAGTCCGTCAACTGCACATACGGTTCACGTCCACGCTGTCGCGGCATGCTACCAGTGTTAAAGACTGCGATAGAGCTCCGTATGCCACGGCAAACTGGCTGACACTGACGGCGGCGATGCACAAATGCTGCACAGCTAGCGCCATTCGACGGCCAATACCGCGGTTCCTGGTGTGTCCGCTGTGCCGTGCGTGTGATCATTGCTTGTACAGCCCTCTCGCAGTGTCTGGAGCAAGTATGGTGGGTCTGAAACACCGGTGTCAATGTGTTCTTTTTTCCATTTCCAGGAGTGTATGTTGGCAGTAGTAGAAACGTCTTGCTGTCAGTAGTCTCCATTGTCAGTTTTCTAAATTTTCTCAATAGTGTTTCTCTAAAAAAACGTAGTTTTCCCTGCAGGAATTCCCATTTGAGTTTACAATGAATCTTCGTAACACTCACGTATTGTGCGAAGCTCCCGGTAACAAATCCAGCAGCATGGCTGTGAACTGCTTCGCTGTTGTCGTTTAATAAGATCTCTAGCAGGACTCAAGAAGTCACAAAAGTGTTCTGTACACTGTCTTCTTTGGAGAAGGGATACGTTTGCTAAGAAGTCTTCTAATAAACCGAAGTCGACCATTCGCCTCCCCCACTACCGACTTGCGTCCTCGTTCCACTTCATACTGACGTGCACTATTGCGCCCATACAATGTGTATGGGCCCTTAAGAGCGTGGAGAAATGTAACAGGACACAGAGAATGGTCCACTGAACAATTTGAGGTAGGGAACCCAGGGCCGGAGAAACTCGCTTAAAGATGTAACTTGTCTACCGCTTTTCTATCATTACTGTTTTCTAGCTTCTTAACATCTAACATGAGTAAAAGTTTATACATACTGTGCTGTATGTTTACATGTACATTCCGTACTTCCAGCATGGTTCAAATGGCTCTGAGCACTATGGGACTTAACATCTGAGGTCATCAGTCCCCTAGAACTTAGAACTACTTAAACCTAACCTAAGGACATCACACACATCCATGCCCGAGGCAGGATTCGACCCTGCGACCGTAGCGGCCGCGCGGCTCCAGAGTGTAGCGCCTAGAACCGTTCGGCCATCCCGGCCTGCTTCCAGCATGGAAACAGAGGACGAGTGTGGTTACTAGGAAGTAATGGCTTTGTTTCCTTTACTTGTCCATAAGGAAGTTATGTTCTAACTGAGCTGTTGGAGAATGTGGTGAGAGGATGTGGATACATCACGGTGCACCACTTCAGTTCATTGTGTATATCCGCAACGATCTCAGTACTGTATTTCCTGGTCGGTGGATTGGAAGGGAAGATCCTATTCCATGGCCTGAAAGGTCACCTGACCCTGAATCTCCTTGATTATTTCCTATAAGGATATCCAAAGTCATTTGTGTATTAGACCCAGTTGATGCTGAGATGGAATTAGTTGCCAGAATTGTAGATACCTGTGCTATGATTTGAAACGCGCCAGGGATATATGTCAGTGTGCGTCAGAATCGTGTTCGCCGATGTCATGCTTGCGTTGTTTAAGCACGTTTTGTAAGATGCAGTGCAAATGGTACGTTCATTGTCTCAGTGATGGTATTTGCAGTTAACTGTAACTAATGTGAATAAAAAAGAACACAGTAATGTGATTTTATTCCTGTCACCCCAAATTGCTCAGAGGAGCATCGTCCATGTCCTGTTAAGTTTTTGAACGCTGTTACGGAAACACTGCGTATACGAGAAAATTAATCGATGTCCTGTCCCATGTAGCGCACCACCAATACTGTGTCGATGATTACAGAGCAGTTTCTCGTACTCACTAGCGTTAACTCACATTTTTCTACACTCAGAAGAGGCTGCCATTCATTACAATAGATTGGGATTCTAAATCATTCTGCATCTTCCTACAAACACTCAACGACTACACATCCCGACAACGCTCACGTATGAAACTTCCTGACACATTAAAACTGTGTGCTGGACCGAGACTCGAACTCGGGACCTTTGCTCTTCGAGGGCAAGTGCTCCTGCGAAGGTTTGCAGGAGAGCTTCTGTAAAGTTTGATAGGTAGGAGAAGAGGTACTGGTGGAAGTAAAGCTGTAAGTACGGTGCACGAGTCGTGCTTGGGCAGCTCAGTTGACACCGGCACGGTAGCTCAGCGTGTTCGGTCAGACGGTTAGCTGCCCTCTGTAATAAAAAAAAAATGAGTTAATCGGTCAACAACGAACGGATGTCTTACGACGTCCGCTCCGAACAGATGAAAAAAAAAAGAAAAAAAGTTGGTAGAGCACTTGCCCGCGAAAGGCAAAGGTTCCGAGTTCGAGTCTCAGCCCGGCACACAGTTTTAATCTTCCAGGGAGACATATCTGGGAATCCATTCCGCGTGCCCGGTTCTTGTTTAATAGTCTGAAGTGGAGCACTGCGTCGATCGCTTTCCGTAATTCCACGGTTTGCAGGATATCGTCCAAGAAAGGGACAGGTTGAGTATCAAAGGAGAGGTGCTTCTCTAAAACTGTGCTTATTTACATACAGAAGTTTTCTGTGTCGAAGAAGTAACCTCTTGACGGAACGTTAAACCACAATCTTCCTGCCTCCTCGCTTACGCTACACTGCCAGCATCTGTGGTTCCACTGCTGATCGATTAGTGGATAACCCAGGCTGAAGGTCAATAACCAGATATGAAGTGAAGCAGAGTCTGATATTTCGCACAGATTGTTATAGCCACAGTGAACTGAGGCCGCGGTAAAGGTATACAAACGGCGTACTGTATCCAGGCCTTCTGAAAGCTCGGCCATGTAATATGCCTTTATCTGAAACCAGACTCCTGATAGCAGGAGGGTGCGAATATATGCAGTTGGCACGAACAGCTCATAACACTCGGATATCCTGCAAACAGTGTTCAACAAACTTTATACGAATTCTGTTTATGTAACTCTTCAGAAGGTTTAAAAGGGTTGAAAAGCATCTGATGGGTTTGTTAGGTAATATAAAGCGACTAGTCGACCATCGTACACACTGTGTTCTTATTGGCCCATTCTGTTATTACTGCTGCTCCACTGAGACAACTTTTTATACTAGCTGTGTGCATACTTTTGATTTTATTTGTATACAGTGATTACAATTAAAGTCAAACTTTCAAAACGGTGTGGGAATAACACAACTGGTCAGAATGACGTCAAATTGCAGGGGAATATTATAGGAGAACGGGGAATACGTATGGCAGAACAAACAAAAATAATGTGAAAATTGATCAATAGATGGCGCTGTATGTGTCAGGATACGTAAATGAAAGTCTTGTTGCAACCCTTGTTCACTAAAGTACGAGCAGCCCGTAGCGGCGGCTAGCCAACTTACTTACAACGATTAATGACGTCCCCTTTCCGGCTTTATATTATTTTCTTTTCTTTTCTTTTATTAATTTATTTATTTATTTTTGTCATCTGTCTATTGACTGGTTTGATGCGGCCCGACACGAATTCCTTTCCTGTGCTAACCTCTTCATCTCAGAGTAGTACTTGCAACCTACGTCCTCACTTATTTGCTTGACGTATTCCAATCTCTGTCTTCCTCTACAGTTTTTGTCCCCGCTACAGCTCCCTCTAGTACCATGGAAGTCATTCCCTCATGTCTTAGCAGATGTCCTACCATCCTGTCCCTTCTCCTTATCAGTGTTTTCCACATATTCCTTTCCTCTCCGATTCTGCGTAGAACCTCCTCATTCCTTACCTTATCATTCCACCTAATTTTCAACATTCGTCTATTGCACCACATCTCAAATGCTTCGATTCTCTTCTGTTCCGGTATTCCCACAGTCCATGTTTCACTACCATACAATGCTGTACTCCAGACGTACATCCTCAGAAATTTCTTCCTCAAATTAAGGCCGGTATTTCTACATCTACATCTACATCCATACTCCGCAAGCCACCTGACGGTGTGTGGCGGAGGGTACCCTGAGTACCTCTATCGGTTCTCCCTTCTATTCCAGTCTCGTATTGTACGTGGAAAGAAGGATTGTCGGTATGCTTCTGTGTGAGCTCTAATCTCTCTGATTTTATCATCATGGTCTCTTCGCGAGATATACGTAGGAGGGAGCAATATGCTGCTTGACTCTTCGGTGAAGGTATGTTCTCGAAACTTTAACAAAAGCCCGTACCGAGCTACTGAGCGTCTCTCCTGCAGAGTCTTCCACTGGAGTTTATCTATCATCTCCGTAACGCTTTCGCAATTACTAAATGATCCTGTAACGAAGCGCGCTGCTCTCCGTTGGATCTTCTCTATCTCTTCTATCAACCATACCTGGTGCGGATCCCACACTGCTGAGCAGTATTCAAGCATTGGGCGAACAAGCGTACTGTAACCTACTTCCTTTGTTGTCGGATTGCATTTCCTTAGGATTCTTCCAACGAATCTCAGGCTGGCATCTGCTTTACCGACGATCAACTTTATATGATCATTCCATTTTAAATCACTCCTAATGCGTACTCCCAGATAATTTATGGAATTAACTGCTTCCAGTTGCTGAGCTGCTATTTTGTAGCTAAATGATAAGGGACCTATCTTTCTATGTATTCGCATCACATTACACTTGTCTACATTGAGATTCAATTGCCATTCCGTGCACCATGCGTCAATTCGCTGCAGATCCTCCTGCATTTCAGTACAATTTTCCATTGTTGCAACCTCTAGATACACCACCGCATCATCTGCAAAAAGCCTCAGTGAACTTCCGATGTCATCCACCAGGTTTACTTTGTTCATTAAACGACTGTGGGGAACTGTGTCAAACGCCTTGCGGAAGTCAAGAAACACGGCATCTACCTGTGAACTCGTGTCTAAGGCCCTCTGAGTCTCGTGGACGAACAGCGCGAGCTGGGTTTCACACGACCGTCTTTTTCGAAACCCATGCTGATTCCTACAGAGTAGATTTCTAGTCTCCAGAAAAGACATTATACTCGAACATAATACGTGTTCCAAAATTTTACAACATATCGACGTTAGAGATATAGGTCTATAGTTCTGCACATGTATTCGGCGTCCCTTCGGATGACCTGTACCCTTTTCCAAGCCTTTGGAACGCTTCGCTCTTCTAGAGACCTACGGTACAATGCAAGAAGGGGGGCAAGTTCCTTCGCGTAATCTGTGTAAAATCGAACTGGTATCCCATCAGGACCAGCGGCCTTTCTTCTTTGGAGCGATTTTAATTGTTTTTCTATCCCTCTGTCGTATTCTTCGATATCTACCATTTTGTCATCTGTGTGACAATCTCGAGAAGGAACTACAGTGCAGTCTTCTTCTGTGAAACAGCTTTGGAAGAAGATATTTAGTATTTCGGCCTTTAGTCTGTCATCCTCTGTTTCAGTACCATTTTGGTCACAGAGTGTCTGGACATTTTGTTTTGATCCACCTACCGCTTTGACATAGGACCAAAATTTCTTAGGATTTTCTGCCAAGTCGGTACATAGAACTTTACTTTCGAATTCATTGAAAGCCTCTCGCATAGCCCTCCTCACACTGCATTTCGCTTCGCGTAATTTTTGTTTGTCTGCAAGGCTATGTTTATGTTTGCTGTGAAGTTCCCTTTGCTTCCGCAGCAGTTTTCTAACTCGGTTGTTGTACCACGGTGGCTCTTTCCCATCTCTTACGATCTTGCTTGGCACATACTCATCTAACGCATATTGTACCATGGTTTTGAACTTTGTCCACTGATCCTCAACACTATCTGCACTTGAGACAAAACTTTTGTGTTGAGCCGTCAGGTACTCTGTAATCTGCTTTTTGTCACTTTTGCTAAACAGAAAAATCTTCCTACCTTTTTTAATATTTCTATTTACGGCTGAAATCATCGATGCAGTAACTGCTTTATGATCGCTGATTCCCTGTTCTGCATTAACTGATTCAAATAGTTCGGGTCTGTTTGTCACCAGAAGGTTTAATATGTTATCGCCACGAGTCGGTTTTCTGTTTAACTGCTCAAGGTAGTTTTCAGATAAAGCACTTAAAATATTTTACTGGATTCTTTGTCCCTGCCACCCGTTATGAATGTTTGAGTCTCCCAGTCTATATCCGGCAAATTAAAATCTCCACCCAGAACTATAACATGGCGGGGAAATCTACTCGAAATATTTTCCAAATTATTCTTCAGGTGCTGAGCCACAACAGCTGCTGAGCCCGGGGGCCTATAGAGACATCCAATTACCATGTCTGAGCCTGCTTTAACCGTGACCTTTACCCAAATCATTTCACAATTCGAATCTCCGTCAATTTCCTTCGATACTATTGCACTTCTTATCGCTATAAAAACGCCTCCCCCTTCACTGTCCAGCCTATCTCTGCGGTATACATTCCAATCCGAGTTTAGGATTTCATTACTGTTTACGTCTGGTTTCAGCCAACTTTCTGTTCCTAGTACTATATGGGCGTTGTGACCGTTTATTAATGAGAGCAGTTCTGGGACCTGTCTATAGACGCTCCTGCAGTTTAGTATTAGCACATTAATATTGTTATTCCTTGTTGCATTTTGCCTACTCCTGCCTTGCCGCGTCTCAGGAGGCGTCTTGTCGGGCCTAGGGAGGGAATTCTCTAACCTAAAAAAACCCCATGTGCACTCCACACGTACTCCGCTACCCTCGTAGCCGCTTCCGGCGGTCAGTGCACGCCTGACCTATTCAGGGGGACCCTACATTTCTCCACCCGATAGCGGAGGTCGAGAAATTTGCACTCCAGCTCTCCGCAGAATCGTCTGAGCCTCTGGTTTAAGCCTTCCACTCGGCTCCAAACCAGAGGACCGCGATCGGTTCTGGGAACGATACTACAAATAGTTAGCTCTGATTTCACCCCGCGAGCGAGGCTTTCCGCCTTCACCAACTCCGCCAACCGCCTGTACGAACTGAGGATGACCTCTGAACCGAGACGGCAGGAGTTATTGGTGCCGACATGAGCAACAATGTGCAGTCGGGTGCACCCCGTGCTCTCTATCGCCACCGGTAGGGCCTCCTCCACATCTCGGATGAGACCCCCGGCAAGCAGACAGAGTGAACACTGGCCTTCTTCCCCGACCTTTCCGCTATTTCCCTAAGGGGCTCCATCACCCGCCTAACGTTGGAGCTCCCAATAACTAATAAACCCCTCCCCCCGTGTGCCTGCTCGGACCTTGCTGAAGGAGCGGCCACATGTCCACTCATAGGCAGAGCGGGCGATGCCACACGGCCAGCCTCCACATTGACCCTCCGCCTCGTGCGCCGCGAACGCCGCTGAACCCGCGACTCCCCTTGGGGAGAGGGTGGCCCAACCGCGCCCGGTACCCGCGAAGATGTCTCGACAGCAGGGACAGTGGGTGAAGCATATAACACCTGGGGTGTACCTTGCGACGCACCAGACTCCCCACTGCCGCTACACTCCGAGGCAGCAGCCTGAAGACGGCTGACCGCGGCCATCAACACGCTCAGCTGTTCGCGAAGAGTGGCCAGCTCCTCCTGCGTCCGTACACAGCAGCCACACAATATTAGTAGACTTCTCTTGGCCAGAAATGCCTTTTTGCCATAGCGAGTCTGATTTTGATGTCCTCCTTACTCCGTCCGTCATTGGTTATTTTACTGCCTAGGTAGCAGAATTCCTTAACTTCATTGACTTCGTTACCATCAATCCTGATGTTAAGTTTCTCGCTGTTCTCATTTCTACTACTTCTCATTACCTTCGTCTTTCTCCAATTTACTCTCAAACCATACTGTGTACTCATTAGACTGTTCATTCCGTTCAGCAGATCATTTAATTCTTCTTCACTTTCACTCAGGATAGCAATGTCATCAGCGAATCGTATCATTGATATCCTTTCACCTTGTATTTTAATTCCACTCCTGAACCTTTCTTTTATTTCCATCATTTCTTCCTCGATGTACAGATTGAAGAGTAGGGGCGAAAGGCTACAGCCTTGTCTTACTCCTTAATACGACCACTTCGTTCTTGATCGTCCACTCTTATTATTCCCTCTTGGTTGTTGTACATATTGTATATGACCCGTTTCTCCCTATAGCTTACCCCTACTTTTTTCAGAATCTTGAACAGCTTGCACCATTTTATATTGCCGAACGCTTTTTCCTGGTCGACAAATCCTATGAACGTGTCTTGATTTTTCTTTAGCCTTGCTTCCATTGTTAGCCGTAACGTCAGAATTGCCTCTCTCGTGCCTTTACTTTTCCTAAAGCCAAACTGATCGTCACCTAGCGCATTCTCAATTTTCTTTTCCATTCTTCTGTATATTATTCTTGTAAGCAGCTTCGATGCATGAGCTGTTAAGCTGATTGTGCGATAATTCTCGCACTTGTCAGCTCTTGTCGTCTTCGGAATTGTGTGGATGATGCTTTTCCGAAAGTCAGATGGTATGTCGGCAGACTCATATATTCTACACACCAACGTGAATAGTCGTTTTGTTGCCACTTCCCCTAACGATTTTAGAAATTCTGATGGAATGTTACCTATCCCTTCTCCCTTATTTGACTGTAAGTCCTCCAAAGCTCTTTTAAATTCCGGTTATAATACTGGATCCCCTATTTCTTCTAAATCGACTCCTGTTTCTTCTTCTATCACATCAGACAAATCTTCACCCTCATAGAGGCGTTCAAAGTATTCTTTCCACCTATCTGCTCTCTACTCTGCATTTAACAGTGGAATTCCCGTTGCACTCTTAATGTTACCACCGTTGCTGTTAATGTCACCAAAGGTTGTTTTGACTTTCCTGTATGCTGAGTCTGTCCTTCCGGCAATCATATCTTTTTCGATGTCTTCACATTTTCCCTGCAGCCATTTCGTCTTAGCTTCCTGCACTTCCTATTTATTTCATTCCTCAGCGAATTGTATTTCTGTATTAATGATTTTCCCGGAACATGTTTGTACTTCCTCCTTTCATCAATCAACTGAAGTATTTCTTCTGTTACCCATGGTTTCTTCGCAGCTACCTTCTTTGTACCTATGTTTTCCTTCCCAACTTCTGTGATGGGCCTCTTTAGAGACGTCCATTCCTCTTCAACTGTGTAGCCTACTGCGCTATTCCTTATTGCTGTATCTATAGCGTTAGAGAACTTCAAACGTATCTCGTCATTCCTTAGAACTTCCGTATCCCACTTCTTAGCGTATTGATTCTTCCTGACAAATGTCTTGAACTTCAGCCTACTCTTCATCACTACTACACTCCTGGAAATGGAAAAAAGAACACATTGACACCGGTGTGTCAGACCCACCATACTTGCTCCGGACGCTGCGAGAGGGCTGTACAAGCAATGATCACACGCACGGCACAGCGGACACACCAGGAACCGCGGTGTTGGCCGTCGAATGGCGCTAGCTGCGCAGCATTTGTGCACCGTCGCCGTCAGTGTCAGCCAGTTTGCCGTGGCATACGGAGCTCCATCGCAGTCTTTAACACTGGTAGCATGCCGTGACAGCGTGGACGTGAACCGTATGTGCAGTTGACGGACTTTGAGCAGTGGCGTATAGTGGGCATGCGGGAGGCCGGGTGGACGAACCGCCGAATTGCTCAACACGTGGGGCGTGAGGTCTCCACAGTACATCGATGTTGTCGCCAGTGGTCGGCGGAAGGTGCACGTGCCCGTCGACCTGGGACCGGACCGCAGCGACGCAAGGATGCACGCCAAGACCGTAGGATCCTACGCAGTGCCGTAGGGGACCGCACCGCCACTTCCCAGCAAATTAGGGACACTGTTGCTCCTGGGGTATCGGCGAGGACCATTCGCAACCGTCTCCATGAAGCTGGGCTACGGTCCCGCACACCGTTAGGCCGTCTTCCGCTCACGCCCCAACATCGTGCAGCCCGCCTCCAGTGGTGTCGCGACAGGCGTGAATGGAGGGACGAATGGAGACGTGTCGTCTTCAGCGATGAGAGTCGCTTCTGCCTTGGTGCCAATGATGGTCGTATGCGTGTTTGGCGCCGTGCAGGTGAGCGCCACAATCAGGACTGCATACGACCGAGGCACACAGGGCCAACACCTGGCATCATTGTGTGGGAAGCGATCTCCTACACTGGCCGTACACCTCTGGTGATCGTCGAGGGGACACTGAATAGTGCACGGTACATCCAAACCGTCATCGAACCCATCGTTCTACCATTCCTAGACCGGCAAGGGAACTAGCTGTTCCAACAGGACAATGCACGTCCGCATGTATCCCGTGCCACCCAACGTGCTCTAGAAGGTGTAAGTCAACTACCGTGGCCAGCAAGATCTCCGGGTCTGTCCCCCATTGAGCATGTTTGGGACTGGATGAAGCGTCGTCTCACGCGGTCTGCACGTCCAGCACGAACGCTGGTCCAACTGAGGCGCCAGGTGGAAATGGCTTCGTTGACAGAGCCACAATCTCACCATTGCCTTCACCGCTTCAGCACTACGAAAGTGAAGTCCTCGAAGGTGTTCTTTAAGTTATGGAAACAGATGAAAATCGGATGGGGCCAAGTCGGGACTGTATGGAGAAGGAGCGAAGGCTGTGAACCCAAGGCGACGAATTTTTGCCGTCACAGCACTCGTGTGTGGTCTGGCCTTGTTAAGCTGAAAGAGAGAGTGTTCCATCCGTGGACGAAGTTTACTGCGGTTAGAAACAGCTTGGTGTTTCTCACGCACCGACGTAGTTACGTTACACTCCGCCATGTTACTCGCTACAATTCGGAACCGTCTAGTGACAAGTTGTAACCTGCATGCCGGCCGCAGTGGCCGAGCGGTTCTAGGCGCTACAGTCTGGAAACTCGCGACCGCTACGGTCGCAGGTTCGAATCCTGCCTCGGGCATGGATGTGTGTGATGTCCTTAGGTTAGTTAGGTTTAAGTAGTTCTAAGTTCTAGGGGACTGATGACCTCAGAAGTTAAGTCCCATAGTGCTCAGAGCCATTTGAACCATTTGTAACCTGCATCAGCGAACCGGGAAATTTTCAGGTCGTCATAGTAGATTCAGTAATTAACTTCAACTCAAATTCAGATTGAATCTCCACAATTTCAGTAAAATCTGGAAACATGGCATACACACTGATTAATGTCATAATAACATATCTTTGGATGTCGTATTTGAATGGCTCTCCTGTCAGCTGACAGTTGATGGTTGTAGTGCTGACACATTATCTGCGAATTCAGAAGTGCTGGCAACTTATGGGTTATGTCTCGGGATCGCATCAACCTGTACCGCATCAAAATAGCCTGAAGATCACGCAATGAAGCGTCGAAACTGGTAGCGGCAAAATAAAATCAAATCATAAGGACGGCCGTAGTTGTTTTTATTTCTCACGAGTGTACTATTCAAAGTCATCTCGCAGGCTGTTTGTTAGCGAATCTGTGTCCACTGCACATTTTTGCTTCTTTTTCTTCTTGTGTCTCGCGGCGGCGCAGGGTCGGCATGGATAATAACGGATGTAGCATGGTTATTTTAAGGGATGGCCGGATGACCTTCTTGCTACCACACCGTTGCTCGCCGGGAAGAAATACACACTGGCCATTAAAATTGCTACGCCAAGAAGAAATGCTGGTGACAAACGGGTATTCATTGGACGAATATATTATGCTAGAACTGACATGTGATTACATTATCACGCAATTTGAGTGCATAGATACTGAGAAATCATTACTCAGAACAACCACCACTGGCTGTAATAATGGCCTTGATACGCCAGGGCATTGAGTCAAACAGAGCTTGGATGGCGTGTACAGGTACAGCTGCCCATGCATAGCTCTGAGCACTATGGGACTCAACTGCAGTGGTCATTAGTCCTCTAGAAGTTAGAACTACTTAAACCTAACTAACCTAAGGACATCACACACATCCATGCCCGAGGCGGGATTCGAACCTGCGACCGTAGCATGCCCTTGCATCTTCGACACGATACCACAGTTCATCAAGAGTAGTCACTCGCATATTGTGACGAGCCAGTTTCTCGGCCACCATTGACCAGACGTTTTCAATTGGTGAGAGGTCTGGAAAGTGCTGGCCAGGGTAGCAGTCGAGCATTTTCTGTATCCAGAAAGGTCGTGCATTGTCCTGCTGAGATGTAGGTTTTTGCAGGTATCGATTGAAGGGTAGATCCACGGGTCGTAACAAGTCTGTAATGTAACGTCCACTGTTCAAAGTGCCGTCAGTGCGAACAAGAGGTGACCGAGACGTGTAACCAATGGCACCCCATACCACCACGCCGGGCGATACTCCAGTATGGCGATGACTAATACACGCTTCCAATGTGCGTTCACCGCGATGTCGCCAAACACGGATGCGATCATCATGATGCTGTAAACAGAACCTAGATCATCCGAAAAAATGACGTTTTGCCATTCGTGCACCCAGGTTCGTCGTTGAGTACACCATCTCAGGGGATCCTGTCTGTGATGCAGCGTCAAGGGTAACCGCAGTCACGGTCTCCGAGCTCATGGTCCAAGCTGTTCGTGCAGATGGTTGTTTCCTTGCAAACGACTCCATCTGCTGACTCAGGGATCGAGACGTGGCTGCACGATCCTTTACAGCCATGCCGATAAGATGCCTGTCATCTCGACTGCTAGTGGTACGAGGCCGTGGGGATCCAGCACGGCGTTCCGTATTACCCTCCTGAACCCACCGATTCCATACTCTGCCAACAGTCATTGGATCTCGACCAATGCGAACAGCAGTGTCGCGATACGATAAACCGCAATCGCGACAGGCTACAAACCGACCTTGATCAATGTCGGAAACGTGATGGTACGCATTTCTCCTCCTTACACGAGGCATCACAACAACGTTTCACCAGGCAACGCCGGTCAACTGCTGTTTGTGTATGAGAAATCAGTTGGAAACTTTCCTCGTGTCAGCACGTTGTAGGTGTCGCCACCGGCGCCAAATGCTCTGAAAAGCTAATCATTTGCATATCACAGCATCTTATTCCTGTCGGTTAAATTTCGCATCTGTAGCACGTCATCTTCGTGGTGCAGCAATTTTAATGGCCAGTAGTGTATGTGTAGTCCAACTATCTGTGTGTAGTGTTATTCATGTGAGATTCAGCGACTTTTTTCTAAATGTTTGCGAATCGTGTAACTGAGACGGGACTTGAGTACCAGTCCGGAGTTCAGCTAGTGGTATACGAGAAACCACTTAAAAACCACATCGGCACACTGACCATTCTTAATCCGCCGGGCTCACTCGATATGGAAGTGGTGCTTTAACGCACCCAGCTATTCGTGCGGTTTTACGAGTTCTCGCTCAATTACCGAACATTTTCACCTGTGCTACTTTTCATATCTGCAGTTTCATTTTCGCAACGTCTAGATGATTTCAGCCAAACAAGTCCGTCATGGGAGAATAGCAGCCTGCATTGCTGCGACAGGTGGATATACACTGTACTAGTGCCGACATTGTGCACGCTCTGTTGCCTGTGTCTATGTGCCTGTGGTTCTGTCAGTGTGATCATGTGATGTATCTGACCCCAGGAATGTGTCAATAAAGTTTCCCCTTCCTGGGACAATGAATTCACGGTGTTCTTATTTCAATTTCCAGGAGTGTATTTCGAACGTGATGACTAAAATATAGTTGCCGTTAACTGATTTGAATGCAATTTTGTTAATTTCTATTTATTGACTGCAAAGAAAGGCTTGAGAGAATTTCGATTGTTGCCGTGGAGTGGCCAAGATAAAACTTACTGAACTCATGGAATCTGTATAGTTTGAAAACAAGAACTTTAACGTAAATTAATTATCTGTAGCAATTTAAAAAGATTCTTATAACGAAATCTCTCGCATTTACAGTTACTGTTAACACTGAAAAATAAATTAATACTACGGCGCGTAATGGCCTACCAGAGGCTGCATCGGAAGATGAGCTTCTCGCAGCGCAATTACTGAAAAAAATGCTTATTAAAAATAATTAGCCACTGCGAGCATTTGAGGTGACAACTATTAGAAAGAAATTCATTTTGTAATAATAATAAGTTTATTTTAGCAATAAATACGAAAAACTTACATAAAATATGTGTAGCCGCTCAATGGCTGCCTTCCGTATAGTGAAACAAAACAGTGTGTGTACCACAAAATACGTCCTTCCTCCTCGGCCGTACAATCGCGTCTCTTTTGATACTTTTTTATTTTCATAGACATTAAATAAAGATGCTACTCTGTAATTATCGCTGCAAATTAGTTGTTTCAGGAACATTAACTATATCTTTTACACTAATTATATTCATAAAATACTTAATTACGGTTTACAGCCGATAAAAATGCCAATATTTATGTGAGGTACCGTCACATTCTGTCATCAAGATTCTGTCATTTCAGTTCCTTAAGCATCCCTGTGACACTCTCCCATGGATTAAAGAAACCTATGACCATTCGTGCTGCCTTTCTCTGTATACGTTCAGTATCCCCTGTTAGCCCTACCTGATAGGGGTCCCACAAACTTGATCAGTATTCTAGGATGGATCGACCGAGTAATTTGTATGCAATCTCTTTTGTAGACTGATTGCACTTCCCCGGCATTTTACCAATAAACCGAAGTCTACCATCTGCTTTACCGAATAGTGAACCTATGTGATCATCCCATTTCATATCCCTACAAAGTGCTACACCCAGGTATTTGTATGAGTTGACCGATTACAGCAGTGGCTCACTGATACGAGGCGTGTTTTTTAAGTAAGTACCGCTTTAAAATTAAAAAAAGACGTGCTAAGATATCTCAATAATTTTATTTTTACATGAAAGCCTGTGCCTTAATCTACGCACTGACGCCATTACAAAAATGGTTCAAATGGCTCTGAGCACTATGGGACAACTTCTGAGGTCATCAGTCCCCTATCACTTAGAACTACTAAAACCTAACTAACCTAAGGACATTATACACATCCATACCCGAGACAGGATTCGAACCTGGGACCGTAGCGGTCGAGCGGTTCCAGACTGTAGCGCCTAGAACCGCTCGGCCACTCCGGCCAGCGACGCCAATACAGTCTGATTCTTCCTTGTTTACGTTGTATACTGAGTGTTTAAGATGCCTCCCATAATCGTGAGTCCCGCCGACTATGAAGTAGGGCTGTTATAAGATGTCTTAGTGCTAAAGGCCTAAAAGCGATCGATATTCATACACTATGAGTGATGGAATGGTAAGAAAGTGGGTGAGAGCATTTAAAGATGGCCGCACAAATGTGCGTGATGAACAACGGAGTGGGCGTCCTTCGGTCGTTAATGAAAGTTTGGTGCAGGAAGCGGACAATAAGGTGAGAGAAAACAGGCGCTTTACGATTTCCTCCTTGCGGGATGACTTTCCTAATGTTTCTCGTAGTGTTTTGTATGGCATTGTTACCGAGCACTTGAATTACCGAAAATTGTGCGCACGTTGGGTACCAAAAATGTTGCCGGGTGTGCACAAAACCAAACTTTTAGACAGTGCATTGACTTTCCTTGAGCGGTACCATAATGACGGTGATGATTTCTTAAACCAAATTGTTACGGGAGATGAAACATGGGTGGCGTACGTCACATCAGAATCGTAGCAACAGTCCATGGAAGTTGAGCAAGGGCATCGTTTTGCTGCAAGACAATGCCCGTCCGCATGTGGCGAATCAGACCAAAGATCTCATCATAGCTTTTCGATGGGAACTCTGCACAACCCCGATCTTGAGCCCAGTGGCTACCATCTGTTCCTGCACTTGAAGAAACACCCGGGCGGTCAGCGTCTTCAACACGATGACGAAGTCAAAACAGTGGTGATGCAGTGGTTAACAAGTCAGGGGGCAGACTTCTATCAGGAGGGTATTCAAAAAGTGGTACAACTTAATGACAAGTGCCTCTATATTCACGGAAATTATATAGAAAAGTTGGTTAAGGTACAGGCTTTCATGTAAGAATAAAATTATTGAGATTTCTCAGCACGTCTTCTTTTAATTTCAAAACGGTACTTACTTGAAAAACAGGCCTTGTACTATAGTCAACGGATACTATATTTTTTCGTTTTGAGAAATGCGCAATTGTACATTTTTGAACATTCAAAGCAAGCTATCAACCTTTGCACCATTTTGAAATAATATCGAGATCTGACCGAATATTTATGCAGCTTATCTCAGACAGTACATGATTACAGATAACTGCATCATATGAAAAAGCTTGAATATACTATTAATATTGTCTGCAAGGTCATTAATATACACTATGAACAGCAAGCGTCCAAACACACTACCCCGGGAGACACCCGAAGTTACTTCTACATCGAGCGAACTGCAAAAATCACGACGTCATGGTTGTGTCGTCGCGGTGTTGCATTGCAAAGCAACAGATCCTTGTTCAAATCTCCTTCGTGCCGCCCTCTTTTTTCACAAAATTGTGAATTTTCCGTCCAGTCATTGACGTGTCTGTCCTGCTTTTGTGACAACTGTGATACTATACATTGGGCATAGAATATGAGTCATGTGCTAAGAATATATTATCGACGCAAGTAAAAGTGATGAATACTGAGAGCAGGCGAGATGCCGCTTAGACCTCTCGCCAGAAAGGAAAACAACAAATGAACGGATGTGAACTATGTTTCAACAAAGGAATTGTAGAGCCAAAACTTCCAAAATGGAACGCATGTGTTACTTGTGTAGGACAAATAGAAGGTACGGACGTCTGCAGGTCCTTTTCTTACACCTCGTTGTTGCAAACGACGTTACACCACGACACAGATACAAATCTCAGTACAGTGACACATCACTGACCGGATGGACAATTCATAACTTTGTAAAAGAAATATATATGGGGTACGGAGGAGAGCTGAACACGGACCTCCCACTTGGCAGTCCAACACCGTGACCACACAACAATGACGCCTTAGTTTATAAAAATTCGCCCTATGTTGTAGATACTAAGCTTGGATCGTTCACTGTTTCTAATTTGCTACTTTTTTCACAGTACAGTAATACGTATATGCAGGGCGAGTCAAAAGTCGTTGGAGACCTTCAGTAGTTGAAAGATTAAAGGGAAAATTGAAATGTGATGATGGGAACATAGGTTTGACGTGGAGCCGCAAGATTTGGAGTGAATGTCATTCATGACCGCCATCTTGAAATCCACCATTTTGGTTTCCGGTTATTATTTTTAAATGGGAGGGGGTGTGTATGATACATCAAATAACACTCGCTTCAACTCCGGAATTGAGTTGTGCAATTTGTTTTTGTCTATCTTGTACAGTTTAGAAGTTATTAATGTTAAATGTTACCTTGATACCGGGATGGACAACACGCAGAACATGTGTTGTAGCAGTCGGTATGAATGTAATTTCCCAGCTTTGAACATTAATAAACTCTACACTGTACAAGATAGACAAAAACAAATTACACCACTCAATGCCAGAGTTCAAGCGTGTGTTATTTGATGTGTCATACACCCCCCTTCCCATTAAAAAAAAAAGGCTTCAATCCAAAATGTCGGATTTCAAAATAGCGGCCATGAATAACATTCTCTCCAAAAGTTGCGGTTCCACGTCAAACCTATGTTGCCATCATCACATTTAAATTTTTCCTTTCCTGGAAATGGAAAAAAGAACACATTGACACCGGTGTGTCAGACCCACCATACTTGCTCCGGACACTGCGAGAGGGCTGTACAAGCAATGATCACACGCACGGCACAGCGGACACACCAGGAACCGCGGTGTTGGCCGTCGAATGGCGCTAGCTGCGCAGCATTTGTGCACCGCCGCCGTCAGTGTCAGCCAGTTTGCCGTGGCATACGGAGCTCCATCGCAGTCTTTAGTACTGGTAGCATGCCGCGACAGCGTGGACGTGAACCGTATGAGCAGTTGATGGACTTTGAGCGAGGGCATATAGTGGGCATGCGGGAGGCCGGGTGGACGTACCGTCGAATTGCTCAACACGTGGGGCGTGAGGTCTCCACAGTACATCGATGTTGTCGCCAGTGGTCGGCGGAAGGTGCACGTGCCCGACGACCTGGGACCGGACCGCAGCGACGCACGGATGCACGCCAAGACCGTAGGATCCTACGCAGTGCCGTAGGGGACCGCACCGCCACTTCCCAGCAAATTAGGGACACTGTTGCTCCTGGGGTATCGGCGAGGACCATTCGCAACCGTCTCCATGAAGCTGGGCTACGGTCCCGCACACCATTAGGCCGTCTTCCGCTCACGCCCCAACATCGTGCAGCCCGCCTCCAGTGGTGTCGCGACAGGCGTGAATGGAGGGACGAATGGAGACGTGTCGTCTTCAGCGATGAGAGTCGCTTCTGCCTTGGTGTCAATGATGGTCGTATGCGTGTTTGGCGCCGTGCAGGTGAGCGCCACAATCAGGACTGCACACGACCGAGGCACACAGGGCCAACACCCGGCATCATGGTGTAGGGAGCGATCTCCTACACTGGCCGTACACCTCTGGTGATCGTCGAGGGGACACTGAATAGTGCACGGTACATCCAAACCGTCATCGAACCCATAGTTCTACCATTCCTAGACCGGCAAGGGAACTTGCTGTTCCAACAGGACAATGCACGTCCGCATGTATCCCGTGCCACCCAACGTGCTCTAGAAGGTGTAAGTCAACTACCGTGGCCAGCAAGATCTCCGGATCTGTCCCCCATTGAGCATGTTTGGGACTGGATGAAGCGTCGTCTCACGCGGTCTGCACGTCCAGCACGAACGCTGGTCCAACTGAGGCGCCAGGTGGAAATGGCATGGCAAGCCGTTCCACAGGACTACATCCAGCATCTCTACGATCGTCTCCATGGGAGAACAGCAGCCTGCATTGCTGCGAAAGGTGGATATACACTGTACTAGTGCCGACATTGTGCATGCTCTGTTGCCTGTGTCTATGTGCTTGTGGTTCTGTCAGTGTGATCATGTGACGTATCATACCCCAGGAATGTGTCAATAAAGTTTCCCCTTCCTGGGGCAATGAATTCACGGAGTATATATATATATATATATATATATATATATATATATATATATATATATATATATATATATATGGTGGCATTTATTGAACTAAATGAAATAAAATCATCATAACTTCTGAATGGTTTGCGTTAAGACGTTAAAACTGCACGGTTGCCCGAGGGGCATGATGGGAATTAGTAGTATGCCCACGCGATTGCTCACGCACACGAAGCCCACTTTCATTTGGATGGGTTCGTCAATAAGCAAAATTAGCGCTTTTTGGGAACTGAGAATCCGCATTTGGCGACCGAGAAGTTTCTTCACCTTCAACGGGTGACTGTGTGGTGCGATATTCTTTGATTGTACCTTGAATACAGATCAGCAAGTGAAGGTTTTGGAAGATGATTTCGTTTCCAATTATTCAAAGTGGCCTCGATATCCACAAGATGCTCGACCCCGTCGAAGCAGGAGAGTGATGACCCGGACGAGCAGTATGCGGAACGCGTTCTGGCTCTGGGGTACCCAGACGCCACTGGCATGGGCATCGGCGTTGGCCGCCATGTTCCCCGGGTGTGAACACATGCCACTCCTTTTTTTGGGGCTATGTTAAAGGCAAGGTGTACAGCAATAATCCCAAAACCATTCCTGAGCTGAAAACAGCCATTCAGAGGTCATCAACAGCATCGATGTTCTGAGACTTCAGCTGGTCATGCAGAATTTCGCTATTCTTCCGTGCCACTTCATCGCCAATCTCATATGGTTCAACAATTGTCACCCTTTATATAAAAACTCGTGTAAATAATTGAGAAGTTGTCATCAAGTTCGCGTTAGTAAAACCACGGTCCCTAAATATGGATCAGTAAGTGTACTTGATAGGGCCCATCCTCTTAAATCGTTACAGAAATAGACAATGAAAGACACCATAAGATTAAATGAATCTATATTGCTCCAATGAGGTAACATAATTGTAAATTAGTCATTTCACTAAAAAAAGTACCGTCGTAGTTCTCATGAATAATAACAAAAGAATCTGGTGACATTTACAAACAGAAAAATTTACGGAAACAAAACAAATGAAAAACGAGGATTAAAAGTTCCAGTTTAAATGATAGCGAAATGCTGAACTGTCACATTACAAGACAGCTTCAAAGTATATGAATGGTTCAACGTCTTCAGAACACAAACCCACACGTTCCTCGTAAACATATTCGTCCTATTTCATCCATAGTCGTGTATCTAAAATCCGATCCTTTTGACATACTCTGCAGTGCCATGATTACATTCCTTTTTTTCTGTTTCGGGTACCACTAGGACCTGCTTCGTTTTCCAAGAAGTTTTCTTCTCCAAAAGTGAGCTTTGAAGTTTGGAAATTGATATCATATACACTTGTATTGAGATAATTTTGGGGAGACGTGACTGGACCGTGATGGAAGTGAAGGCGTTGCCGGTAACGTTTCACAGTCGGTCCTTCGACAATCTGCACTCCCAGCATTCAGTCGTGTAGAACAAAAGTTTTATCGGCAACGTACATTGCCTCCAGAGTCACGTGATTGTGTTAACATTTATCCACAATCGCCCTAATGATTTTAAATGTCAGTACGTCGCTACTAACAGATTCTATTTAAAGGTATGACGGATTTGTACATGCGGTTCATATGCGTCTTAAAAATTTACATTCGACGTTTGGAATGAACTTGGCTTGAAGCGTTGAAGAGCTAACCGCAAGGGCGCTTCAGTTGTTTGTTACGCGGCTCTTATGTCGCACGCACGAAAAGAGGGGTTAAACAGTTATTTTTATGTTTTTACTGCTCTTCGTAGTATTACTGAGTCGCTGTTTTAATAAATTATGTTGCAGCGACGTAGCGGAATGGATTTCTGGTACGTCAAGGTAAAAGTGCCCTATAAAACAGTGAATTTGCGGCTGTGACATGCAGCAAATAATCGATTTATCATACTTTAAGTAATTTTTAGGGATGGAAATCTTCTATTTTTGACTTTATGACATTCTTAGGGAAATGAAAATCACACATAACGATGTTCCGAGTCCTGGGTACTAGTAGTAGAGTTTCCTATTGTGACTACTTTAAAATAAGCAAACTGAGTTTATGTGGAGGGAATGAATCAGTGTGTGTGACGCCTACTTTAGAGTTACAGTATAATTTGAGTAAGATTTTGATTCTGAAAATTTTAAGTACATATTAAGAAAATAAAAGTAGCTTGCAGTGTTAATAATTTATGTAAAGTGTCGCGTTTGTGTAAGAATAAACAAACAGTATGGAGCTAGCGCTCTTGGCTTGTTACATGTTTCACTATGTATATTATTACACGATAATGAGTATTTCATTATCTAGTCTTTCATTATCTTGTCTGGTCCGATCTAAAGTTTGCCTCCCTTTGTTCTAATGAAAGTAAGTGTAACTTCTGATTGAAATAATAACTATTGTAACGATTGAGCAAACCTTCTTTACGTCTGTTCCTATCCTTTACTATCCTGCAGTACCTAAAGTTAAATGTGGCCACTGTAATTGTACTTGCTGAAGCTATTGTGCTTCTGAGAATTGATACTAAGTTACTCCCAGTATTAGTAATCATTACTTGTATCTTCCGTCTAATAGAACCTGCACGTATCTTATTTGTCTACGAAATATGTTATTTTATTTGGTTACGCGATGTAGATTATTTGCTCAGTAACAATATTTCAACCGCAACCACACAAACCCAATTTACTCAGAAACTTCGGCTTGAGCAGGATTTAGTATGTTTTCCTTGAGAAAGAGAAATTCCTTAATCCAAATGTGAATAAAAATTACTTTATTTCGTGCTGTCGTTGCCCATAATTCAAGGAAGCGCAGAGATATTGTTTAACGCTGGGTCACATTTGTCTCTGTTGCGACGAATTTATAGCTGACGCTTACGAAATATTAATGCAACTCAGAAAAAAAATTCATAATATTCTTGTTTTGAAAAAAAAATTAAAGTTATATTACAGGTCAGCTATTACCATCACATGCAAATCTGATCAGCGTTGCTCATGATGTACATACATTCAAAGTATTGACTAGCAGCAGAGTCCCACACTACCGAATTTATCTAGCACTTGTTTCGTAAATATATGGTCGCTCGCTCACATAAATTAGCCTAATAGTATTAATTCTTTATTACAATGTGTCTCGATATTTTTTATCAAATAATGCGCCTCTTTCTGGGATCAGTTGAAGCTCAGTTCCCCGAGATCAATTTCCTACATCGCTTTTGAAGATTAGACGAAGATCAGACGAAGTATTTAAAAATTTGTAGTTTACTACTGTCTCTGCAAGTTTGTGCATAGTGCGGCAGTGTGGTGATCGTATAGTCGTTGCATGAAGGCTCAGTTGCAGCTACCATTTATTTACTTTTACTTAAATTCCATATTTATTACCAAATAGAAATTTTAATTAACAAATATTGAATCACATATTTAATAAAAATAATATATTTTACGGTTAATTACTAACTGCATGAAAATACTAGAATTCACGGTAAATTACAATCTGGTGCAAAAAGGTAAAACGTCAAATAGAAAATAAAATACTACTTTTATTTCTAGAGATTAAACACTTGACGCATACAGCTTTTCAACTTCACAAAATGACATTTCTTTTCTCTGCATGAAATTTCAATTTCTTTTCATGTGATTAATAATTAAAAATTAAAAGTTTATTTTTAATTATAAATTATGATGTAATATGTGTTAATGAATAGTCCTCTTTGTTAACAAATATGTGATTTAAATAACCCGTAACGGACTACTTAGCATCGCTGCTTTCGGTGCGGAAGGACCATGGTTTGTTTTCGGGTACGTACATACTTCAATAAGCAGCGGCGCCATTAAGATTCATCTGCTAGGAGGGGGGGGGGGGGGGGCGGGGAGAGGGGCAGAAGGCATCGATGGCATAGGTTGCTCCTCTTACTCCCTTGAAGAAAAAAGTCGCCCAGACGAAAAGGATCTAAGGCCTAATCTCTGAATGGTGTTTTTCTTTTTTTACATAGGAAGAAAATGCTGACGGTAGTGAGATTAAAAAAACGCGGCTTTGCGATCACAAGCCCCCCATTCTACGCTCTCAGCCAGCAACAATTGTTTTATCAGAGAACAAATGTTTTACACTTAACAGAACTCTTCTACTTTTGATTCTTCACAGGAATTGTATTTCCTTGACTATAATTTGCCTCCACAACTTTCCCGCTCGGCTTTCGTACTTCGCTACCGTACAGAATAAAAAGGGTTGACATTGCCTTGTAGAATTGCTTGTACATCTCTGCAGGACAGTGTTCGTTTGATTGTGCCACACAGCCGTCAGAAACTAGCTAACTTTCCATCTCGTTCGTAAACATACGCGAGACTGAAGCCTACTTAGTTGAAGTTTGATATTTCTTCGAGAAAAGTGCCCATCTGAAACATTTTTAAATCTTGTTGTTGTTGTGGTCTTCACTCCTAAGACTGCTTATATACAGTTCTCCACGCTACTGTGCAACGCTTCATCATTGCATAACTACTGCAAGCTACATCCGTTTGAACACGCTTACTGTGTCCAAGTCTTGGGCTTCCTCTACACAATTACTCGGCATTTCATTCGATCACCAAATATATTCTTTGATGGCTCAAGACTTCTCCTATCGAACGGACTTTTCTTTCAGTCAATGTACTTTAAATTTCTTTTCGCACCATTTCAATTCGGCACACCCTTATTAGTTGGTCGATCGGTCCACCTAGTCTTCAGTATTTTCCTGCCGCAACCCATTTCAAAAGCTTCTATTCCTTTCTTTTGCGACCTAGAAAAATAGCCTCAAATAACCGTTTTAAAAAAAAGAATTTCTTCCTTTTGCCAATCTGCATTTTATATACTCTCAGCTTCGACCACCGTCATTTATTTTCCTGCCCATATAGCAGAACTCATGACCCGTTTTCAATGTCTCACTTTTAACTTCATTACCTCAGCTAAGTGTGATTTAATTTGAATACATACCACTACAAATGTTTTACTTTTGTTATTGTTCATCTGTTAACCTTTTTTTCTTTTCAATATACTACTCAGTTATTTGAATTAATTTCCAGTTCCTTTGCCGTCCGTGAAAGAATTACAGTATCATTGGCAAACTTCAATGTTTTTAGTGTTCCATAGCTCAACGGATAAAAATAGAACCCTCACAGAATCACCTTGTTGTCCCATTGCTGAAAATTCTTTTTCTCATGAATGGGTAGACATATCACATACTAAGGTCTCTTGGCGATCTAAAAAATTTAAGCTTCTCAGTCAATGCAATCAAAAGGTACGACCTTTCATGTCACATATTTCGACACTCGCAAATTCACTTCCCGTTGATCCAGAATTATGAAATTTGACAAGAAACAAGATTTCACAGTACAACAGAAGGGAAAAAATCCGAAAAGTGTCAATTTGTAATTACGACAGAGGAAATAAAACTTTTATGCCATTATTTATGTGACTGGCTGTCTGTCCGTCAGTCTGTTAAAAACCGCTCTTTCTCAGGAACAGTCGCACGTATCAATTTGAAATTTATGTCACATACTGATGTGTACGGTCCCTTGGTATTGTAAGGAATTGAAGATTCTAAGTCAGAGCAATCAAAAGATATGGCTACTTATGTCATACAGTTTGATACTCTCAAACTCACTCACCAAAACCTGTACGGGACTTCTCGTTGACCTAGGATCATGGGATTATGCAAGAAGCAAGGTTAATAGTACAAGTAAAGGGAAAAAACCGGGAAGTGTTGATTTTTAACTGTACAACAGGAAAAAATATCCGACTTGAAAGTTAAAATTAAGAAATTCCTGAAAGTCTTGGACCGATCTTTGCCAGTAATAGTATCGAAATTTTCGAGTCCTCGGTTGGATGAGTTGTCTATATACATGATTAAGTTTGTTAGGAACACTCTGAGCGCGTTCTCTACTCGCACCGAGTCAATTTTTATTTCTTGTCGTTGAACTTCATTTCCTTTCGAAATTTGTACTCGGTTTCCTTTACTCCTTTGCCCAGTTTACATCTTTGATAACACTGGCGATAGACTAAAAACGTGCATCACTCTCTCAATTACTGCTTCCCTTTCACGTTCTTAGACTCGTATAACTGCAGTCTGACTTCTGTACGATGTAAATAACCTTTCGCTTGTTCTATTTTACCTTTGCCAACTGCAGAATTTCGATGTTGCGTTCCAGTCAACATTTAAATCTTTCTCTGAGTCTACAAAAGCTGAGAACGTCGGATTACCTTTCTCCTCCCCATCTTCTGAGGTAAATCGTAGAGTCAGTATTGGCGCTCGTGTGCCTTCGTTTCTCGGGAACCCAAACTGATCTTCCGCGAGGCCGATTTTCATCTGTTTTCCCATTCTCAGGTCAATAATTTATGTCAGTATTTCGGAACCATTATTTATACCGACAATTGTGTTACGTTCACACTTTTCAGCACCTATCTTCTTTCGAACTGAAATTATTACATTCTTATTAATGTCTGAGAGTATTTCGTCTCATAAATCTTGCATACCATTTAAATAGTTTCGTCGTTGTACGCTCTCGCAAGGATCTCAGTAACGCTGAGGGAATGCCGTCTGCTTCGAGGGCTTGTTTCTGTTAAGAAGTGTTCCACTACACCGTCAAATTCTTTTCGCTGTGTCATATCTCCCACCTCATCCTCGTCCACATTCTCTTTTCTTTCCATAATATTATCTTCAAATTTGTTTCCTTTCCGCATTCATTGCACCTTCCACCCGTCTGTTCTTTACTTAGTGTTGGCTTACTACTTGAACTCTTAATATTCACAAATGTGCTTCTCTTTTTCCGAAAGATCTCTTTAATTTTCTTGTACTCGGCTGCTGTCTTTCCCATAGTCATGCATGCTGTTACAGCTTGGAAGTTTTTCTCTATACATTTCTGCTTTGACATTTTATAAGTTCTGTCAGTCCCATTGTGTGAATTATGTTTTTCCTGCCTCGTGTGCTCCTTTCTTCAATTAAATTCGGTATTTCAGGTATTGTCAAAGAATTTCTACTGGACGTTGCCTTTGGCCTGTTTGCTCCTTGCTGCCGTATCTCAGAGATAAACATTCGTCTCCTGTTGTATTTCCTTCCTAAGATTCATGTAGTCATGGCTAAACGCTCCCTTTACAACTCTCGGCCATCTCTGGTTATTTTATCATATCCAAAAGCCATCTCCCTAGTTTTCAAAATTTCTTCAATATATTCAGTTGCAATCTGCAGTTCATAAACAATGGTCAGAGTCCGTATCGGCTCCTGGAAATGTTTGGCTTTTGAAACCTGAATTCGAAGTTACATCTGTATAATATACCTAAAACCTTCCGACGTCTCCTTGTCTCTTCGACGTATTCACAACAATCTTTCACGATTCTTGAGCTAACCGTCAGCAGTCATTAAATTATGCTTTGTGGAAAATTCTACCAGGCTGGTTTCCCCTTCATTTCTCTCCCCCAGACCACTTTGAAGTAATATCGAATTCCCGTCTCCCGAAGTGAATAATTCCTTTTCCCTCATTACACATTCCTGAAATCCTTTTTTAATTTGGGGTGATAGTAGGCACATTAACTTGTACCACTGTGGTGGATACTGGCTTTGTCTCTATTTTTGCTATGATAATGCGTTCACTACGTTGTTCTTAGTGGCTCACCAACACTCCCGTAAATTTATTGGCACACATTGTATTTAGAGATCTCTAACAGAAAGGGAACTGCGCAGCACCTATTTCCTACTACCGAAAAGTGATTATCATTACACATTCACCAACAAAGCAAAGATATAATGGACAATATATGCGGATTTGGAGCTTAACAGCAAATAACATAGTATGTGCGATACAACAGATTCCACACTGTCCTTTGTTTCTCTTTTGTGAGCAAACGAGAAAAGAAATGTTTACTATTAAAAACAGGTCTCATGTGCATTGGAAAAAACGAAATTCTCTCTAAACTGTAGTGTTATCCTCATTGAAGAGGGAACTGGACATACATTAATAGAATGTAATAAATACAATCAACGAAGAATAATTACAGTGCACGATCATTGGTGTATGAGAGTAGGTCTTAGCTCCATGAATAGTTTCGTTATCAGGTAAGCGGGGTGTTCCAGAACTATTCGTTCAAATTAATACAGGAGGTAGAGAACATCAAAATAAATATAATTCGACAAGGAACATACAGTCTCTGAAGTCAGCTTGAAAAGTGAGGGAACATTTTGTTAGTGGTGCTGAGGTAAGCTGTTGTGTTGGGGTCGCCGATTAGGAATGTGTAATGATGTTTAAAACTGCTCTGTGTACGGGTGGTTGGTTGTACTGGTTGGGAATATCCCTAAATATCAGACATAAGATGTGTTTCCAGCAACATGGGACGCTAACACATTTCAGCACTGATGTGGAAGAATTATCTGAGACTCACCTTCGGTAATCGATATATCGACCGAGATCGCCCTGTGCCCTGGGCAACCAGGTCACCTAACCTCACGGTCTTCTTTACCTACTGGGGGCATACGAAGTAGCTGGTGTGCGAAACCATAGTGGAAACAGAAGATGACATCTTCGCTAGAACTGCCGTCGCTGTTGATACCAGTGCGGACATGCCAGGAATCTTTGAATGGACATGGCAATCAATAGTCCGACAGTGCACTGCATGCATGCACGACAAGGGTCGCGCATTGGCGAAGTTCCCGTGAATACCACCGCTGTAATTAAGAAGATAAAGTATCTCCCGTGTAAATCGCCCCTAGCATCAAAAACAGGGAACTAACACTATGTGATCAAAAGTATCAGGACACCCCAAAAACATACGTCTTTCATATTAGGTGCATTGTGATGCCATCTACTGCCAGGTACTCCATGTCAGAGACCTCAGCAGTCATCGTAAGAGAGCAGAAAGGGGCGCTCCGCGGAACTCACGAACTTCGAACGTGGCCAGGTGATTTTGAGTCACTTGTGTCGTACGTCTGTACGCGAGATTTCCACACTCCTAAACATCCCTAGGTCCACTGTTACCGATGTGATAGTGAAGTGGAAACGTGAAGGGACACGTACAGCACAAAAGCGTACAGGCTGACCTCATCTGTTGACTGACAGAGACCACTGGCAGTTGAAGAGGGTCGACTGTGTAATAGGCAGACATCTATCCGGACCATCAGACGGGAATTCCAAACGGCATCAGGATTCACTGCAAGTACTATGACAGTTAGGCGGGAGGTGAGAAAACTTGGATTTTATGGTGGAGCGGCTGCTCATAAGCCACACATCACGCTGGCAAATGCCAAACGACGCCTCGCTTGATGGACGATTGAACAGTGGAAAAATTGTGTGGAGTGACGAATCACGGTACACAATGTTGCGATGGATGGCAGGGTGTGGGTATGGCGAATGCCCGGTGAACGTCATCTGCTAGTGTGTGTAGTGACAACAGTAAAATTCTGAGGTGGTGGTGTTATGGTGTGGTCGTGTTTTTCATGGATGGGGCTTGCACCCCTTCTTGTTTTGCGTGGCACTAACACAGCACAGGCCTATATTGATGTTCTAAGAACCTTCTTGATTCCCACTGTTAAAGAGCAATTCGGGGATGGCGATTGCATCTTTCAACACGCTCGAGCACCTGTTCATAACGCACAGCCTATGGCGGAGTGGTTACACGACGATAACATCCCTGTAATGGATTGTCCTCCACAGAGTCCTGACCTGAGTCCTATAGACCACCTTTGGGATGTTTTGAAACGCTGACTTCGTGCCAGGCCTCACTGATCGACATCGATACCTCTCCTCAGTGTAGTATCCTGTGCAGAATGGGCTGCCATTCCCCAAGAAGTAATTCAGCATCCGATTGAACGAATGCCTGCGAGAGTGGAAGCTGTCATCAAGGCTAAGGGTGGTCCAACACCATATTGAATTCCAGCATTACCGAGGGATGACGCCATGAACTTGTAAGTCATCTTCAGCCCGGTGTCCTGATACTTTTGATCACATAATGTATATGCATTAACTAAGTATATTTATTTTTATGTTCTCTACCTCCCGTAATAATTTGAAAAAGTAGTTTACAAACACCCTGTACTTGCCACTTAATTTTTGTCTGTGAAGTGGGAATTTCAGAACTTTATGAGCTGTAATTATATACAATTTTGTATGCCTCTGTATACATAATTAGGTTGTTTATTGAAAGTTTTGTCTTATTTCATTTGTATAGTTGGAAAAACATATTTTTATACTCATTGTTTTACATAACTTTGCGATGAACTTCATGTAATTTGCTTTTATGTAATTCATTACCTTCAGAATTTATTGAGGAATACTGACAAATGTCCTATTTGTGTCGTAGTATCACATAATTGTACCTGGTCAAATGGGCGTCGCCTGAAATGAATAAAAAAGGCCTGAAAAGTGCACTGGTGTGATTCTTGGACATTCACTGCACAACTGTCCTTACACGTGATTAACGGTTTGAAACTGCACTGTAATCTTTGGTCACATACAAAATGTACCAGAACAACCCACGTATATTTAAAAAAAAAAAAAGAGATAAAAAATAGGTATGTTTATATGGCTGCACAGCGCGGGTTCCGTTGCACAGGGCTCTGTGTTGTTGACGCTTAGCAAATACCACTGCGACCCGTGGCTCATATTTGCCAATCAGCGCTAGTTAAATGTAAACGCATGGCTATGTAGCGGCTCGGCACGGCAGGTCTTACCGGTCAGACAGATGAAACATGCGACGGACAGAGCAGCGACGACCGCGGGGACTGCCATGGCAATGGCGCTGCGCTTTCGCGGCCTGCCGTGACGTGCGCTGATATCGAAAACTGTCGGAGCCTCTCGAGATTAGATACGCGATATGCGGGGCAGTCGCACCTCTCTCTCCCTTCCTCTCACCTTCCGCGAGTGCCTCTCATTCTTTCTCTTTATCTTCTCTTATCCGCGGCATTTCTCACGCCCAGTTTTCGTTTTTCCCACGATAGCCCCGTTCCCACGGCAAAGCGACAGTATCAGATGCCGGTCACTGCTGCGTATCGCTCGTTCGAGACTGCTCTTGATGGATGGCAGATTTGTTGACTATCACCTCATGTTGCGAGATTTCTTCGTGTGTCAGGCCCTTGTGTTCGGTACGTGCGTAAGAGAAACTCTTTCTTCCTTTTGCCAATTAACTTGTCAAGCACCGACAAATCAGACTAGGTTTTTCCTTGAAAACATCGAGCTTCTTCACGATCACCATTCACCTTCACCAGAGTCACTGTTCTGACGAGAAAGTTACATTAATGGTTTATTCAACACTACTGGCCATTAAAATTGCTACACCACGAAGGTGACGTGTTACAGACGCGAAATTTAACCGACAGGAATAAGATGCTGTGATATGCAATTGATTAGCTTTTCAGAGTATTCACACAAGGTAGCCGCCGGTGGCGACACCTACAACGTGCTGACATGAGGAAAGTTTCCAACCGATTTCTCATACATAAACAGCAGTTGACCGGCGTTGCCTGGTGAAACGTTGTTGTGATGCCTCGTGTAAGGAGGAGAAATGCGTACCATCACGTTTCCGACTTTGATAAAGGTCGGATTGTAGCCTATCGCGATGGCGGTTTATCGTATAGCGACATTGCTGCTCGCATTGGTCGAGATCCAATGACTCTTAGCAGAATATGGAATAGCTGGGTTTAGGAGAATAATACGGAACGCCGTGCTGGATCCCAACGGCCTCGTATCACTAGCAGTCGAGATGACCGACATTTTATCCGCATGGCTAAATCGGATCGTGCAGCCAAGTCTCGATCCCTGAGTCAACACATGTGGACGTTTGAAAGACAACAACCATCTGCACGAACAGTTCGACGACGTTTTCAGCAGCATGGACTATCAGCTCGGAGACCAAGGCTGAGGTTACCCTTGACGCTGCATCACAGACAGGAGCGCCAGCGATGGTGTACTCAACGACGAACCTGGGTTCACGTATGGCAAAACGTCATTTTTTCGGATGAATCCAGGTTCTGTTTAGATCATCATGATGGTCGCATCCGTGTTTGGCGACATAGCGGTGAACGCACGTTGGAAGCATGTATTCGTCATCGCCATACTGGCGTATCACCCGGGGTTGCCATTGGTTACATGTCTCGGTCACCTCGTGTTCGCACTGACGGCACTTTGCATGAGGGCTTAATTAAATAAAATGCTAATAGTTTCAATTTTTGTCGCTGTTTGTCCGGTTACGCAGTCTCGTAACCGGTTGGCCCTGAATAATATTAGTACGCAATCTGACTGCATAGAATAACAACAAAGGAAATTTCCGTATACACAATTAATTAATTAAGTCCCCAGCAACTATAAAAGCTATGAAACAAGAAAGCATAAGTGTAGGTGTTCTGTGTGTGGAAGTGTGATTCAACGTACACATCTGGTACGGTTCTTCCTCAATACGACAAGATGCTTTAAACGCCATTTACAATGAAGTAATTAAGAAAAGAAAACCAGAAATATATTGACGAAAAATACACTCTGATCATTACAACATCCCCAATCGAACAGCATCGGCTGTCTAGCCCATCAGATCAACTGCACACGACATGCTCACAACTAGTACTGCAGCTACGGCTACGTCAGAACTACCACTGCCCACAGCAACTTCTCAACAAGCCTTGCCAGTGGAAGCGGCTGAATAATACTCTTTGGCGAAAACTCTGGCGCTGTGACTCGGTGTAGCCACCTTTCATATGCCCCTCCTCCAAGGGCTAGAATTTGATGGTATTTTTGCCAGCATCGGTGGTGAAAATACCACCAAATTCGTCCAAAAAATACAGACAAAAATTAAAAAGTAATATTAATAAGTAAATATCACATAACTAAATAAATTTTGGCTTCGCGCTGACCCTTCAATAACCTAATATGTAAAATACAGTAAGGAATAAAATGCTTGCATACATATGATTTTACATAAAGTTTACACAAGTATCATGTGGTTAAACAATTCAATCCATAGCGTCAGCAATGACGAACAGGTGCAGGTAAGAGTCTCATTACATTTCATAAACAGTAAACACACCAAAAATGAGTTTATACAAATATTCACATAAAATCCTTTCAATAGCTCAATAAACAAGTAGCACTGCTCAGAGTAGTTGACAGTTCCAACAGTATCACCCAGCAATGGTCAACAGGTGGAAACAACAGTCTCATAACATTTCATCAGCAGTATTTAAACAGCTCCAACAGTGGCACCCAGAAATGGCGATCAGGCACAGACAACATCAAGTGACATTATCTCAGTAGCAGCAGTTCCATCAGTGGCACCCAGCAATGTTGAACAGGTGCAGACACCAACAAGTGGCATCATTCCAGTAGAAGCAGTCCATCAGTGGCACCCAGCAATGTTGAGCAGCTGCAGACAGCAGCAAGTGACATCATTTCATTAGAAGCATTTCCATCAGTGGCGCCCAGCAATGTTGATCAGGTGCAGACACAACAAGTGACATTATTTCAGTAGAAGCAGTTCCATCAGTGGCACCTAGCATTGTTGAACAGGTGCAGACAGCAACAAGTTGCATTATCTCAGTAGAAGCAGTTCCATCAGTGGCACCCAACAATGTTGGGCAGTTGCAGACACCGACAAGTGACATCATTTCATTAGAAGCAGTCCAATCAGTGGCACCCAGCAATGTTGAACAGGTGCAGGTAACAGTCCATAATACTCACTATCATTAATCAAACAGTTCATCAGAGTTTATCAGCAGAAATTAAACATTTCCAAGTGGCACCCATCAATGTTGAACAGGTGCAAGCACGAACAACAGTTTGAATGCACACACAATTGCTTTTACAAAATTATTATCAATGCTCTTACACTAAACATAGAAATTATAATAAACACACAAATGATATCAGATAATTGTAACATTAACTATTACAAATACACAAATGTCAGTAAACCTATAACATTTATGGGTGTCAGTGCAAGCAACAACAAACAAGTAAAATAATATTTAGGAGATAGGTCGGTACCAATTATTTGGGATTAGGAAAGGAAAACACACAAAACACACTCACTCATCTTTCATCTACATTTAAGTATTACTGTGTAACTGAATGGCGTTAACTGTGTAAATGCAATTCTGTCAAAATTTGATGCTCAATATGTGTATCAAGTAGTAGTGGTACAGTGTATAAAAGTCAATAATAGTTAGTCAACGTCATAGTCATCATGTCAAGACCAATGTTTGCCAAGCCAACTTTTTCTGAACGACTGTCAGTGTGCCATGATATGCAAATACTTTCTTTCTCCAAAAAGAAAGTATATACTGCTTATTGATTTAACAAAGGGTGTGTGTGTGTGTAGACAATCTTCTAGTGTTCTAGTCTGTCCTCTTCATCCTCCTTGTTCCATATCAACCAACAAAAAAAATATGCTACTCACTTACTTTACCTCTTATCCACCAAAACTCCAATAATTATCAGCATCACATAATCTTAATACTTCAATAATACCTCTTCAATACGTCGATACATATAAACCTTATCACCAATATCATTTCACTTCCATAACAACTCTTTCCTTTAGTCAGTCTCCTCGAACAAGTACAGATAAAATCCTAGTGCAAACTTCACTTCATCATCCCATACAATCCGAAGACACAATGTCCACACACAACCTCTGTGTAATCCATCTGACCCAAATCTTCTACTCATTATGAATCATAAAATACATTTTGGTTACCTTGTCCATCATTAAATAAAAGAAATGCATACATGACTTCTAACCGCCTTTAGTTTGAATAACATTCAGTAAGTAAGTAAGAGTACAGAGTGTGAATGATCGTAATAATTCACAGTGTGTACACCACTTCAATAATCATGGTACAACAGAAGCAAACATGTGGAGTATTTATTGTGTCAAGTGTCACTTGCTATTACAATTGCTCACGAAGAATGCACTGTAATAACTGTCAATGGTCTAAACCTAGTGTTGGTATGTCATATCCTTAGCTTCCTTCCTATTAGCATAAATTTATACAGCTTCCATAAAACCTCCAGCTCATGTGACTTCAAAGAAGTTTCATGTACCAATGTCGTTCGTAGAATTATAGCAGTTCATTTTCTTATCTTAAAATATAAAGCACTGAGCGTAAGCAAAACATGCAATAGCGAGTAAATACACCAGTAGAGAACAAAATGTCGTCAAGTGGATGCAGCACAATCCCTACAACGAGGCTCTGCCAAGCGAACAATCAATAATTAATACCATAGTGTGACCCAAACTCCATGTTCCTGCACCGTATATCAGCATTTCTATTACCAAATTAAAGAGTAGTTATGACAACATAACAGAAATCTGTAAATATGCTATCCATACGCAAAGCAGCAAATATATATCTTACATAATAAACAGGTCGTTAGCATCATATCAGCATAAGCAAATAAGTGTTCGTATGTAATCTTAATAATTAAAAATAAAGGTGCAAGCAGATAATTCACAAAGTATAACCTACATACATAACCATATCAGCACAATTAATCAGGTGACAATTATAATTTAAATAAATAAGCACAGCAGGCACATAATAAAAAAAGTGACATAAGTGAAAAAGCAGTGCAGCCAAGCGATACATAATATACAGAAGTAACAATCCTGTACATTAATCAAACATTGTCAAAATCAGTTAACACAAAGTATAAATCACGTAATCGCGAGCAGCAAATTACGTCTAAAGTACGTACCTAAGTGAAAATATGTTACCTGAAAAACAAACTCAATTAATAGTTACCTTTCTAGTTTATTACTTGCTTCTTCGAAATTACATTCTTCCTGAAATTTTCTCGATAGCAAGTCCTCTTAACGTCGGACACACACAGAATTTACCTGAAGTTCTTAAATATTTTATACAACTGTATCCTGAAAAAAACTGAACGTTAATAACATAATTTATCAAGTCACTATAGCTTTATACTGAATTGAATCAGAGAAATTAGACTATTGTATTTGTTTACGGCTGTCAGTGCATTCGCACTGAGCGCTCGATCAGCTGTTATATACGCGTGACGTAGGAAGTAACTGTTTGCGGTCAACGACTACCTTGTGCGGCGCGCACACTTGACTGTTGCTTTGAGTATGTGCCGCCGCCAGAACACGGCGCGGTGTCCTTGTATTCTCTGCGTGTTTACGTATAACTGTTATTTTCTCAAAAGTATGTCATTCCGCAAAAATTTTAACGTTCGATATATGATGTATTCCCTTAGAGCGCCGTGATTTAAGAGTTTCTACTTCGACAGTGTTATCATGAATAATTTTGCGAACCCTATATGGACCGTTATAAAGCAGAAAAAATTTGCGACACAAGCCTTTTCCTTTGTGAGACAAACGATGAGACTTAATTAACACCTTTTGACCAACTGACAAGGTTTTTAAACGACCAGGACGTTTAGCTGATTTCTCTCTTCTAGCAGCCGCAGATGCAATATTTTGTAGAGCCAGGTTCAGAACATCAGAATGCCGCAGTTTCCGTGAAGGCGGAAGAGGAACGATATCAGAAAGGCGATTTTTCGGTGCTTTATTTTTTAATATCAATATAGGTTGTATACATGGAAGAAGCCTGGAGATACTAAAAGGTATCAGATAGATTATATAATGGTAAGACAGAAATTTAGGAACCAGCTTTTAAATTGTAAGACATTTCCAGGGGCAGATGTGGACTCTGACCACAATCTATTGGTTATGACCTGTAGATTAAAACAGAAGAAACTGCAAAAAGGTGGGAATTTAAGGAGATAGGACCTTGATAAACTGAAAGAACCAGAGGGTGTACACAGTTTTAGGGAGAGCATAAGGGAACAATTGACAGGAATGGGGGAAAGAAATACAGTAGAAGAAGAATGGGTAGCGTTGAGGGATGAAGTAGTGAAGGCAGCAGAGGATAAAGTAGGTAAAAAGACGAGGGCTGCAAGAAATCCTTGGGTAACAGAAGAAATATTGAATTTAATTGATGAAAGGAGAAAATATAAAAATGCAGTAAATGAAGCATGCCAAAAGGAATACAAACGTCTCAAAAATGAGATCGACAGGAAGTGCAAAATGGCTAAGCAGGCATGGCTAGAGGACAAATGTAAGGATGTAGAGGCTTATCTCACTAGGGGTAAGATAGATACTGGCTACAGGAAAATTAAAGAGACCTTTGGAGATAAGAGAACCACTTGTATGAACATCAAGAGTTCAGATGGAAACCCAGTTGTAAGCAAAGAAGGGAAAGCAGAAAGGTGGAAGGAGTATATAGAGGGTCTATTCAAGGGCGATGTACTTGAGGACAATATTATAGAAATGGAAGAGAATGTAGATGAAGATGAAATGGGAGATACGATACTGCTTGAAGAATTTGACAGAGCACTGAAAGACCTGAGCCGAAACAAGGCCCCGGGACTAGACAACATTCCATTAGAACTACTGACGGCCTTGGGAGAGCCAGTCATGACAAAACTCTACTATGTGGTGAGCAAGATGTATGAGACAGGCTAAATACCCTCAGACTTCAAGAAGAATATAATAATTCCAACCCAAGGAAAGCAGGTGTTGACAGATGTGAAAATTACCGAACTATCAGTTTAATAAGTCACAGCTGCAAAATACTAACGCGAATTCTTTAAAGACGAATGGGAAAACTGGTAGAAACCGACTTCGGGGAAGATCAGTTTGGATTCCGTATAAACACTGGAACACGTGAGGCAATACTGACCTTACGACTTATCTTAAAAGCTAGATTAAGGAAGGGCAAACCTACGTTTCTAGCATTTGTAGACTTAGAGAAAGCTTTTGACAATGTTGACTGGAATACTCTCTTTCAAATTCTGAAGGTGGCAGGGGTAAAATACAGGGAGCGAAAGGCTACTTACAATTTGTACAGAAACCAGATGGCAGTTATAAGAGTAGCGGGTCATGAAAGAGAGGCAGTGGTTGGGAAGGGAGTAAGACAGAGTTGTAGCCTCTCACCGATGTTATTCAATTTTTATATTGAGAAAGCAGTAAAGGAAACAAAAGAAAAATTCGGAGTAGGAATTAAAATCCATGGAGAAGAAATGAAAACTTTGAGGTTCGCCGATGACATCGTAATTCTGGGAGAGACAGTGAAGGACTTGGAAGAGCAGTTTGAACGGAATGAACAGTGTCTTGAAAGGAGGGTATAAGATGAACATCAACAAAAGCAAAACGATCATAATGGAATGTAGTCGAATTAAGTCGGGTGACGCTGAGGAAATTAGATTAGGAAATGAGACACTTAAAGTAGTAAAGGAGTTTTGCTATTTGGGGAGGAAAATAACTGATGACGGTCGAAGTAGACTGGCAATGGCAAGGAAAGCGTTTCTGAAGAAGAGAAATTTGTTAACATCGAGTATATATTTAAGTGTCAGGAAGTCGTTTCTGAAAGTATTTGTATGGAGTGTAGCTATGTATGGAAGTGAAACGTGGACGATAAATAGTTTAGACAAGAAAAGACTAGAAGCTTTCGAAATGTGGTGCTATAGGAAATGCTGAAGATTAGATGGGTAGTTCACATAACTGATGAGGAAGTATTGAATAGGATTGGGGAGAAGAGAAGTTTGTGACACAACTTGATCAGAAGAAGGGATCGGTGGTAGGACATGTTCTGAGGCATCAAGGGTTCACCAATTTGGAATTGGAGGGCAGTGTGGAGGGTAAAAATCGGAGAGGGAGACCAAGAGATGAATACACTAAGCAGATTGAGAAGGATGTAGGGTGCAGTAGGTACTGGGAGATGAAGAAGCTTGCACAGGATAGAGTAGCATGGAGAGCTGCATCAAACCAGTCTCAGGACTGAAGACCACAACAACAACAATATAGGCGGTAAAGAAGTTGAATCATTAGGGAGTTCATTCAGAATGTTTTGAAAAAATATGAAGATACTGATCCCACGTTCTGTGATTCTGATGACAATAAAGTCGACACAATTTACTGATTTCCTTCATCCATCTCTCTGAAGCGTGTAAAACACACATATTTCGATGTCGGTTCCACTGCTACAAAAATGTACGCAAAACCACTGGACCGAACAAATCGACTGCAGCCATGTCCTTTAATTTCGCTCGAGTGATAGGAAACAACGGTGCTCTGTGAGAAATAGTTGGCGGCTTAGCCTTTCGACATAAGTTGCATTTGGCAAGAACAGATCGAAAATGTTTTTCCATATTACTGAAGTAGCAATTTTCTCGTAATTTATAAAAGCATTTTCTGGGACCAAAGTGTGTATAACTGAAATGTGTGTACCAAAACAATTTATTAACCCACTCATCAGGAATGCAAACTAACCAAACAGAGTTGTCGACCGATTTTCGTTTAAAAAGAATATCATTGCGAACTAAATAATACACTTTCCTTTCTCCTCCACTTCTCCTTAATGTCCTTCCAGATTGGATCCTTGTTTTGCTCCTTAGCGATGTCCTGGAGCGAAGACGAAATAAAATTTTCAAACGCAACAACTTGAATATACATCAAACAATAATTGTTTTCTTTGCAGTCCTCCTCAGCACTTTGTTTAAAACCCATAGGTGCACGTGATAAAGCATCAGCAATAATATTTGAAGAACTCTGTATGTAAACAATACTAAAATCAAATTCCTGTAGATACAGCGCCGATCGTGACAATCTTCCATGTGTTAATTTTGCTGACATAATAAATTCCAGAGCTCGATGATCGGTGTAAACCTTAGTATGTCTACCATACAATAAGATGCGAAATTTTGTGAAAGCCAAAACAACAGCTAAGTTTTCAAGTTCTGTAATCGAATTCTTTTCTGATTTAGAGAGAACACGACTTCCAAATGCAATAGTTTTCTGTACTACAACGCCGTTTTCTTCTATCTCTTGAAATAAGTGTGCACCTAGGCCTTTGTATGATGAGTCCGTCGCTAAACAAAAATCTTTGGATCAATCCGGATGTGAAAGAAGTGGAGCAGCAACTAAAGCATCACGAAGTTGTTCAAATTCTGATTGAACTTCCTCGTCCCAACACCAATTAGAATTCTTTCCAGATAGTTCACATAAACGAGGTGTGGCCAAATTGTCCAACCTAAGAAAGCGTCTAAGAAAATTACAGACACCAAGGAAACTACGAACATCACGTTTTGTAGTAGGAACAGCATAATTACGAATAGCGTCTAGTTTCTCTGGATCAGGAAGAATACCTTCTGTAGAAATAATATGACCAAGAAATTTCACCTCAGAACGACCAAATTCAGATTTTTCCAAGTTCACTGTAATGCCAACTCTTGCAAGAATACGTAATAATGAATCCAAAATTTTGTTATGCTCACTCCAAGAACGTTAAGCAATAAAAATATCGTGAACATATGAAGTAATATTGTCACGAAGATAAACAGTTAAAATTTCGTTTAAACTACGAATGAATTGTGTTGAAGATACAGTAAGTCCAAACAGTAATTTCCGAAATTGATAACAGTTACCAAAGGCTAAAAAGGCAGTGTATTTTCTAGAATCAGGGTGAAGTTCTATTTGCCAAAAACTTGCGTGCATATCAATCGTGGATAAAACTTTAATTCCATGGAAATGTTGAAGAAGTTCATCTAGATTTTGTGTACGGTCACTTTCAGGAATAATGATATTATTTATCTGTCTGGAATCCAGAACCAAACGAATTGGGCCATCCTTTTTAAGAGCGACATGTAATGGGCTGGTATAAGAACTGACTGCTGGCTCAGTAATGCCTTGATCTAACATGTATTGAAGTTCACTCTTAACCTTGCTTCTGTAAGCCATAGCGTACGTTTCCCCTCGAAATGGTGTGTGTTCTTTTACTTTAAATAAATATTTTAAGCCTTGTATAGTTCCTGTGTGATGACTAAATACTGTAGTATGTGAAGTCAAAATTTGGTGCAGTTCTTCTCTTGCAACGTCATCTGGCACTTCAGCTTTCTTAACCTTTTCATTAATTAATTCTTCGCTATTAATTATATCATCCATCGCGTCTCTGTATCTATTGTCGTTGTCATGAATGAACACATTGTCGTCATAATGCTCAGCGAAAACATCAGAAGTAAGAAACCTAAAACATTTTGTGTCTGATTCAGCTTTCGTTACACACCCAAAGAATTTCAAACATCTCGGCATTCCAGCAACAGTCAAGTTCACACTTCCTTTCTTAAAGTTTAAAATTGCCTTATGTGTGTTAAGAAATTCCATACCTAATATAATTTGTGTACTTAGTAATGGAACAATAATAAAATTAGCAGAAAATTCATGTCCTTGACAAATGAAATTTAATTTGGTCTGTTGTTTGATTTCCACACTTTTTCCGGAAATAGCTCCTCGAATTGTAGTTTTAGAAACAGGTAACACAGGACAAGCAATAGTTCTTACACATATACGAAAAACTGATTCACTAATAA
The DNA here is from genome assembly GCF_023897955.1 of Schistocerca gregaria. Classification (NCBI taxonomy): domain Eukaryota; kingdom Metazoa; phylum Arthropoda; class Insecta; order Orthoptera; family Acrididae; genus Schistocerca; species Schistocerca gregaria. The sequence goes on along the minus strand of NC_064922.1, from coordinate 173,846,701 downwards.
CATATATACGAAAAACTGATTCACTAATAACATTCAATGGGCTCCCAGAATCTAAAACTGCAGTGAACTTATTCTTACCCACACATACTTCAATAACAGGATGTAAAAATGCGTCTGCATTATTTTCCTTTTCGTCTAGCAAAATGTCTCTCACGTTTTCCAGGCGTACGTAGTGTAAAATCGTAGTGTTATTGCTTTCTGATCCGTCTATATTGCTGCCAGAATCCAAAGCTACAAATCATTGTCGATTGTTTGCGTCACGTCTTTGATTATTCGTGTCATTTCGCGGATCAATTTCTACGATTTGCACTTGTCTCTCTGAATTTTTGTCACGCGGAGGATGCCAATTAGGTCCCTCCTCTCTGTTAGATGTAAATTCGTGGCTGTGTCTGTTATTAAAATTTCTATTTTCCTGTCTATCTGCATGACTGCTTCTTGTGTAATTTCGACTGTCACTTGTGAAATTATTGTTGTATCTACTACCCTGGTTATTTCTGTAATAAGAATTTCTATTATTGTATGAATAATTTCTGTCTTGATGATACCGACTACTGTTTCCATATGATTGATCATTCCGGTAGGAATTTCCATTATTATAATTGTCTGTGTAATTTCTGTTAGACCGTCTGTTATTGTCATAAGGCTGGTATCTATTGTCCTGTCTGTTACGTCTGTCATTTTCAAAATTACCGCTATAACGTCCGTTCCCATCACTACCCCTTTTCTCTGAAAATCTATTGTAATTACTGTTGCTGAAAAAAATTACAAGAAGTCCCGTCGTCGTTGTCATACTCAAGTTCTTGTAGCAACGTATTAAAAGGCTCAATGTCGTCTTTACATCTTCCGGCTAAAGCAGTTTGTCTTATCGATTGTGGCAGCTTAGTTAAACAAATGCGAATTAATTCAGTCGAGCTATAAGGGTTGGAAAGGAACTGATTCTTTCGAATCATGTCTTCAACGTATTCTGCTGGAGTGCGGAACTCTGTTTGAAATTACGCTGCATAATAAGACTATGTTTGACTCTGTCTTGCGTGTTTTCGGACCAATATGCCGATAGAAATGCATGATAAAAATCATTTAAATTATTACAATCTCTAATAAGTGCGCGCATGCGCGTCGCCGGTTCGTTTTCTAAATATCCACACATAAATTCTATTTTGTGACTTAGTGGCCAATTTGGTGGAAGTGTGTACATAAATTGATCTAACCATGAACATGGATGTATGTCATTCTTAGAATTGCGAAAGATCTTAAATTTACGAATAGTTAAGAAGTGTTTATAGTCAAAGTTTTCGCCTCGTGGCGACAAAGACCTACTGCGTCTGTCCCCGTCCCAATGTCGATTATTGTCAAGTTCGCGCGCCTGGCGCTCTCGTGTTGCTTCTCGTAAATGAAATAAATTATTTTCTTCAAAGCCCTCTGCTATCTATGATTCTAAATTTCTTCTGCTGTCTTTTCCTACGATTTCGCTTTCAGTTTGTTTCACTTACTTTCGTAACGCTTCAAATTCCCTTTTAACGCGTTCATTAAATTTTCCCTGATTTTCAACATGTTTATTTATATTCTGGTTTCTGTTTCTCCAAATGGCAATGGAGCTGTATCATCTGAATCTCTGTCCCCATTTAAATTAAGACTTGTTAATTTATCTGAAATCTCCTCAACTCTTTCCAATAAGTCACCTATTTTTTCTTTCTGTTTATTTACGTCTTCCGTAAGTGGTGCGACTCGGGTTTCAGTATTGACACATTCAGTAGTTAAGTGTTCATACTGTTGTGTTAGGTTATTTATTATGTCATTTGGTACCGATTCCTCGATTCTTTCAAATATTTCCTCCTTATCGTGAGCACGTTGCAAATTTAACACTGAAAATTTTTGTACTATCACGCGATCTCTTTCTTCCTGGTATCTATCCTTTTCCTTTTGTCTGATTTCTATTGAAATTAATCTATTATTGTGAGCATTCCAAATCGGCTGTACTTATTCTCTAATTTCTTTCTTTAATTGATCTTTCATGTTTTTGAAACATGTCCCTATTCGTGAGTCTAACCGTGTTCCCATTGTTTCCATATCAGTTTTAATTGTTCCTTTTTGTGATCCCACTGTTTGTAATTCAGATCCTAACTGTGATCCCAGTGAGTCTAACCGTGTTTCCATTGTTACCATATCAGTTTCTAACCGTGTTGCCACTGTTTTTAATTCAGATCCCAAATTTAATACTGCACTCATCAACTGCTCCATATTAACTGGTTAGAAATTCTTTACGCCCCTAACATTTCCCACAAAACCAACTTCCTTCGTCATAGCTGTAAAGCTATCTGTGTTCGATACTATTCCAGAATCTTCTGTCGCTAATCTCGAATTCTGAAATTTTTTTGATTTTCCCGACTTATTAAATTGTTTTCTACTTCATTATTCATCATACTGTTCTCATCTGTTGGCGAGTTCGCATGTTATCAATTTCGTCATTCTCACTATCCATCATGTTTGCCTTTTTCATCGATCGCGTAATCATTTACAAAACATACAAAACTCGTCACAATACGAAAATTACACAGAATATAACACTTTATCACCAACAATACCATTCACAAGAAATGCTTCCCGACAAACACGCCTAACGGACAATTAAGATCTTCATAATTGCACAAAACTGTCAAGCCTGTATACGAGAAATCAAAAATTAAATTCTGCCAAAATACCATTAAAAGAATGACAAGACAACTACAAATGTTCAGTTACCAAATCTACACATGCAATATAGACTACAATTACTAAACTACAAATTACTACAACAATACTACTGTCTGCTATTTTTACTATCAAAAGAATTCCAAGGGACGATCCGAAGTAGCGGTCGCCACGTGCATGGGGACTTAATTAAATAAAATGGTAATAATTTTAATTTTAGTCGCTGTTTGTCCGGTTACGCAGTCTCGTAACCGGTTGGCCCTGAATAATATTAGTACGCAATCTGACTGCAGAGAATAACAACAAAGAATGAAAGGAAAATTCCGTTAACACAATTAATTAATTAAGTCCCCAGCAACTATAAAAGCTACGAAACAAGAAAGCATAAGTGTAGCTGTTCTGTGTGTGGAAGTGTGATTCAACGTACACATCTGGTACGGTTCTTCCTCAATACGACAAGATGCTTTAAACGCCATTTACAATGAAGTAATTAAAAAAAAGAAAACCAGAAATACTATGATTGCACATAGAAACCAGAATTACACTCTAATAGATGAACACAAACCAGATGCTTTGTTGACTGAACCTGTAACCAAGAGGCATTGTTATTTAGGAAATTTTAAATACAAAATTTTTTTCTATTACCTCATATATATTGACGAAAAATACACTCTGCTCATTACATCATCCCCAATCGAACAGCATCGGCTGTCTAGCCCATCAGAACAACTGCACACGACATGCTCACAACTAGTACTCTAACTACGGCTACCTCAGAACTACAACTGCCCATAGCAACTTCTCAACAAGCACTGCCAGTGGAGGCGGCTGAATAATACTCTTTGGCGCAATCTCTGGCGCTGTGACTCAGTGTAGCCACCTTTCAACGTTGAACAGTGGACGTTACATTTCAGATGTGTTACGACCCGTGGCTCTACCCTTCATTCGATCCCAGCGAAACCCTACATTTCAACGGGATAATGCACGACCGCGTCTTGCAGGTCCTGTATGGGCCTTTCTGGATGCAGAAAATGTTCGACTGCTTCCCTGACCAGCACATTATCCATATCTCTCACCAATTGGAAACGTCTGGTCAAAGGTGGCCGAGCAACTGGCTCATCAGAATACGCCAGTCACTACTCTTGATGAACTGTGGTGTCGTGTTGAAGCTGCATGGGTAGCTGTACCTGTACACGCTATCCAAGCTCTGTTTGGCTCAATGCCCAGGCGTATCAAGGCCGTTATTACGGCTAGAGGTGGTTGTTCTGGATACTGATTTCTCAGGATCTATGCACCCAGATTGCGAGAAAATGTAATAACGTGTCAGTTGTAGTATAATATATTTGTCCAATGAATACCCGTTTATCATATGCATTTCTTCTTGGTGTAGCAATTTTAATGGCCAGTAGTGTATGTAAAAAAAGTCCAAGGCAGTTTGTTTCTAATACGCTGGTGGGCACATAATAATAGCGTTTTCGTTTTTTATCTTGGTACTCCTGTTGCTATGGGTTTATTGACGTATTGTCATTTTTTATTTGTAGTTCACTGTCGCTATCTGACTTTACATTTGTCATTTTGTCGTTTGTAGATAGTAAGTGGAGCTTTGGACTCTAGAAAATGAAGTGCCAAGTGCAGACATAAGAACTTTTCCGACATTTAGTTCAACAGAGTGATCACAGCAACGATGGCAGCCAGAAACATTTGTGTCCAAAATGTGGGAATAATCCCATTGGACTGAGCATGGCTATAAAATGGCTTTCTCGCTTTAAGGAGGAGCGTTTTGACGTTAGTGACTTTCAACGTTCATGAAGACCTTCGTCGTTTGATGGTGATCATGACCATTCCTATCCTGTACAATTACTAGAGACGAGAAATAGTGTCTTTATGCTAAAATAAGGAAAAGAAAGGAATGGTTAAGGACAAGCAAAGCAACAACTCCCCGTGCTAAGACCTGTGCGCATGCACAAAAGATAATGCTATGCATCTGATGGAACAGCGACGATATAGCTTGAAATGGTTCAAATCGCTCTGAGCGCTATGGGACTTAACATCTGTGGTCATCAGTCCCCTAGAACTTAGAACTACTTAAACCTAACTAACCTAAGAACGTCACAGACATCCACGCCCGAGGCAGGTTTCGAACCTGTGACCGTAGCGGTCACTCAGTTCCAGACTGAAACGCCTAGAACCGCACGGCCACACCTGCCGGCGACGGTGTGGCGTGCTACGAATTGCTTCCCCGTAGTGTAACCATCACTGCCGACACTTATTGCCAACAACGACACGTCTTGCTGACGCAATCCAAGAACAACGGACAGAAAGACGGTGTGAAGTGGTTCTACTCAACGATAACGCCACCTGGAAACCTGCTACACTGACAAAAAACACTATGGTTTTGGCAAGTCATTCCGCATCCACCTTATTCACTTGATGTTGCACCCTCAGATTTTCACATCTTCTGCTCTCTGTCAAACAACTTTCAAAGAACTTCCTTTCCGGATGGAATTCAGACCCGAACACGGCTCGGCGATTTCTTCACCTCAAAACCACGTGATTTCTAATGTCACGGAATCGAAAAGTTACCCCAGCGGTCTCAAAACGTTGAAAATAGCGAAGGAGAATGTAGTATTGTTGACCAAAGTCTCTGTTACTTGTCTCTGTTGTGCAAACCTACGGAAAAACGTTACAAACTTGTGCACCAACGTAATACAATGTAATGTTAGAGGGTCTCGGGAAAACACAAGAAGGGCTTCAGTCACAAAGGGTGCAGACTGAACACAGGAAGAACGTAGATACAGGAACCATTGGTATAACAGTTGTAAATTGTCGTAGCTGTGTTGGGAAAGTACCAGAGCTCCATGAGCTAATAGAAAGCACTGATGCTCAAATCGTTAAAGGCCCTGAAAGCTGACTAAAGCTCAGCCGAATTTTTTTCGAAGGACCTAACGGTGTTCCGAAAAGATAAGCTAAACACGGTTGGCAGTGGCGTGTTTGTTGCTGTCAGAAGTGGTTTGACTTGACACACCAGGTTAGTCGAGAGCGCTAATGCGCTGCTTCCTGGACTCGGGTAGGCGAACCGGCCCCGGATCGAATCCGCCCGGTGGCTTAACAACGGAGACCGGTGTGCCGGCCACCCTGGATGTGGTTTTTAGGCGGTTTCCCACATCCCACTAGGTGAATACTGGCCTGGTCCCCAAGTCCCGCCACAGTTACACGGCTCGCAATCATCTCAACACATTAGCACTATTTCATGGATTAATCTAGACACAGACAGTTGGGGTACACTAATTCCGTCCTGGGAGGTACGGAGTGGCGTCAGGAAGATCATCCGGCAACCCCTTGCATTACCCTTGCCAGATCCGATTAACCATGCCGACCCTGCGTCATTGCGGGAAAAAGGCACAAGCAAAAGAAGGAAAGAACTAGTTCAACTTGTCGCGAAATTGAAGTAGATACTTCTTGTGAGTTAGTATGAGCAGAGGTCTTTGACAACCGGAATAAAATAAAAACGGTATCCTTTTACCGACCTCCCAGTTCAGATGATACAGTTGCTGAAAGGTTCAAAGAAAACTTGAGTTTGATTTCAATCGTGTACCCGACTCATACGATAATAGTTGGTAGTGACTTTAATTTACCCTCGTCATGTTGCCGAAAATACGTGTTTAATTCCAGTGGTACATATAAAATATCATCCTAAATTGTGAAAAACGCATTGTCTGAAAATTATTTCGAGCAATTAGTTCATGAGACCACGCGAATAGTAAACGGCTGTGAAAACACACTTGACCTCTTAGCAACAAATAATCCTGAGTTAATAACGAGCACCAAAACCTATACAGGGATTATTGAACACAGTGTTGTTGTAGCGAGATTAAATATTGTAATTCCCAAATCCGCGAAAAAAAAGCGAAAAATATACCTGTTCAAAAAAGCACATAAAAATTCAATTGACGCATTCCTGAGAGACAATCTCCATTCATTCCAAATTAATAATATAGGTTTAGACCAGATGTGGCTTAAATTCAAAGAAATAGTATCGGCAGCAACTGAGAGATTTATACCAAATAAATTAACAAAGGACGGAGATGCTCCTTCTTGGTACACAAAACGGGTTAGAACACTGTTGCAGAAACAACCAAACAAAATGCCAAATTTAAACAGACGCAAAATTCCTAAGATTGGCGATTCTTTACAGAAGCTCGAAATTTTGCACGGAGTTCAATGCGAGACGACGATAACAGTTTCCACAACGAAACTTTGTCTCGAAACCTGGCAGAAAGTCCAAAGAGATTCTGGTCGTATGTGAAGTATGTTAGCGGCAAGAAACAATCGATGCCTTCTCTGCGCGATAACAATGGAGATACTATCGAAGACAGTGCTGCCAAAGCAGAGTTACTAAATACAGCCTTTCGAAAATCCTTCACAAAAGAAGACGAAGTAAATATTACAGAATTCGAATCGAGAACAGCTGCCAACATGAGTAACGTAGAAGTAAATATCCTCGGAGTAGTGAAGCAACTCAAATCACTTAATAAAAGCAAGTCTTCTGGTCCAGACTGTATACCAATTAGGTTCATTTCCGAGTATGGTGATGCATTAGCTCCATACTTAACACTCATATACAACCGTTCGCTCAACGAAAGATCCGTACCCAAAGACTGAAAAGTTGCAGAGGTCACACCAATATTCAAGATAGGTAGTAGGAATAATCCACTAAATTACAGGCCCATATCGTTAACGTCGATATGTAGCAGGAGTTTGGAACATATATTGTGTTCGAAAATTATGAATTACCTCGAAGGAAACGGTCTATTGACACCCAGTCAACATGGGTTCAGAAAAGATCGCTCCTGTGAAACGCAACTAGCTCTTTATTCACATGCAGGTGAGGGACAAGGGATTTCAGATCGATTCCGCATTCCTGGATTTCCGGAAGGCTTTTGAAACTGTACCCCATAATCGGCTCGTAGTGAAATTGAGTGTTTATGGAATATCGTCTCAGCTATGTGACTGGATTTACGATTTCCAGTCAGAGAGGTCACAGTTCGTAGTATTTGACGGAAAGTCATCGAGTAAAACAGAAGTGATTTCAAGCGTTCCCCAAGGTAGTTTTACAGGCCCTTTGCTATTCCTTATCTATATAAACGATTTGGGAGACAATCTGAGCAGCCGTCTTCGTTTGCTTGCAGATGACGCTTTTGTTTATCGACTATTGAAGTGATCAAAAGACAAAACAAACTGCAAAACCATTTCGAAAAAATACCTGAATGGTGCGAAAACTGGCAGTTGACCCTAAATAACGAAAAGTGTGAGGTCATCCACGTGAGTGGTAAAAGACATTCGTTAAACTTCTGTTACATGATAAATCAGTCTAATCTAAAAGCCGTAAATTCAACTAAATACCTAGGTGTAAAAATTACGAACAACTTAAGTTGGAAAGAACACACAGAAAATGTTATGGGGAAGGCTAATCAAAGACTGCGTTTTGTTGGCAGGACACTTAGAGTATGTAGCAGACCTAATAAGGAGACTGCCTACACTACGCTTGTCCGTCCTCTTTTAGAATACTGTGGCGCGGTTTGGGATCCTTACCAGATAGGACTGACGGAGTACATCGAAAAACTTCAAAGGCAGCACGTTTTGTATTAACGCGTAATTTGGGAGAGAGTGTCACAGAAATGATACAGGCTTTGGGCTGGAAATCGTTAAAAGAAAAGCGTTTTTCGTTGCGACGCAATCTTCTCACGAAATTCCAATCACCAACTTTCTCATCCGAATGCAAAAATATTTTGTTGAGACCGACCTACGTAGGGGGGAACGATCGCCATAATAAAACGAGGGAAATCAGAGCTCGTACGAAAAGAGATAGGTTGAGAATTGTGAAGGTGGGTCGATGAACCCTCTGCCAGGCCCTTAATTGTGATTTGCAGAGTATCCATGTAGATGTAGATGTGAATGTGTAGAGCCGTGCTTTGTGAAGCAAACATTTTAGGACGAACGGCGGAATTATTGGGTCAGATAAGCGCAATGTTTCGAGGAGAGACTGCGTTATTATGAGACACACTGAAAGTGAAAATACGTCGCCTGTTTACATCATCTCTCCCTCCCAACCCCTCCACCATCCCCCTCCTCTCCGCCCAAGGCGACTATCACGGAAGCAAGTTGTCCAGTTTGCAGAGGCGGTGAAGACGAACAGGTCGCCGAGATTCTAATAATGATTACCTCCGGCTTTGTAAGGCGTCGGAAACGTTATTTGCTGCGCGTTCTTAATGAGTATGGAGACTAAGGTAAAATCACGATTATGAATAATCCTCCCGATTTTTTATTATGTTCCCAACATTCGTTAAGTAATTACATGCCATGCCGTAGTCTAGGAGTAGCGTCTTTGATTCATAATCATAAACGTCTTCGGTCCCGGGTTCGATCCCCGCCAATGCCTAAAATTTCCCCGTTTTCAAGAAGGGACGTCGAACAGACGTGCAGAACTATAGACCTATATCTCTAAAGTCGATCAGTTGTAGAATTTTGGAACACGTATTATGTTCGAGTATAATGACTTTACTGGAGACTTGAAATCTACTCTGTAGGAATCAGCATGGGTTTCGAAAAAGACGATCGTGTGAAACACAGCTCGCGCTAATCGTCCACGAGACTCAGAAGGCCATAGACACGGGTTTACAGGTAGATGCCGTGATTCTTGACTTCCGCAAGGCGTTCGATACAGTTCCCCACGGTCGTTTAATGAACAAAGTAAGAGCATATGGACTATCAGATCAATTGTGTGATTGGATTGAGGAGTTCCTAGATAACAGAACGCAGCATGTCATTCTCAATGGAGAGAAGTCTTCCGAAGTAAGAGTGATTTCAGGTGTGCCGCAGGGGAGTGTCATAGGACCGTTGCTATTCACAATATACATAAATGACCTGGTGGATGACATCGGAAGTTCACTGAGGCTTTTTGCAGATGATGCTGTGGTGTATCGAGAGGTTGCAACAATGGAAAATTGTACTGAAATGCAGGAGGATCTGCAGCGAATTGACGCATGGTGCACGGAATGGCAATTGAATCTCAATGTAGACAAGTGTAATGTGATGCGAATACATAGAAAGATAGGTTCCTTATTATTTAGCTACAAAATAGCAGGTCAGCAACTGGAAGCAGTTAATTCCATAAATTATCTGGGAATATGCATTAGGAGTGATTTAAAATGGAATGATCATATAAAGTTGATCGTCGGTAAAGCAGATGCCAGACTGAGATTCATTGGAAGAATCCTAAGGAAATGCAATCCGACAACAATGGAAGTAGGTTACAGTACGCTTGTTCGCCCACTGCTTGAATACTGCTCAGCAGTGTGGGATCCGCACCAGATAGGGTTGATAGAAGAGATAGAGAAGATCCAACGGAGAGCAGCGCGCTTCGTTACAGGATCATTTAGTAATCGCGAAAGCGTTACGGAGATGATAGATAAACTCCAGTGAAGACTCTGCAGGAGAGACGCTCAGTAGCTAGGTACGGGCATTTGTTAAAGTTTCGAGAACATACCTTCACCGAAGAGTCAAGCCGTATATTGCTCCCTCCTACGTATATCTCGCGAAGAGACCATGAGGATACAATCAGAGAGATTAGAGCCCACACAGAAGCATACCGACAATCCTTCTTTCCACGTACAATACGAGACTGGAATAGAAGGGAGAACCGATAGATGTACTCAGGGTACCCTCCGCCACACACCGTCAGGTGGCTTGCGGAGTATGAATGTAGATGTAGATATTATTCGGCCGATTTTCCGCCCGGCTGACGCAACTTCCAACCTTCTTCCGCTAGAGGGCTCCTAATTGTAGCGTGTAACATGGCGGAGTGTAACGTAACTATGTCGGTGCGTGAGAGGCAGCACGCTGTAATAGAGTTTCTACCAGCAGAGAACGCGCCTCGAACTGAATCGGACATCTTTCATCAATTCCTTCCACATTTTGAGAATGTGTGTGATGGGTTCCTTAAGAACATTGTGAGAGGTGATGAAAGCTGAGTTCATCATTTTGAACCCGAAAACAAAGGACGCCGCCACAAAGGACCACCGACGCCAGAAATGTTCAAGACCATGCCATCAGCAGGAAAAGACATGATCACAGTGTTCTGCGATGTTCAAGGTGAGGTGCGTTTGAAAGTCATCGAGCAAGGCGCCACCATAAATTGTGCAAGGTACTGTGAGACCCTGAGAAAACTGAAAGCACGAATTCGAAGTGTTCATCTACATATGTAGCAACCTCTCCTCCAGCTTGACAAGCTGGACCACACATGCACTGCATCATCTCTAACAAAATGTTGAAATGTGTGCGAAATCTGATGGGACTTGAATGCTAAGGTCATCAATCCCTAAGCTTACACACTACTTAACCTAAATTATCCTAAGGACAAACACACACACCCATGCCCGAGGGAGAACTCGAACCTCCGTCGTGATCAGCCGCACAGCCCATGACTGCAGCGCCAAGACCGCTCGGCTAATCCCGCGCATCCATCTCTAACAATCCAACGCTTCGGTTTCACTGTCATCGATTACCCTACAAACGGTCCCGACTTGGTCCCATCCGATTTTCATGCGTTTGCAAAACTTGAATAACTACTTCGAGGACTTCACTTTGATAGCGATGAAGCGGTGCAGGCGGGGGTGAGGTTGTGGCTCCGAAAACAAAGTGATATTTTCTACAGGGACGGTTATCAACAAACTGGTTTCTCGTTGGGAGAAATCTGTCCATCACCTGGGTGATTATGTTAAGAAATAAATATATAGACGTGAAGAATAAATGTGTAGAATTTTAATAAAGTTTGTTTTATTTCAAAAGCTGTAAGGGTTTTCACATAAAAGATTCGGCTGGAATCACTTTTCAACACGCTACCGTATATAATATATACAGGGTGGTCCAAGGATCGTGACCGTGCCAAATATCTCACGAAATAAGGATTAAACGAAAAAACTACAAAGAGCGAAACTTGTCTAGCTTGTAGAGGGAAACCAGATGGCGCTATGAGTGGTCCGCTAGATGGCGCTTACATAGGTCAAAATGATATCAACTGCGTTTTTTAAAATAGGAACCCCCATTTTATTACATATTCGTCTAATACGTAAAGAAATATGAATTTTTTAGTTTGACCACTTTTTTCGCTTTGTGATAGATGGCGCTGTAATAGTCACAAACATATGACTCACAATTTTAGACGAGCAATTGGTAACAATATGTTTCTCAAATTAAAATACAGAACTTAGGTACGTTTTAACATTTTATTTCGGTTGTTCCAATGTGATACATGCGCCTTTGTGAACTTATCATTTCTGACAACGTATGCTGTTACAGCGTGATTACCTCTAAATACCACATCAATGCGATAAATGCTCAATATTATGTCCGTCAACCTCAATGCATTTGACAGTACGTGTAACGAGTCAACAGCGAGTAGTTCGCCTTCCGTAATATTCGCACATGCATTGACAATGCGCTGACGCATGTTGTCAGGCGTTGTCGGTGGATCACGATAGCAAACATCCTTCAAATTTCCCCACAGAAAGAAATCCAGGGACGTCAGATCCGGTGAACGTGCGGGCCATGGTATGGTGCTTCGACGACTAATCCACCAGACATGAAATATGCTATTCAATATCGCTTCAATCGCACGCGAGCTATGTGCCGGACATCGATCTTGTTGGAAGTACATCGCCATTCTTTCATGCAGTAAAACATCTTGTAATAACATCAGTAGAACATTACGAAGGAAATCAGCATACATTCCACCATTTTGATCACAACAGCCATACATCAACACGATATCGACCTTATCCGCAATTGGTAAACGGTCCATTTTAACAAAGGTAATATTTCACGAACAAATACCGTCCGCACTGGCGGAATGTTACGTGATACCACGTACTTATACGTTTGTGACTACTACAGCGCCATCTACCACAAAGCGAAAAAAAGTGGTCGAACTAAAATATTCATACTTCTTTACGTACTACACGAATACGTAAGAAAAATGGGGGTTACTATAAAGAAACGCAGTTGATATCTGTTTGACCTATGGCAGCGCCATATAGCGGGCCAACCATAGCGCCATCTGGTTTCCCCCTTCAGGGTAGACGAGTTTCGTTCTTTGTAGTTTTTTCGTTTGATGCTTATTTCGTGAGATATTTGGCCCGGTCACTATCAATGCACCACCCTGTGTAGTCTGTGGCCGCGATCAATGGAGAGTGAAGCTTTGACAATGCCAGCCACTCGTTCTGACGAAACGTCAGTAAAATCATCAGATGAACATCCGCCGAAGAACCCGAGACAGATGCCAATAGCCAGTTTGTCATAATTAAGTCTGACCGGAAATCTCAGTTGGTGAATCCCACTGGCACTTCCCCATTTTTTTCCATTTCTCGAGGGCCACCTCTTCTTACACAGATTATTCGCTCCGCACTCGGAATGCTCTCACAGTATGTGAACTGGTGCAGCGCTCCAGCGTTGAGTTCTGTCGGACGGTGCAGAGACCAGCGTAGAACCGTCTGGGAAGAGGGGATGTGCACGCTGGCGGCGTTTCCCCGTGATACGGCAGCATTATGTAGGAGCGGTCGGACCACAGTATTCAAGAGGGTGAGCCCCACTTCCAGCGGGAGTAAGAAGTCGGGATGTGGTACGCAGCTAGCCTGTGGCGTAATGTCACTCCCGGGTACTCGGGTATGTCACTATTTGTGGCATGGTGGGAAATAGGGGCCTCCTGCAGACTGTCAGCAACTGTGTCTTTCTGGCGTTACGGGCTAGGGGCCATAACCCGGCCCAACCACCATGGGCGCCACTGCAGCACAATGGTATCCATGATGGGACTCTACAGCAATGTTTCACCTACACGCACTGAGGTGACGGAAGTCATAAGATAGCGATATGCAGGTATAAAGATGGCGGTAGGATCTCGTACACCAGGTATAAAAGGACAGAGCATTGTCGGAGCTGTAATTTGTACTCAGGTGATTCATGTGGAAAGGCTTCCGTCGTGAGTATGGCGCCACGACGGGAATTAACAGACTTTGAACAGAGAATGATAGTTGTAATTAGACGCATAGGACATTACATTTCGGAAATACACTACTGGCCATTAAAATTGTTACACCACGAAGGTGACGTGCTACAGGCGCGAAATTTAACCGAGAGGAAGAAGATCCTGTGATATGCAAATGATTAGCACCTACAGCGTGCTGACATGAGGAAAGTTTCCAACCGATTTCTCATACACAAACAGCATTTGACCGACGTTGTCTGGTGAAACGTTGTTGTGATGCCTCGTGTAAGGAGGAGAAATGCGTACCATCGCGTTTCCGACTTTGATAAAGGTCGGATTGCAGCCTACCGCGTCTGCGGTTTCTCGTATCGCGACATTGCTGCTCGCCTTGGTCGAGATCCAAAGACTGTTAGCAGAATATGGAATCGGTGGGTTCACGAGAGTAATACGGAACGCCGTTCTGGATCCCAACGGCCTTGTTTCACTAGCAGTCGAAATGACAGGCATCTTATCCGCATGGCTGTAACGGATCGTGCAGCCACGTCTCGATCCCTGAGTCAACAGATGGGGACGTTTGAAAGACAACAACCATCTGCACAAACAGTTCGATGACGTTTTTAGCGGAATGGACTATCAGCTCGGAGACCATGGCTGCGGTTACCCTTGACGCTGCATCACAGACAGGAGCGCCTGCGATGGAGTAGTCAGCAGCGAACCTGGGTACACGAATAGCAAAACGTCATTTTTTTCTGATGAATCCAGGTTCTGTTTACAGCATCATGATGGTCGCATCCGTGTTCGGCGACATCGCGGCGAAAGCTCATTGGAAGCGTGTATACGTCATCGTCATACTGGCGTATCACCCGGCGTAATGGTATGGGGTGCCATTGGTTATACGTCTCGGTCACCTCTTGTTTGCACTGACGGCACTTTGAACAGTGGACGTTACATTTCAGATGTGTTACAGCCAGTGGTTCTACCCTTCATTCGATCCCTGCGAAACCCTAAATTTCAGCAGGATAATGCACGACCGCATGTTGCAGGTCCTGTACGGGCCTTTCTGGATACAGAAATTTTCAACTACTGCCCTGGCCAGCACATTCTCCAGATCTGTCACCAATTGAAACGTCTGGTCAATGGTGGCCGAGCAACTGGCTCGTCACAATACACCAGTCACTACTCTTGATGCCGGTCGGTGTGGACGAGCGGTTTCAGTTTGGAACCGCGTGACAGCTACGGTTGCACGTTCGAATCCTGTCTCGGGGATGGATGTGTGTGATGTCCTTAGGTTAGTTAGGTTTAAGTAGTTCTAAGTTCTAGGGGACCGATGACCTCAGATGTTAAGTCCCATAGTGCTCAGAGCCATTTGAACAACTTGAACTACTCTTGATGAACTGTAATATTATGTTGAAGCTGCATGGGCAGCTATACCTGTACACTCCATCCAAGCTCTGTTTGACTCAATGCCCAGGCTTATAAAGGCCGTTATTACGGTCATAGGTGGTTACTTTGGGTACAGATTTCTCAGGATGCATGTACCCAAATTGCGTGAAAATGTAATCACATGTCAGTTCTAGTATAAAATATTTGTCCAATGAAAACCCGTTTATCATCTGCATTTCTTCTTGGTGAAGCAATTTTAATGGCAAGTAGTCTAGTTGGGAAATTCAATATTCCGAGATCCACATTGTCAAGAGTGTGTCGAGAATATCAGATTTCAATCATTTGTTCCCGTGGTCTGGGAGTAGCGTCTTTGATTCATAATCAAAACGTCTTCGGTCCCGGGTTCGATCCCCGCCACTGCCTAAATTTTGATAAATAGTCAGCATTGGCGGCCGAAGACTTCCGGCATTCTGCCAACGGCCTTGTCAAAGAGGGCGGAGGAGCGGATAGAGGTTCAGGGCACTCTCTTGTCCTAGGGGTGGGAAATTGCCCCTAAAGGCGGAAGATTCAGCAATGATCAACGACATGAAGATGCAGAAGGCAATGGAAACCACTGCATTAAAGACACGTAACGTGTATCCACAGGACATGTGGCCTGTAGTTGAAGAAGTGTCGTGATGATCTCTCCATTGGCAAAAGATTCCGGAATAGTCCCCCATTCGGATCTCCGGGAGGGGACTGCCAAGGCGGAGGTTACCATGAGAAAGAGATTGAATAATCAACGAAAGGATAATGTTCTACGACTAGCGTCGTGGAATGTCAGAAGCTTGAACGTGGTAGGGCAACTAGAAAACCTGAAAAGGGAAATGCAATGGCTCAATCTAGATATAGTAGGGGTCAGTGAAGTGAAATTGAAGGAAGATAAGGATTTCTGGTCAGATGAGTATCGGGTACTATCAACAGCAGCAGAAAATGGTATAACAGGTGTAGGATTCGTTATGAATAGGAAGGTAGGGCAGAGGGTGTGTTACTGTGAACAGTTCAGTGACTGGGTTGTTCTAATCAGAATCGACAGCAGACCAACACCGACAACGATAGTTCAGATATCCATGCCGACGTCGCAAGCTGAAGATGAACAGATAGAAAAAGTGTATGAGGATATTGAAAGGGTAATACAGTAAGTAAAGGGGGACGAAAATCTAATAGTCATGGGCGACTGGAATGCAGTTGTAGGGGAAGGAGTAGAAGAAAAGGTTACAGGAGAGTATGGGCTTGGGACAAGGAATGAAAGAGGAGAAAGACTAATTGAGTTCTGTAACAAGTTTCAGCTAGTAATAGCGAATACCCTGTTCAAGAATCACAAGAGGAGGAGGTATACTTGGAAAAGGCCGGGAGATACGGGAAGATTTCAATTAGATTACATCATGGTCAGACAGAGATTCCGAAATCAGATACTGGATTGTAAGGCGTACCCAGGAGCAGATATAGACTCAGATCACAATATACAGTAGTAGTGATGAAGAGTAGGCTGAAGTTTAAGACATTAGTCAGGAAGAATCAATACGCAAAGAAGTGGGATACGGAAGTTCTAAGGAATGACGAGATACGTTTGAAGTTCTCTAACGCTATAGATATAGCAATAAGGAATAGCGCAGTAGGCAGCACAGTTGAAGAGGAATGGACGTCTCGAAAAAGGGCCATCACTGAAGTTGGGAAGGAAAACATAGGTACAAAGAAGGTAGCTGCGAAGAAACAATGGGTAACAGAAGAAATACTTCAGTTGATTGATGAAAGGAGGAAGTACAATCATGTTCCGGGAAAATCAGGGATTCAGAAATACAAGTCGCTGAGGAATGAAATAAATAGGAAGTGCAGGGAAGCTAAGACGAAATGGCTGCAGGAAAAATGTGAAGACATCGAAAAAGATATGATTGTCGGAAGGACAGACTCAGCATACAGGAAAGTCAAAACAACCTTTGGTGACATTAAAAGCAACGGTGGTAACATTAAGAGTGCAACGGGAATTCCACTTTTAAATGCAGAGGAGAGAGCAGATAGGTGGAAAGAATACATTGAAAGCCTCAATGAGAGTGAAGATTTATCTGATGTGATAGAAGAAAAAACAGGAGTCGATTTAGAAGAAATAGGGAATCCAGTATTAGAATTGGAATTTAAAAGAGCTTTGGAGGACTTACGGTCAAATAAGGCAGAAGGGATAGATAACATTCCATCAGAATTTCTAAAATTACTAGGGGAAGTGGCAACAAAACGAATATTCACGATGGTGTGTAGAATATATGAGTCTGGCGACATACCATCTGACTTTCGGGAAAGCATCTTCCACACAATTCCGAAGACGGCAAGAGCTGACAAGTGCGAGAATTATCGCACAATCAGCTTAACAGTTCATGCATCGAAGCTGCTTACAAGAATAATATACAGAAGAATGGAAAAGAAAATTGAGAATGCGCTAGGTGACGATCAGTTTGGCTTTAGGAAAAGTAAAGGCACGAGAGAGGCAATTCTGACGTTACGGCTAATAATGGAAACAAGGCTAAAGAAAAATCAAGACACGTTCATAGGATTTGTCGACCTGGAAAAAGCGTTCGACAATATAAAATGGTGCAAGCTGTTAGAGATTCTGAAAAAAGTAGGGGTAAGCTATAGGGAGACACGCGTCATATACAATATGTACAACAACCAAGAGGGAATAATAAGAGTGGACGATCAAGAACGAAGTGCTCGTATTAAGAAGGGTGTAAAACAAGGCTGTAGCCTTTCGCCCCTACTCTTCAATCTGTACATCGAGGAAGCAATGATGGAAATAAAAGAAAGGTTCAGGAGTGGAATTAAAATATTAGGTGAAAGGATATCAATGATACGATTCGCTGATGACATTGCTATCCTGAGTGAAAGTGAAGAAGAATTAAATGATCTGCTGAACGGAATGAACGGTCTAATGAGTACACAGTATGGTTTGAGAGTAAATCGGAGAAAGACGAAGGTAATGAGAAGTAGTAGAAATGAGAACAGCGAGAAACTTAACATCAGGATTGATGGTCACGAAGTCATTGAAGTTAAGGAATTCTGCTACCTAGGCAGTAAAATAACCAATGACGGACCGAGCAAGGAGGACATCAAAAGCATACTCGCTATGGCAAAAAGGCATTTCTGGCCAAGAGAAGTCTACTAATATCAAATACCGTCCTTAATTTGAGGAAGAAATTTCTGAGGATGTACGTCTGGAGTACAGCATTGTATGGTAGTGAGACATGGACTGTGGGAAAACCGGAGCAGAAGAGAATCGAAGCATTTGAGATGTGGTGCTACAGACACTGATAAGGAGAAGGGACAGGATGATAGGACATCTGCTAAGACATGAGGGAATGACTTGCATGGTACTAGAGGGAGCTGTAGAGGGCAAAACTGTAGAGGAAGACAGAGATTGGGATACGTCAAGCAAATAATTGAGGACGTAGGTTGCAAGTGTTACTCTGAGATGAAGAGGTTAGCACAGGGGAGGAATACGTGGCGGGCCGCATCAAACCAGGCAGTAGACTGATGATCCAAAAAAAAAAAGAAAAAAAAACTCTCACCACGGACAAAGCAGCGGCCGACGGACTTCACTTAACGACCGAGAGCAGCAGCCTTTGCGTAGAGTTGCCAGTGTTAAGGGATAAGCATCACTGCGTGGAATAAATGCTGGAATCAATGTGGGACGTACGTCGAACGTATCCGTTAGGACGGTGTGGCGAAATTCGACGTTAATGGGCTATGGAAGCCTTTCCTAACAGCAAGACATCACCGGCAGCACCTGCGTCGGGATTGTGACCAAACCGGTTGGAACTTCCACTGCAAAACTGTGGCCTGGTCGCATTTCAACTGGTAAGAGCTAATAGAAGGGTGCGAGTGTGGCACGGACCCCACGTGGCCATTTACCAAAGTTGTCAAACAGGCACCGTGCAAGCTGGTGTGTTTACATGAAATGGACTGGGTCCTGTGGTCCATCTGAACCGATTATTAATTGTAAATACACTCACGCTCATAAATTAAGGATAATTGCAGAATGTGGTGCCACACAACGTGCCGCTACACAAGACTGGCGCGAATAGCATAGGCACGTAGGGAACAAACACGACACAGATCTGTAAGCCCACGGTATTGGTGATAAGTTGAGAAAACCGTCCCGAATCACATGCCTTACGAATCGCCACTGTTTCCTGCGCATGTACTGCGACATCAATATGGGATATGATCACCATGCACACGTACACAGGCCGCACAATGGGTTGGCATACTCTGGATCAGATGGTCGAGCAGCTGCTGGAGTATAGCCTCCCATTCTTGCACCAGTGCCTGTCGGAGCTCCTGGAGTGTCGTAGGGGTTTGAAGACGTGCAGCGACACGTCGACCGAGAGCGTCTCTGACGTGTTCGATGGGGTTTAGGCCTGGAGAACCAGGCAGGCCACTCCATTCGTATGATATCTTCTGTTTCAAGGTACTCCTCCACGATGGCAGCGCGGTGAGGCCGTGCATTATCATCCATCAGGAGGAAGGTGGGACCTATTTTTTGTTTATCTTTGGAGGACTTGGGGGTAACAATATTCAGTCTCGCTAGGACCACTCTGTCTTCAGTAATCCCTGTATTCGTGTTGATACTCGTTATTAGCTCAGGATTATTTGTTGCTAAGAGATCAAGGGTATTTTCACAACCGTTTACTATTCGTGTGGGCTCATGATCTAACTGCTCGAAATAATTGTCAGAGAATGAAGTTAGCACAATTTCGGATGATATTTTATGGATACCTCCAGAGTTAAACATGCGTTTTCCTCCAACATATCGAGGGTAAATTAAAGTCACCACCGATTATAATTGTACGAGTCGGGTACGTGTTTGAAATTGTAGGGAAGCAGCATACTCACGCCTTATAAAATTCACATCAGTCTTTCCATTGGGTGCCAGCCTAGTCCGCTGTTACTAGCTCTGACATAATAAATATTGCGCAATACTATAAAATGAAATAAATAACCTGAAACGTTTCTAGCATGTCAGGAGTAATACAAAATCAATATGTGTTGGATATCAGTTCAATATCTTTAACCATTTTCGAAATTTGGACGTTTCTATGTAAAAATCAGTGGCGCAACAGAAATGAGCTAGAAACTTAAAAACTTATATTTAGATTCCTTTTGCATAATAATTTAGTAGAAACAGTATTCTGGATCTCACAAATTAAAATTTTAGTTGAAATTCATGATTTTCTGGTTCTTGTCTTAGAAATTAAGGAAGCAAGATAGATTAAGTAGGCGAATAAATAAATCTAGGATGTTTAAATTTAAGTAGAAGGGAGATTCGCTATAATCATAAAAATGTGAGAAGTTTCAACAGAATAACTATAAAACTATAGCGATAGCGTATCTGCAAAGGGCAAGTTCAGAGCTCGTCTACTGCGGGTAGTGTAATTAAATTAATTATCTCGCCCAAAATATTTGACCTAGCCACGTCAGACTTTTATTATTTTTACTTACCTGTGTCCTAATTGTACATTTAAATAGGGAGCTTCATCGGCCATCAGCATAGGAAACAATGATTTATTTTGATAACTTAAAGTGGTGCATTACTAGCCCAGCGGCTAGTTGGGAGAGCAGATTTGATCAGGCGTTCCCTTAGCCGTCCGCACCGCGGCTTTATATACAAAAACGCTGCGCGAGAAGAAGAAAGGCCCCAGTTCTCTCCAGACGCTGATTAGCGCACCACCTGTTCCGAGAGTCGCGTCGCGTCGGTATCGTTGATATAAACAGCCTCGGATGCAGTAATAAGTTACTCAGAATACGCGAAACCATGAAATCGTTTTCGAGTGAATTGTTAATTTTAGGATGACGTTAATGATCTATCTTCAGTTTGCGTATGTCGTATTCTCACGTGCTGCCGCAGGACAGACATTCTACCATTATTAGCGTGATGTTTGATGAACATTATCATCAAATTATGGCGAGCATTCACTTAAAAAATTTAATAAGAACAGTTATAGTAGCATCAGTGCATTAGACTCTGAACTGCTCTGGTAGTTGGATTGTGTGGATTCTTTTTGGCCTGTGACTTTCAGAATATAGTGAACATTTTAGAGAGAAGGGTTTTTTATTATGAATCCCAGACAATCTCCTAATTGCTCAGAGCTATAAGCTGTAGCTCCCAGACAATCTCCTAATTCCTCAGAGCTATAAGCTGTAGCTATAAATGTATTTCTCAGATGAAGTGGTCAATAGGAATTATAATTACAGGCTTCACATTTTGCTAATCACTTTCTGGTTGCCAATATTGTAGTTCGAGAGCCAGTGTTGAGAAGGGCAAATAAGAGTATTAAATAAATAACAAAACATTTATTCTATTATTCCACCCGCCGCCCCACAAAATCAAATCCAAGTTTTCTTTAAACCTTTCCGCAGTTGTATCATCTGGGAGCGGAGTTCGGTTGAAGGACCCAATTATTGTTTTATTCCAATTGCCAAGAATGACCTGTGCCCACATTAACCCACAGGAACTATCTGCTTCAATTTAGCTGCGAGATAAACTACTACTAACATCAACAAACTCACCACCACTAACTGTGTATAGTGTATCCTTTCGAAATACCCTTAGGTTCTTCGCGAAAATTTCTCTTGATCTTATCTCCAGCTTTAGCAAGCTTTCAGTGCCTATCACGATTTGTGCATCAGTGCTTACTATTAGCGCTTAGAGCTCTGGTACTATCCCAACACAGCTACGACAACTGTTATACCGATGGTTCCTGTATTTACGTTCTTCCTACGTTTGACCTACATCCTTTGAGATTTAAGAGCTCTTTGTATTTTGCCGAGACCCTCTAATCTCAAGTACAGCTCAGTCCACGGCACACATCCCCTGCTATCCGTGTAGCCACCTGCTGCATGTAGTGGACTCTTGACATATTCAGCATAACCCGAAACCCCACCATCCCTGAAAAGGCGGACATACTGGTGCTAAATGATGTCCCGATACACTTGACCTGTTACAGTTCCTCTGTCAAAGACATGCAGGGGTGTACGTGCAATCATAATCCCACCCCACACCATCAAACCACGACCTCCATTCAGGTCCCTTTCAAGGACATTAAGGCGTTCACGCCAGATGAAAACCCGACGAGAATCTCTGTTCAGACTATACCTGGACTCGTCCGTGAACATAACCTGGGACCACTGTTCCAACGACCATGTAATGTGTACTTGACACCAGGCTTTACGGGCTCTCCTATGAACAGGGGTCAGTGGAATGCACCTTGCAGGCCTCTGGGCGAATAATCCATGTCTAATCAGTCGTCTTTAGACTGTGTGTCTGGAGACAACTGTTCCAATGGCTGCAGTTCTCCTTGGAAATCTGCAGGCTCTGATGGTGAGATATCGGTCTTCTTGTGGTGTTGTACACTGTTGACGTCCTGTACTGTAGCGCCTGGACACGTTTCCTGTCTGCTGGCATCTTTGCCATAACCTAAGATCACACTTTGTGGCACACAGAGGCCCATGCTACGACCTGCTGTGTTTGACCAGCCTCCAGTCTCGCTAGTATTCTACCCCTGATAACGTCATCAATATATGTTTTAAAAAATGGTTCAAATGAGCACTATAGGACTTAACATCTGAGGTCATCAGTCCCCTATAACTTAGAAATACTTAAACATAAGTAACCTAAGGACATCACACACATCCAGGCCCGATGCAGGATTCGAACCTGCGACCGTAGCGGTCGCGCTGTTCCAGACTGAAGCGCCTAGAACCTATCGGCCACATCGGCCGACAATATATGTTCTTTGAGCCATTTTCAACACACGGTCACCATTAACACGTCTGAAAACGTCTGCACACTTACTCCCTGCACCGCACTCTGACATGCACCAACGTATGTGGACTGCTGTCAGCGCCACCGTGCGACGACCGCATGTCATATACCCAGCTTGGTCATACCCCGAGGTAATTTAAATCCGCAAATTGCCAACTATAGCGTTGTTTCACCATGTATCAGCATTATCCATAATTTATGAGTGAGTCGAGGTAAAAATTGCTGTTTTGAAGAGTGCGCCGCAGCGCGTAGTGTGAAGCAGTCGCCCTCCGTTTCTGGCGGTGGCGCCGCTGTGGCAGTCGCAGCTTTGGTGTCTCCCTCTGGTGGGAAAGGGGAAAGGTTGCCTGTTCAAGTGCATTGAAGCGGCGCTATGAGCTCACTAGTCGGTCAGTCTGGGCCAGTCTCTCGTCCCCTGCTTGCTAGTCTGTCTCCCATCCGCATTTGTTGGGCATTTAGTATCTGTCTGTCATTCGGAGTGCTAGTATGTCTGTCGTTCGGATCAACCTTTAAAGCTGGCAAAATGAGAGTCTTCCCACTCCGCCAGTAAGAAAACTCAGCGAGTGGTCGCCCGGTCAGGGCTTAGTTCCTGCATCTGAGTCTGCGCGTTAGGCCGCCAGTCTGCTCGAGTTTGATTAGGCAATGGTCATTGGCGGTTGGATCGATCGGTTGGTCGGTGGCCAACTGAGTCACAAGATGACTTGTCCATCTTGAGCGTCGGCGCATGTGAGGTCGCCACGTGAGTCAGTGGGCCGCGGCGTATAGCGAGGGGTAGTGACTCCGCGATCGACACGAGATCAACAGGAGTCAACCCACGACATCAGTCTGGCCGGTGCGAGCTGCGATGCTCTGAGACGGAAGATGGGCGCGCCTTCCTGCGTCCGTTGAAGCGGCTGGCAGCGGACGGTTCGGGAGAGCGATTTGGGCGCGCTGCGCCAGGTCTTTTC
The DNA here is from genome assembly GCF_023897955.1 of Schistocerca gregaria. NCBI lineage: Eukaryota > Metazoa > Arthropoda > Insecta > Orthoptera > Acrididae > Schistocerca > Schistocerca gregaria. The sequence goes on along the minus strand of NC_064922.1, from coordinate 173,822,796 downwards.
GAGAAATCGCAGTTTATTAGAAGTTAAGTGTTTAGTGATATGTTGTTTGATTTACTTTTTTTAAATTCTACTTGTTTTCTTGGTGTGGTCACCAGCCGTTTTGTTTTGCGGTCGTCCCACCATTCTTATCCGTTTGCCCACCTGCAGGAAGGTGGTTGTTTATAAATTAGATGGTCCGTTTTTCCCATGTGGAGTAGGGGCGGGTTAGAGCAACCTGTGGTTCGGGTTGTTCGGTAATCTCCCTATCAATCTACTATACGTTAGTAGCTGCCTCTGTCATGTTTGTCGGATTTGGTGTGTTAACGAATTTATTGCTTGGACTGTAATGGTCTAATACATGAAAAATGTTTTGATCCTTGGAAACTTTGATATTATTGCCTATGATCTTGAGAGGCAGTATCTGTGTATTGTAGAGCATCTTAGCTGTTGTTTGGCCAATCTTGTAGAATTTTATGTAAGGTTGCATTTCATGGGCTTTTATTTAAATAATCATTTTAAATATAAAGTTGCCACCCTTTCAGCGTAAGACTTTTCTTAGAAGCTAAAATCAAGTTGCACCTTCGGTGGCAAGGTTAATATTTTAATTGCTAGTGTTTTGTACCATTTCCATCCCTCCTACAGGGGGTGCACAGTTTGTGTGCTTGTGTAAATTGTTAAAACTCTTAGTGTGAAGTAATCTGGTGTGTTGCAGATTTGCAGCAGTGTAGTCTTTCAGAGGCTGTTGTGAGCCGTCGTAACTACGGCTGTGTCAACAGGGAACGGCAAGGTTGTCTGCCTGAAAGCTCATACAGTCAAAACTTGTTTCTTTCTACCTCTGAATAAATTGTAACTTTGATATTTAGAGGGTGCTTTCTGATTATAATTTTAAATCTTTTAATGCTTTTAGGCACTATTAAAGTGAATAAAATTACCATTTGTTAAAAGAAATTTGGTATGATTTCATCAGTTACTCCCTGGCAACTACTTCCATGCTTACATGGAGTGATTAAATGTGTTAATCTTCTTGACAAATCGCTAGTAAATAAAATAAATTTTTAAGAATATTCTTTGGAAATAAATCACAGTTCAATGAGCATGAGTGTAGTTACGTTCGGCTATTTGGAGACCATTTGCAACCATTCATGGATCTCATGTTTCCAAACAATTTTTATGTTTGGCATTGCACCATGTCATTGGGCCACAAATGTTAGAGATCAGTTTGAAGGACAATGTGTAAATTCCAGCGAATGATTTGGCCACCCAGATCGCCCGTACTGAATATCATCGAAGATTCATGGGACATAATCGAGAGATCAGTTCGTGCACAAAATCCTGCACTGGAAACACTTGCGCAGTTATGGACGTCTATAGAGGCAGCATGGGGCAATATTTCTTCGAGGGACTTCCAACGACTTATTGCGGCCATGCCACATTGAGTTGCTGCACTAGTCTGGGCAAAAGTTCTTCTTACACGGTATTGGGAGGTACCCCATGACTTTAGTTCACGTCAGTGTATGGTACAACGTGTGCTCGTATTGACCTGCGAGTGGCCGATATGTATACTGCCCGATAACCGGCTCCCTATTGCACGCCCATTACGTTGGCCCTCTCTATGGAAACGCAGTGCTGGGCATGGACGTGTGAGATACTCCAAAAAAATGATTCAATGGCTCTGAGCACTATGTGGCTTAACTTCTGAGGTCGTCAGTCCCCTAGAACTTAGAACTACTTAACCCTAACTAACCTAAGGACATCACACACATTCATGCCTGGGGCAGGATTCGAACCTGCGACCGTAGCGGTCACGCGGTTCCGGACTAAAGCGCCTATAACCTCAAAGGTCACACACATATTTTACACAGAGAGCCTCAGAATAAGTGTCTCAAAGAGCAATATCTCATACATTACCGGATCAGATGCGTGGGAGTTGTCTACGAGAACAGTTCCAATATGTTCCAGGTGTTATAACGTGCACAATACTGTAGCAATTCGTGATGCAAAGATTTCAGAGAAAAGTGCGACGGAATATTAGTACGTTAATAAATGTAAAATGAATTCGTGAGATATAAATACTCTGTGGAATATAAGCATCTCCGCGCGATCTCGATAATAAAGATATAAAGACTGTATTAAGCTATGACAAAGAGATTTTTACTCCATGTTGGACACTGGAAGGGAGATGCACTATGTCGGATTGAGAGGAGATTGTTGGAAGCCGCCATTAAGGCAGTAATCTATGTTTTATGGTATTGAAGAAAATAAATACATATAAAAGCACAAAAGGAGTATCAGGTGGGTAGAGTTCATAACCCTTATTCATTTCAAAAGAAATATTCAGTGATTATAAAGACGCAAGTCGTTCGTAAATCTTGTTTGGTTTGATGGTGCGGACCTGCAGTTTTACACGCTTTTGGGATTCATTGAGAATATTTGTCTGAAGACCTAAATAATTTCACGAACTAAAGTTGGACGCCACATTCCATACACATGACACAGCATACCAAGCATAGCACTTGGCTGTACCGATCAATATCCGCAGAGTGATAAATTATCTTTAGTGACTAAAAAAAGAGATTCAGATGGCTCTGAGCACTATGGCACTTAACATCTGAGGTCATCAGTCCCCTACAACTTAGAACTACTTAAACCTAACTAACCTTCAGGTGGAGAAGTTCGAGCATGGAGACTCATCGAGATCTGCTGCTGTGAAATGCATGTGGTTTTACCATATTCTTTAACTTACGGAGAACAATAAGCAATATAGCCTTCATAATCACCGCAAACATAATTAAAAGGACTCAACTTAAATAAAAGGAGCAAACAATAAAAAGTAATTGCTAAACCAAACCATATATATAAATAAATTAATAATAATACGCAATCTCATTAACAAAATGCTCATTAAGTAATAGAGAGAATAAAAATAATAACTTTAAAGTACCCTTCTTACCAGCCGTAGAAGCTGTTGTACACCTGTGTGGCTCCACCGGAAGGCAAACTGTTTTTAAGAAAGAAGTTCCTCCGCCTCGATGGACATCATCAGGTGGTGGGGGTAAAACCTTTCGAATATCTCCGATAAGTTTGTAAGATTTGACATCGTCAGGAGAAGAAGGCAAGCAATCTGATATATTTCCTAAGTTTTTTTTTTGTCTTGGTCACTTTACTTTATAATTTGCTGAGTCTTAGTTTCCGTTGCTAGGCAACCATCTTCAGAACAGTCTTGCTAGAAACTCAGTGTGTATGTAGCTTGTAGATTACAATACCAACTTCAGTAGGCATACCACGCAACTATAGAAGGTGCAACTGCTGTGGAATAAGGAGGCAGCTGCAGAGCTGTAACAGCTGGTGTAAGACACAGTATGATGTAAGTTGTGTAGTAGCTGATGAGTACATGTCACTGTTACTCACTGAACCGAACTCTTAAGTGCAGGCCGGATCTGGTGCCAAATTGGTTTCATCCTACCCACGGAAGAATATCATGCCACACAGCGAGGTGCATGTGCTCCGCTCTGAAAGTATTTCGGATATTCGTCATTCTGTTGTTCGCATTTTTCCAGCTTGGCTTCTGCACAATCCTGGCCATAAGGGTTATGTTCAAATGGTTAAGATTTTTAACTTTTTAAAATGAACAAAGAAATGACTGCTTCATTTATTTAGTGCTTCAGAAGAACCCATACCTATGTGATCAGTCATCAGAAGTACTTTCAGAGAAATGTTTTAAAAAAACTGCTTCCTAAAAGTGTTTTTGAGTATTGACTCCAATGTCCTGCCTGTTGCCAAAAATCGCCAAGGTGCTCCTAATTTTTTATCGATTAGGATTCCCCATCTCATTACCGTAGTTCATTTTACTGTTCTTTGATGTGTTAATATTAGCAAATAATTTTTGTTGTTGTGGATATACAAGGGTAAGTCACTTATTATCTGCAAAGTAATTATAAAATTTTATTCTAATCAAATAGGAAACTTACAAGAAAATCATTTTTCGACATAGTCCCCTTGCATTTCAATCGTTTTAAAAGCTTTCTGATGCCGTTGTAAAATAAGGTTCTCATTTGGGCTGCTAGCCAGGAATGCACCGCTCCTTTCACTGCTTCGTCCAAGGCAAATCGAAGGCACCTTAATGCCTGTTTGAGTGGACCAAACAAGTGATAGTCAGAAGGGGCAAGATCGTGACTATATGGAGGATGATCCAGTACTTCACATTTGAGTTTCTGGAGCGTTTCAGCAGTGTGGGCAGCTGAATGCAGACGTGCATTGTCGTAGAACAACACAAATGCAGAGGTGTACTGTAGATCTCTAGAAGAGTGTAGGGTTCTAAAAGATTGGAAAAGGGCACAGGTTTGCAAGAAGGGAATTTTAGAACACGTATTATGTTCGAGTATCAAGACTTTTCTGGAGACTAGAGGTCTACTCGGTAGGAATCAGCATGGCTTGCGAGAAAGACGATTGTGTGAAACTCAGCTAATGCTATTCATCCAGGAGACTCATAGGGCCATAGACATAGGTTCCCAGGTAGATGCCGTGTTTCTTGACTTCCGCAAGGCGTTTGATACAGTTCCCCACAGTCGTTTAATGAACAAAGTAAGAGCATATGGACTATCAGAACAATTGTGTGATTGGATTGAAGAGTTCCTCTCAATGGAGAGAAGTCTCCTGAAATGATTTCAGGTGTGCTGCAGGGGAGTGTCGTAGGACCATTGCTGTTCACAATATACATAAATGACCTTGTGGATGACATCCGAAGTTCACTGAGGATTTTTACGGATGATGCTCTGGTGTATAGAGAGTTTGTAACAATGGAAAATTGTACTGAAATGCAGGAGGATCTGCAATGAATTGATGTATGGTGCAGGGTATGGTAACTGAATCTCAATGTAGACAAATGTAATGTGCTGCGAATACATAGAAAGAAAGATCCTTTATCATTTAGCTACAATATAACAGGTCAGCAACTGGAAGCAGTTAATTCCGTAAATTATCTAGGAGTAGGCATAAGGAGTGATTTAAAGTGGAATGACCATATAGAATTAATCGTCGGCAAAGCAGATGCCAGACTGAGATTCATTACACTTCTTTTTTTTCTATTTATAAGAAAACAATTTTTATTAGATTTATAAAAAATAAAAAAATAATAATTTTCAATGAAACATTTAGCTATAAGTTCAGAATAACATTATTTTAAAAATATGTTAAATACAATATATAAATTTATTTTTGTAAAAGTTATAACATTTTTTGTATATATAAATAGGAAATACTTTAATCAGCGACAGCACAGCAGTCTTAGACTGCGTCAATAAGCATAATGACTTAACTATTTCAAAAGAAATTAGAAAAGTAAATGACCTAGAGCGAAATGTTTTATATAAAACTGCGAACTGCGAATATTTAAGTACTACATTTTGAGAACAAAGTTGTCTAGAAGTCAATAATGATTTTAAAGTAATTTTACCAACTAGATTTTCTAAATTACTTGTCGATTTTGATTTTGAAATAAAAAAAGGCCAATGAAATTTAAATATAAAGCAATGAAGAAACTTAAAAATAGAAATAATGAATTCGCAATATAGAGTGTACAATGTGAAATGTTTAAAATATTGTTAGTAAATACATTTTAATTATTTACTTACATTCACAATGTAAAATTATATAAAAATTATTTTCTTATTAATTTTTTTTATTTCAATGGATGGCACTAAGCAACAATTAAAACAGTGTGGTGAATGTATGATTAAAAAAGTATTGAGGAATTTTATAAAGATAAATATCGAACAGGTGGACATAAATGTGTATGTAAAGAATGCTGTAAGGAACATAGTGAAATTAAAGTTACTTGTGTATACAGCAGAACTATAAGCAAAAATAATATTAAAATCATTTACAAACTACAAATCATAATAATCTTATGGATGCTAAAGCAGAAAGTAAATAACTTTAAATATTTAATTTATTGTATGTTATATTTATTACATTCACCTATGGGAAATGTATGTAAAATAAGTGATTTTTAATTATAGTTATTAGTAAATTATTATATATTATAATATAAAATTATATTATATTATTATAATATTATAATTATTAATTGTTAGGTAAAGGGATATTAGGATAATTTTGTATGTTCTGGATAGTTACGTCAATTTTATGGAAAATAAAAAATGTGAGGCTTAACAAGCAATTTTTTTATTTTCTATGAAATTGTGCTATTGTTCCAGCACATACAAAATCATCCTACTTGCAGGCTTTATCCTGGCAGTAAGCATCTCACCATAAAGTACAGTTTTAATTGTTGTGTCCCTTTCCCCATAATGTTCCACTACTGGTACTTGTGCATCCCAAAAAAACCATAAGCATAAGTTTTACCTGCGGACAGTTGGATCTTGAACTTTGTCTTGCAAGGCGAGTTTAGATGTATCCATTCCATACTCTGCCGTTTACTCTCTGGCTCTTAATGACAGATCCATGTTTCGGCACCAGTAATGATCATATCTAAGAAGTTGTCCCCTTCATAATCACAGCAATCCAAATGTGTTTTGCAGATATCCAAGCACGTTTGTTTATTCAACTGTGTGAGTTGTTTTCGGACTCATCTTGCACATACTTTATGAAACCCAAGTCTGTTATGGATGATTTCATAGGCAGAACCGTGACTAATTTGCAGACGATGTGCCAATTCGCCAATAGTTAATCGTCTGTGTAAGGGAATCATTAACGTGAACGCTCAATGGTTTCTTCATTTGTGGCGGTAAACGGTCGTCCGGCTCCTTCATCGTGCGTAATACTTCTGCGACGCTTTCGGAATTTTTCAATCCATTCGTAGATCCTCCATTGTGGCAACACACTGTTCCTGTACTGTACCAAAAGTCTTCGATGAATTTCGGCCTCTGATACGTCTTATGACCACAAAAAAACGGGTCATTGAACGTTTCTCTCCTTTGGTGCAAATAGACAGCGCAGCAGCCATGATTGACAGTACGGCAGCGATAAGGAAACTAACCTAGCAGCTTGATAACTGCAAAGATATAACAACAAATAAACAAAGCAAGCATTGTCAACGTAAACCGACAGTACTACCAAAATAAACAATAATATAACTAAATTGGGGATAATAATTAACTTACCCTGGTATTAGAAAAGCGCAGCAGTTGAAATTTAAGGCAATTTATACATGATGGAATTTGAAAATACTTAGCACCCCCATCTGCCAATGGTTACATTTGTTTACGTATCGTAAATAATTGTTGGTTTGCCAACAGTGTTGCAGAATTTTGCAATGGAAGTTTTTAAGACAGCTTTTGTCGAACATCATAAGTGACGAAAAAATGTTCATGAAACATAAAGAAATGTAAACATTTGAAGATGATGTGATTATGGATGTAGTCTTAAAAACGCGAGTTTGATGCATAATTTGTTGTAGTAGCTTGTTGGGAAAGAGGTGCCATTCATATCGGTGCGTTACTCCATAGACATTAACGTCATGTACACTATAGTTTGACTATTTCGTTGGAATAGCTTGTCTGCAAAGAGGTGCCATTGATGTCGATGCTTTACCCAATAGATATTAATTTCACGGATGCTAGAGTTTTGGCCTTATGCGATAGGAACTCTGCTGCTGTGTCACATACAGAGTTGGCGCGCAAGTTTAAGTGCTATGACTCAGGTCACCAAAGGTATCCCATGCCTGCTTTGGAGTAATAGTGCCACGTGGCAATCGGTCAGAACTCAAATTACCTCATACTGTTCCTTACAGAAGCTGCTGAAGATTCAGAGCTGACTCCCTACCGCACAGACGCTGCACTTCGCACAGTTCGCTCTGACCAGGGTATTATAGCCTAATGTATGACACGAAGATGGTTGTTTAGCAGCCGAAACCAGTAAAAACAAAGTGTAAATTAACGTATTATTGCGTTAAAAACAATCAACAATTTTTAAGAAATCTTCGGCAAAGATGGGAGCAGGCTGATAGCTCCGTAGCTCCAAGTTGCGTGCAGGTCTTTGTCAGCTTTCGGCAGATTTGTGATCTCTACAAGTTTCTAAGCTAGATGTAACATCTTCTTCCCCAGGATCTCGTTGAATGTTCCTACCGGATGCTCAGCTGCAGCATGAGACAGCTACTTGATGCTCTGTTTAGCAACTAGGCCTCGCCTGCGCCGTTTCCTTTTGATTAGGTGGCGTAGCTGTAGTGCCACCTCTTCCCCAGATACCGGATACATAGCGTCGTCATCTTCATGTGCCTGCATAAACCGTGACAGGCGGATGGCCACCTCCTGAGCGTATGCCAGATCTACCCGTCCTGTGACAGCGTGGAAGCTCTCGGCCAAAGCTTACCTCTTCCCGACGGGCTCGGAGATGGTACACTACTGACCATTAAAATTGCTACACCAAGAAGAAATGCAGATGATAAACGGGTATTCATTGGACAAATATATTATACTAGAACTGACATGTGATTACATTTTCATGCAATTTGGGTGCATAGATCCTGAGAGCCGGCCGCGGTGGTCTCGCGGTTCTAGGCGCTCAGTCCGGAACAGCGCGACTGCTACGGTCACAGGTTCGAATCCTGCCTCGGGCATGGATGTGTGTGATGTCCTTAGGTTGGTTAGGTTTAAGTAGTTCTCAGTACTAGGGGACTGATGACCGCAGATGTTAAGTCCCATAGTGCTCAGAGCCATTTGAACCATTTTTTGATCCTGAGAAATCAGTACCCCGAACAACCACCTCTGGGCGTAATAACGGCCTGGATACGCCTGGGCAAAACAGAGCTTGGTTGGCGTGTACAGGTACAGCTGCCCATGCAGCTTCAACACGATACCACAGTTCATCAAAGGTAGTGACTGGCGTGTTATGACGAGCCAGTTGCTCGGCCACCTTTGACCAGACGTTTTCAATTTGTGAGAGATCTGGAGAATGTCTGACCAGGGCAGCAGTCGAACATTTTCTGTATCCAGAAAGGCCCGTACAGAACCAGTAACATGCGGTCGTGCATTATCCTGCTGAAATGTAGGGTTTCGCAGGGATCGAATGAAGGGTAGAGCCACGGATCGTAACACATCTGAAACGTAACGTCCACTGTTCAAAGTGCTGTCAATGCGAACAAGAGGTGACGCGTAACCAACGGCACCCCATACCATCACGCCGGGTGATACGCCAGTATGGCGATGACGAATATACGCTTCCAATGTGCAGCCGCCGCGATATCGCCAAACATGGATGCGACCATCATGAATCTGTAAACAGAACTTGGATTCACCCGAAAAAATGACGTTTTGTCATTCGTGTACCCAACTTCGTCGTTGAATACACCATCGCACGCGCTCCCGTCTGTGTTGCAGCGTCAAGGGTAACCGCAGCCTTGGTCTCCGCGCTGATAGTCCGTGCTGCTGCAAACATCGTCGTACTGTTCGTGCAGATGGTTGTTGTCTTGCACACGTCCTCATCTGTTGACTCAGGGATCGAGACGTGGCTGCACGATCTGTTACAGCCATGCGGATAAGATGTCTGTCATCTCGACTGCTAGTGATACGAGGCCGTTGGAATCCAGCACGGCGTTCCGTATTACCCCCCTGAACCCACCTATTCCAATGACTGTTAACAGAATATGTTCTGCTAACAGTCATTGGATCTCGGCCAACACGAGTAGCAATGTCGCGATACGATAAACCGCAATCGCGATAGGCTACAGTCTGACCTTTATCAAAGTGGAAACGTGATGGTACGCATTTCTCCTCCTTTCTCGAGGCATCACAACAATGTTTCACTAGGCAACGCCGGTCAACTGCTGTTTGTGTATGAGAAATCGGTTGTTGTGAATGCTCTGAAAACTAATCATTTTCATATCAGAGCATCTTCTTCCTGTCGGTTAAATTTCGCGTCTGTAGCACGTCATCTTCATCGTGTAGCAAATTTAATGGTCAGTAGTGTATTTGCTCCCATTGGCAGAGGTTGGCATTTCCGCAGCATGGACTCAACCAAACGCCATGCAGATCCGTCTTCCAGCAGCAGTGATGCAGATCGCTTACTGCACTCTTTGGTTCAGATGGCTCTGAGCAATATGGGACTTAACTTCTGAGGTCATCAGTCCCCTAGAACTTAGAACTACTTAAACCTAACTAACCTAAGGACATCACTCACATCCATGCCCGAGGCAGGATTCGAACCTTCGACAGTAGCGGTCGCTCGGTTCCAGACTGTAGCGCCTGGAACCGCTAGGCCACCCCGGCCGGCTGCACTCTTTGTTTCTATGTTCCTCCACTGCAGCCTTCATTTCTCTGAGAGTTCTATTCAGGAGTTTCTTTGAGGTGGGCGATTGCCTGAGTTGCTATTTGTGGAATACACTATTTTACTCCTGGCGGCAGGGAGGAAGTCGGTGGACGAGGGGGGAGCCGTGGAGGGGGGGGGGGGGGGGGTGGTGGTTTCTGACGGAGGATTGCATGACGGTCGGTAGCGTGTGGCGTGAAAGCTACGACAGCCAGCAAGGCGCCTCATTTGCGTCTACGTCTCTCACACGCGGTGATTCCACCATTAGTCCCGTAAATCCCTGCCTGAAAACTCCCAGTTGTGCTTATTTTCATATGTTTACTCACCTAGAAATATAGCACTATTCTTATCCATCATCCATCAGAGATAATTGGAACAGCGGAAAGTTCAATGGGACTGGAAGCAGGCCCAGGTCATAGCAGTTTATCAAAAGGGTAGAAAATCGGATGCACATAATTAACGGCCAATTTCACTGACTTCGATTTGTTGTAGAGTCATGGAACATATTTTGTGTTCTGACATAATGACCTTTCTAGACTCTGAGAACCTCATCTGCAGAAACCAGCACGGTTTTAGGAAACAGCGGTCATGCGAGACACAGCTGGCCCTCTTTGTGCATGATATACAACAGGCTCTAGAAACCGTCTCCCATATTTCTCGACTTTCGAAAGGCGTTCGACTCAGTTCTGCACTGTCGCTTGCTCCAAAAAGTGGGCGCTTACGGTCTATCCGATTACATATGCGGTTGGATAGGAAATTTTCTAACAGACGGATAGCAGTGTGTCGTCCTGAATGCGGTGACTTCAACAGAAACAAGCGTAACTTCAGGTGTGGGCCAGGGCACACGTAATAGGTCCTCTGCTTTTTACGATTCACATTTACGATCTGGTTGATGGTATTGCCAGCGGCATTAGACTGTTTGTATCACACGAAAGTTGTGATCAAATCAATGAGGCTTTGCAGAAAATAAATGCGTGGTGTAATGACTGGCAGTTACAGGGTGTTTCAAAAATGACCGGTATATTTGAAACGGCAATACAAAATAAACGAGCAGCGATAGAAATACACCGTTTGTTGCAATATTCTTGGGACAACAGTACATTTTCAGGCAGACAAACTTTCGAAATTACAGTAGTTAAATTTGTCAACAACAGATGGCGCTGCGGTCTGGGAAACTCTATACTACGATATTTTCCACATATCCACCATGCGTAGCAATAATATGGCGTAGTCTCTGAATGAAATTACCCGAAACCTTTGACAACGTGTCTGGCGGAATGGCTTCACATGCAGATGAGGTGTACTGCTTCAGCTGTTCAGTTGTTTCTGGATTCTGGCGGTACACCTGGTCTTTCAAGTGTCCCCACAGAAAGAAGTCACGGGGGTTCATGTCTGGCGAATAGGGAGGCCAATCCACGCCGCCTCCTGTATGTTTCGGATAGCCCAAAGCAATCACACGATCATCGAAATATTCATTCAGGGAATTAAAGACGTCGGCCGTGCGATGTGGCCGGGCACCATCTTGCATAAACCACGAAGTGTTCGCAGTGTCGTCTAAGGCAGTTTGTACTGCCACAAATTCACGAAGAATGTCCAGATAGCATGATGCAGTAATCGTTTCGGATCTGAAGAATGGGCCAATGATTCCTTTGGAAGAAATGGCGGACCAGACCAGTACTTTTTGAGGATGCAGGGACGATGGGACTGCAACATGGAGCTTTTCGGTTCCCCATATGCGCCAGTTCTGTTTATTGACGAAGCCGTCCAGGTAAAAATAAGCTTCGTCAGTAAACCAAATGCTGACCACATGCATATCGCCGTCATCAATCCTGTGCACTATATCGTTAGCGAATGTCTCTCGTGCAGCAATGGTAGCGGCGCTGAGGGGTTGCCGCGTTTGAATTTTGTATGGATAGAGGTGTAAACTCTGGCGCATGAGACAATACGTGGACGTTGGCATCATTTAGACCGCAGTTGCAACACGGCGAACGGAAACCCGAGGCCGCTGTTGGATCACCTGCTGCACTAGCTGCGCGTTGCCCTCTGTGGTTGCCATACGCGGTCGCCCTACCTTTCCAGCACGTTCATCTGTCACGTTCCCGGTCCGTTGAAATTTTTCAAACAGATCCTTTATTGTATCGCTTTTCGGTCCTTTGGTTACATTAAACCTCCGTTGAAAACTTCGTCTTGTTGCAACAACACTGTGTTCTAGGCGGTGGAATTCCAACACCAGAAAAATACTCTGTTCTAAGGAATAAACCATGTTGTCCACAGCACACTTGCACGTTGTGAACAGCACACGCTTACAGCAGAAAGACGACGTACAGAATGGCGCACCCACCGATTGCGTTGTCTTCTATATCTTTCACATCACTTGCAGAGCCATCTGTTGTTGAAAATTGTAACTACTGTAATTTCGAAAGTTTGTCTGCCTGAAAATGTACTGTTGTCCCAAGCATATTGCAAGAAACGGCGTATTTCTATCGCTGCTCGTTTAGATTTTATTGCCGTTTCAAATATACCGGTCATTTTTGAAACACCCTGTATCTCTCAATATTAGTAGGTGTAACCCATCGCTTATAACAACGTGAAAATACCCATTAATGTACGAGTACAAAATAAATGCCCAGTCTGTGGAAGCGGTAACATCCGTCAAATATTTGGGTGTGACTATTCGAAATGATCTCAAATGGAATCATCAGATTACACAAGTAACGGGCAAGGCGAACACTAGATTGCAGTTTATCGGTAGAATTCTGAAGCGATGCAGTCCTTCAACGAAGGAAGTTGCTTACAACACGTTAGTTCGTCCAGTCTTGGAGTATTGTTCGTCTGTATGGCACCCTTACCAGTTGGGTCTGATTCAAGAGATTGATAAGGTCCAAAGAAGAGTGGCAAGATTCGTAACTGCCCACTAAATTCCGAAAATTCCGAAATGCGATCTTCGCCGTGGATGTAGAACATATATTATTACCATAAACTTTCAAATCGCGCAATGATCACCATTCAGAGACAAGGGAAATAAGAGCTCGTACTGAGGCGTTCAAACAGTTGTTTTTCTCTCGCTCGATCAGCGTGTGGAACAGAGAGGGGGGGGGGGGGGAATTATGACTTTGGCGCGAATTGTGCCCTCCGCCATGCACCGCTTGGTGGCAGGCGAAGTATATACAAAGATATGTAGACAAACGTTTTTCAGATGATAAAAAATAGTTTTCTATATTTTAGGAGGTGACAGCATGGATCAAAACAAGAAAACAGTTCCCACTAAACATGGGCTTTGAGCTATGAGCACTAGCTCATATTCGCTACTGTTCAACATATCCTTTCTACTGCAAGCTCTTTGCTATTACGGACGACCTTCAGATGGCAGTACAAATGAGTAAACAAATGCGAAAACATTGTTTTGTTAATTTGAATCAGCAGAGCTTCTAATGTGTTCTGCTGGCTGTTACATACAATCAGCACGTGTGAGTCATCGCTAAACTATGTTCTCAATATGGTGTCCATCATGCTTCTGCCCGACGTCTTAGGTAATCACGCACTCTCTGAAAAACTACAGGTTGGTTACTGATGAGCTGGCAGGTATTGATGACACGTTCCCGCAGCATTTGTACGTCATTAGTGGGGCATGGATACACCAAAGATTTCAAGTGTGACTACAATTAAAAATCCAAACGACAAGATACAGTCAGTTGGTTCTCTGGGCGATAGCAATGGAAATGCTATCGACGACAGTGCTGCAAACGAAGATGAAGTAAATATCCTAGAATTCGAAACAAGAACATCTGTGCACATGAGTAACTTCGAAGTAGATATACTCGAAGTAGTGAAGCAATTTAAATCACTTAATAAAAGCAAATCCTCCGGTCCAGACTCTATACCAATTAGGTTCCTTTCAGAGTATGCTGATGCAATAGCTCCATGCGTAACAATCATATACAAGCGCTCGCTCGACGAAAGATTCGCACCCAAAGACTGGAAAGTTGCGCAGATCACACGAATATTTTCGAAAGGTCGCAGAAGCAATCCCCTAAATCCCAGGCCCATATCATTAACGTCGATATGTAGCAGGATTTTGGAACACATATTGTGTTCGCACATTATGAATTACCTCGAAGAAAACGGTCTATTGACGCAGAGGCCACACGGATTTAGAATACATCGTTCTTGTGGAAAACCATTAGCTCTTTACACATACCAATTGTTGAGTGCTATTGACAAAGGGTTTCAAATTGATTCCGTATTTCTAGATTTCCAAAAGGCCGTTGACACTGTGCTACACAAGTAGCTTGTGAAATACTCTGCTTAAGGAATATGGTCTCAGATATGTGACTGGATTTGTGATTTCCTGCCAGAAAGGTCACAGTTCGTAGTAAGTGACAGAAAGTCATCGAGTAAAACAGAAATGATTTCTCACGTTCTCCAGGGCATCTGCTGTTCCTTATCTATATAAGTGATTTAGGAGACAATCTGCACAGCCGTCTCAGGCGGTTTGCAGATGATGCTGTCGTTTATCGTCTAGTAAAAACATCCGAAGATCAACACAAATTGCAAAAATATTGAGAAAAGATATCTGATTGGTGCGAAAATTGACAATTGACCGTAAATAATGAAAAAAGTGAAGTTATCCACATGAGTGTTAAAAGGAATCCGCCAAACTTCAGTTACACTATAAATCAGTCTAATCTAAAAGGCGTAAATTCAAATAAATACCTAGGAATAACAAATACGAACAACTACAGTTGTAAAGAAGATGTAGAAAATGTTGTGGGGAAGGCAAACTAAGGCTGCGTTTTTTTGGAAAAACATTTAGAAAATGTAACAGATCTACTAAAGAGACTGCCTACACTACGCTTGTCTGTCCTCTTTGGGAGTATGCTGCGTGGTCTGGGATCCTTACCAGATAGGATTAATGGAGTACATGGAAAAAGTTCAAAGAAGAGGAGCAAGTTTTGTATTATCGCGAAACAGGGGAGAGAGTGTCACGGACATGATACAGGGTTTGGGATGGACACCATTAAATCAAAGGCGTCTTTCGTTGCGACAGAACCTACTCACGGAATTTCAATCACCAACTTTCACCTCCAATTTGGAAATATTTTGCTGACGCCGACCTGCGTGGGGAGAAACGATCATAATTATGAAATAAGGGAAATCAGACCTCCCACACGAAGATGTTGTAAGACGTCGTGGTCTCCTGACCTTCATTGCTTACACATTCCGCCCTCACAATCACATTCCGCACATCAAGACGCTTCATTCGAACCCAAACTCTATAAGATAAAGTCAATGTTGTATGGATTCATGTAAACGATATGCAAATAACTAATAAATCGCAAGTGCGCACCATGGTTGAAATACTCGAGGCTGGCGTACACACATAGATTCCAGACACCATGGTCACAGGAGTTTTCAGTTCAAGAGAGGCAACTGCACGCCAGGAGCCCGGTCCTAACTCATCTACGTCGGCTGATGACCACCCGTAGAGCAGACAGCTTTTGCCTGAGTGAAAGGACTACCCCATATTCGGCTTAAAAGCAAATTCCGCTACATTGTGTGGGAGCGGTCAGCCTATGCATTCTTTACACATAGCACGCAGTTTCAGAGATTTTCACAGAGAGACAGTAAACGCCAAAAGCCGATACTACAGATTTCCAGATTCGTCGCCTTAAACGAAACGTCATTCTCCCGTTTTAGAAGAGCAATGAAGATTGGCAGAAGATATTTCTGACGCCTTGAGCTGAAGGAGTAATGGAAGAGACCGAAAGATATACCCCTTCATTTCTGACTTGGAGAGGGGCCGTTATGTTGTGGCTCTTGGAGCGGGAACAAGTAACGAGAGCGTGCGCGCAATTACGTGTACTCAAAGAGCGAGGAACAAGTCTCTCCTCAGTACTTCACTGGGAGAGCACCTCTGTCGAGAGCGAATCGAAATGCGACTCTATATCGAATCCTTGCGATTAAGTGTTGTTCACTGTGTTGGCCGCCACACTTACTGTGTGGTGTGATCGGGCAGAGTTTTAGTTAAACGCCTGCGAGCGAATTTTGAGTGGCATCGTCGTGGACTCGTTATCTGACTGATGTACCGCGCCAATAGTTAGACTAGGGACAAATAGGAGTCCTTGACTTCATCAAGGCGTAGGGAGAGGTTGACTGGCGAAGGTCAATCCAGATAGAATGAGAGTTACCTTATTTGTCAGCAGCGAGCGGTGCAGACAGCAGTCATCGCAGCTTACGGTATTGTGCGCTACAGCTCTTGTGAGCCCCATACTTCCTCCACAACAGTACACTTCATTACATTTCACACACGACAGCCTCGACCGTAACTAGCAACATTCTAACGGATAATTATTCAAGTTGGGTAGGTGCGGCTCTCAGCCATACTGCCAAGCCAATAACAATCTTAAACTTTGTATAGAAATTTCAATAGCGAATCCTATCCCTGAGAGGTAACTTCACATTCCGAAAAGAACCAGGAAATAACGTGTTAAGTTCTCAGAATTTTAGCAAAATAAATAATAATTTTCGTTTGTTTTTATGTTTTTCTTACACTAACTAGCACTAATCCAGTACCCAAGTATCCCACTAGTTACGTAAGAAATTTTGTGAATTTTTGTGTCATTTCCTTACAGCAGACGACTCTAGAAGATATTTATTGCTGAAAGTTTTGCAGGAATTTCTCTTTAGAACGTTAGGAGCGTCTGTAGCAGTGTGGGGGTGGAAATTGAATCTTGCAGGAGCCACAGGGTAAACGGTACATCTCAGATTAATCCGAAGCACAGAATGACAGAATAGCAAACCCACGCCGCTCACAATGTAGTTGTTCGTTTCCACGCGATTTTCGAAAGTGGAATGACATAAAATTGTTGTGAAAGTGATTAGATGAACCCTGTGCCAGGCACTTCAGTGTGATTTGCAGAGTGTCCAAGTAGATGCACATGAAGGAAGCGAGAAGGCCAACCGTACTGAGCCTTCTCGACTGGTCCATCACACATGAAATGTCTTCTCGGGCATTTCAAAGAAAATCGACTAGTGTTCCATCAAGCACCAACTATGTCTCCAGTTGTTGTTGGTATGGTACCTCCACCAGCAGCACAGGCAAGTTGTTGGATAGGAACTGAAGACACCTTATACCACTCAACCTGTGTGGTAGTGCGTAAGGACCTGTTAATCTATCGCCAGTAATTACTTACCGTGCATTAACTGAAAATCGGTGCCGATGCGTTCCTTCTGCAATTACGTGTGGATTTGCATCAACCAAAATACATGGAGAACACGGAGAACACCATATCACATAAAACTAGCGTCGCCTGTGAGCAATACCTTTGGGTCATCACCACATCTTTGCAACAGCCATTGGAAGAACTGTATTCTACAGAACTCGTGTCCGAAGGGCTTGTACTCGCTGTGTCTGATGTGAGCACGGGAACTGGTGACACAGAATAGCCCAGGCTACAATATGACCAACCCTTATAGATGCTTAAATTCTACGTACAGTACTTCCAGGACCTACCTCCGCTCGCAGTTCATGCTACAGTATAATGTGAGTACGATTGCTGGGATGTCTGCCCTGACCTAAGTTTGTTGTACAAAGAGCATTCAAAAAGTTTTGCACAGTCGTCTCCATTTTTTTATGGAGGAGGAGAATGAAATTTTTTATGAACATACTTGGAACATTTAGCTATAAGTTGGTGTATAAAAGTACTTTCTTTTATTTACGTGTGAGCCAGAATGGACCGTGTGGTAGCTTCTCTCCTCTTCAAGACCGGCATGACTCTGCCACACCGATTCATGTGGAGGACATAGTGGATTGCAACAGTATACAGCGGTGGTTGCAGAGGTTTAAAGAAGGCGACTTCTCTCTACTAGACAATCTAAGTTGCGGTAGACCATCGACGGCAGTGAGTGATGTGAATAAGGAGACCATTGATCAAATCATCCAAAATGACAGATGTGTGACGACACGACAGCTTGCTGAAATGACTCGTTTGTCATTGGGTAATGTGGTATCACTGGTACAGTCAGTAGGATGCAGAAATATCTGTGTTGGGTGCCTAGATTATTGATAAGAGAAATGAAAATGATAAGGAAGAATGTGTGACAGGGTCTCGTGAAGACCTTTACTGAAGAGTGGAAACAGAGTATTGACGACGTCAGGATGAAACATAGTTGTTTTTGTCCGAACCTGAGAGCAAAACCCAAACCATGTGTCATCCAGGTTCCCCTCGGAAGAAGAAACCAAGACGTTAATGAACAGCAGGCCGAAAGGTGATGGCCTCCTTCTCCTGAGATCAGTGTGGTGTCATTTTCATTGGCTTTTTGGAACCTGGCTCCACAATTAACCGGGAGCGTTATTGTTTGTCTTTGTACAAGCTGCAGCGTGCCATCAAGACCCACAGAACACAGCCTCAGGGTCAGCTCATCAGTCTACACCATCACAATGCCAAACCCCATACAACCCTTACGACACAGGAGAAAATCAGGAAAATGGGTTGGAAAATTGTTCCTCATCCTCCGGGCTTAGCTCCATTTGATTTTAACGTCTTTGATCCTGTGAAGGCCCACCTGCGCGGTAACACATTTGATAGTGAGAAAGACCTCATTTTCTGTGTCAAGCAATGGTGTAAAAGTCAATCCTCAGAATTTTACCAAAGTGCATTTACATCATTGAAAGAACGTTGGGGCAGATGCGTCACAGCTGATGGAGGCTACATTGAGTAGGCTTAATGGATAGCTAAATGTCCCAAGTATGTTCACAAAAAATTTCATTCTCCTCCTGGAAAATTAAAGACGACTGTGCAAAACTTTTTGAACGCCCTTTGTACTAGGTGGTACCCAAAAAAAGCCAGAATTTTTGTTTAAAAGCCATTTATTTTCAAATTGTTAACGAAACAACCTTACGTTAAGTCAGCATATCCAGACACTCCGGATGATGATGGCATTGAAACACAGGATGACACGCATAAAGCTGAAATACTAAACACCTTTTTCCACAGCTGTTTCACAGGGGAAGACCGCACTGCAGTTCCTTCTCTAAATCCTCGCACAAACGAAAAAATGGCTGACATCAAAATAAGTTTCCAAGGAATAGAAAAGCAACTGGAATCACTCAACAGATGAAAGTCCACTGGACGTGACGGAATACCGGTTCGATTCTACACAGAGTACGCGAAAGAACTTGCCACCCTTCTAACAGCCTTGGACTGCAAGTCTCTAGAGGAACGGAAGGTTCCAAGTGATTGGAAAAGAGCACAGGTAGTCCCAGTCTTCAAGAAGGGTCGTCGGACAGATGCCCAAAACTATAGACCTATATCTCTGACGTCGATCTGTTGTAGAATTTAAAAAAAAAGGTTTTTTGCTCGCGTATCATATCGTTTCTGGAAACCCAGAATCTACTCTGTAGGAATCAGCATGGATTGCGGAAACAGCGATCGTGAGAGACCCAACTCGCTTTATTTGTGCATGAGACCCAGGTACATGCCATTTTCCTTGACTTCCGGAAGGCGTTCGACACAGTTACGCACTGTCGCTTGATAAACAAAGTAAGAGCCTACGGAATGTCAGACCAGCTGTGTGGCTGGATTGAAGAGTTTTTAGCAAACAGAACACAGCATGTTGTTTTCAATGGAGAGACGTCTACAGACGTTAGAGTAACCTCTGGCGTGCCACAGGGGAGTCTTATGGGACCATTGCTTTTCCATTATATATAAATGACCTAGTAGATAGTGTCGGAAGTTCCATGCGGTTTTTCGCAGATGATTCTGTAGTATACAGAGAAGTTGCAGCATTAGAAAATTGTAGCGAAATGCAGGAAGATCTGCAGCGGATAGGCACTTGGTGCAGGGAGTGGCAACTGACCCTTAACATAGACAAATGTAATGTATTGCGAATACATAGAAAGAAGGATCCTTTATTGTATGATTATATGATAGCGGAACAAACACTGGTAGCAGTTACTTCTGTTAAATATCTGGGAGTATGCATGCGGAACGATTTGAAGTGGAATGATCATACAAAATTAATTGTTGGTAAGGCGGGTACCAGGTTGAGGTTCATTGGGAGAGTCCTTAGAAAATGTAGTCCATCAACAAAGGAGGTGGCTTACAAAACACTCGTTCGACCTATACTTCAGTATTGCTCATCAGTGTGGGATCCGTACCAGATCGGGTTGACGGAGAAGATCCAAAGAAGAGCGGCGCGTTTCATCACTGGGTTATTAGGTAACAGTGATAGCGGTACGGAGATGTTTAGCAAACTCAAGTGGCAGACTCTGCAAGAGAGGCGCACTGCATCGCGGTGTAACTTGCTGTCCAGGTTTCGAGAGGGTGCGTTTCTGGATGAGGTATCGAATATATTGCTTCCCCCTACTTATACCTCCCGAGGAGATCACGAATGTAAAATTAGAGAGATTCGAGCGCGCACAGAGGCTTTCCGGCAGTCGTTCTTCCCGCGAACCATACGCGACTGGAACAGGAAAGGGAGGTAATAACAGTGGCACGTAAAGTACCCTCCGCCACATACCGTTGGGTGGCTTGCGGAGTATAAATGTAGATGTAGATGCAGAGCCCCTTCAAAGTATTCTGCATTATAACTAATGCGTTTGTCCCAATGGTGCTTCCACTGTTCGAAACATTTTTGCAGTCATCTTTAGTAATGGCTGACAGTCTTCCCTCGTTTTCTTTTGACTTCTTCAGTGTTGTCAAAACTGTGTCCTATCATGCCCCCCTTCAAGCTTGGAAATAAGAAAAAGCCGCTCGGAGCCACACCAGGCGAATAACGTGCGTGGGGCAGCGAAACCATGCCATTTTTAGCCCAAAACTGTCTTGACAGAGATGGCTGTGTGTGCAGGTACCTTGTCGTAGTGGAAGAACCAGTCCCTTGTTTGCCACAAACGGGTTTTCTTTGACGATCGCTGTTGCGCAAACTTCTTAAAACTTTCAAATAAAGGATTTGATTGACGGTATGGCTTGGGAGAACAAACTTCGAATGAACTACGCCCGCGGCATCAAAAAAGCAAATGAGCATTGTTTCCATGTTTGATTTGGCTTGACGACATTTTTGGACAAGGTGACGATGATGGCTTCCATTGGCTCGATTACTGGATTGTTTCTGGCTCGCAACCATAGCACCATGACTCGTCACCAGTAATGACCTTTCACAGAAAATCTGGATTAGTTTGAAGCTGTTGTTTGCAAGCACGGCATGTTTCAACGTAACGTTCCTTTTGATTGTCAGTCAGAACCCAAGGAACAAACTTGACAACGAACCATTTCATTACCAAATCTTCCATTAAAATTCCCTGAACCAAGCTCCAAGATAATCCACTAATCTCTGACAATTGATCAGTTGTCTGTCGACGATCTGTGAGCACAACGTCTCGAATTTTTTCAATGTTTTCGTCGATTCGGACAGTTGATGGACGTGCAGAACGAGGTTCGTCACCAATCGACATGGCGCCAATTTTTAAATCGAGCAAAACACTCGTAGACTTGAGTTTTTCCTATAAATTCATTTTGGTAAGCTGTTTTCAACATTAAAACAATGGCAGCAGCATTTTTACCGTGTAGGAAACAAAATTACACATCTGCACGTTGAAATGGTCCTGTAGCCACCTTTCATTAGTCCGGTAGCCCATTTTCACTAGTATTTCTCTTTCTTTCCTTGTTTATCTTTTCTCATAACTCATAGTGGTGTGACTGAATGGATGTCGTTGTATGTCACGTTGCTAGACGGTGGCGTAGTCTGCTGCAGAAAGTCTGCGATAGTCATACAGATTCAGCAGCAGTTGTACAGAATAGCCAACTCTCGTAGTGGTCAAGTGGGCAAAGAGGTTTGCGCTACTTGTGATAAATCCACCTGCGTTAGGTGGGTGGCGGAAATGGCATATTTGGGCTTTCCGGTCCAGGCGGAGCGTGGAAGAGGCTGGAGAAGCGGGAGGCAGTCTGCCGCCGGTACGGGAAGCGTCCACATCTGTGCTCCAGTCGAAGAAGGGTGATAGCTTTTTGTCTCATTTTTCAACTCTGAAAGATTGCTTTGCCTTGTCTCTGCAAGGAATGCAAAACTTTGGCACATTTTTCTTTTAGTAAATTTCTGTAGCAGACGTGGATCCGCGAGAAGAGCGCCACACAAAGGTGTCGATAAGAAGTGAGCACTCGCTTCAGTATGAATGTCTGTTTGTCTTCAGCTGTAACTGTATAAGCTTTCATCTTTCTAAATATTTATAGCTTTATCTTCTCGTAAATTTTCCTTGCTTTATGTGTCTTTCGTCCGTGGGGAGCCAACCACGTGGTAGAACATTATAGTTTGTTGGGCTACCGGCATCACTAACTGTCCGATCGCATATTTGTTTTAGACAATGTTAACATGATTGTGTGATGTGATATTATTGCAATTTGGGCACTATACCTAGAAATTGTGTCTCCACAAACCACGTGGGCACGCGGGTGTACTGCGAAACGTGTAACGTTTCACGAGTTACTGCGATCAGTTATCAGGCAACAGCAGTTGTATGAATGATTCCCACCAATGATTTTAGGTGTAGATTATAGCGGTGAACGTATCGACGCTCTTCTTCAATGTTATCAGGAATTGTGTACATGCTTCACATCCGTGTCTTACAAATAAATGATTTTATCCACAATTTCCTCTCGTATTCCGAGGTTACGTTTTTGCACCTAAGCCACTCACCTCGTAGCTTTCCTGTTAGCACATCAAACCCGTTTCCTTACGTACAGGTCCAGTGATTAGTTTCCCTTTATTTTAAGACAAATACCTTAGATTAAGTCTTATTTTCAGGTGTGTTGCTGGGAGCTCCTGCACAGCGTTCAAGCACTTTCTATTTTCTTTTAAATGTCTGATTGTCGTGAACAGTGCACGGGGAATACTATTAATTACATCGTATCCCCTATGAGCGACATCAAAACGTATGTATTTTTGTGAGTTTTTGGTCTGTGATCAAATTAATTTATTTTCCGACTCGACCAAACTACACTCCTGGAAATGGAAAAAAGAACACATTGACACCGGTGTGTCAGACCCACCATACTTGCTCCGGACACTGCGAGAGGGCTGTACAAGCAATGATCACACGCACGGCACAGCGGACACACCAGGAACCGCGGTGTTGGCCGTCGAATGGCGCTAGCTGCGCAGCATTTGTGCACCGCCGCCGTCAGTGTCAGCCAGTTTGCCGTGGCATACGGAGCTCCATCGCAGTCTTTAACACTGGTAGCATGCAGCGACAGCATGGACGTGAACCGTATGTGCAGTTGACGGACTTTGAGCGAGGGCGTATAGTGGGCATGCGGGAGGCCGGGTGGACGTACCGCCGAATTGCTCAACACGTGGGGCGTGAGGTCTCCACAGTACATCGATGTTGTCGCCAGTGGTCGGCGGAAGGTGCACGTGCCCGTCGACCTGGGTCCGGACCGCAGCGACGCACAGATGCACGCCAAGACCGTAGGATCGTACGCAGTGCCGTAGGGGACCGCACCGCCACTTCCCAGCAAATTAGGGACACTGTTGCTCCTGGGGTATCGGCGAGGACCATTCGCAACCGTTTCCATGAAGCTGGGCTACGGTCTCGCACACCGTTAGGCCGTCTTCCGCTCACGCCCCAACATCGTGCAGCCCGCCTCCAGTGGTGTCACGACAGGCGTGAATGGAGGGACGAATGGCGACGTGTCGTCTTCAGCGATGAGAGTCGCTTCTGCCTTGGTGCCAATGATGGTCGTATGCGTGTTTGGCGCCGTGCAGGTGAACGCCACAATCAGGACTGCATACGACCGAGGCACACAGGGCCAACACCCGGCATCATGGTGTGGGGAGCGATCTCCTACATTGGCCGTACACCTCTGGTGATCGTCGAGGGGACACTGAATAGTGGACGGTACATCCAAACCGTCACCGAACCCATCGTTCTACCATTCCTAGACCGGCAAGGGAACTTGCTGTTCCAACAAGACAATGCACGTCCGCATATATCCCGTGCCACCCAACGTGCTCTAGAAGGTGTAAGTCAACTACCCTGGCCAGTAAGATCTCCGGATCTGTCCCCCATTGAGCATGTTTGAGACTGGATGAAGCGTCGTCTCACGCGGTCTGCACGTCCAGCACGAACGCTGGTCCAACTGAGGCGCCAGGTGGAAATGGCATGGCAAGCCGTTCCACAGGACTACATCCAGCATCTCTACGATAGTCTCCATGGGAGAATAGCAGCCTGCATTGCTGCGAAAGGTGGATATACACTGTACTAGTGCCGACATTGTGCATGCTCTGTTGCCTGTGTCTATGTGCCTGTGGTTCTGTGAGTTTGATCATGTGATGTATCTGACCCCAGGAATGTGTCAATAAAGTTTCCCCTTCCTGGGACAATGAATTCACGGTGTTCTTATTTCAATTTCCAGGAGTGTATGATTAGTTGTATGGTTAGAGTCGGTGGCGACCCTAAACTTCTCACGTTGATTTCATAAGCAATAAGTATTTCCATTCCCAATAATAACGTAACAGGTTAGTTACGACGTTGTTCACTTAAACTTGCCATCATAAAAACGAAACAAAAACTAAACAGGGCTAGCCAAAACAATCACTGCAGATGAACAGAACAAGCCACACCGACAACACAGGCGCCAGTGAACTGGCACTGAGTTACGCTAAACACGCCTAGCGGTGTCTGCTAGTTGCTGAAAAAGATTGCCGAATAATTGTGTAGACGGACCCCTGCGTTCTGGATAACATTTTTCAGCATACAACACGTGGGCATACGCCTACTTCCATTTGCCAGATACATAACAGAAAATAATTTCTTTCCTTTCCCGAGCAGAATAATACGGTTCTATTATGTTGCGAAGAATAAAGTTAAAACTATAATGCCAAATCATTTCATAAATGTATTAGAACACAAAGTGTTCCCAAGGCCCAGCCTGTCACTCGGCTTTGCTCGATCCTCCTCGGAAGTAGCCGGAACACCGAGATATTTCATTTAGCATTGCGGTGCGGCACAACGCTCTGAGTTCGGCAGAATCGTGGTTTCAGTGCTGTTTTACCTTCACTATTTGTTCGTGGTATGAAGGATATTCACAGATCCAGTGGCCCTTTGCATAAAAAGGGCAGCCTTGCGACCTATCGTCACATTCCCTTAAAATGAATCGGAGTCGCAGAAGAGAGGGACGAGATTTCTCATTTAGCATAAGCGACAGGTATTGCTTTTTGCTACAAAACGAATTTGTAGTACCATGCAGAAAGAATTTAATTTTTAGATGACAATGAAAAAGCAAAAAATTACCACTATCGAGAGATGAGATTTACTGTTCTGTACATGAATAAGGGCTTTGTGCTAAATTTGGAGACATGGCGCTCTTGAAGAAATTGGTGGTATGAATAATAAAATTTCTGAAGTCACACCAATTATTTCATTTTCGGTTGCAACAATTTTGAATGTAAATGGATGAAGAGTATGCAGACTTCATATAATAGTGCAAAGTGCGCCGGTTAAGTCAAGGGGCATGACTGCAACGAGTTTTCTCTTGAAATTACGCTATTGTTGGATTTATAAAGGAGAAAGGAGTACAAGAACGAAAGTTAGAGCATCCAAAATGGATTGAAGACTTCACATTTTAAGTGGAGTTGACTGCACACTGCCACGTTTTATTTATTTACACATCAATTCCGTGGGACCAAATTCAGGAGCAAATCTCCAAAATCGTCGAAGGTGTCAGTATATTACATTACAGTGTAAAAGTAATAACAGATAAAAATAAAATGTTTATGAACCCGAAAAAAATGTCAAGCCATAAGTTTAAGTACACGCAAACAACAATACAACAAGAATCAGCATAATTTTTCAAGGAACTTCTCGTCAGAATAGTAGAAGTGACCGATGAGAAAACTCTTCAGTTTCGGTTTGAAAGCGAATGAATTACTGCTAAGATTTTTGAATTCTTATGGTAGCTTATTGAAAATGGATGCAGCAGTATACTGCACATCTTTCTGCACAGGAGTTTTGGAAGTCCGATGCAAATGCAGGTTTGATTTCTGCCGAGTATGAAGTGAGTAAAAGCTGCTTATTCTTGGGAATAAGCTAATACTGTCAGCAAGAAATGACAATAAGGAATATGTATATTGAGAGACGAATGTCAAAATACCCAGACTTATGAACAGGGGTCGACAAGACGTTCGCGAACTTACCCCACTTGTTGCCCGAGAAGCCGTCTCTGAGCCAGAAGTACCCTTTGAGAATGGGAACAGTTACTCCAAAATATAATACCATACGACATAAGGGAATCATACTAAGAAAAATAGACTAATTTTCGTGTCCAACAATCAGTTACCTCACAGACCGTTCGAATAGTAAAACTGACAGTAATAAGTCTTTGAACAAGATCCTAAACGTGCGCTTTCCATTACAGTTTACTATCTGAGAACCTAGAAATTTGAACTGTTCAATTTCACTGATCATACGCCCTTTCTGTGAAATTAAATCGCCAGGTTTTGTTGACTCGTGTGTTAGAAACTGTAAAAACGGAGTATAACTGTGATTTAGCGTTAGTTTATTTTCTACAGCCACAAACTTAGGTAATGAACTATTTGTAACCAAGCCAAAGTCGCAAACAACATCCTTTACTACAAACCTAGTGTCATTAGCAAACAGAAATATTTTAGAGTTACCCTTAATACTACAGGGGCCGGCCGCGGTGGTCTCGCGGTTCTAGGCGCGCAGTCCGGAACCGTGGGCCTGCTACGGTCGCAGGTTCGAATCCTGCCTCGGGCAAGGATGTGTGTGATGTCCTTAGGTTAGTTAGGTTTAAGTAGTTCTAAGTTCTAGGGGACTAATGACCACAGCAGTTAAGTCCCATAGTGCTCAGAGCCATTTGAATACTACAGGGCATAACATTTGAAACGTCCTCTTAGAAAAATTTTTACAACACTCTACTTAAACTGACACACAATATTTTTTAGCGCAACGCAATCTGACTTTCAAACATCCCTACAAAAGAATGGCCCTGACTAACATTGACCTATACGTTTCACATATCACTTACCTCACAAAAATCTTGGTTACTCGAGCTACTGCAATACAGCGAGCACCACTACTGCCAGCTAAATAAAAATTCAAACTACGCAAGTCACTAACTACTGATAGGCATAGTTAGCGAATGAAAGATTTTAATAGAGAACAAACAATGTATTTACCTTAATAGTCATAATATATATATCAGTTCATGACATCCATTTATACAAATTTCAAAACTCCGCCATCTCTCTCCCCACGTCCACCACCACTGGTGGCTCACCTCCACCTCGCAACGCTACGCGCTGTTAGCATCCAGCTGCCGCTGCCCAACACTACAATGGCAGACAACAACACAAACCAGCCTCAGACTGCACACAGCACAGCCAGTGATTTTCATACAGAGCGCTACGTGGCGTTACCAATAAGAAAACCTAAACAGCCTACTTACACATTTATATAAATAAGGAACATGAATGGCCCTAGCACTGATCCCTGGGGCTCCCCCCCCCCCCCCCCCCACTTGACCGTACCCCACTCAGACCCCATATTACAGCCATTCTTAACACTGTGAAACATGACCTTTTGCTGTCTGTTGCTAAAGTAAGAGGTGAACCAATTGTGAGCTATTCCCACATTCCGTAATGGAGCAATATTTTGTGAAGAACACAATCAAACACCTTAGTTAAATCAAAAAATATATCTAGCGTTCGAAAACTTTAGTTTAACCCATCCGGTACCTCACAGAGAAAACAGAATATAGCATTTTCAGTTATTGAATGACTTCTAAAGACGAACTGTACATTTTATAGCAAATGGTGTGATACAAAATGATCAATTATCCTTACAAACACAGCCTTTTCAATAACTGTAGTAAACATTGATGGCCTAGACATAGGCCTAAAATTGTTTACATTATCCCTTCCCGCCTTTTATAAGGTGGCTTTACTTTAATCGTTTAGGAAACTGATCGCTCCCAAAGGAAAAATTACAAATATGGCTAAATACGGGGATGACTTGTGCAGCCAATACATTAATATTGTGCTAGGCACTCCACCATAACCATGAGAGTTCTCAGTCTTTAGTGATTTAATTACTGACTCAGTCCCGCCCTTATCTGAATCACAGTAGAGTATTTCAGACATCAATCACGGAAAGATATTTGCCAAGAGAGTTATATGATCCCTTTAGAAACTAAATATTTATTTAATTCGCCAGAATGCTCAGAAAATTACTGTTAAACACTGTACATATGTCTGATTTATCAGTAACAGAAATATTTTTGCTGTGAACTGACTCTATATCTTCGACCTTGTTCTGCTGACGAGACACTTCCTTCACAACTGACCACATGATATTAATTTAATCCTGTTAATTTTTCTATTCTATTTGAATACCACATACTCTATGCCTACCTATTAATATTTTTAAGCACCGTACAGTACTGTTTGTCATGGGCTACTGTAGCTTGATTGTGACTACTTCTAACATCTTGATACAACTACCGCTTTGGTCCTTATCCCACTAGTCAACCACCCAAGCTGCCTTTTAATGCTGGTACACCATTTAGAACGTTATAAGGGAAAGCAACTCTAAAAGAGCATGAAAAATGTGTTATGGAAAGCATTATATTTGTCATTTTTGCTATCGACACTGTAAATATCCTGCCACTGTTTTTCTTTGATGAGGTTAAAAAACTCTCTATTGCTGTTGCAGTTGATGTTGCTGTTAACTTTCGTATGTAGTTTATAATTTTATGTTACATTCGTTTGGGTACAAAAGCCTTTTAGCGTCAAAATTTGTGCATCACGGTCTGAAAGGCAATTCACCCTTTTAGTAACGGAATGCTCATCTAGTAATGAAGAACCAATAAAAATATCATTCTGGAATAAAAATATAGTCTATGGCTGTGCTACTGTCCCCTGCACCTTGATTGGAAAAAA
Organism: Schistocerca gregaria; assembly: GCF_023897955.1. Classification (NCBI taxonomy): domain Eukaryota; kingdom Metazoa; phylum Arthropoda; class Insecta; order Orthoptera; family Acrididae; genus Schistocerca; species Schistocerca gregaria. The sequence continues at coordinate 173,793,606 of NC_064922.1, read as the reverse complement.
CACAGTCTGCCTTAGATCATATGAATTTAGGTGATCCATCAATATCCCTTTTCTTGCACCATTATATACAAAATTAATAATGAAGTCACAACATATAAATAATTTCTGGTAGTTTCTAAAAGGTTAATCAAGAACCGTCTCTAGTTTGGGCAGAAATGCTCTGATGTCAGAGTTAAGGGACCTATAAACAACAACAATGGGAAGATTAATTTCACTAAATTCAACTGCCCCTGCACAGCATTCAGCTATCTGTTCAGTGCATTGCCACGATATATCTATGGACTCCAATTTAATGCTGTCCCCTAAGCTCACTGCCATTAACGAAAGCGTGAGGTCTGAAGAATTCATTGTGGCCTTGATGAAATTCTAATGACAGTTTTATAAAGGTTTTGAGGACACTGTCACCCCTGTACCAGATTTCGAGACCGTTTGCCATTTCAGTTGAAAGTGTGCCTGTGAATGCACATATGTAACTGATTCACCTACAAGGTAATTCCACTTTTAATTATAAATATTTATACTTTAAAAGAGCCCAGGATGTCTACACTGCTTTTCTCAGGTAGCATTTCCATCTCCATAACGACGCTGCAAAAGCGCTACAATCTTTCGATCGACATATTTGTGTAAAAGATCTTTTTACGATTATGAGACTAAATAAGTCATGATTATGGCGACTTGAATGCGAAACTCTGTGAAATTGTCTGCATCTGTCCGTATGCCAACAGTTTGTTTTGGATAAAAATTATATTATGTCTTCAGGGCGCCAAAATTAATTAATTTACACTGGAAATTTGTTTTGTTTGTGGTGTATCTTGTTGAAAAATGTGAAATATAACTCAGATTGTTCTGGCTTGATGAAAAGCGCTGGCATGAAGGTGATGAACACTAGAGAAGAGAAGGCTGTGAGATGACGTCAGCCAACAGCCCGCTGAAAAGGACTGCGCCATGACAGGAGTGGCCTCTACGTGAAGAGAATATAAGCACTGCTCCTGCCTGCCTCGGCAATCCTCAAAAGCCTTGCGCTCCACCTTGTCTTCCGTATCCACCTTCCGTCCCCCACATGGCTCCTGTATGAACTCATCCCCTTCCCCCACCTCCTCCTTTTCCTCCAACATCTCTGCATCCTTTACATTCTCTGCAGGCTCGATTCCCCCCCCCCCCCCCTTACCCCTGGTTTCCTCCTTCCTCTCCAACCCCCGCGTGTTGCCACGCCTCTATCGCTGTATCCCTACGTGTCTCCACCTCCACACCCTCCATCTCCTTCATCAGGGCAATTACCAGCGCCTCCCTCTCCCACATGATGAACTTTGACGTGACATATACACTTCCTTCCAACTATAACCTGGCCTTGTTCCCCCTCCCTCCCCAGGGGCTCCTTTTTCCCCTCCCCCTCCCACAGAGCGGATTTTCCTCCCCCCCCCCCTGAGACCCTGCACCCCATCCTCGCCTCTCTCCCTCCCACATCCCTCTCTCCCTGGTCCTCTTTGGAGTGTCCCTCCCATCTCACCCCCCTCTCTTTCCCTCTCTCCTTCCCTTCTCCCTCATCTCCTTGCACCTGGTAGGTCATACGTTTTGAACATCATTAGTGTGCCATGTCAGTGTTGTTTTTGGTGCTGTTCTCCTGTGCATCGAGAGGTGTGATTTTCATTGTGCGCTGGCCTTGTACTTAGTGTTACTGTCAGTGATAGTTATGTGCGGCCTGATCCATCGATACTTTTATGCTCTGGTCATACTGCACTTAATTGTCCCAGTGTGTGGATTTTTGTGTGTGCTACTTTTTTATGGCTTTTATCTCTATTTTATATGTACACCATGTTTTCTCCTTTATGTTATTTTTAAATGTCTTCTGTTGTTTGTTCTATGTCTTTCGGCTGAAGAGCACCGCATATACTGCTGCAAGGCTACCCTGATGGGGAATTGAAATACAATGAAGGAAAAAAAACTGCCTCGGCCAGACAGTATTAAATCCCGCTTTAGCAGAGAGCTCTACGATAGCAGTTATTAGTGATCTATATCCATTGCTTGTACTGGCATTGTCTACGGCGAAAGATATTGTTTGCATGGCTCCCATCGCTTGCGACACCGTTGTGAATTCAAAGTTAAGTATTGTCAATCTTCTTTATTGTAATAAAAACAATTAATGTGATTTGCTTGAATTGTTTTATAGCTATCCGAGAAAGAAGCATCCTGTAGGCACCCTGTAAGAGACCAGTGGGCAGGACCACACATTAGTGACAAGGCGTTACAAACAAACCCCATGCCTGACTGCCACAGAATTTTTGTGCTTTTTGCTGGCTCCTTAATTCTCTCTTGTCTTTACTTTGCAGGGGCGTTTATTTGCTTTAACAGTTTCTTGCCGTTTATGCTAACCAGTGTTTTCAGGTGGGCACTGCAGAAATTTTCTTTGATTTTGTCCTTCTTTTGTAGCTTGTTTTGTCTGTTTGTTGCCTTTGTCTCTTCCAACATGCTCACCCTACCTGTCCCGCCCCCTCCTCAGGCGCCACAGCCGCAAGCGTTAGATGCCACACAGCTAATGCAGATGTTTCAGTCCCAGACGCAGCGGATATCTGCACTACTCAACACGGTGCAGCAGTTACTGGCCAACCACCACCTACAGCAATACCTACTGCTATACCACATTTTAGACATATTCGTGGACAAGACGAGGAATGGTTTGAGTGGTTGTCCCAGTCTGAAGTGCACCAACTCGCTCACAACGTACAAGGTACTGTGAAAAACCATTATTTCTTACCCATGGTAGGAAGTGCAGTGTTCCGTCCCATAAACAAACTTTTTCCTAACGCCACTCTGAGTGAACTGTCGTATAAACAAATGATAGATTCAATAACAAACTATTATGGCCAACAAGTTGTAAGGTGTCAGGCAAATCCAACACCTTCCATGAAAACCCTGACATGATAAGACAATCCTGTAGTATGTCACATAGCTCCGAATAAATCGTGACATTAAATGAACCAAAGTAATACGAGTAACGGGTGAGCAAATGGAATACCACAGACTAAAACAAGAATGCCTAAATGCATGTCGTACCTTCCCACCGTGAGACAGACGCAGTTCCGAGGGGAGAAACGAGAACAGAAGACGAGAGCAGAACCGTGTTAAGCTAGAAGGCCCTACGATAAGGGACGGACTGGACACACACGTCGCCAGCTAACCATTAGGACGACACCAACTGCAAGTTTTAGTGTAAGACTTTTTCGCGTCTTTGTTACATCAAGGACCACCCGCCAGCCCATGTTAAAAGCTAGAGCCCTCCAGAAAAACAGTATAGATCTTACAATAACACAAAAAGGGCCACACCACCCGCAAGTTTTAGCGTGAAACTTTTTCGCGTCTCTATTACATTAGGACCACCTCCCATCCCATGTTAAAAGATAGGGCCCTCCAGAAGAACAGTATAGATCTTACAATAACGCTAAAAGGACCACACCAGCTGCAGGTTTTAGCGTGAGACTTTTTCGCGTCTCTGTTACGTTGCAAACTTTAAAAACATTACCCACCCCGAAAAGTATAACGTTTCTCATTGGATAGGCAGAATTTTTGTAGGCGGAGCTTAAGGTTAACATTGAGACCCTGATTGGTCCGATGAAAACACAGCCAGATAGTTTTTTTTAAAACCAACTTCGGTAAATGGTAGTAAGGAGAAGTTAGGAGAGAGTTAGTTCCGAGATGGCGAGGTGAGCAGAGCTGTGCTGCCCGCTGCCGCCCTGACGAACACCAACAAGGTAATGAACGCACGCGATGCCGCATTTTTGAGCGCATAAGGTTTCACTCAGAACTGCAGAAGACTCATCCGATACACCCCCTTTTTTGCGTAATACTGGTGTCGATCGTAAATTAAAGCTCATGGTGTCCACATTTGCCACTTGAAGTAAAAATCTGAAACGCGATGATTTTTCTATTATATAGTTATTGAGAAGCCACATCAGCCACTGTAATTTACGACAAGTTAGATAAGTAATTAAGGATAATTGAGGGTCACTTTAGACCACTTTGATAGTTTTCTCTTTTGTGAAACTTAATTTAAACCTAGATTATAGATGTGATATGGCATAGGTCATCCTTCAATCCATTGTAGAACTTGGAAACCCACTCAGGGAATATTCGTTCACATTTTTGTTGAACGCAGTTGGTTTTGACCATCCTGTATTGTAACATTTCCTTTTATCAATAGTGCAATTTATAAACAATGTTTTGAGAGTAGAATAAAATTTCCAATGGTAAACTTAACTGCTTTTTCGACGTTATTTTACCAGCTAACTAAAAATAGGAAAGCCTTGAACCCCTTCCACTAAATTTAGTTAGCATTAAGATTCTTTTACAGGGAGTGCAGTGGAGCTGACGCTGAAATCATTAAGTATTTGGTTTAATCATCGCTAGTCTCACTGAACTCTTCTGAATTCTACGTGTCATGTGTAGTCTGGCGTCTCCTTACTATCAACAGGTCTCAGGTTCAAACTCGTCAATTCCCTAAAAAACACGCTCAGAGCGTCGTTGCGCCAAAGTGGTAGGGAGACACGATATAGAACCAACAGACACCACCATGAATGTTTAGAAAGTGAATGTAGTAGGAGCTAGGTATCTATCCTTTAATTGTAAAAAAACCGCCAGAACCAATATATTGTGAGTGGGTAACAGATTTACGCAGTGTATGATAAGGAAATGTAACTTCAATTGTGCTTGCGGTGCTTTATATTCAGATGTTATGTTGCATGATGTGATCGTGTACAACGTGCCTGATGCCAAACTGAGAGAACAGATTCTGAAAGAGTCGAATCCCTCGTTTCAGCATGCAGTGCAAATGCTACATGAGTATGATTCCGGCGCCTTGTCGGCTCATAAATTTGAGCAGCCAGCTATTTGTCGGGTTGAGTCCCTTGCTTGCGATCACCCCATTCTGCAACGGCGGTTTACGCTCGCTACGATGAGTAAACAACGCTCCACGCCGCGGAAGCAGTTCGCTAAACAGGCGGCTAGGTAGGCAAACAGAATTAAGTCTTGCCTTCAGTGTTATTCAAGGCACAAACGCCAAGACTGGCCCTCCCGACAAGCTCAGTATTACGCTTGTGGTAGGAAAGGACATGTACAATCTGTATGTTTGCAACGGAACAAACATAAGAATTCGGCCCACTGACAAAAATCTGGTCACAAGGCCCATGTCATTAATGCAGTACATTCAAAGTCTGCACCAGGTGTTCGCAAAACTGGCGCACACGGGCAGCTTCTTCAGTGATATGCCAGTCGAACAAACTTTTTGTTCAATTACTTCTTTTTGGAAACTTGTGAAATTTCAGTTGGACACGGGTGTCTCTGTCACATTGCGAAATCATCACACATATGAACTGTTACGCTCCCCATGCCTGTCTAAAACTAACACTCAACTGTCGGGTTATAGTGGAAAAGACATTCCCGTTCTCAGAACTTGTGCTGTGTCTGTCACGTATCGCTCACATATGCGAACACTGACCTTTACAATGGTACAATCACGCAATTGTGAGAACATATTTGGTCTTCATTCTTTTGATTTGTTAGGCTTTAACATTCAGGGCAATGTGTTGCCAGCGTCTGAATTAAATGCAAAAGACAGTGTAGATAGCTTCCTAAAAGAATTCCAGGAACTCTTTTCTGAAGGTTTACGCAAAGCTACCAATTTACGCAAAGCTACCAATTTTTTTGCACATATTACTCTGAAAGCCAATGCTCAGCCAAAATTTTGCCGGGTCAGAACTGTTCCCATTGCATTACGGCACCAAGTGGCTGGTGAACTTAAGGAACTGCAAGATAACGAATTTATTGCGCCCAGATCAGCTAGTCAATGGGCAAGTCCATTGGTTTTGCTCCTCAAACCTTCAGGTCGCATTCGCCTCTATGTTGGCATTAAGTCTACAGTCAACCCACAAACTGTGATCGATACTTATCCATTGCCACGCCCAGAGGATCTCATGGACAAATTAGGCACTGGACGCTTATTTTCAAAAATTGATTTTTTTAAATATTTGCGTTGCCTTTTCGCAGTGCTTCTACTTCCAATTCCACAAGTGTGAAACTGTTGAAACTATTTGGACGAAATTGTAGTAGCGGATTGTATACCTGAAGCACATATTGCAAATTTTTTGTGATTTCTTTAGTATGTTACCTGAGGTAGAACTAAAGTGTAGACTAGACAAGTGTAATTTTTTAAACCTGAGTTGCAGTATCTTGGTCATGTCATAAACAGTCAAGGTGTACATCCTGTTCAGTCGCATTTGCTAGCCATAAGAGATTTTCCAGTTCCCCGCAATTTCACAGAATTGCAGTCGGTCGTAGGGAAAATGAACTATTGTATTCGGTAAGTTTCCCTTAATTTACGTCTATGGTCACAAACGTTTTGTTAACAGATTACTGGTTTCGGTCTATAATTACCATTATCAGATCTGTTTTATAAAAACAAAGTCCTATTTATAAAACAGATCTGATGATGGTCATTATAGACCGAAACCTTTAATCTGTTAACAAAAAGTTTGCGACTATGGAGGTGCATTAAAGGAAACTTCTTGTATATACGGGTCACTGTTTCAACCGCGACAATGTCGCAACTTGTAGTATATTTGGTTCATACCGAATGTTGCCCAAATAGCTGTCCAATGCAACGCTTGCCTGGTAAGAATGCCCCTTTGTTTGGACAGATGAGTGCCAAGTAGCTTTCCAAAAACCAAAAGATGCATTGCTTAGTGATCGATGCTTAGTTCACTTTGATCCTGACAAACCAGTTCTAGTGCAAGCTGACGCTTCCTTTTGTGGAATCTATGCAGGATTTGGTGATACAGACATACGTATTTCTTTCGCATCAAAAGTGTTATCAACACCACAGCGTAATTATTTACAAATTGAGAAAGAGGCTTTGTCTATTGTGTATGGTGTCACCAAATTCCACCACTATTTGTATGGAAGAAAATTCACAAACCTTTTCAGTCCTTGTTTCATCCGACGAAACCGGTTCCTGAACGAATTGCCCAAAAATTGCAAGGATGGGCTTTGTCTCAATACCACTACGAGACTGTGTATCGTCCGACAGCTCAACATGATAATGCAGATGCACTTTCACGTCTTCCGATTGGCCCTGATACGGCCTTTGACGCTTCTGCTGCATCTTGTTGTCACATCAGTGGTCAGGATTCAAATGGTTCAAATGGCTCTGAGCACTATGGGACTTAACATCTGTGGTCATCAGTCCCCTAGAACTTAGAACTACTTAAACCTAACTAACCTAAGGACATCACACACATCCATGCCCGAGGCAGGATTCGAACCTGCGACCGAAGCGGTCGCGAGGTTCCAGACTGAAGCGCCTAGACCGCACGGCCACACCGGCTGGTTAAAATGAATCCATTGACAATAGTAGAGGAATGTGTCCTCATTTTTTGCTGCAATAGGTCTTTCATAATACAAAGCACTTGCAGTAAAAGAGATGTTTCACAGGGACGAAGATCAACAAGGACTCACAGTGTTGAATCCTGCCTAGTCGTCGAATAAGGGGTGTCTAGGAAACCTGCTTTCTTTGATAGCTAGACAAACAGTTCAAGTAAATAAATAAATTTCGTGTGACTAGGGCCTCCCGTCGGGTAGACCATTCGCTAGGTGCAAGTCCTTTGATGTGATGTCACTTTGGCGACTTGCGCGTCGATGGGGATGAAATGATGATGGTGAATAGGACAACACAACGCCCAGTCCCTGAGCAGAGAACATCTCCAATTCAGCCGGGAATCGAACCCGGGCGCTTAGGATTGACAGTGTGTCGTGCTCACCACTCAGCTACCGGGGGCAGACAACAATTCAAGTAATTGGTATTAACGAGTTTTGTTACGAATTAAACAACGACAATGCTTAACTTTGACAATAACAAGGAAGTGTCGCTATCAAAGGGCAAAATGGAAATAAGAAATCTCTTCACTATATACAATTTCTAGCTCACTTGTCTTGATGCTGCCGCGACCTGTTGGCGTGGCGCTTATGTCCTCTTCGCGTAGAGGGCGCTGCAGTCACATTGTCGTCCTGGAAACGGGCCAGTCAGCGTGCAATTGGCTGAAATCTTCTTCACAGCCCTCTCTGCTCTCTCGTTTCCGACTGCCGTTCCGGCGCTTGACTTTACGGCCTAGCACATAGGTCTTCAGGCATTTACTGGATGTTATTGCCTCTTTTTGGCTCATGCTACCACTTCCCAATATATGGAGTACCTAGTTTTTGACACCCTATACATAACGAAGCACTATCTGAAAAAGGATCACAACTGCAATTATAACTACAGTTTTTAAACGAAATAATTTGGAAGACACAAATATACATGCATGCTGGAAAACTACAATTATATGCCCTATGTTTAAGAAGAATGATCGCCTTGTGTACAACAGATACAAAGAAATGTCTTTACTGGATGTCACTAATATAATCCTGTTGATTTACCTATTAAACAGGCTCATCCAAAAAACTGAAGAACTAATTAGGAACTAACAATATTGTTTCCGCAGAAATAGATGCACATTCGATCATTTGTTCACTGTAAGACAAATAACTGAGAAGGTGTCAATGTAGATGTCCTCGCATTTTTTCTAGAGTTCAAAAAGACCTGTGATAGTATACGCCAATACACCCATATTGCAAATATAATAGCGTAAACTCATCAGATTAGTTAAAATGTGTATAGACGGAGCTTAATGTCGTTTGAAGAAGCCTGTAGGAGAAACTGAAAATTTTAAGGTGCACACTAATCTGAGACAAGAGGATGCCATTTCACCTATTTCAGTTAACCTCTTCTTAGCAAAGATCTATAGCTAATTTACTAGAGCTAACACACACAGTAACAAACTCCGTGAGGTGAATATTACTAAAGTTGCCTATGCAGATGATGTACCATTAATAAGAAGTCCCCAAACAGAATTATCAGAATTGGGCAAATTCATTACACAATTGCCGAGGAAACAGGAATACCTGCCAATGAAGAAAAGACAGAACTCATGGTCATAAGTAAGAAACTCAGGAGTATTCTTTTTTCTTTATTGGATTTAGATTCCCTCCCCCCCTCCGAGAAGAGGGATGCGTTGGTGGCAGAGTAATATGCCGCTCTGCAGCCTACAGAAACGTTATAAACAAAAGTAGGAGATATCATAAAAATAAAAACAGGCGATAAAACGGTGACTGATTAAAACTTGAACAAGGCGAAAAATTGCGAAGAGAATATAAAAACAAAGGGTTGGTGATGCAGAGTAAAACACAAACAGACAGGCAAAATTAAACACACCTAGCGACAGTATGGTGTCTGTTCGCGACACTAACAGGGCACCACAATACTGAACACCCACTTAAAACAGCACTATAGAGGAGACAAGGCAGCAGATGAGGGGAGGGGAGGACCCAGATCGATGAGGGAAAATAGAGGGCGAGGAGGAAAGGAAAGGTAAAAAGGGGGGAGCTGATGGAGGGAGAGGGCACAGGAAAAGGGGGGCAGGGGAAAAGCGAGAAGGAGTGAGTAAGGCAGTGAAGGAGAAAGAAAAAGGACCCAGGGGAAGAGAATGCAGTCAAGGAGTAGGTAGGTGGAGATAAAACGGAAAGGTAGGGCGGGGGGGGGGGGGAGGGGAGAACCTGGGGAGAGGACAGAGGGAGGGAGGGGGAGGTGAGGATCATTGTTGATAGGAGGGGTAAATGGAGGGAGAGAGGGCATCATCCAGGAGTGGGACTTGATGGAAGCCACCTTGGGAAAGGAGTGAAGGGTGTAGAGGTGGAATGTAGGGGGGAGGGGGCACAATGGTGAAGGTGCGGCAGTGGGCGGGGGTGGGAGAGGAGAGGGGTAACCAGAGGACGAGGGTGATCAATACAACACTGAAACGGATATAGAAGTAGATAGCCGTCTGGGAACAGTGAACACTCTTTCGTTTCAAATAAATTCAAAAGAAAGCAGTAACTGCAATATCCATTTGTATGACTCAGCTGTTACAATGAGTTTACGAAATTCATGGAATAGTGATATGCAGATATGCAGATGGCGGTAGTGTCGCGTAAGCAAGATATAAAAGGGCGGTACACTGGCGAAGCCATCATTCCTACTCAGGTGGTTCATGAGAAAAGGTTTCCGATGTGATTATGGCCGCTCAACGGGAATTAACAAACTTGATCGCGGAATGGCAGTTGAAACTAACCGCACGGTACATTCCGTTTTGGAAACCGTTAGGGAATTCAACATTCCGCGATTCACAGTGGAAAGAGTGTGCCGATTTCGGGCATTATCCTCATCATGGACAGCGCAGTGGCCGACGACCTTCACTTAACGACAGAGCAGCTGCATTTGCGTAGAGTTATCAGTGCTAACGGACAAGCAACACTGCTAGAAACAACCGCACGACGAACGCATCCGTCCGGGCGGTGCGACGAAATTTGGCGTTAATGGGGTCTGGCACCAGACAACCATGTGACTGCCTTTGCTGACAGCACGACATCGCCTGCAGCGCCTCTCCTGGGCTCATGACCACATCGGTGGCACGCTAGACGACTGGAAAACCGCCGTCTGGTCGGAGAGTCCCGGTTTCAGTTCAGTTCAGCTGACGGTAGTGTCCGAGTGTGGCACAGGCCTCACGTAGCCATATACATACGTTGCCAGCAAGACACTGTGCAAGCTGGCGATGGCTCCATATGGTGTACATTGCAGTTACATGGAACGGACTGCGTCATCTGGTCTAACTCAACCGATCATAGACTGGAAATTGTTATGTTCTGGTACATGGAGACGTTTTGAAGACTTCATGGACCTGATTTTCTCAAACTACGATGGAATTCTTATGGGTAACAATACTCCACGTCACCCGGTTACAATTTTCACGACCGGTTTGAAGAACATTCTGGACAGTTCGAGCGAACGATTTGGCGAGCCTGATCGCCCGACATGAATTCCATTGAACATTTATGGGACATAATGAGGAGGTCAGTTCGTGTACAAAATCATGCACTCGCATCATTTTCGCATTTACGGACAGCTAAGGAGTCAGCATGGCTCCATAATTTTATAGGTGACTTCCAACAGCTTCTTGAGTCCACGTGATGTCGAGTTGTTGCACTGCTTCGGGCAAAAGGAGGTCCGACACGATATTAGCAGACATGCCATAACTTTTCTCGCTTCATTATATACCAGCAACATTATATAGATGTGGAGCACTAATATTTAGTAAGAAAAACTGTTAATACTCGAAAGAAAAATAAGCAGGAAAATTCTGAGATCTGTTTATGATGAAAATAATGTATGGAATGGGGGGACAAGAAAGAATGAAGAATTAACGAGGCTGTACAAACAACCTAGTATAGTCGAAGTGCCATATAGGAAAAGATTGAACTGAGCGGACCATATAGTTATAGTAACAGAGAATAGAATACCTAGAATATCATTCTGCAGGACAGATAGAACTAGAGGAAGAGGAAGACCCAGAATTAGGTGGCGAGATAACATCCGGGAAGAGAAAGCTAGGACTAACATCAAGTGAGCGGACAGTACACTCGGCAGAAAGAAAAGGAATGGGCTCGCAATGGGGGTGTATGGTCGATAAGGCCATTGCCACATAATGACGAATGAATGAAATAAGATTTCCACCTGAAGCTAAGATTGGTAATTTGCATCAGATGATCACAAATGTGCACTTTGTGTAGTGCAGATACGTAGTATACTATGACTACAAAATTAATGTGTCAGATTTGGAATCAGTCAACTAATAGAAAATTTCTGAACAACATTCATATAGCGTCACTCGTAGGCAAAGGAAATGACAGATATCTGTTCATTAGCAGGATGCTGGAAAAATGCAGTCGGTCTACGAACAATGAAGTGGTGGTATGGCATTACTGAGCGGGGGCCATTCGGCCACTTGGTGCAAGTTTTTCTATTTGACCCCTCTTCGACGACTTGTGCGTCATTGTGATAAAGCTGAAATGAATAGATTGTGACAACATGAACACCCAGTCTACAAACGAAGAAAGTCTCCGATACCGGTGGGAATCGAAACTGGGGCAGCGAACACGACCATACCACGAGTATGCGAGGAAAATTGTTTACAAAATTCTCCGATGTTAATCTTAGAATATTGCTTAAGTGTGTTGAAGTCATGCCAGATAGGACTAACCAGGGAATATTGAACGTATACAAAGAACTGACAACACGAATGTAGGAAAAAAACTAGTGTGTTCTTATCTCGCCAAAGCCCACATACAAAGATCCTAGCACCAGTATTAAGTGATGAAGTAGGAATAGGTTCTAACGCTCCTCACATAGCGCTACCGTAGCAGCCGACAATAAAAGAGTAGATTTTTAGACGCATAAAGAGGCAATTAAGGAGTCATTTGATCCGCGCCGTGGATTTCACAATGGTTTTCAGGGTATTGACACTAGATGTAGATGTCCATACACTGAAATGGTAAACCGCGTTATTGTGACGATGAAGTAAGCATTTCCGTTAGAAACTGCGCCATTCTTCTGTTTTACTGGGCTGATGATAACAGGCATGATTTCAAGACGGTTTGAGTAAAGATAACCATTTGATTATTCTGGTATCAGTAGAACCTCGTTAAGCACTTCCGCTTACTTATTTGTTGCACTGTTGCCAAGAACACAGCTTTATGTCAAGAAATCGATATCGCGTCTTCCCAGCGAACATTCTTGACATTAGATCACTGCTCATGCTGTTATCAACAGTTTCTCCCTAGATGATTGATACGTTTAAAATAGCACGTATGGAGACACTAATACACTAAGGCTTTGAGTTGGATGTTCAGGAATATTGCTGAGGCAGAAGAGCGAAGCTCGTGTGTGAAACACTGGTCTAAATGAGTTGGACGTTATAGCTAAGGTACCCATACATTTTGTCCTGGTGCTGCTTACCTGTAGTACATCCATATCCTCTGGTAATATCCTGAAGTCCATCGTGAAAGACTATGAATTGACTGATGATATTCACTCTGTAGTATTACGCCTCCTGCAGCTGCCACCTAAATTAACACGTTTAATTACTCGATTCACGGTAGCGTGGATGATGTTTACTTTTTCTGTCTATTAGCAGCACATTTGTGCAACTGTACCTCTATGACGCCAAAGCTTCACTTCTTTTTTTTTAATTTTACACGTCTAGTTTCGTAGATACAAACTGGGAAGCAGATCTCCATGGTCAAGGAGAATGTAGATGGATCCTGTGCAGATGACAAGCAGCAAGGGTATATTACCTTAATCTACAATACAACACAGGAAGTAGCTTAACTTTTCAAGGATCTCCTCGACAGAACTGAAGGAGTGATCCGCGAGGGAACAGGAAGTGCGAGGATTGCTGCTAATATTTTTTAAATTTCGTGGTAGCCTACTGAAAAGGGATATAGCAGAAGAGAAAAAGGAAGGAGTATGAAAGTTGTTGAGAGTCAATACTCAAACGATGTGAAGAAGGTATTCTGTGAGTGTATATTAAGTGGATTTTCTGTGTGACTTAGGCATCCATAAGGGGTGGTCGGCAACGGGGGAAGGGGAGAGAGAGAGAGAGAGAGAGAGAGAGAGAGAGAGAGAGAGAGAGAGAGAGAGAGAGAACAGGTGCACTTGCTCCCCTCTGACAGAGTTTGTAAGTGCGACATCCAGTTCTGCAGTGTTTTTTGCAGCTGTTGTCCTCTTATTTTTCATGCAGTCCTCTTCAATGATCGTCTGCCACGATCACTCAAGATACAATTTCGTCCGCGTTGTGACTTAGAGGATGATGATTTCCCACTTTCCCAGTAGGCGTAATAAATCTTCAACGTAGCGCCTCTTGAAACACTAAACCCTTCGGCTCCTTGTTTACGGAAGTACCCACCGTACGAGCAGCAAGAGTTTGCCGACGTTCGAATTTCAATCACCAATTTTCTCCTCTGATTACGAAAACGTTCTGTAGGCACCCACCTACATAGGGAGAAATGACCATCACGATAAAATAGGCGAAATCAGGGCTCGAACAGAGAAATTTAAGTGCTCGTTTTTCCCGCGCGCCGTTCGAGAGTGGAACGATAGAGAGACAGCTTGAAGGTGGTTCGTTGAACCCTCTGCCAGGCACTTTATATTGAACTAGCTAACCCGGCGAACTCTGTTCCGCCTTAAAGCCAATAAATAACCAGACTTTGGATGTTAAGTTCAATTTTTTATTAGGAAATACAAATAAAAAATTAAGTATTTTAATGATTCTTTATTTTTTATGTTTTTGGTGCATAGCTTCCAATCTTCAGTTAAGTACTTTGTGATACACGACATTTTTTGTTTTATTATCAGGCGCAAGAAGAAACAACGCAGATGGTCTTCCGACCCGTGAACATGCCACATATAACTGACCATGTCGGAAACATGGACATTCCAGATTTAAACCACAAACTTTCAAGGATTGGCCTTGTGATCTGTTAATGGTCATGGCGAATGCAAGACGGATCGGAAATTGAAATTTTTAAACTCAAACGGAATATCGGTTGGGATCATCGGTATCCTCGGAATGAGAACTTCCTCACCTTCGAATTTTCCTTCGAGTGTCGTCGCGTAAGTAACATTGTTCATCAATTTACTTACCACCAAATGCGTACCGCTGCACAGTTTTGGTTGGTTTATGTTTCGAAGCATGATTACTGTGGAGCCAACTTTCAGACGTAAATTGTGCGGTGGTAAGCCAGGCAAATCCAAGTTGTTTAAAAATTCAATTGGATAGTTGGTGGCTTCATCTTCATTTGTTACACACCCAATAGATTTGAATGAGTGCATTTTACCAATGATCTCATTCTGAATTTTGTAGTCTAGGTCATCTACGTGTTTATTCGTAGCTGCTATAATTGCTCGCTCACTCAACCATTCATTACTTTTGTAGTTAGTAATGATGTTTTGGAATACTTTCTTGATAAGTTTGTCTTTCGATGAGACAAAGTTACAGAAATTATGAGGAAATGAAATCATTCCGCTCGATTCTTCGACCGATAGTTAGCAATTGCTCAGAGAAATGTTCAGCAGATGTATGCATAAGCAATGCAACTCTCATGTTTGTTGTCAGCCGAAGCTTCTTCACATAGCGCCATAGATTCGATGTTTTGAGGGTAGCATTTATTTCGTCTGCAGCCGTTGATCTCGGAAGTACAGGCAGTGTTTGGCGGAAATCGCCAGACAGTGAAATCATTGCACCTCCAAAAAGTACAAAAGTAAATAAATACCTTGACTGTCGGATTAAATCCTCGTTCTTCCATTCTGTCTTCCCCAAATGAAGTCATTAACTACTGTATTTTTGGGTGTTTGCAACAAAATGGCGTGATTCGGGTGTTTCGTCACAAAGCAATGAATGCAATGGCTCAGTTGGCGGAGTCAATAATGGCAATTTCGCTTTCCCACTAAGGCAGCACAATCCGTGAGTTTCTCCGGAAAACTTCAATGCGCCGCAATACTCGCAAAGAACGTCCATTGGCCCAATGCAAACGCAAGGATGCAAGCAGTAATCAGTGCTGCAATCGTATCTAAACGCTACTCGATTCAAAGCATCACGTGATAAATCTCTTCTTGTGCATCCGAAATTATCTACATGTTGATCTCTGTTGTTCGCTCGACGATTTCGCATTGCCAACCGATCCAACCGAGCCGTTTCACGGGCTGTCTCACTTTGCTCTTGTGACTGAAAAAAAATGGCTCTGAGCACTATGGGACTTAACATCTGAGGTCATCAGTCCCCTAGAACTTAGAACTACTTAAACCTAAGGACATCACACACATCCATGTCCGAGGCAGGATTCGAACCTGCGACCGTTGCGGTCGCGCGGTTCCAGACTGTAGTGCCTAGAACCGCTCGGACACACATCGTGCGGCCTTGTGATTGAGAAGCACGAAGTCGAGCCATACTAACGCAGCGCTCTTCACGCACAATTTGTTGTTCTTCTTCAGTCCTTTCATTCGCAATGTTTTATAGCGGTTGAACGGGATAAAAAGTATCCTATGTCCGTCTCCTGGTTCTAAGCTACCTCTCCACCAATTTTCAGCCAAATCGGTCCAGCCGTTCTTGAGTTATAATTAGTGTAACTAACACGACTTTCTTTTATACAGGGTATTACAAAAAGGTACGGCCAAACTTTCAGGAAACATTCCTCACACACCAATAAAGAAAAGATGTTATGTGGACATGTGTCAGAGCTCATTTTAGTTTCGTCAGTATGTACTGTACTTCCTCGATTCACCGCCATCATTTCATAGGGGATACTCTACCTGTGCTGCTAGAACAAGTGCCTTTACAAGTACGACACAACATGTGGTTCATGCACGATGGAGCTCTTCCACATTTCAGTCGAAGTGTTCATACTCTTCTCAACAACAGATTCGGTGACCGTTGGATTGGTAGAGGCAGACCAATTCCATGGCCTCCACGCTCTCCTGACCTCAACTCTCTTGACTTTCATTTATGGGGGCATTTGAAAGCTCTTGTCTACGCAACCCCGGTACCAAATGTAGAGACTCTTCGTGCTCGTATTGTGGACGGCTGTGATACAATACGCCATTCTCCAGGGCTGCATCAGCGCATCAGGGATTCCATGCGACGGTGGGTGGGTGCATGTATCCTGGCTAACGGAGGACTTTTGATCATTTCTTGCAACAAAGTGTTTGAAGTCACGCTGGTACGTTCTGTTGCTGTGTGTTTCCATTCCATGATTACTGTGGTTTGAAGAGAAGTAATAAAATGAGCTCTAACTTGGAAAGTAAGCGTTTCCGGATACATGTCCACATAACATATTTTCTTTCTTTGTGTGTGAGAAATGTTTCCTGAAAGGTTGGCCGTACCTTTTTGTAACACTCTGTATATATACAGGATGTCCCAGCTATCTTGTCCACCCAAAATATCTCTGGAACAATAACAGCTATTGGAAAACGACTTTCACTGATATCAATGTAGGGCTGGGGCCCATGAATGTACATATTTGGAAACATTCTAAAACGAAAGCATATATGTTTTTTAACATAAACTTATGTTGTTTTTTTAATGGACCTCCTATATTTTTTCTTCAGCAATCCATAGCATGACAAAGCACATACACAATGGCGTTGTTTGCATCGCAATATTCCCATTACATCCCGAGATATTGAGACGCGAAGTTGACGCTGGAAACACCCGACATGCGCTGCTAGCGCACGTCCTAAGGCTCAAGCGTGAACCCCATGCTGCCCGTAATCGCTATGTGATTGACATGTGTAATCACACCTCCATACTTATCAAGAGGTCCTAAACAACGGTAAAACTTTCAGTCCACTTGCTCGTTTCACTAAAACCTTCAACATGAATTTTACTACACTCCTGGAAATTGAAATAAGAACACCGTGAATTCATTATCCCTGGAAGGGGAAACTTTATTGACAAATTCCTGGGGGCAGATACTTCACATGATCACACTGACAGAACCACAGCCACATAGACACAGGCAACAGAGCATGCACAATGTCGGCACTAGTACAGTGTGTATCCACCTTTCGCAGCAATGCAGGCTGCTGTTCTCCCATGGAGACGATCGTAGAGATGCTGGATGTAGTCCTGTGGAACGGCTTGCCATGCCATTTCCACCTGGCGCCTCAGTTGGACCAGCGTTCGTGCTGGACGTGCAGACCGCGTGAGACGACGCTTCATCCAGTCCCAAACATGCTCCATGGGGGACAGAACCGGAGATCTTGCTGGCCAGGGTAGTTGACTTACACCTTCTAGAGCACGTTGGGTGGCACGGGATACATGCGGACGTGCATTGTCCTGTTGGAACAGCAAGTTCCCTTGCCGGTCTAGGAATGGTAGAACGATGGGTACGATGACGGTTTGGATGTACCGTGCACTATTCAGTGTCCCCTCGACGATCACCAGCGGTGTACGGCCAGTGTAGGAGATCGCTCCCCACACCATGATGCCGGGTGTTGGCCCTGTGTTCCTCGGTCGTATGCAGTCCTGATTGTGGCGCTCACCTGCACGGCGCCAAACACGCATACGACCATCATTGGCACCAAGGCAGAAGCGACTCTCATCGCTGAAGACGACACGGCTCCATTCGTCCCTCCATTCACGCCTGTCGCGACACCACTGGAGGCGGGCTGCACGATGTTGGGGCGTGAGCGGAAGACGGCCTAACGGTGTGCGGGACCGTAGCCCAGCTTCATGGAGACGGTTGCGAATGGTCCTCGCCGATACCCCAGGAGCAACAGTGTCCCTAATTTGCTGGGAAGTGGCGGTGTGGTCCCCTACGGCACTGCGTAGGATCCTACGGTCTTGGCGTGCATCCGTGCGTCGCTGCGGTCCGGTCCCAGGTCGACGGGCACGTGCACCTTCCGCCGACCACTGGCGACAACATCGATGTACTGTGGAGACCTCACGCCCCACGTGTTGAGCAATTCGGCGGTACGTCGACACGGCCTCCCGCATGCCCACTATACGCCCTCGCTCAAAGTCCGTCAACTGCACATACGGTTCACGTCCACGTTGTCGCGGCATGCTACCAGTGTTGAAGACAGCGATGGAGCTCCGTATGCCACGGCAAACTGGCTGACACTGACGGCGGCGGTGCACAAATGCCGCGCAGCTAGCGCCATACGACGGCCAACACCGCGGTTCCTGGTGTGTCCGCTGTGCCGTGCGTGTGATCATTGCCTGTACAGCCCTCTCGCAGTGTCCGGAGCAAGTATGGTGGGTCTGACACACCGGTGTCAATGCGTGTTTTTTTCCATTTCCAGGAGTGTATTACGAGTGAATGATTAAGTATCACTTGCGCTAGATTCACAGTAAAGTAAACTTTTAACGTTGAAGGCATTACCTTTTTAGTAACGGATTAACGATAAGCGAAGTTAACTTTGTGACTAACATTGCGGTACACAGATATGTTACAAAACCGCATCACCCCTAGCCTATGGGATAAATACTTGCTGGAATGTACGACGTTAATGCAGGATGGCAGCAGACCGTATTATTCGTTTCGGACCTCTTGATAAGTGTGGAAGTGTGATTACGCATGTCAATCACATCGCGATTACGGGCAGCATGGGGTTCACACCTGAGCCTCAGGACGTGCGTTAGCAGCGCATGTCGGGTGTTTCAAGCGTCAACTTCGCGTCTTAATATCTCGGAATGTAATGGGAATATTGCGATGCAATCAACGCCATTGTGTATGGGCTTTGTCATGCTATGGATTGCTGAAGAAAAAATATAGGAGGTCCATTTAAAAAACATAAGTTTGTGTTAAAAAACACATATGCTTTCGTTTTAGAATGTCTCCAAATATGTACATTCATAGGCCCCAGCCCTACATTGATACCGGTGAAAGTCGTTTTCGAATAGCTGTTATTGTTCCAGAGATATTTTTGGTGGACAAGATAGCTGGGACACCCTGTAGATAGCAGAGTAATCACATAGATGTAGATGTAGACTTAGCTCTGACATAATGCACTCTGAGCTACACAGAACTCTCTTCTGATCACGACTGACACTTGCAACGTTATGTGTACCTTGCACAGTTACCATTCGTGTTCAAACACAGTAGCACAACCTGTTTGCTTGGGTAGCATCTGCATTTATGTTCAGACATGCCTTCTAGCAGTGTTCCCATATTTTTATCCAACCCTTGCTTGTATACTAGCTGAAATAAAAAGTTACACCAATATAAGTGAATTTTTTTTCACCATGTTTCGAAGTGTGTACCTTGTAGCAGGAAGGCACCTGACTGAACTGATTGAGCGATCAATAAGAAGTTCACTGGGATTTATTTTCAGCACTGAACGACACATTCCATTACGAATGTGTACAAAAGGGTAAAGTGGAGTGTGGTGATGAATGAAGGAAAAGCTGAAAAATCACTGCAAATGATCCTCAAGATTTTCACGTAATACAAATGCAGCATTTGACTAGGACTTCAAATAAATATATTCAACAGCTGGCAACAGTATACAAAACAGACATAAGAACATGGTGCAATGGTGCGTGTATGATTTCTGTGCTATCTTGACAAGATTGCACAGTGGTGTAGGCAGATGAATAGCACCAGAAGCAGACTATCAAACTCATGTATGAAAGAACTCCAATACACTATAAGTAATAAAACATTTGTACTGAAGAAGAAATAGAAAAGATCAGAATTTCCTGTAGGGCATACGTGCAATGGCTCAATATATAGCTGCATTTCGAGAGTTGTATTTAATTGAAGGAATATATGTACTTCAGATCTCTGAAGATGCCTCGAAACATTAATGCGAAATGCGTCTGGCAAAACGTTGAATGTCCAGACACTCTGTGACCAAAATGATACTGAAACAGAGGATGTCAGAATAAGGGCCGAAATACTAAATGTCTTTTTCCAAAGCTATTTCACAGAGGAAGACTGCACTGTAGTTCCTTTTATAGATTGTCGCACAGATGACAAAATGGTAGATATCGAAATAGATGACAGAGGGATAGAAAAACAATTAAAATCGCTCAAAAGAGAAAAGGCCGCTGGACCTGATGGGATACCAGTTCGATTTTACACCTTCTTGTAACGGTGTACCGCAGGTCTCTGGAAGAGCGTAGTGTTCCAAAAGATTGGAAAGGGACACACGTCATCCCCGTTTTCAAGAAGGAACGTCGAACAGATGTGCAGAACTATAGACCTATATCTCTAACGTCGATCAGTTGTAGAATTTTGGAACACGTATTATGTTCGAGTATAATGACTTTTCTGGAGACTTGAAATGTACTCTGTAGGAATCAGAATGGGTTTCGAAAAAGACGATCGTGTGAAACACAGCTCGCGCTATTTGTCCACTAGACTCAGAGGACCACAGACACGGGTTCCCAAGTAGATGCCGTGTTTCTGGACTTCCGCAAGGCATTCGATACAGTTGCCCACAGTCGTTTAAGGAACAAAGTAAGAAAATATGGACTATCAGACCAATTGTGTGATTGCATTGAGGAGTTCCTAGATAACAGAACGCAGCATGTCATTCTCAATGGAGAGAAGTCTTACGAAGTAAGAGTGATTTCAGGTGTGCCACAGGGGAGTGTCTTAGGACCGTCGCAGTTCACAATGAACATAAATGACCTTGTGGATGACATCGAAAGTTCATTGAGGCTTTTTGCGGATGACGCTGTAGTATATCGAGAGGTTGTAACAATGGAAAATTGTACTGAAATACAGGAGGATCTGCAACGAATTGACGCATGGTGCAAGGAATGGCAATTGAATCTCAATGTAGACAAGAGTAATGTACTGCGAATACATAGAAAGATAGATCCATTATCATTTAGCTACAAAATAGCAGGTCAGCATCTGGAAGCAGTTAATTCCATAAATTATATGGGAGTACGCAATAAGGAGTGATTTAAAATTGAATGATCATATAAAGTTGATTGTCGGTAAAGCAGATGCCAGACTGAGATTCATTGGAACTATCCTAAGGAAATGCAATCCGAAAACAAAGGAAGTAGGTTACAGTGCGCTTGTTCGCCCACTGCTTGTTATACTGCTCAACAGTGTGGGATCCGTACCAGATAGGGTTGATAGAAGAGATAGAGAAGATTCAACGGAGAGCAGCGCGCTTCGTTACAGGATCATTTAATAATCGCGAAAGCGTTACGGAGATGATAGATAAACTCCAGTGGAAGAGAGACGCTCAGTAGCTCGATACGGGCTTTTGTTGAAGTTTCGAGAACATACCTTCATCGAGGTTTAAGCAACATATTGCTATGCGTAGGACGGAGCAATATGCTGCTTGAAACCTCGATGAAGGTATGTTCTCGAAACTGCGAAAGCGAATAGACCGTGAGGATAAAATTAGGGAGATTAGAGCCCACACAGAGGCATACCGACAATCTTTCTTTTCACGAACAATCCGAGACTAGAATAGAAGGGAGAACCGATAGAGGTGCTCAAGGTACCCTCCGGCACACACCGTCAGGTTGCTTGCGGAGGATGGTTGTAGATGTAGATGTAGAACTGCATTTTTGTACTTCCACATGGAAGCACAAAAATGGCACTGAAAACTGGCAGAGAGGAAATTCTTTTAAAAATTGTAGTTGCATAATAAATGACATTCATTAATTACTCCCTAATCATGACAACTCACGTCTTCCAACCATCGAATGAATATCTTAAGCTCTGTAGATATATCCAATATGATGCCTCCCAATGCCAAAAGCTCGCCAACTCCAATATTTTTTGTGACTTTCCTGTGGTTTTATCGAGTATCAATTTTCTTCCAAGTGAACAGGCTGTGAGAAACTTTCCTTAAATACAACGGATTTCACATACGAAACGACCCCTTTTATTCACTGCCCTGAGGACACCTACTGCCAACGTTTCACTTACGGTCAAATTGCTCTGAGCCTATAATGAAGGAATTGCGGGGAAAAAGCAGTCACTGAAGTAAATTCTTGTAGCCTGTGCTCTTATGCCACGCCCACAACGGACGCGCCGCGCAGCTAAAAACCGAGAAAGGATGTTCCGCGCAGCGTGGTGAATCCGGTATGTGCGTGGTTCTCGCTAGAGTCCCCAAAGGATACGGTGGACGATGCGCAGTGTCCAGTTCTTGTCCAAAGCGCTGGCTGAGTTCATTCGTCTGTTCGGAAGGCTAGGCCGACATTGTATGCCCGCTTTCGGCCGGTACGCGATGTGCTACGATGACACAATCGAGACGAACGCTCCGCAGTCTTTCTGAAACGATTTTACAGAAAGATCGGTAAAAAAATATAATTTTTGTGTTACTAATACATTTTTACGTCAGCTGCATGACGAAATGCCCATCATTGCGCTTAAGTTATAGTAATTATTGTGATATTTCCATTTAAGTAAGACACTGCACGACATTCGAAAAAGTATGTATGGAGTATAGGCGTCGCTATGATTTTGCATTCAGTGCATATTACATAATATGTTGCTGCATATGAAACGTAGCTAATATATTGAATTTTTCATTAGACTTAGGTGGAAGTCACTATCTGTTATCAAACTCAGGAAAACTGATTTTATACAGCACACTCATTTGCAATCACACACACACACACACACACACACACACACACACACACACACACACACATGTACATGCCAGCAATGCCAGCAATAAAGCCAGTCTGAAATATCCACAACATTCCTCACATTTCACAAATGATTTGAGATATCGAAATGAGATATTGGCAAATTACATCTATCTACATCTACATCCATACTCCGCAAGCCACCTGGCGGTGTGTGGCGGAGGGTACCCTGAGTACCTCTATCGGTTCTCCATTCAATTCGAGTCTCGTATTGTTCATGTAAACAAGGATTGTCGGTATGCTTCTGTGTGGGCTCCACCTGGCGGTGTGTGGCGGAGGGTACCCTGAGTACCTCTATCGGTTCTCCATTCAATTCGAGTCTCGTATTGTTCATGTAAACAAGGATTGTCGGTATGCTTCTGTGTGGGCTCTAATCTCTCTGATTTTATCCTCATGGTCTCTTCGCGAGATATACGTAGGAGGGAGCAATATACTGCTTGACTCTTCGGTGAAGGTATGTTCTCCAAACTTTAACAAAAGCCCGTACCGAGCTACTGAGCGTCTCTCCTGCAGAGTCTTCCACTGGAGTTTATCTATCATGTCCGTAACGCTTTCGCGATTATTAAATGATCCTGTAACGAAGCGCGCTGCTCTCCGTTGAATCTTCTCTATCTCTTCTATCAACCCTATCTGGTACGGATCCCACACTGTTGAGCAGTATTCAAGCAGTGGGCGAACAAGCGTACTGTAACCTACTTCCTTTGTTGTCGGATTGCATTTCCTTAGGATAGTTCCAGTGAATCTCAGTCTGGCATCTGCTTTACCGACAATCAACTTTATATGATCATTCCATTTTAAATCACTCCTAATGCGTACTCCCAGATAATTTATGGAATTAACTGCTTCCAGATGCTGACCTGCTATTTTGTAGCTAAATGATAAGGGATCTATCTTTCTATGTATTCGCAGCACATTACTCTTGTCTACATTGAGATTCAATTGCCATTCCTTGCACCATGCGTCAATTCGTTGCAGATCCTCCAGCATTTCAGTACAATTTTCCACTGTTGCAACCTCTCGATATACTACAGCATCATCCGCAAAAAGCCTCAGTGAACTTCCGATGTCATCCACCAGGTCATTTATGTATATTGTGAATAGCAACGGTCCTATGACACTCCGCTGCCGCCCACCTGAAATCACTCTTACTTCAGAACTCTTCTCTCCATTGAGAATGACATGTTGCGTTCTGTTATCTAGGAACTCTTCAATCCAGTCGCAGAATTGGTCTGATAGTCCATATGCTCTTACTTTGTTCATTAAACGACTATGGGGAACTGTATTGAACGCCTTGCGGAAGTCAAGAAACACGGCATCTACCTGTGAACCCGTGTCTATGGCCCTCTGAGTCTCGTGGACGAATAGCGCGAGCTGTGTTTCACACGATCGTCTTTTCGAAACCCATGCTGATTCCTACAGAGTACATTTCAAGTCTCCAGAAAAGTCATTATACTCGAACATAATACGTGTTCCAAAATTCTACAACTGATCGACGTTAGAGATATAGGTCTATAGTTCTGCACATCTGTTCGACGTTCCTTCTTGAAAACGGGGATGACGTGTGTCCCTTTCCAATCTTTTGGAACACTACGCTCTTCCAGAGACCTGCGGTACACCGTTACAAGAAGGTGTAAAATCGAACTGGTATCCCATCAGGTCCAGTGGCCTTTCCTCTTTTGAGCGATTTTAATTGTTTCTCTACCCCTCTGTCGTCTATTTCGATATCTACCATTTTGTCATCTGTGCGACAATCTATCTAGAGAAGGGACTACAGTGCAGTCTTCCTCTGTGAAACAGCTTTGGAAGAAGACATTTAGTATTTCGGCCTTTAGTCTGTCATCCTCTGTTTCAGTACCATTTTGGTCACAGAGTGTCTGGACATTTTGTTTTGATCCACCTACCGCTTTGACATAGGACCAAAATTTCTTAGGATTTTCTGCCAAGTCACTACATAGAACTTTACTTTCGAATTCATTGAACGCCTCTCGCATAGCCCTCCTCACACTACATTCCGCCTCGCGTAATTTTTGTTTGTCTGCAAGGCTTTGGCTATGTTTATGTTTGCTGTGAAGTTCCCTTTGCTTCCGCAGCTGTTTTCTAACTCGGTTGTTACCACGGTCACTCTTTTCCATCTCTTACGATCTTGCTTGGCACATACTCATCTGACGCATATTGTACGATGGTTTTGAACTTTATCCACTGATCCTCAACACTATCTGCACTTGAGACAAAACTTTTGTGTTGAGCCATCAAGTACTCTGAAATCTGCTTTTTGTCACTTTTGCTAAACAGAAAAATCTTCCTACCTTTTTTAATATTTCTATTTACGGCTGAAATCATCGATTCAGTATCCGCTTTATGATCACTGATTCCCTGTTCTGCATTAACTGATTCAAATAGTTCGGGTCTGTTTGTCACCAGAAGGTCTAATATGTTATCGCCACGAGTCGGTTCTCTGTTTAACTGCTCAAGGTAGTTTTCAGATAAAGCACTTAAAAAAAATTCACTGGATTCTTTTTCCCTGCCACCCGTTATGAACGTTTGAGTCTCCCAGTCTATATCCGGCAAATTAAAATCTCCACCCAGAACTATAACATGGTGGCGAAATCTACTCGAAATATTTTCCAAATTATTCTTCAGATGCTCAGCCATAACAGCTGCTGAGCCCGGGGGCCTATAGAGACATCCAATTACCTTGTCTGAGCCTGCTTTAACCGTGACCTTCACCCAAATCATTTCACAATTCGGATCTCCGTGAATTTCCTTCGATATTATTTCACTTCTTATCGCTATAAACACGCCTCCCCCTTCACTGTCCAGCCTGTCTCTGCGGTATACATTCCAATTTGAGTTTAGGATTTCATTACTGTTTAGAACACAGAAAGAGGAGAGTATTTTGCCACATGGTTGTAATGCAAACCTTGATTATCTATCACATTATTCCACTAACTATAGATTTTTTGATTAAGGAATGTAATTTTTAAGGACCTTCGATAGCTGGTGAAATGAGAAATGCTGTGAGTTTTGGAACAGCATAAGTGAGAAC
Source organism: Schistocerca gregaria (assembly GCF_023897955.1). Taxonomy (NCBI): domain Eukaryota; kingdom Metazoa; phylum Arthropoda; class Insecta; order Orthoptera; family Acrididae; genus Schistocerca; species Schistocerca gregaria. The sequence continues at coordinate 173,767,476 of NC_064922.1, read as the reverse complement.
ATTAATTTTTTTTAGGAAGGGTATGCTTTTTCATAAGTTATTGGCTTTACTTTTCTTCAGTCCCTCACTCAATAAACTTAATAACCCACGGTTTCAGAAATCTCTCACAGTTGCATCTGCACAGTATGTTAGTGAGATGACATTGTGTAAACTCCACTGTGTTTTGGAAAGAGAAGCAAATTTTAACAGGCCAACAAGATAAATGTAGGTGTTGCTCAATGTTTGCCCCTCATGACGCGCTCCTTACAGTTACTAGTTTTTAACAAGCCAGGTGAAAATAAATCGCTGCTTTTGTTGCATTCTGAGCAGAATTCTTTTTAGGTATTAACCAAAGTAGATGTGACAGTGTACCTTTTTGAATGGCCACAATGCAAGTGTGGGCATGCAGAGCTCCACCTAATATTTACAAAAAATGTGAGCATAGGCTTCATTTTAGAACGGTACTTTCCCTCCAGCTGCTTGGCACTTCCTCTTCAGTGCCTGCCTGCGACCCCCACCACTAGCACTGCACCCACACATGTTCTGCCAATTGTGCGTCTACTGGCCATGTTACTCTGCGTGGACTCTGCTAGGTCAGAACGAGGTGATTGTGTGTACCAACAGGAGACACATCCCCAGATTTGTTTCGATTGGAATCATCAGGAAACTTAAACACTTAAACTAGCTGCGAAAAACCTTGACAGAAAGAAGATCTTAGTTTGAATAAGGCACATTGGACAGGGTAAGTAATGCACCTCTCGACACATGTCACGCATTCGGACAGCATACTGTAGCCGGCCGCGGTGGTCTCGCGGTTCTAGGATCTCAGTCCGGAACCGCGGGACTGCTACCGTCGCAGGTTCGAATCCTGCCTCGGGCATGGATGTGTGTGATGTCCTTAGGTTAGTTAGGTTTAAGTAGTTCTAAGTTCTAGGGGACTGATGACCACAGCAGTTGAGTCCCATAGTGCTCAGAGCCATTTGAACCAGCATACTGTAACTAAATTTCGAAAATGACCCAACAAACAAAGATGCAACTTAATGCACACGATAAATATCTATAGCCTGATGACTGAAGTTCAGATGAATCTGTACAACAACAACGGTATAGTAGCAGCAGCGATGCAAATGGTGTACTAACTTCATCTGACCACACTCCTCAGTACAACGATGTCCAATACAATACTTAACCACTGATCCATAAGCCACATCTGACCCCTCCACCTCTTTATTCCGCAAGAGAGGCAGCCATGTCGCCACTTCAGAAGGGACGTAATGTGCTTGCTTCAGAGGAATTTGTTAATCATTTTAGCTCGAAAGCTGCTTCTATATGTTTTTCAGTGTGTCATTAACAACACTTCCAATTTTCCCACTTTGTTTGTGCATTTTTACTGACAAGCTCAATCACTGGAAGTATGCAGTGAACATGTAGTTTGTTCATAACATTCTGAATAAATTGAGGGATGGACTGAAAGAAGCAAGCACTGTCCATGGAATCCCAGTACACATCAAGCCGAGGGAGATGAGTTGGTGTGGGCGAACAGGCAGCACTTCCATCACGCAGTGCTGGCACAACATTTGTGACTACTGATTTGGCAGAGCACAGCAGGACAATCACTTCGCAACGTCTACAGTACTAACAGGTATTGTATTTGCAGATCTCCTATGTTGGTAGCGGGCCGACTTGAAACACTTTACATTACATTTATCGCTTTCCATGGATCCCTTGGAGAGGAGTCTCTGGGATGTGGGAAGAGTCAAAGTTTTTTTTTTCTCAGATACATGGATATAGAGCAAGTCTAATGTAGACATAGTTATGAGCTATAATCCTTGTGAAGATATTCATCGATGGAGTAGAAGGAGTCGGCCAACAGGAAGTTCTTTAATTCACTCTGAAACCGATCTTTATCACTTACAAGACCTTTTATACGCTCTGGTAAGTTATTGAATATATGAGCATTCATGTATTTGACTCCTTTTTGTACTAAAGTTAAGCTTTTATAGTCCATATACACATTGTTTGCCAGCCGGGCTGGCCGAGCGGTTCTAGTCGCTACAGTCTGGAACCGCGAGACCGCTACGGTCGCAGGTTCGAATCCTGCCTCGGGCATGGATGTGTGTGCTGTCCTTAGATTAGTTAGGTTTAAGTAGTTCTAAGTCCTAGGGGACTGTTGACCTCAGAAGTTAAGTCCCATAGTGCTCAGAGCCATTTTTGAACAGATTGCTTTTGACATCTTGGATATTCGGGAATCCAGATGGATGTTCTCGTCGTTCTCGCACGATATTTCAACAGCGTGCCTCGCTGTCTTCTTCAGGTGCTACCTGAGACTGGTCCTTGGGTCGATCGAGTCCAGTATTTATGCCTGGGAGGAGCTGACCGATTAGGGAACGCCCAGCTCCTCCCAGGCATAAATACTGGACTCGATCGACCCAAGGACCAGTCTCAGGTAGCACCTGAAGAAGACAGCGAGGCACGCTGTTGAAATATCGTGCCAGAACGACACGAACATCCGGCTGGATTCCCGAATATCCAAGATGTCAACAGATCGCTGGGAAAGCATGAAGAATTACATCAGATAGCTTTTGGTTCAGGTATTATAATCATGTTTTGCACTATTTTATGTAAAAAGAGACATGCTGGAAATGACAAACGACATCTATGAGTATATGTACTAAGAAGTAGTAGTTAGAATACCAAGTCCCATAAAAAGATGTGTGCATGATGATCTAGGACTGACACCAGATATAATTCTAATGACTCGTTTCTGCATTTTGAAAATGTTCTCTTTGTGAGAGGAGTTTCCCCAAAAGATGATTCCACAACTCATTAGTGAATGAAAATAGGCCGAATAAACTAACTTCATCATTTTCAAATCACCTATTTCTGCTATTATGCCTATTGCAAATGTAGCTGAACTAAGGCGTTTCATTAAGTCTAGAGTGTGTGTTTTCCAGTTTAGGTTGTGGTCAATTTCTAGTCCTAACAATTTGACACTTTCTACAAGCTTTACTTTCATTGTTTGAATACATTATACTCATAGCGTCAGGTATTCTTTGTGAGGTACTAAACTGTATGCACTGGGTCTTGTCAAAATTCAGTGACAATCCATTTATGTGAACCACTCATTGATGCTTACAAATATTTCATTAGCTGATTGCTCAGTGAGATCACGGGTACAGTTTTTTTTTATACCAGTACTTGTATCATCTGTAAATAAGACAAAATTTTCATTTTGTGACACTGAGAGGTGGCATGAGCCCCCTCTCATATTTCTATCTTAGTCTGAGTAATTCGATCTTCCACTCTATTTGTATAAGGTGAAAAGTTGCTATTCCTTCACACGCGGACTTCCCACGCAGCGTCTCTCGTCACCTGGGTGATCCGGTGACAGGCAGGTTCTGCTGATCTTGAAAGAGTTAAGCCGACGGGTGTGAGGAAGTCGAGTGAATGCTTTCCAGACGCCGACATTGGCATAATAGCGGCGGAGACGCGCCCGCAAGGGCCTGACGGAGCGGCTGGGCTAGAGGTTCCGCTACTTCGCAGAAACTTAGCGAAAACACTTTCTGGCGGGCTACCAGCGAGGCGTGGGAATGACTTGGGTACCCAGGCAGTCTTGGCGGGTAAATTCCCGCTATTTCTGCAAAATCGTAACTATGATTGGCTTGCTCAGGGCATAGCTCTGTGACGTAGCAAAATCAGCGCAGAAATTGGCGCCTAGAGTCTTCATTGGTGGAATGGTAGTCCTTCCGCAATAGAGTGGAATTTTCCGCCAGTTTTCGAGTTGCTGATTGGAACGCTTAACCACGGCCACTGTCGTGGGGGCGGGAATGTTCTGTGTTGGGTTTGTACGGGTGCTCTTGTAGTGGTCGGCTCTCGGCTTTCGGTCAGAGCAGGTTACAAGACTCAGCTCTCGCTGCTCTGGACAGCCTGCCTTTCGTTGGCTGTCTAATATTCTTTTATTTGATTGTAACTGTTTAACGAAGTTGCTGAAGTTTCGACTTCAACGTAACTTTCTGAGTACAAGCGGCCTATGTTGTTTGTCTTGAGCAGTTTTATCTAAAGTCGACTGTATTAGAATTACTGTCTGACTTCGCTTGTTAAAAATCAATAACTGTTCCGTCAGTGATTGTGTGGCGAGCCTTCTTCGACTCCCTCAGAGGCGCATTTGTATTGCTAGGAAGTCTTTAGTCTGGAACAACCAGACCAGGATAATTTGTTTCGGACTATACTCGCGGCATTATCATCACCACGATGGGACGTCGAAGTAACCAGCCATCGCCTCCAGTACGCCAGATCGTGTCCGCGCAGTTAAGAAGACAGCTTGGTAATGTACGTCCGCAGCACCGGCAAAGCAGGCAATTTTGCTAGGTGATAATCAGAGCTCAGCAGAGCGCGCCTGTTCGTCTTTTCTAACTTTGTTCTGTCTTGGGTATTCATTGTCTGAGTTCTCACTACTGTAGAAGCAACTAATGTTGGGTTGGCTGTGTGTTTCTCTTAAGATTTGAGTTGCAAGGAATTGGCTCCACATACCACTTCGTCATAAATGTCACAATCTAGTTTAGGGACAACTTCACCCGTACAGCATTTATTTGAGTATCCAGTTTGAGCCAATTTGATGTACTGTAAATGTTTCATGTGTTTTTGTTTATTATTTTGTGTTTAGTCCTAATAAATCATATTGTTATTTTGGACAAAACTTTCATTCTGTTAATCGGTAGAGCAACCCTATCATGTCTCACTACGTTAATGAAACCTTCCTTTATTTAACTTATTTATCAAATTAAATTATTGCAGGTGCCAAACTCTTTTCTACTCCACTTGCAGGGTCGATTACAGTCAGTTCGCGTATCTTTTTAATCCATGTGCAACAGCGAAAGTCGGATTTAGAAAAAGGGTGGGGGGGGGGGGGGTCTTAGAGCATCATTTACATATGTAGATTCTAGAAGAATTTAATGTTAAATACACTGCTAGCCCCGGCACCTCGCAACACTGCATATGGAAGGTCATTAATACACTCCTGGAAATGGAAAAAAGAACACATTGACACCGGTGTGTCAGACCCACCATACTTGCTCCGGACACTGCAAGAGGGCTGTACAAACAATGATCACACGCACGGCACAGCGGACACACCAGGAACCGCGGTGTTGGCCGTCGAATAGCGCTAGCTGCGCAGCATTTGTGCACTGCCGCCGTCAGTGTCAGCCAGTTAGCCGTGGCATACGGAGCTCCATCGCAGTCTTCAACACTGGTAGCATGCCGCGACAGTGTGGACGTGAACCGTATGTGCAGTTGACGGACTTTGAGCGAGGGCGTATAGTGGGCATGCAGGAGGCCAGGTGGACGTACCGCCGAATTGCTCAACACGTGGGGCGTGAGGTCTCCACAGTACATCGATGTTGTCGCCAGTGGTCGGCGGAAGGTGCACGTGCCCGTCGACCGTGGACGGGACCGCAGCGATGCACGGATGCACGCCAAGACCGTAGGATCCTACGCAGTGCTATAGGGGACCGCACCGCCACTTCCCAGCAAATTAGGGACACTGTTGCTCCTGGGGTATTGGCGAGGACCATTCGCAACCATCTCCATGAAGCTGGGCTACGGTCCCGCACACCGTTAGGCCGTTTTCCGCTCACGCCCCAACATCGTGCAGCCCGCCTCCAGTGGTGTTGCGACAGGCGTGAATGGAGGGACGAATGGAGATGTGTCGTCTTCAGCGATGAGAGTCGCTTCTGCCTTGGTGCCAATGATGGTCGTATGCGTGTTTGGCGCCATGAAGGTGAGCGCCACAATCCGGACTGCATACGACCGAGGCACACAGGGCTAACACCCGGCATCATGGTGTGGAGAGCGATCTCCTACACTGTCCGTACACCTTTGGTGATCGTCGAGGGGACACTGAATAGTGCACGGTACATCCAAACCATCATCGAAACCATCGTTCTACCATTCCTAGACCGGCAAGGGAACTTGCTGTTCCAACAGGACAATGCACGTCTGCATGTATCCCGTGCAACCCAACGTGCTCTAGAAGGTGTAAGTCAACTACCCTGGCCAGCAAGATCTCCGGATCTGTCCCCCATTGAGCATGTTTGGTACTGGATGAAGCGTCGTCTCACGCGGTCTGCACATCCAGCTCGAATGCTGGTCCAACTGAGTTGCCAGGTGGAAATATCATGGCAAGCAGTTCCACAGGACTACATCCAGCATCTCTACGATCGTCTCCATGGGAGAATAGCAGCCTGCATTGCTGCGAAAGGTGGATATACACTGTACTAGTGCCGACATTGTGCATGCTCTGTTGCCTGTGTCTATGTGCCTGTGGTTCTGTCAGTGTGATCATGTGATGTATCTGACCCCAGGAATTTGTCAATAAAGTTTCCCCTTCCTGGGACAATGAATTCACGGTGTTCTTATTTCAATTTCCAGGAGTGTATATAATAAGAACAACAAGGGACGTAAAACAGAGCCCTGGGGCACCCCTTGTCTGATGATTTCATATTCTGAATGACAATTGTTCTATGGTAAGTCTGATTCAGACACACACTGTTTCCTGTTAAAAAGATAGGTGAGAACCATGAGGCTTGTCACCCAATATCGACCGACTTCTGTTTCAGCCGATGCAGAACCAGGGAGCCCCATTCAGGACATTGTAAAGAAACGCTAAGTCACTCTACGCCATATGCGATTCTCATCGCTACGCGTTTGTGATCGGCTTGGCATGGCACGCCCGAGTCGACGCGCTTTGCGCTTAATAACTTTCTTATTCTTTTATATTTTGTTATTACTTATCTTTTCACGTGGAGTATGGCTAATTGCCAGTGGTAGATCCGTGATAACAGGTCAAATAACAACACAGTTGTTGAAATAATAAGAAAAGCCGACAGTCGGTTCTAGAGAAGCAGAGTGTTCCAGCTACCCGCGTTTGGGAGGCGCCCGTTGTTGAGAGGCCCAATGCAAAGTGGAAGGGATATAGAGTATTTCCACTAAACTGAACGGGGTTCTTCGAAACTAAACTTCCGTTACACCTGAAACGAAAAGCCTACCATGTGCTTACGGTTTTGACTGTGGGACATGGGCTTTTAGTGCAAAACATTTATTACACTGAGGGTTAGATAAATGTTGACAATTGCAAGAAGACACAAAACAAATTAAACGAAATGATAAGAAAACATATGCAGCAGAAGACATCATGCTTTAGCTATGGCCATCGTATTGGAGCAAAATTGTTTTAATTGTTATTATTGGCCAGTTTCGAGAAAATGATATTTATCATCATATTACTCGCCAGAATATGAAAAGCCACCAGTGTACATTACAGTTGAAATACGTGGTCGAGGTTGGTCAACAGAGACATATAAAACTTTAATTAAAAAAACACAACTTAGCAGAACTGTGACATCATTTAACTAATATTTCACGGCTGTGGGCGCAAGTGTAGCGAAAGCAGCTGTAATGAAATTGGATGAATGGGACATATAAGCAGGCAATGGTCAACCCAGCAATGTCTGATAGATGCTAGAAGATAAAAACAGATGGGAACCTAGTGGATGATGTGTAGATGGCATTATAAACCGTTCTGGAGCAACGTGTATTCCTCTAGCTGAGATTATAATGAACACAAAAGTCTGGAGGAGTAATATGTCGCACAATAAAATCCAAATGGCAGACGATGACGAAGGATTGCCAACTATTTATCTGATTCTATGATTCTCTCCTCTCTTCTCTCTTTCTCCCTCTCTCTCTCTCTCTCTCTCTCTCTCTCTCTCTCTCTCTCAGTCACTCTCGTTCGAAATAGCTGCCAGGTTGCAGGGGTGGAGTCAGGGGGGGGGGGGGGGGGTTGAGGGGCAAGTTCATGCATTACAGACACTGTCAAATACAGACTCTACAAACCGAAGGCAACGTGATGACAAATAACATAAGTCACTCTCTGTGTGGGAATCACATATTGTGCGATTGCTTTGGGGATGCTGACATTGGCGTGTATGGAAATTTAGATCGGTCCTGGAGATGTGCTTGAATAGTGAAAGTGGTGTAACTGTCGGCATTGGAGTGCCACTAAGATCATGTTTCTTTTTCTTTTATTTTAGTTAGTGGCTTTTGGTACGTGCCCACTCAGCCATCTCAACCATGGAATATGAATTATTACAATACAAAGGGCAACACAATATCCAGTCCATGAACGGTGAAAATCTTGAATCTGGTTGGGAATTGAATTGGTGCCCGGACACTCAGCAATCTGCTGCACTGACAGCACAGTTACTCGTGCAAGTCTGTCCGGTTTACGCCCCTACCATGAGAGCAGGTGCACAATGTTGTGTACCTCAGCCATCTTCGAGCACTGAAGTTACACAGAAGAAGAATAAACTATCCATACAGAAAATCGACACTGAGAGTTTAATTTCTCAAACGAGTTTGAAGGACCGAAGGCAATGAAATCGAGCAATTTCTATGTGACGACGTCCGGACTGATTATAATGATCTTATCGGCATCCATCTTTCAGCTGTGACCAGCGTCGTGTAAGTGGAGATGGTCAACGACATGGCTTGCAAACAGGATTTACAATGTGGCATGAAGTGGTCTTAAATTCCGACATTCATACAGACATATAAGTAATTTGCAGAGGAACATGCAGGGCTTGGACAGAGGATGGTCCAGGTATTTGAACTACCATTTGAAGTTCCTGGAGAGACAGTGGTTACTGTGCTGAGCACCAATGGAAAAGTGATTAGCCATATGGCTTAAGCGTGGGTGCACTTCACCACTTACCCAGTTCTTAATGGGGTGTGATAGGTCCGCATCAAGCTTTCCACAAGTCTTCTGTCCCATTTGGACATTAGTGGTTGTTGTGCCGTCATCATCTGTGGCGGTCAACCGAAGACATTTTAGGGATGTGGCTAAGGTCATGTCCATTCCAGCTATCTACAACGTCGAATTACTCAGTTACTACCAGGGGAGAAGTAGGTGATGACTGTGCCATTGGTGCTCCTATTGCCTTATGTCGAGGCTCCCCATGTCACTCACTACTCGCCGACCGTGGCGTCGTCTTCCTCCAGAGTAGCAGCAGGACGATATTGAAGGAACAAAGACGTTGACAGAGCCTTTATCGCGAAATGGTGGGATGAAACAGGTGATGGGGATGAAAGTCGTCGCCAAGGTTATGCCAAACGACACCTTCTTCCATGAAGTCCTCGACAGTCAGAACCTGGGGGCGTCTTCAGACACTAATGACCATGTGCACAAACAAAAGTCTATGAAGCCGGACACTATCTCAGGAAGAAGATGATCCCAAAGACAGCGACATATATTCACAGGACGATACAGTCACGGAACCACCAGTCGAATCCCATTTAGGGGCAGCATCGACTAGTCATAGACAACGACATGCCTATGGATGTAGAACAGCAGATGAAACCAAACCACGACTGCATGGCACATGCAACACTGACTACAACAGGCAAAGTGCCTCACTGGGACGACAACGTACCCAGGATGTCGTGCCAGTGAAGGGTCGAACGATGGGGTGGCTGTGACGGCTGCAGCCGTACTGCTCTGGGAATGTTACCCAAAGGTGGGTTAATGGAAGGGGACACAGGGTAGGGTGTTGCCATTTCGGGCCCTTGCGGCTCTTCCTGTCCTCATGGGCCCCACTTACATCACCACTCTGCCAATCTCTTTATTTTCTCTCTCTCGTTCATCTGCTGCTTCCGACCATCCCATCGTCCCCCTCCCATCTCCTCCCCCCACCCTTTGTATCTCCTCTTCATCGCTTCTAAGTCCACCTTCTCCTCCCCCATGTCTCTGTCCATCTTCTCTCATTTCTTTTCTCTATCCAATTCTCCCCCCTCTCTCTGGGCATCTCCTTCTTCCCTCATCTCCCCCCCCCCCCCCCTCTGTCTCCACATTACCACACCTACCATATTAGGAGGTTGCCGGTTCTTACACCAATAGTATTTCTTTCCAGATAGTAAGAAAGAAACTTATAAAAGATAGAATACCAGTCATTCCTTGTAGCAACGCAGATGGTACTCACAAGCACCCCTTGTTCGTCATTGGCAAATCTAAGTAGAGAAGGGCATTCAAAAATATAAACTTATCTTCCTTGCCGGCTTATTACCGCAATCAAAAATCTGCTTGGATGGACTGCAGCCTTTCTAAATTCTGGTTTTTCGACGAGTTTGTGACATCGGTCGAAAAAGACTAGAAACAAAAAAAACCTGCCTGTTCGTGCTCTACTGCTGTTGGATAACGCACCATCACATCCAGATGAGGAAGACTTGGTGAAAGGGGCCATAAAAGCTCTCTTTCTGCCTTCTAAGGTGACCTCACTCATCCAACCAATGGATCAGGGCGTTATCGAATGGTTAAAAAGGCGATATCGCAGAAAGTATATCAGCTCAATCTCGGACAAATCTGAAGGAGGTCATAACTTATTTCAGGCAATGAAATCCCTGAACATCAAAGATGCTATCTGCACAATCGCTGCAGCATGGGATGAACTGAATCCTGACACACTGCGGAAATCGTGGCGTAAGCTTTGGCCACAAGTTGTGACTGAAAATGAGCATACCGAAGATGAGCAAAAGAACGACGCACTCGAAATCGTTAAAGATCTACAAACTCTGGAGCCGAACGTCCCTGCCAATGAAGTTGAAGACTGGATCAACGAATATGACAAACACTGTGCCACTTTTGAAGAGCTCAGTGACGACCAGATTGTTGCCGCTGTTAGCCAGGAAACTGTGAATGAGGACTGGGAAGGCGAAGAGGAACCCCCCACCCGGATTCCACACAACGATGCAAAAAACGCTTTCGACATCGCCCTTCAATACATTGAGGAGAATCAAACTTCAACTCCAGCGGGCGTTTGGTGGATAAAAAAGTTGAGGGACACTGCAGCTAAATCTAGAATCTGTATAAACAAAAATGTATCACTGACCTTCTTTCCAAGTAATTTGTTTTCGTTTTTACTGTTAAAACAATGCATATAGTATAATCATTTCTTAGTTTATACATACAGTAGTTTATTTCTTTGTAAAAAATTTCTTTTTATATACAGTGCTATAAACATTTCTTAGTTTACAGTATATATCGTTTATACGTTATAAGTACAGTACAGTACTGTAATTTGTATGTCGTTTTTCCTTTTAAAACCAATACGTATTATAGCGTGTGTAGACGTTTTTTAGTTAATATATTGTTTAACATTGTGTAAAAAACATCTTTTTATATTACTGTAGACGTCTTTTAGTTCCTAAATCGTTTAATTTTTTGTACTGAATGTCTTTATATGTTTCTTGCAATAAATATTAGATTTTTCGGACAATCCGACCTTTTTTCGTTCCGACGACGGTCCCGGTCCCAGAGGTGACGGATTAGAAGGGTCTACAGTAAGTCGAAACGAGGCCCCGGGAGTAGACAACATTCCATTAGAGCTACTGAGAGCTTTGGGAGAGCCATCTGGTGAGCAAGATGAATGAGACAGGCGAAATACCCTCAGACTTCAAGATGAATATAATAATTCCAATTCCAAAGAAAGCAGGTGTTGACGGATGTGAAAATTAGAGAACTATCAGTTTAATAAGTCACAGCTCCAAAATATTAACACGATTTCTTCACAGAAGAATGGAAAAACTGATAGAAGCCGACCTTAGAGAAGATCAGTTTGGATTCTATAGAAATGTTGGAACACGTGAGGCAATATTGATCCTCCGACTTACCTTAGAAAATAGATTAAGGAAAGGCAAACCTACGTTTCTAGCATTTGTCGACTAAGAGAAAGCTTTTGACAATGTTGACTGGAATACTCTCTTTCGAATTATGAAGATAGCAGGGGTGAAATACAGGGAGCGAAAGGCTATTTACAATTTGCATAGAAACCAGATGGCAGCTATAAGAATCGAGGGGCATGAAAGGGAAGCAGTGGTTGGGAAAGGAGTGAGACATTGTTGTAGTCTATGCCCGATGTTGTTCAGTCTGCATATTGAGCAAGCAGTAAAGGAAACAAAAGAAAAATTCGGAGTAGAAATTAAAACCCATGGAGAAGAAATAAAAAATTTGATGTTCGCCGATGACATCGTAATTCTGTCAGAGACAGCAAAGGACCTGGAAGAGCAGTTGAACGTAATGGACAGTGTCGTGAAAGGTGGATATAAGTTGAACATCAACAAAAGCAAAACGAGGATAATGGAATGTAGTCGAATTAAATCGGGTGACGCTGAGGAAATTAGATTACGAAATGAGACACTTAAAGTGGTAAACGAGTTTCGCTATTTGGGGAGAAAAATAACTGATGATGGACGAAGTAGAGAGGATGGCAAGGAAAGCGTTTCTGAAGAAGAGAAATTTGTTAACATCGAGTATAGATTTAAGTGTCAGGAAGTCATTTCTGAAAGTATTTGTATGGTCTGTAGTCATGCATGGAACTGAAACATGGACGATAAATAGTTTAGACAAGAAGAGAATAGAAACTTTCGAAACGTGGTGTTGCAGAAGTATGCTGAAGATTTAAAGGGTAGATCACATAACTAATGAGGACGTCTTGAATAGAATTGGAGAGAAATTTGTGGCACAACTTGACTAGATGAAGGAAGAGGTTAGTAGGACATGTTCTGGGGCATGAAGGGATCCCCAATTTAGTATTGGAGGGCAGCGTGGAGGGTAAAAATCGTAGACAGAGTGCAACACTAAGCAGATTCAGAAGGATGTAGGTTGCAGTAGCTACTGGGAGATGAAGAAGCTGGCACAGGATAAAGTAGCACGGAGAGCCACATCAAACCAGGCTCTGGACTGTAGACAACAACAACAACAACAACGAGGTCTGGAGCTAGTACACAGTACCACCACCATAGAGCGCTGTTGTCAATTCCGTGATGTAATCCAAGATGGTGGCTGGAAATGGCAGGAGACAGTGTGGTTGCCATGGGGTCTTTAGTCCAACTGACATCGGGCACTGTACAGCCACCAGAGGGTGCTGTCATCCCTCCTGTGATGTAATCCAAGATGGTGGTCTGGAGAGGGTAAATGGCGCAAAATTGGCCCAGCCTGCGCTGGGTTGCTGGAGAAAGTAAGGAATGAGTATACTTTATTTATTTTGGAACAATTTATTTAGGGATGGCTTTTGAGAGATAGTATATTTATCGCACTGATACAAAACACACGCTTTGACATGCTAGGGGTCATGCACACAGCCCACAGATTTGTGAGCTATTCCTAAATAACACACACAAGGAGCTCCTAAATTACTGAAATAATTTCAGTACAAACATGCAGACTCCTCCTAAATAATGCAGTACACTGATGTGCAAACAGGAAATTATAAACTGTTCAAATATTGGATAGCCCACAGACATGTTCGTAAAAAGATGCAACAGACAGGCAGGCAATGTACACAGACGCCGCCCCCTGTCCATTCGACTACACGGGAGGCTATTGCACACGTTCCCAGAAGTCAGAATGCACCTACACCCCTGGGAAGTGACGCACAGATGCCTGTTCGAGTCCCTCAAGAATGAGGAGGTGACAACCCTTTCATACTTGGTACCTTAGAAATTCCTCTCGAAATACATGTTCACCTAAGCACCATTTCTGACGCTGCTTGACGGGAGCGAAGACCTATTAGCAGAGTGCGTTGTCGCCAGACGCTGGCCAGCGCGTTCCACAATTCTCACTCCACTGCCGACAGCAGGTGAAAGTTTACTGTTCCTTGCGCGATGACGCGTAGCGGTGGTCCTGGTCCAGTGGGAGTGCTTTCACCATTCTGCAGACGACACTTTCGGCGGTAAAATTATTTTGCAGAGCTCGCTAAATTGCACTGACAGTTAAACCTGCAAAAGTTGTCTTAACTACAATTAAATATTACAATTGCTGCTACAGTCTGACACTGATTGATATACAAGTCATGTCTCCTCTTGACAGCTGTGGTTCTGGAATGAATCTCAGTATCTATAGTGCACATAATTTTCCACGTAAAAAAAGTCTCTCTCATACCCTTGCAGTTATCATTGTGTTCAATTTATACATCCATCACGATAGCACACACTCATCTTCTCCGGTCATGCTGTAACATAAGCCACACTACCCTTACAATAGAATATATACACAGTTTACTCAAACAGTGAGTTCTTTTTTATATCTGTACAGCAGACGAAAAAATTATGGTATGCCTACACTCACACTGGCTATGTATGTCTCGCTTCTCCTCACTCCTAGGAAATAATCTGTCCAAGTCTTACAATCAGTGCTTCTGGAAGGTGCTGCATCCTGCCAAAATTCTCTCAAACAAGTGTTGCGAAGGACAGGCAGCAGGCAAAAAAAAAAAAAAGGTTCAAATGGCTCTGAGCAGTATGGGACTTAACATCTGTGGTCATCAGTCCTCTAGAACTTAGAACTACTTAAACCTAACTAAGGACATCACATACATCCATGCCCGAGGCAGGATTCGAACCTGCGACCGTAGCAGTCGTGCGGTTCCGGACTGAGCGACTAGAACCGCTCGACCACCGCGGCCGGCGCAGCAGGCACTATGTGTGATAATGAATACGGCACCCATGGACGTAATGCCTACAAAGACATCACTGAGATGAGTTGGTGTACTGTAATCACCACTATCAACTGAACAACAAAGAAAATGCGAATTCGTTCTTCCTCTCGGTCCTAACATGGCACCTCGTCCATCATGTGTTACCCTTCCTGCTTTCAACATACACAAACATTCTCATCGCTATGTAGAGACTCCTATATCCGGGCACAAAGGATGTCTTGTGAATGAATGGCGGATTATGATTGGCTCTTATCGATTTTACCCGCTGAATTATTGATGCCGTTCGTGTTGCACACGAGGCTTACAGTGGCAAGGAACTATTTTACACTGATCGCCATATTGCATCGACAACTAATCCTCGCAATGTGCCCTATATATCGTCAAATACGGAAAGACTTTTACGCAATTACACTCCTCTCCCACTGAGGATAGGAGCCTGAATATTAGTGAAACTGATCTCCAACCCAGCAATACATCACAGTGTATCGTGTCGATGTAGTAAACATACAGTTCGTATCCTACGCCATAAATCGCCCCTTTTAAATCATTCATACATATATCGCGAAGTCAGACAGCACCGTAGATATACTCGTAGCACTAGATATTTCCCTGTGAGGTTGGCGGTCATCCATTCCCGACGGGTGACCAGAGTGCCCTCAGCAGGCCAAAGTCACTCTCAGAGCTGTTCTAGAAATACGGGCTCGTTTCCCCTCGACACAAATACTTTACTGTTTCTGGTCTGGACCTGCTGGCCTGCTCGCTTTTCTACACCCATCTCCAGACTCTGGGATTACAAGAACATATGAATTTTTACATGGTTCACCATAATATTATACCATTTTCGCGGTATTTCTCGATATCAAGCACACTGCAGTATTCTACCGATATCTCGTGCAACATAATTCTGAAGATATAGACTGGAAATTATTTCTCTACAAACCTGAAACTTTAGCTAGGTGGGGCTTGCTGTAAACCACTGAGTAACTGGAAACTTATCACATCTGCGAAGACATTTACGCAGAAACTCGAAATAAATTCAGAAAACTGATATTTCCACTCGTGAATACCAATAATAAGTGTCGTAGCTGATTCCTAATCATCCCTATAATTTACAAGGTCAACTAAGGTGTATCTCATGTCTAGAGAACCAGTAAACATGTCTTCCAGATGCTAGGTGCATACATTACAATCGATTTTTACGTCAACTAAATAAAGGCATGAAATGTGCAGAAGCAGCCAACTGGACAATTTACATGGGAGTGAGTAACGGTCCAGCACAAACACCTACACATATTGAATCTTCTCAAATTTCCACACTATCCGAAAAGCTATCCAATACATACTAAGTATTAGTTCGCTATTCGGTCGTCTAGAGGACAACAGTTGAGTCAGCTACCTTCCTACACTCCAACAGGCCTCTGCATTTGGACGGCTCCTAGAGTTAACGGGAAACGTGAATCATTCCTGCCGCAAGTCACTTGCGCTGCACACCAAGCAAGCATAGACAGAATCGTCCTTGGAAACAAATGCGGCCTCATATATACACTCCTGGAAATGGAAAAAAGAACACATTGACACCGGTGTGTCAGACCCACCATACTTGCTCCGGACACTGCGAGAGGGCTGTACAAGCAATGATCACACGCACGGCACAGCGGACACACCAGGAACCGCGGTGTTGGCCGTCGAATGGCGCTAGCTGCGCAGCATTTGTGCACCGCCGCCGTCAGTGTCAGCCAGTTTGCCGTGGCATACGGAGCTCCATCGCAGTCTTTAACACTGGTAGCATGCCGCGACAGCGTGGACGTGAACCGTATGTGAAGTTGACGGACTTTGAGCGAGGGCGTATAGTGGGCATGCGGGAGGCCGGGTGGACGTACCGCCGAATTGCTCAACAAGTGGGGGTGAGGTCTCCGCAGTACATCGATGTTGTCGCCAGTGGTCGGCGAAGGTGCACATGCCCGTCGACCTGGGACCGGACCGCAGCGACGCACGGACGCACGCCAAGACCGTAGGATCCTACGCAGTGCCGTAGGGGACCGAAACGCAACTTCCCAGCAAATTAGGGACACTGTTGCTCCTGGGGTATCGGCCAGGACCATTCGCAACCGTCTCCATGAAGCTGGGCTACGGTCCCGCACACCTTTAGGCCGTATTCCGCTCACGCCCCAACATCGTGCAGCCCGCCTCCAGTGGTGTCGCGACAGGCGTGAATGGAGGGACGAATGGAAACGTGTCGTCTTCAGCGATGAGAGTCGCTTCTGCCTTGGTGCCAATGATGGTCGTATGCGTGTTTGGCGCCGTGCAGGTGAGCGCCGCAATCAGGACTGCATACGACCGAGGCACACAGGGCCAACACCCGGCATCATGGTGTGGGGAGCGATCTCCTACACTGGCCGTACACCTCTGGTGATCATCGAGGGGACACTGAATAGTGCACGGTACATCCAAACCGTCATCGAACCCATCGTTCTACCATTCCTAGACCAGCAAGGGAACTTGCTGTTCCAACAGGACAATGCACGTCCGCATGTATCCCGCGCCACCCAACGTGCTCTAGAAGGTGTAAGTCAACTACCCTGGCCAGCAAGATCTCCGGATCTGTCCCCCATTGAGCATGTTTGGGACTGGATGAAGCGTCGTCTCACGCGGTCTGCACGTCCAGCACGAACGC
This sequence comes from Schistocerca gregaria, assembly GCF_023897955.1. NCBI lineage: Eukaryota > Metazoa > Arthropoda > Insecta > Orthoptera > Acrididae > Schistocerca > Schistocerca gregaria. Next base: position 173,750,280 of record NC_064922.1, on the reverse strand, counting down.
TGGTCCAACTGAGGCGCCAGGTGGAAATGGCATGGCAAGCCGTTCCACAGGACTACATCCAGCATCTCTACGATCGTCTCCATGGGAGAATAGCAGCCTGCATTGCTACGAAAGGTGGATATACACTGTACTAGTGCCGACATTGTGCATGCTCTGTTGCCTGTGTCTATGTGCCTGTGGTTCTGTCAGTGTGATCATGTGATGTATCTGACCCCAGGAATGTGTCAATAAAGTTTCCCCTTCCTGGGACAATGAATTCACGGTGTTCTTATTTCAATTTCCAGGAGTGTATTTTATCCCTGTACCTATAACTAAATGTCACGATGGCAGTCTCAGTTGAACAACATTTAGCAATGAGCAAAGTATTGGAAATATACCTTGCTGATGCCCGTGGCTCTGGAAATAGAAATATCGGTACCATCCTTATGACTTGACATACTCTTCCCTTTGCTATCACAGTACTCCACGTCAAATCCATACTTTCCTTACGACTGGACATAGTCATTTCCTTCATGCACGTCGGAACGGAAACACATACTTTATAAGCCTGATGATCAAGGTGAACCTATCACCCAACCCCTACTACTAAGTATAACACTTCATCAAAAACAGATTGCTGGTGATACGAGATAATACTGACCTAAAATCAACGATGGGTGGACATGCCTCATAAGTTTTTCTTGCGAGTGCTACCATCGTGTCGTAGAAAGAGAGGTGTAACCATCTCATATGTTGAAAAACCCTATCCCCACAACTACTCTATGTTAGTGTCACAAGCGGTCTTGGTTCTACATGTACACTCAAATATCCATGTTAAAAGCTATACCAGATTTATAAATCTAGGTATGGCATTACCTACAAATGAATTAGTTTTCCAGACAAATACTGTGACACTGAATATAGACGGTGCACCCTCGTAATAAAATTGCCGAATTTTGAAAATGATTCGGCTAAGGAGCGTGGTATGAAACAGGTATTTGCAACCCCCTGATGCCGCCGCCGCTGGATATTTCCCCAGTATTTGTAATGCGTTCTGTCTCGATGCCGTATCATATTTCTGGCACTCCCATATCTCGAGTCACCTTTCTCGAACCTGTCTGCTCCAGTAAAATTCCAAAATGGTTTTAGACAGTCCCTATGCATCTTGCACTGCTGCCATTCCTGCAGCTTTGCGCATGTGATCGTTCCAGTTTAAGAATTGAGCAGAAGTCGGAGAAAGCCATATCCACAACCTTCTACAACACATGTAGAAACAGAGGGACATGAGTCAGTGTGCAGGACAATGTTTTGACCATTTGTTGGGCGCATCTTGGTGCGTCCCCAAACTACAAACAGATACTACAGTCTGAAGCAGATCCGCATCCCTCAAGTCCCATTCACGTCTATCAGCACAACATGCTATCATCTTTATTCTGTACCATCTAGCAGAGAAAAATTACGAACTATAAAATCTCTACTAACTTCACCCGATAGAGAACACGATAACGTTTTTACTGCAACTCTGTTCTCCCATATATCGAAAACAAATACCGCATGCATGCTGGTATTGATCACATGTAACGATCCTATTAAATATACAGTTACTGATCCACAGTACAGACCAGTTTAAAGTTTCACCACCTGTACTGTAGGGAGATGACCGTATCCCACAGACCATACTGTATGTCGCATTAGGCGCCCCCTGTGACCCTGCGTCGTTGTTTGAAACATTGTTTTTTTTTCGCTGTAGCACACTTTGTACACTGCCACACATTTTGTTTTTCCCCCACGACATCGAGGTGTGTGTCAGGCTCTAAACCGACATTAACACGTTCTGATCCATTGCCTCTTGCAGAAAACTAGACGTCGCATGGTGTAAATTATGTTGGTACTCTGGCTACCATAACACACCACGAGCACTGGATGATTTTAAACAAAAGGCAGTTACTACATAAGGAAACTGGAAGAGTTTGGTGGCGTTGTGGAGAGTTCCCAAGCTACTGTTCGAAAGTGATTGATGACCTCCACATTTAAACTCATTCCGTCACAGTGACGGAATAGCTGATGGCTCTACATTCCATTGCGACTGATTCCTCACATTGCAGTCATGCACGTGACCGGTGTTTCGATGCTATCCATCCCCAGAAAGTGCTGTCCCTGCACAAAAACTATTTCTCCTACTCAAACAAGCGATGAAGACGATCATGATGTGGCAACCAACAGCGTACCAGTTGACGGATGGGGTGCAAAAGTGACTAATAAATAGCGTCACAGTTGATAGTGCGAACAATTTTAGCAATTTTACAGTAATTTCAACACTGAGCAATGCTGCAACAGCATGTTTCCAAATTTCAGTATCACAGCTAAACTGCCCCCTCCCTCCTACTTAGCGAGTATCATTGTTGTTGTGGTCTTCAGTCCTGAGACTGGTTTGATGCAGCTCTCCATGCTACTCTATCCTGTGCCAGCTTCTTCATCTCCCAGAACACACTGCAACCCACATCCTTCTGAATCTGCTTAGTGTAGTCATCTCTTGGTCTCCCTCTACGATTTTTACCCTCTACGTTGCCCTCCAATACTAAATTGGTGATCCCTTGATGCCTCAGAACATGTCCTACCAACCGATACCTTCTTCTTGTCAAGTTGTGCCACAAACTTCTCTTCTGCCCAATCCTATTCAATACTTTCTCATTAATTATGTGATCTATCCATCTAATCTTCAGCATTCTTCTGTAGCACCACATTTCGAAAGCTTCTATTCTCTTCTTGTCTAAACTATTTATCGTCCATGTTTCGCTTCCATACATGGCTACACTCCATACAAATACTTTCAGAAATGACTTCCTGAGACGTAAATCTATACCCGATGTTAACAAATTTCTCTTCTTCAGCAACGTTTTCCTTGCCATTGCCACTCTACATTTTATATCCTCTCTACTTCGACCATCATCAGTTATTTTGCTCTCCAAATAGCAAAACTCCTTTACTACTTTAAGTGGTTCATTTCCTAATCTAATTCCCTCAGCATCACCTGACGTAATTAGACTACATTCCATTATCCTCGTTTTGCTTTTGTTGATGTTCATATTATATCCTCCTTTCAAGACACTATCCCTTCTGTTCAACTGCTCTTCCAAGTCCTTTGCTGTCTCTGACAGAATTACGATGTCATCGGCGAACCTCAAAGTTTTTATTTCTTCTCCATGGATTTTAACACCTACTCCGAACTTTTCTTTTGTTTGATTTACTGCTTGCTCAATATACAGATTGAATAACCACTGCTTCCCTTTCATGTCCCTCGACTCTTATAATTGCCATCTGGTTTCTGTACAAATTGTAAATAGCCTTTCGCTCCCTGTATTTTACCCCTGCCACCTTCAGAATTTGAAAGAGAGTATTCCAGTCAACATTGTCAAAAGCTTTCTCTAAGTCTACAAATGCCAGAAACGTAGGTTTGCCTTTCCTTAATCGTTCTGCTAAGATAAGTCGTAATGTCAGTATTGCCTCACGTGTACCAGTATTTCTACGGAATCCAAACTGAGCTTCCCCGAGGTCGGCTTCTACTAGTTTTTCCATTCGTCTGTAAAGAATTCGTGTTAGTATTTTGCAGCTGTGGCTTATTAAACTGATTGTTCTGTAATTTTCACATCTGTCAACAGCTGTTTTCTTTGGGATTGGAATTATTATGTTCTTCTTGAAGTCTGAGGGTATTTCGCCTGTTTCATATATCTTGTTCACCAGATGGTAGAATTTTGTCAGGACTGGCTCTCCCAAGGCCTTCAGTAGTTCCAATGGAATGTTGTCTACTCCGGGGGCCTTGTTTCGACTCAGGTCTTTCAGTGCTCTGTCAAACTCTTCACGCAGTATTGTATCTCCCATTTCATCTTCATCTACATCCTCTTCCATTTCCATAATATTGTCCTCAAGCACATCGCCCTTGTATAGACCCTCTATATACTCCTTCCACCTTTCTGCTTTCCCTTCTTTGCTTAGAACTGAGTTTCCATCGGAGTTCTTGATGCGCATACAAGTGGTTCTCTTATCTCCAAAGGTCTCTTTAGTTTTCCTGTAGCCAGTATCTATCTTACCCCTAGTGAGATAAGCCTCTACATCATTACATTTGTCCTCTAGCCGTCCCTGCTTAGCCATTTTGCACTTCCTGTCGATCTAATTTCTGAGACGTTTGTATTCCTTTTTGTCTGTTTCATTTACTGCATTTTTATATTTCCTCCTTTCATCAATTAATTTCAATATTTCTTCTGTTACCCAAGGATTTCTACTAGTCCTCGTCTTTTTACCTACTTGATCCTCTGCTGCCTTCACTACTTCATCCCTCAAAGCTACCCATTCTTCTTCTACTATATTTCTTTCCCCCACTCCTGTCAATTGTTGCCTTATGCTCTCCCTGAAACTCCGTACAACCTCTGGTTCTTTTAGTTTATCCATGTCCCATCTCCTTAAATTCCCACCTTTTTGCAGATTCTTCAGTTTTAATCTACAGGTCATAACCAATAGTCCACTTCTGCCCTTGGAAATGTTTTACAATTTAAAAGCTGGTTCCTAAATCTCTGTCTTAACATTATATAATCTATCTGATACCTTTTAGTATCTCCAGGTTTCTTCCATGTATACAGCCTTCTTTTATGATGCTTGAACCAAGTGTTACCTATGATTAAGTTGTGCTCTGTGCAAAATTCTACCAGGCGGCTTGCTCTTTCATTTCTTTGCCCCAGTATCATTGCGAATGTATATAGATGACTGTATGTAGATGAATGTATATAGATGACTGTGCTGTACGTCCATTTATTGTTAATTGTCGAACACATACATCTTCAAAGTATAAAAGACAGCGTTCTACATATTTCTAACACCTCGAGCACAGGGCTTAATTTACTATCTATCTCATGCTGATGGGCGCCACAGAGCATTCTCACAGTCTTAGGGTAAAATTAAAGACTGAAAGACCCTTCACACTGTCATTGACCAACCGTTACCGATTTAATCTGCAAGTGGCCAGAAGTAGTCCGTTACATTCCACGTCTCCTGAATGAATAGAGCTAGCCAAGTTCTCGCCCATCCAAGAACACAAGATTTCTCCAGATGCACCCATATCGATAAGGTTAGCACCCCTTATCGGTGTATAGTATCATATTTGAAAGGGTTGTAATAGCAGACAGTTAAGAAGAAACGGGTATTTTTATGCACGATGGAGCTGAAGACGTATGGCGTTCGAAGCATTTTACGTAAATCAACCACGCTATCAACTCTAAAAGTATTGTTCTAGAGTCGAGAATAAGTACCTGGAAGGTATTGGTAAGAGAGAGCAAAAACACACGCACTCCTAAGGCTACAACGTTCTGCACTTAAAACAGGCTATAATGTTAGATCGCTTGAGCTTCCGAACTATCAGTCGTGTGGAATGCATCGCTGTTAATATTCCAATGTAAGAAAAATATTTCCACTGCATTACATACATCCTTTTTGCAGGTTTCTCTACGGTAAACTGTGGTATCGAACCATAAAACGAGAAAACTATTTCCTTAAAACAATGGCTCTGTGAGATACATGCACAATATACCTTTCCAGAAATGTACAGCGTCCACTTTCCGCATCCGATCACGGTTCAGAAATTATATTATGCCCACATCAGTCCTATATAAAATCGTCGTTAGTAACAGATAATACCTCTTACAAGGGAACAGATAAACGCATACAGCGGCGTCCGACATCTACATCTACATATACATGGATACTCTGCAAATCAAATTTAAGTGCCTGGCAGAGGATTCATCAAACACCTTCACAATTCTCTATTATTCCAATCTCGTATAGCGCGCGGAATGAACGAACACCTATATCTTTCTCTAAGAGCTCTGATTTCCCTTATTTTATCGTGGTGATCGTTTCTCCCTATGTAGGTCAGTGTCAACAAAATATTTTTGCATTCTGTGGAGAAAGTTGGTGAATGGAATTTCGTGAGAAGTTCCGTCGCAACGAAAAACTACTTTCTTTTTATGACGCCCAGCACAAATCCAGTACCATTTCTGTTACACTCTTTCCCATATTTCGCGTTAATACATAACGTGTTACCCTTCTTTGGAAGTTTCCGATATACTCCGTCAGTCCTATGTGGTGAGGATCCCACACCGCGCAGCAGTATTCTAAAAGAGGACGGACAAGTGTAATGTAGCAGTCTCCTTAGTAGATCTGTTACATTTTCTAAGTTACCTGCCAATAAAATGCAGTCTTTGGTTAACCTTCCCCACAACATTTTCTGTGTGTTCCTTCCAATATAAGTTGCTTGTAATTGTAATTCCTAGGTATTTAGTTGAATTTACGCCTTTTAGACTAGACTTAATTATTATGTAACCGAAGTTTAACGAATTCCTTTTAGCACTCATGTGGATGATCTCACACTTTTCGTTATTTAGGCTCAACTGCCAATTTTCACACCGTTCAGATATCTTTTCTAAATCGTTTTGCAATTTGTTTTGATCTTCTGATGACTTTATTAGTCGATAAACGACAACATCATCTGCAAACAACCTAAGACGGCTGCTCAGATTGTCTCCCAAATCGTTTATATAGATTAGGAACAGCAAAGGGCCTATAACACTACCTTGGGGAACGCCAGAAATCACTTTTGTTTTACTCGATGACGTCCCGTCAATTACTTCGAACTGTGACCTCTCTGACAGGAAATCACTAATCCAGTCACATAGCTGAGACGATATTCCACAAGCAAGCAATTTCACTACAAGCCGCTTGTATGTTACAGTGTCAAAAGCCTTCTAGAAATCGAGAAATACGGAATCGATCTGAAGTCCCTTGTCAATAGCACTCAACACTTCAAGTGATAAGAGCTAGTTGTGTTTCACAGGAACTATGTTTTCTAAACCCATGTTGACTGGGTGTCAATAAACAATTTTCTTCGAGGTAATTCATAATGTTCAAATCCTGGTGCCTATCGATGTTAACGATATGGGCCTGTAATTTAGTGGATTAATCCTACTACCTTTCTTGAATATTGGTGTGACCTGTGCAACTTTTCTGTCTTTGAGTACGGATCTTTCGTAGAGCGAACGGTTGTATATGATTATTAAATATGGAGCTAATGCATGAGCATACTCCAAAAGCAACCTAATTGGTATACAGTCTGGACCAGAAGACTTGCTTTTATTAAGTGATTTAAGTTGCTTCACTACTCTGAGAATATTTACTTCTACGTTACTCATGGTGGCAGCTGTTCTCGATTCGAATTCTGGAATATTTACTTCGTCTTCTTTTGTGAAGGCATTTCGGAAGGCTGTGTTTAGTTACTCTGCTTTGGCTGCACTGTCTTCGATAGTATCTCCATTGCTATGGCGCTGAGAAGGCCGCAAACATACTTCACATACGAAAAGAGTCTCTTTGGATATTACTCCACGTTTCGAGACAAACTTTCGTTGTGGAAACTGTTATAAGCATTTCGCATTGAAGTCCGCGCTAAATTTCGAGCTTCTGAGAAGATCGCCCATCTTGGGGTTTTTGCGTTTGTTTAAATTTGGGATGTTTGTTTCCTTGTTTTTGCAACAGTGTTCTAACCCGTTTTGTGTACCAAGGATGATCATCTCCGTCGTTTGTTAATTTATTTGGTATAAATGTCTTAGTTGCTGCCGATACTATTTCTTTGAATTCAAGCCACATCTGGTCTATATTATATTATTAATTTGGAATGAGTGGAGATTGTCTCTCAGGAAGGCGTGAAGTGAATTTTTGTCTCCTTTTTAAATTGGTATATTTTTTGGCTTATTTTTGGAAGATTTGGGGATTACAATATTCAATCTCGCTACGACAACCCTGTGGTCACTAATCCCTATATCGGTTTTGATGCTCGTTATTCACTCAAGATTATTTGTTGCTAAGGGGTCAAGTGCGTTTTCACAACCGTTTAGTATACGCATGGGGCATGAACTAACTGCTCGAAATAATTTTCAGAGAATGCGTCTAGCACAATTTCGGATGATATTTTATGCGTACCTCCGGAAGTAAACATGTACACTCCTGGAAATGGAAAAAAGAACACATTGACACCGGTGTGTCAGACCCACCATACTTGCTCCGGACACTGCGAGAGGGCTGTACAAGCAATGATCACACGCACGGCACAGCGGACACACCAGGAACCGCGGTGTTGGCCGTCGTATGGCGCTAGCTGCGCAGCATTTGTGCACCGCCGCCGTCAGTGTCAGCCAGTTTGCCGTGGCATACGGAACTCCATCGCTGTCTTCAACACTGGTAGCATGCCGCGACAACGTGGACGTGAACCGTATGTGCAGTTGACGGACTTTGAGCGAGGGCGTATAGTGGGCATGCGGGAGGCCGGGTGGACGTACCGCCGAATTGCTCAACACGTGGGGCGTGAGGTCTCCACAGTACATCGATGTTGTCGCCAGTGGTCGGCAGAAGGTGCACGTGCCCGTCGACCTGGGACCGGACCGCAGCGACGCACGGATGCACGCCAAGACCGTAGGATCCTACGCAGTGCCGTAGGGGACCGCACCGCCACTTCCCAGCAAATTAGGGACACTGTTGCTCCTGGGGTATTGGCGAGGACCATTCGCAACCGTCTCCATGAAGCTGGGCTACGGTCCCGCACACCGTTAGGCCGTCTTCCGCTCACGCCCCAACATCGTGCAGCCCGCCTCCAGTGGTGTCGCGACAGGCGTGAATGGAGGGACGAATGGAGACGTGTCGTCTTCAGCGATGAGAGTCGCTTCTGCCTTGGTGCCAATGATGGTCGTATGCGTGTTTGGCGCCGTTCAGATGAGCGCCACAATCAGGACTGCATACGACCGAGGAACACAGGGCCAACACCCGGCATCATGGTGTGGGGAGCGATCTCCTACACTGGCCGTACACCTCTGGTGATCGTCGAGGGGACACTGAATAGTGCACGGTACATCCAAACCGTCGTCGTACCCATCGTTCTACCATTACTAGACCGGCAAGGGAACTTGCTGTTCCAACAGGACAATGCACGTCCGCATGTATCCCGTGCCACCCAACGTGCTCTAGAAGATGTAAGTCAACTACCCTGGCCAGCAGGATCTCCGGTTCTGTCCCCCATGGAGCATGTTTGGGACTGGATGAAGCGTCGTCTCACGCGGTCTGCACGTCCAGCACGAACGCTGGTCCAACTGAGGTGCCAGGTGGAAATGGCATGGCAAGCCGTTCCACAGGACTACATCCAGCATCTCTACGATCGTCTCCATGGGAGAATAGCAGCCTGCATTGCTGCGAAAGGTGGATACACACTGTACTAGTGCCGACATTGTGCATGCTCTGTTGCCTGTGTCTATGTGGCTGTGGTTCTGTCAGTGTGATCATGTGATGTATCTGACCCCAGGAATGTGTCAATAAAGTTTCCCCTTCTTAGGACAATGAATTCACGGTGTTCTTATTTCAATTTCCAGGAGTGTATTTTCGCCAACGTAACGAGGTAAATTAAAGTCACCACCAACTATTATCGTATGAGACGGGTACATGTCTGAAATGAAACTCAAGTTTTCTTTGAACATTTCAGCAACTGTATCATCTGAACTGGGAGGTCGGTAAAAGGATCCAGTTATTATTTTATTCCGGTTGCCAACAATGACCTCTGCCCATACCAACTCACAGGAAGTATCTACTTCAATTTCGGGACAAGGTAAACTACTTCTGACAGCAACAAACACTACACCGCCAACCGTGTTTAGCCTTTTTCTTTCGGAACACCGTTTGTTCTTCTCAAAAATTTCGGCTGAGCTTATATCCGGCTTTAGCCAGTTTTCAGTGGCTATAACGATTTGAACATCAGTGCTTTCTATTAGCGCTTGGAGTTTTGGTACTTTCCCAACACAGCTACGACAACTTATGTTGTACCAATGGTTCCTTTGTCTACGTTCTTCCTGTGTTCGGCCTGCACCCTTTGTGACAAAAGCCCTTCTTGTGGTTTCCTGAGACCCTCTAACCTAAGAAAACCGCACATTTCACTCCACACAGCCCCTGCTACCCGTGTAGCCGCCTCCTGGACACCTGACCCATTCAGCGGAACCCGAAACCCAACCACCCTTTGGCGCAACTCGAGGAATCTGCAGCCTACATGGTCGCAGAACCGTCTGAGCCTCTGATTGAGTCCGTCCACTGGACAATGCTGCCATCCGCTATGGCCGAGCGGTTCTAGGCGCTTCAGTCCCGAACCGCGCTGCTGCTACAGTCGCAGGTTCGAATCCTGCCTTTGGCATGGATGTGTGTGATGTCCTTAGGTTAGTTAGGTTCAAGTAGTTTAAAGTCTAGGGCACTGATGACCTCAGATGCTAAACCCCATAGTTCTTACAGCCATTTGAACCATTTTTTGCCGACTATACTGCAAATGGTCAGCTTTGCTTTCATATTGCAAGCAAGGCTGGCAGCCATTACCTCTTCTGTTATCCACTCAAAACCAGAGGAAATCTCTTCTGTTTCAAAGTGACACACATCATTGGTACCGACGTGAGCAACCACCTGCAGTTTGCTTCACCCTGTGGTCTTCATGGCATCCGGGAGGATCCTTTCCACATTTGGAATGACTCCATCCGGTGTGGAGTGCACATAGGTTTTCTTTCTCTTCTTGTCAGCCAGTCGCTAAGGGGCCCCACAACGCGCCTAACGTTGGAGCTCCCACCTACCAATAATCTCACCCTCTGTGATTGCAAGTTGAGTGGTTTCCTCTAGAACAGGATGGGCGACAGCATCTGGCTCAGCGACAGTGTCGGCCACAGACAGCACCTGGAATCTGTTTGTCAGACAAACCAGGGAGGCCTTATGTGCGGCCGCCTGGGAAGCCTGGGACGACCTACCAGTCGACCACAGGCGAGTACGAGCAGTAACTGGTCTGGCCTCTGTTGATGACCGATCGGACGACTTGGACGTGCTCGACATCCGTTGGATCCCCACTACTGGCCCACAACAGTGGTGCCCATCCACTGCAGCCTCAAGCTGTGTAACCGAAGCCATCACAGACTGAAGCTTAGAGCGAAGTGTCACCAACTCGCCTCGCATCCGCACACAACAATCACAGTGCCTGTCCACACTAAAGACCGTGGAAAACTAAACTATGCAGATAAACGGACTACGGGCACGTGCTGCGAAACTGTACTGTAGACAGTGACGAAAACGCAGGAACTGTGTCTAATAATACGCAGATATTCAAAAACCTAACTACCGAAGCACTCAGGTGAAGCTAAATCATTCGCCCCTGATTAGGAACTTGTAATATGTCACAAAATTGGTTTACTTTCCGACGCAAACGATTACAAGAGAACTGTGGCTATTAGATATTAAATTTATGCGCATTAACTCAAGAAACTAAACTATTAAGGCACACAGACGATATAATAAAATTCGCTCCTGGTTATGAAATTACAGGTCATGTCGCCGCTAACTCTGTAAACAGCACATCTGTCAAGCAGATGTATACACATGGGATTGCAGTGTCTCACAAATGCCTATCACTAACTTAAATATGAAACTGAAGTATCCGTTTTACACTTACGATGAGACAGAGGAATGGAGTACATCACATAAATCTTCGTTCATTTAGAGGAATGTGTCAGGTTTCATCACACGTGAGATGGAAGTCCTCTGATGACCGAGAGGTTTACTGTTAACAACCGCAAGTGGACTCTGCTCTAAGATCCACACAGAACATGCCGTTGTATACGAGTCGAATGCAGGCTGTGTCACACATCAGATGCATCCTGACGGAGCATCAGGAAAATATGACATGCAGCAACTTCCCCCTTTCTCTCTAGAATCGCCCTTCTGTCTCTAGAATACATACATCTGGCAACAATGGAGAGTGGGTTGGTAACAGCTTGGTCCCAACACTGCCGCATTAGTTACTTGGAGATGAAGAGTCTACCACAAGATAGAGAAGCATGGAGAGATGCATCAAAGCAGCCTTCCGAGACAATACCACAACAACAACAACAACAACTGTATATTAGTCACTATGCTAATTACTGATGCTTCCATATTAATACTTTGATGCAGTAGTGGCACTTTATATATTAGTAATTTCAGAAGCACATGTACTCGAAACATGTGTGTACTTTTTTGACCTAAGTTCTTTGACAGTAACCAATGTTTTCCAGTGTAAAACGTTGGATGTTGTAAGTGCTTGTGCTTCTGAAGTTACTAACATCTAAAGTGGCACTACTTCATCAAACTAATAATATGGAAGCATTACTAATTAGCATAGTGACTAATATACAGTTAACCTGTACAAAACAAAATATTAAAAAAGTAATAAATGTAATGTGAAAACGATGTAGATTTGCTAGATATATGTAAGCCACTTTCAAATTGTTCATTTGTTTCCGTTTAGTCATCATCCAGTTACTTGTTTGCGATTTAAACAGTTGTCATCAACACTGAGTATGTAAACATGTACGTGAATGTAAATCACCTGAAGATGGGCACAAGCCCAAATCCGGTTGGTATCGTTTTTTATTCTACATCCTAGTTTATTTATGATTTTTCTCTCGGTTTCAGAAGCGCGTATATTGTGCCAGTTGCAGAAATGTTGTTGTCAGTTAAGTGAGAGAGAGCGGAAACAATTTGTCGAGTCACAGGACTTTTCTCCCGATAAGAGTCACTCTAATCTAGGTACGGGACATGTGTTTATGAATCATCATAGTTCTTTTAAGATTACGCTCCATCTAAGATCGTCATTGTGTTTGTACTGCGGTTTCGGATATCTTTTTCTATTTCCTCCTACACTTGAGCATCCGTCTTACACTTTTAGCCTGTAGTTAGGAACTTTTATTTCGCACGCAGTTGTAAGTACCGAAGTAAGCTCTTCCAGAAAGCCTTTGTGGATGAGTTAACTGTGCAGTGGGCAGTCACTAGTTTAAACATTAACGTTGGGAGCCTTCTGGGTGTTCATGGGCCATCTGAAGTACTACGGTGTGTATCAGAGTATTTTTTGTTGTGAAGTGGATGATTATGCAGTCACAGAGGATGAAATACGGCGCTGCACGTAGCCAATTGATGTTGAACAACGCAAAGAAGAGAATGCCGAGCTCTCGCTCTGAATCTGTAGGGGTGTAGTACCGTCAACAGCGTCACATGCCATCATTCTATATCACCATCAAAATACAGTGTCAGATGCCATTATTTTATAGCACTGTCAACAAACAGAGTCTGATACCATCATTCTATAGCACCGTCAACAAAAAATATCAGAGCCGTCAATCTCGAGACACGTTGCAGTGATCTGAGATTTTATAATCACTGTTACAAGTGTTCCTTTTTTGGATTGGGCAATCTTTTAATCAGCCTTCCTGTCCCTTTTGAGATGCCAAATGTGCTGTCTTCATCTGCCTGTTCTGCTAGGAGCCTACACGTGGAATTCTCTGTTTACAATGGAGCGAACGCCAGAGAACGAGTATCAGTGAACAACGCCCAGTGGCGCTGTCTCTGTGTAAACAGCGTGCGAGCGCAAGCAAACAGCGCTCAGTCTGGTTCGGTTCACGTCCGCTCGTGTTTCATCGATTGTCGATATTTCAGCGGATTTTCAAGCGATTTCGCCAGCTTTTCATTTTCGCGCTCGCCTCGGTATGAGAGTGCTGTGAAACAATGTTTTAGTCATGTCAGTTAAATTCAGAATTTATTAAAATATGTGTTCGTTTGAGCTTAAAAAATTAATTATTCGTATTTATTGATTTGAGAAGAGATGTTTTGAATTTTCTGAAAACATACAGCGGTGAAAATTTTTTAAGGCTGTATAAATTTAAAGACAAACTTTACCCTAAGTTTTAAAACATTCAAATGTTTATGAAAAAATTTCGAAATTTGTGATTCAAAAACTTTTTACTGCGTTGTAATGAGTACTCAAATAACACATCTTTTGTGTTCTAACAATTTGTGTACAGGGTGAGCATAAAGTCTTTGTGTGACTGCAAAAAATTATTTCTACGTAACTGTGTTAGATACAGCTATGCAGATTGTCGAAAACTACAGTTTAACTTGTGAAGTTTATGTGGATTCTATTTTATGTGTGCTCTGACTGCTACTGATTTCGATCTCTCTCTCCCTCTCTCTCTCTCTCCGATAAGAGGTTGCGTAATTTAGTTCTGCTGACAGAATGGCATATATGCAGGAGGAAGTGCAGTGTGTTCTATGGTTTTGCGAAACACGGCAGCCTATTACACATTAGCGACAGTTACAAAATGCTTATGGTCGCATTAGGAAGGACAGTTAACACAAGATGTGACATGATCGCGTATGGAACAGTGATCCAGAATGTGTAGAATAAATTTCTTTATTTCCGTCTATGATCAGAAACTTGTTAGGTCCTCAGACTACCTGTTTCGCTCAGCAATGACCGTATTCAGATGTGTTTTAAAGTCGCAATACAATCGAGCCATAGTCGCATAATCCGGCCAGCATCGTCACACATACCGTACATGTTGTTGTCTTCAGTCCGAAGACTGGTTGGACGCAGCTCTCGATGCTACTCTATCCTGTGCGGGCCTCTTCATATCTGAACAACTGCTGCCACTGAAGAACCAAAGAAACTGGTACACCTGCCTAATATCTTGTAGAGCCTCCGCAATCACTCAAAAGTTCCGCAACACGACGTGCATGGACTCGACTACTGTCTGAAGTAGTCCTGCGGAGAACCGACACCATGAATCCTGCAGGGGTGTCCATAAATCCGAAACAGTACGAAAGGGTGGGGGGGGGGGGCAGAGACATAGACATCTTCTGAACAAAACACTGCATGGTTTCCCAGATACGCTCAATAATGTTGATATCTGGGGAGTCTGGTAGCCAGCGGAAGTGCTTAAAGTCAGAAGAGTGTTCTTAGAGCCACTCTGTAGCAATTCTGGACGTGTCGAGTGTCGCAATACCCTGCTGGAATTGTCCAAGTCCGTCGAAATGCACAATGGACATGAATGGGTGCAGGTGATTAGACAGGATGCTTACGCACGTGTCACTGAGAGAGTCGTATGTAGACCTATCAGGGGTCTCGTATCACGCCAATTGCACACGCCCCACACCATTACAGAGCCTCCACTAGCTTGAACAGTCCCCTGCTGACAAGCAGGGTCCGGGGATTCATGAGACGGTCTCCATACCCATCCGCTCGATACAATTTGAAACCAGACCCTGTCCAACCAGGCAACATGTTTCCAGTCATCAACAGTTCAGTGAAGGTGTTGACGGGCCCAGGCAAGGCGTAAAGCTTTGTATCGTGCAGTCGTCAAAGGTACGTGGGTGGGCCTTCACCTCCGAAAGCCCATATCGATGATGTTTCGTTAAATGATTCGCACGCTGATACTTGTTAATGGCCCAGTACTGAAATCCCCAGCAATTTGTGGAAGGGGTGCGCTTCCGCCACATTGGAAGATTCTCTTCAGACGTTTTAAATCCCGTTCTTGCATTATCTTCTTCCGGCCGCAGCAATGTCGGAGAGTTGATGTTTTACCGGACTTTTGATATTCACGGTACACACGCGAAATGGTCGTACGTGAAAAGGCCCACTTCATCGCTACCTCGGAGATGCTGTGCCCCATCACTCGTACGCCGACTATAACACCACGTTCAAACTCACATAAATCTTGATAACGTGCCATTGTAGCAGCAGTAAACGATGTAACAACTGCGCCAGACACTTGTTGTCTTGTGTAGGCGTTGCCGACCGCAGCGCCGTATACTGCCTGTTTACGTATCAGTGTATCTCTTTTGAATACGCATGCCTATAGGCCTACCAGTTCCTTTGCGGCTTATACAGGGTGGTCAGAAAATGTGTGAAATGCTTGTAGGGATGTTACAGGGCAGGTTGTACTGAGACATAAATGTAAAGAAAGAAATTCGATACGTTTCTCCGTTTCCGAGTTTTTTAGCATAGAATTTAGCCAATTGGGGCGTCGCGCACTCGCATTCAAGCGGCCTGTCAGGGACGGTGTTGCCCAACGAGTGCTTTGTCTCGTTAGCTGAAACTTGAGTTCACGAGCGCGACGATCTGATTGGCTAACTTCAATGCTAAATAACTCGGAAATGGCGCAACGTATCGAATTTCTTTCTTAGTATTTATGCCTCAGTACAACCTACCCTGTAACATCCCTACAAGCATTTCACACATTTTCTGACCACCCTGTATATAGAGTTTTCGATATTAGAAATCTGTTCAAGCAGACTTAAATTACACCGAACTGTTTGATTACGTTCGCTTGTGCTTTGTGTTGGCTTTCGATGCAGCACTACGCCGCCTTGGCAAGTGCCTGGTTTATCGACGACCGCTGGCGCGAGAAAAACCCGTGATGCGCCAATCAGAACGCTCGTTAACACCACGTCCCATCGCCACGGACGTACAAGTCATTCTGACGCGAGCCATTTTCTTTCTATTATGTAAGAAATTGGAGTTTCGCCACACATTAGCGTCATACTTAGTCTAACGATCTTCTGTAAATCCTTGAAAGCAAAAGAAGTCACAAGTTGCTGATATCACATATTGTCCTTGTGCACGATACGTTTTTACCGAGCGAGGTGGCGCAGTGGTAAGCACACACGACTCGCATTCGGGAGGACGACGGTTCAATCCCGTCTCCAGCCATCCTGATTTAGGTTTTCCGTGATTTCCCTAAATCTTTTCAGGCAAATGCCGGGATGGTTCCTTTGAAAGGGCACGGCCGATTTCCTTCCCCATCCTTCCCTCACCCGAGCTTGCGCTCCGTCTCTAATGACCTCGTTGTCGACGGGACGTTAAACACTAACCACCACCACCACCACCACCACCACCACGATACGTTTTTCCATAATCGCGGTCACGTTTAAGAGACAGTCAGACAGTAAATGAAAAACATTTACTACAAGTTAATGTGTAAAATATGAGACGAAATCTACTGTGAGATAAAACCTTACACGATCGTCATGTTGTGCGTTAAGTGCTACAAGACGCTTTATGTTTCACGATTCTTACGCAGGGGGTGGACAACGTCTCTTACAAGGGAACGTCACAGACTTCTTATTTTAAGGAGAAGAAAGTACGCTTGCAAGATGTTAGCTCTGGAAATCTATCCCGCTCGGAAATTTGAGCCATGATTATGACAGACAGCAGCTGTGACTTTCTAAATGTGCAGCTATTAAACATTCACGTGCGCCCGTTGTTTGCCGCTAACTCTACATCAGCCTTCCTCAACACTTACGTTCTCGTTTATTCACCCCTGCCCTAATTTACTAATGAAGTTGTTGGACGAATGTGAATGTGGTGAAAGGACAGCCTCATTATCGTCATCGTCATACTCACATAAAGAAGCATCGATCGCCAGTCCACTATTTTGCTCTGTATATAGTACGTCTTCATAAATGTCTATGATTTCTGCTACGAAACTGGAAGGTACAAATAAAATCACAAAGAAAGCCCCATATACTGCCGTTTGCCTTGTACAAAAATTAGTCGAACTGCGGCATACGTATAATGATTTGACAGGGTTAACAGCCTTCATGTGTCCATTGCCTAACGGTGGCAGAAAGCGAAGACCTATTAGCAGAGTGCGTTGTCGCCAGACGCTGGCCAGCGCGTTCCACAATTCTCACTGCACTGCCGACAGCAGGTGAAAGTTTACTGTTCCTTGCGCGATGACGCGTATCGGTGGTCCTGGTCCAGTGGGAGTGCTTTCACTATTCTGCAGACGACACTTTCGGCGGTAAAATTATTTTGCAAAGCTCGCTAAATTGCACTGACAGTTAAACCTGCCAAAGTTGTTTTAACTACAATTAAATATTACAATTGCTGCTACAGTCTGACACTGATTGATGTACAAGTCATGTCTCCTCTTGACAGCTGTGGTTCTGGAATGAATCTCAGTATCTATAGTGCACATAATTTTCCACGTAAAAAAAGTCTCTCTCATACCCTTGCAGTTATCATTGTGTTCAATTTATACATCCATCACGATAGCACACACTCATCTTCTCCGGTCATGCTGTAACATAAGCCACACTAACCTTACAATACAATATATACACAGTTTACACAAACAGTGAGTTCTCTTTTATATCTGTACAGCAGACGAAAAAATTGTGGTATGCCTACACTCACACTGTCTATATGTCTCGATTCTCCTCACTCCTAGGATATTATCTGTCAAAGTCTTACAATCAGTGCTTCTGGAAGGTGCTGCATCCTGCCAAAATTCTCTCAAACAAGTGTTGCGACGGACAGGCAGCAGGCAAAAAAAAAAAAAAAAGAAAAAAAAGGTTCAAATGGCTCTGAGCACTATGGGACTTAACATCTGTGGTCATCAGTCCTCTAGAACTTAGAACTACTTAAACCTAACTAACCTAAGGACATCACATACATCCATGCCCGAGGCAGGATTCGAACCTGCGACCGTAGCAGTCGTGCGGTTCCGGACTGAGCGACTAGAACCGCTCGACCACCGCGGCCGGCGCAGCAGGCACTATGTGTGATAATGAATACGGCACCCATGGACGTAATGCCTACAAAGACATCACTGAGATGAGTTGGTGTACTGTAATCACCACTATCAACTGAACAACAAAGAAAATGCGAATTCGTTCTTCCTCTCGGTCCTAACATGGCACCTCGTCCATCATGTGTTACCCTTCCTGCTTTCAACATACACAAACATTCTCATCGCTATGTAGAGACTCCTATATCCGGGCACAAAGGATGTCTTGTGAATGAATGGCGGATTATGATTGGCTCTTATCGATTTTACCCGCTGAATTATTGATGCCGTTCGTGTTGCAGACGAGGCTTACAGTGGCAAGGAACTATTTTACACTGATCGCCATATTGCATCGACAACTAAACCTCGCAATGTGCCCTACATATCGTCAAATACGGAAAGACTTTTACGCAATTACACTCCTCTCCCACTGAGGATAGGAGCCTGAATATTAGTGAAACTGATCTCCAACCCAGCAATACATCACAGTGTACCGTGTCAATATAGTAAACATACAGTTCGTATCCTACGCCATAAATCGCCCCCTTTAATTCATTCATACATATATCGCGAAGTCAGACAGCACCGTAGATATACTCGTAGCACTAGATATTTCCCTGTGAGGTCGGCGGTCATCCATTCCCGACGGGTGACCAGAGTGCCCTCAGCAGGCCAAAGTCACTCTCAGAGCTGTTCTAGAAATACGGGCTCGTTTCCCCTCGACACAAATACTTTACTGTTTCTGGTCTGGACCTGCTGGCCTGCTCGCTTTTCTACACCCATCTCCAAACTCTGGGATTACAAGAACATATGAATTTTTACATGGTTCACCATAATATTATACCATTTTCGCTGTATTTCTCGATATCAAGCACACAGCAGTATTCTACCGATATCTCGTGCAACATAATTCTGAAGATATAGACTGGAAATTATTTCTCTACAAACCTGAAACTTTAGCTAGGTGGGGCTTGCTGTAAACCACTGAGTAACTGGAAACTTATCACATCTGCGAAGACATTTACGCAGAAACTCGAGAAAAATTCAGAAAACTGATATTTCCACTTGTGAATACCAATAATAAGTGTCGTAGCTGATTCCTAATCATCCCTATAATTTACAAGGTCAACTAAGGTGTATCTCATGTCTAGAGAACCAGTAAACATGTCTTCCAGATGCTAGGTGCATACATTACAATCGATTTTTACCTCAGCTAAATAAAGGCATGAAATGTGCAGAAGCAGCCAACTGGACAATTTACATGGGAGTGAGTAACGGTCCAGCACAAACACCTACACATATTGAATCTTCTCAAATTTCCACACTATCCGGAAAGCTATCCAATACATACTAAGTATTAGTTCGCTATTCGGTCGTCTAGAGGACAACAGTTGAGTCAGCTACAACAGGCCGCTGCACACCAAGCAAGCATAGACAGAATCGTCCTTGGAAACAAATGCGGCCTCATATATACACTCCTGGAAATGGAAAAAAGAACACATTGACACCGGTGTGTCAGACCCACCATACTTGCTCCGGACACTGCGAGAGGGCTGTGATCACACGCACGGCACAGCGGACACACCAGGAACCGCGGTGTTGGCCGTCGAATGGCGCTAGCTGCGCAGCATTTGTGCACCGCCGCCGTCAGTGTCAGCCAGTTTGCCGTGGCATACGGAGCTCCATCGCAGTCTTTAACACTGGTAGCATGCCGCGACAGCGTGGACGTGAACCGTATGTGAAGTTGACGGACTTTGAGCGAGGGCGTATAGTGGGCATGCGGGACGCCGGGTGGACGTACCGCCGAATTGCTCAACAAGTGGGGCGTCAGGTCTCCACAGTACATCGATGTTGTCGCCAGTGGTCGGCGAAGGTGCACATGCCCGTCGACCTGGGACCGGACCGCAGCGACGCACGGACGCACGCCAAGACCGTAGGATCCTACGCAGTGCCGTAGGGGACCGCACCGCCACTTCCCAGCAAATTAGGGACACTGTTGCTCCTGGGGTATCGGCGAGGACCATTCGCAACCGTCTCCATGAAGCTGGGCTACGGTCCCGCACACCGTTAGGCCGTCTTCGGCTCACGCCCCAACATCGTGCAGCCCGCCTCCAGTGGTGTCGCGACAGGCGTGAATGGAGGGACGAATGGAAACGTGTCGTCTTCAGCGATGAGAGTCGCTTCTACCTTGGTGCCAGTGATGGTCGTATGCGTGTTTGGCGCCGTACAGGTGAGCGCTACAATCAGGACTGCATACGACCGAGGCACACAGGGCCAACACCCGGCATCATGGTGTGGGGAGCGATCTCCTACACTGGCCGTACACCTCTGGTGATCGTCGAGGGGACACTGAATAGTGCATGGTACATCCAAACCGTCATCGAACCCATCGTTCTACCATTCCTAGACCGGCAAGGGAACTTGCTGTTCCAACAGGACAATGCACGTCCTCATGTATCCCGTGCCACCCAATGTGCTCTAGAAGGTGTAAGTCAACTACCCTGGCCAGCAAGATCTCCGGATCTGTCCCCCACTGAGCATGTTTGGGACTGGATGAAGCGTCGTCTCACGCGGTCTGCACGTCCAGCACGAACGCTGGTCCAACTGAGGCGCCAGGTGGAAATGGCATGGCAAGCCGTTCCACAGGACTACATCCAGCATCTCTACGATCGTCTCCATGGGAGAATAGCAGCCTGCATTGCTACGAAAGGTGGATATACACTGTACTAGTGCCGACATTGTGCATGCTCTGCTGCCTGTGTCTATGTGCCTGTGGTTCTGTCAGTGTGATCATGTGATGTATCTGACCCCAGGAATGTGTCAATAAAGTTTCCCCTTCCTGGGACAATGAATTCACGGTGTTCTTATTTCAATTTCCAGGAGTGTATTTTATCCCTGTACCTACAACTAAATGTCATGATGGCGGTCTCAGTTGAACAACATTTAGCAATGAACAAAGTATTGGAAATATACCTTGCTGATGCCCGTGGCTCTGGAAATAGAAATATCGGTACCATCCTTATGACTTGACATACTCTTCCCTTTGCTATCACAGTACTCCACGTCAAATCCATACTTTCCTTACGACTGGACATAGTCATTTCCTTCATGCACGTCGGAACGGAAACACATACTTTATAAGCCTGATGATCAAGGTGAACCTATCACGCAACCCCTACTACTAAGTATAACACTTCATCAAAAACAGATTGCTGGTGATACGAGATAATACTGACCTAAAATCAACGATGGGTGGACATGCCTCATAAGTTTTTCTTGCGAGTGCTACCATCGTGTCGTAGAAAGAGAGGTGTAACCATCTCATATGTTAAAAAACCCTATCCCCACAACTACTCTACGTTAGTGTCACAAGCGGTCTTGGTTCTACATGTACACACAAATATCCATGTTAAAAGCTATACCAGATTTATAAATCGAGGTATGGCATTACCAACAAATGAATTAGTTTTCCAGACAAATACTGTGACACTGAATATAGACGGTGCACCCTCGTAATAAAATTGCCGAATTCTGAAAGTGATTCGGCTAAGGAGCGTGGTATGAAACAGGTATTTGCAACCCACTGATGCCGCCGCCACTGGATATTTCCCGAGTAATTGTAATGCATTCTGTCTCGATGCCGTATCATATTTCTGGCACTCTCATATCTCGAGTCACCTTTCTCGAACCTGTCTGCTCCAGTAAAATTCCAAAATGGTTTTAGACAGTCCCTATTCATCTTGCACTGCTGCCATTTCTGCAGCTTTGCGCATGTGATCGTTCCAGTTTAAGAATTGAGCAGAAGTCGAAGAAAGCCATATCCACCACCTTCTACAACACATGTAGAAACAGAGGGACATGAGTCAGTGTGCAGGACCATGTTTTGACCATTTTTTGGGCGCATCTTGGTGCGTCCCCAAACTACAAACAGATACTACAGTCTGAAGCAGATCCGCATCCCTCAAGTCCCATTCACGTCTATCAGCACAACATGCTATCATCGTTATTCTGTACCATCTAGCAGAGAAAAATTACGAACTACAAAAGCTCCACTAACTTCACCCGATAGAGAACACGATAACATTTTTACTGCAACTCTGTTCTCCCATATATCGAAAACAAATACTGCATGCATGCTGGCATTGAGCACATGTAACGATCCCATTAAATATACAGGTACTGATCCACAGTACAGAGCAGTTTAAAGTTTCATCACCTGTACTGTAGGGAGATGACCGTATCCCACAGACCATACTGTAAGTCGCATGAGGCGCCCCCTGTGACCCTGTGTCGTTGTTTGAAACATTGTTTTTTTTTCAGCTGTAGCACACTTTGTACACTGTCACACATTTTGTTTTTCCCCCACGAAATCGAGGTCGGTGTCAGGCTCTAAACCGACATTAACACGTTCTGATCCATTGCCTCTTGCAGAAAACTAGACGTCGCAGGGTGTAAATTATGTTGGTACTCTGGCTACCATAACACGCCACGAGCACTGGATGATTTTAAATAAAAGACAGTTACTACATAAGGAAACTAGAAGAGTTTGGTGGCGTTGTGGAGAGTTCCCAAGCTGCTGTTCGAAAGTGATTGATGACCACATTTAAACTCATTCCGTCACAGTGACGGAATAGCTGATGGCTCTACATTCCATTGCGACTGATTCCTCACATCGCAGTCATGCATGTGACCGCTGTTTCGATGCTATCCCTCCCCAGAAAGTGCTGTCCCTGCACCAAAACTATTTCTCCTACTCAAACAAGCGATGAAGACGATCATGATGTGGCAACCAACAGCGTACCAGTTGACGGATAGGGTGCAAAAATGACTAACAAATAGCGTCACAGTTGATAGTGCGAACAATTTTAGCAATTTTACAGTAATTTCAACACTGAGCAATGCTGCAATAACATGTTTCCAAATTTCAGTATCGCAGCTAAACTCCCCCCTCCCTCCTACTTTGCGAGTATCATTGTTGCTGTTATGGTCTTCAGTCCTGAGACTGGTTTGATGCAGCTCTCCATGCTACTCTATACTGTGCCAGCTTCTTCATCTCCCAGAACCCACTGCAACCCACATCCTTCTGAATCTGCTTAGTGTATTCATCTCTTGGTCTCCCTCTACGATTTTTACCCTCTACGTTGCCCTCCAATACTAAATTGGTGATCCCTTGATGCCTCAGAACATGTCCTACCAACCGATCCCTTCTTCTGGTCAAGTTGTGCCACAAACTTCTCTTCTCCCCAATCCTATTCAATACTTCCTCATTATTTATGTGATCTACCCATCTAATCTTCAGCATTCTTCTGTAGCACCACATTTCGAAAGCTTCTATTCTCTTCTTGTCCAAACTATTTATCGTCCATGTTTCACTTCCATACATGGCTACACTGCATACAAATACTTTCAGAAATGACTTCCCGATACATAAATCTATACTCGATGTTAACAAATTTCTCTTCTTCAGAAACGTTTTCCTTGGCATTGCCAGTCTACATTTTATATCCTCTCTACTTCGACCATCATCAGTTATTTTGCTCTCCAAATAGCAAAACTCCTTTACTACTTTAAGTGTCTCATTTCCTAATCTAATTCCCTCAGCATCACCTGACGTAATTCGACTACATTCCATTATCCTCGTTTTGCTTTTGTTGATGTTCATCTTATATCCTCCTTTCAAGACACTATCCATTCCGTTCAACTGCTCGTCCAAGTCCTTTGCTGTCTCTGACAGAATTACGATGTCATTGGCGAACCTCAAAGTTTTTATTTCTTCCCCATGGATTTTAATACCTACTCCAAATTTTTCTTTTGTTTCCTTTACTGCTTGCTCGATATACAGATTGAATAACATCGGGGAGAGGCTACAACCCTGTCTCACTCCCTTCCCAACCACTGCTTCCCTTTCATGTCCCTCGACTCTTATAACTGCCATCTGGTTTCTGTACAAATTGTAAATAGCCTTTCGCTCCCTGTATTTTACCCCTGCTACCTTCAGTATTTGAAAGAGAGTATTCCAGTCAACATTGTCAAAAGCTTTCTCTAAGTCTACAAATGCTAGAAACGTAGGTTTGCCCTTCCTTAATCTAGCTTCTAAGAAAAGTCGTAGGGTCAGTATTTCCTCACATGTTCCATAATTTCTACGGAATCCAAACTGATCATCCCCGAGGTCGGCTTCTACTAGTTTTTCCATTCGTCTGTAAAGAATTCGTGGTAGTATTTTGCAGCTGTGACTTATTAAACTGATAGTTCGGTAATTTTGACATCTGTCAACACCTGCTTTCTTTGGGATTGGAATTATTATATTCTTCTTGAAGTCTGAGGGTATTTCGCCTGTCTCATACATTTTGCTCACCAGATGGTAGAGTTCTGTCAAGACTGGCTCTCCCAAGGCCGTCAGTAGTTCCAATGGAATGTTCTGTCAAACTCTACACACAGTATCGTATCTCCCATTTTGTCTTCATCTACATCCTCTTCCTTTTCCATAATATTGTCCTCAAGTACATCACCCTTGTATAGACTCTCTATATACTCCTTCCACCTTTGTGCTTTCCTTTCTTTGCTTACAACTGGGTTTCCATCTGAGCTCTTGATGTTCATACAAATGGTTCTCTTATCTCCAAAGGTCTCTTTAATTTTCCTGTAGGCAGTATCTATCTTACCCCTAGTGAGATAAGCCTCTACATCCTTACATTTGTCCTCTAGCCATCCCTGCTTAGCCATTTTGCACTTCCTGTCGATCTCATTTTTGAGACGTCTGTATTTCTTTTTGCCTGCTTCATTTACTGCAGTTTTATATTTTCTCCTTTCATCAATTAAATTCAATATTTCTTCTGTTACCCAAGGATTTCTAGCAGCCCTCGTCTTTTTACCTACTTGTTCCTCTGCTGCCTTCACTACTTCATCCCTCAAAGCTACCCATTCTTCTTCTACTGTATTTCTTTCCCCCATTCCTGTCAATTGTTCCCTTATGCTCTCCCTGAAACTCTGTACAACCTCTGGTTCCTCTAGTTTATCCATATCCCATCTCCTTAAATTCCCACCTTTTTGCAGATTCTTCAGTTTTAATCTACAGGTCATAACCAATAGATTGTGGTCAGAGTCCACATCTGCCCCTGGAAATGTCTTACAATTTAAAAGCTGGTTCCTAAATCTCTGTCTTACCATTATATAATCTATCGGATACCTTTTAGTATCTCCAGGCTTCTTCCATGTATACAGCCTTCTTTTATGGTGCTTGAACCAAGTGTTACCTATGATTAAGTTGTGCTCTGTGCAAAATTCTACCAGGCGGCTTCCTCTTTCATTTCTTTGCCCCAGTATCATTGCGAATGTATACAGATAACTGTATGTAGATGAATGTATATAGATGACTGTGCTGTACGTCCATTTATTGTTAATTGTCGAACACATACGTCTTCAAAGTATAAAAGACAGCGTTCTACATATTTCTAACACCTCGAGCATAGGGCTTAATTTACTATCTATCTTATGCTGATGGGCGCCACAGAGCATTCTCACAGTCTTAGGGTAAAATTAAAGACTGAAAGACCCTTCACACTGTCATTGACCAACCGTTACCGATTTAATCTGCAAGTGGCCAGAAGTAGTCCGTTACATTCCACGTCTCCTGAATGAATAGAGCTAGCCAAGTTCTCGCCCATCCAAGAACACAAGATTTCTCCAGATGCACCCATATCGATAAGGTTAGCACCCCTTATCGGTGTATAGTTTCATATTTGAAAGGGTTGTAATAGCAGACTGTTAAGAAGAAACGGGTATTTTTATGCACGATGGAGCTCCAGACATATGGCGTTCGAAGCATTTTTTTAAATTTATTTATTTATTTATTTAACCTGGCAAGATTAGGGCCATCAGGCCCTCTCTTACATCCAACCAGGCATTCTACTTATTTTACAGTCATATGTTTTAGTAGGCATGTTAAACTACATCTAATACAAAAAGTGAGATAAACAATTAGAAAGGTACACCTCGAAAAATACATTATTGAAGAGAAAGATTTTAGATAGGAGTGCTGGCAACAGGGAGTATGAGGGAGACTCATGGTGAAGGGAGGATAAGAATAGAGAGACATGATGAAACATAATTAAGGAAAATATAAAGGAAAAGGAGACTGCGTTGCTAATAGAGATAGATGAAGAGGAAGGCATCTCAGGAGCATGATAGGAGACGCTAGCTTTGCTATTTGACAGATGAGAGGATTGGCCTTGCACATTAATTTTGTGGAGAATTTTATGCGGATGATAGTAGGAAATGCTTCAACTTCTTCTTAAAAGCAACAGGAGATTGAGTTTTCCTCAAGGTAAGGGGCAGTTTGTTCCAGAGGCGGACAGCGGCAACTGAGAAGGAGTTTGCAAAAGTTTTTGTTTTGTGAGTAGGCACAGTTAGGATACCAGATAAGAGTGACCTCGTGTTTAGATTATGATGGCATGACAGGTTTTTAATCTCTGAAGCTAGGTACTGGGGTGCTTGCGCGATGAGGAGTCGGTGAAGTAGACATAGAGTGTGGTAGTCACGCAGTTTGTCCGGCCGCAGCCACCCTAGCTCGGAGTATGAAGCACTGACATGATCATATCGGCGAATGTTGCAGGTGTAACGCACACAGGCATTCATGGTTAGCTCTAGCCGTCTTTTGTTTTCACTACTCATGCCTTGTTGAATCACATCACAATAGTGGAGGTTCGGTAGAACGAGTGCTTGCACGAGCTGGCGTTTCAAGTCCTGTGGGAATATGTTCCGAAACTTTTTGAGAGCATAGAGACAAGCAGACGTCTTCCGGCACACTGCGACTGTATTCTCCGCCCAGTTGAGGTGCTCGTCCAAAGTTACACCCAAGTTCTTCACTGTTTTCTGATATGGTATTGGAGTACCTTCGAGCAGAATAGGAGGTAGCCGTTTGCGGAAATCTGAACTTATTAATTTCTGATGGGCTATTAAGATTACTTGCGTCTTTTTTGCATTTAATTTAAGCCCCAGGTTTTTCGCCCAAGTCACTACTGAAGACAGATCATCATTCATCAGAGCGATTGCAGTGTTTACGTCTTCAGGTCTCACGCTTAGGTAGAGCTGGAGGTCGTCGGCATAGAAATGATGTTTACAGGAGGACAAAACCGACGAAATATCGTTGACATATAAAGAAAACAAAAGTGGTCCTAAGACTCATCTTTGTGGCATACCCGAAGAAACATGTTTCCAGGAAGATTTTTCATTTGCGCAGACAACACATTGCTGTCTGTCTTTTAAGTAGCTTTCAAACCATCTCATTGCACTATCAGAGAAATTAAGCTGTTGCATTTTTCTGAGTAATATGTCAAAGTTAACAGTGTCAAAAGCTTTGCTGAAGTCCAGTAGCGTCAATATTGTTGCCATTCGATTGTCGATGGCATATTTCAGGTCATCAGTTACTTTAATTAGAGCAGTGTTTGTGCTGTGATGTTTACGGAAACCGGATTGAAATTTGTCATATAGACTGAATTCATGCAAGTGTTCAGTGATTTGGTCATGAACAATATATTCAAGTGCTTTGGAAACAGCAGGCAGTATGCTAATTGGTAGGTAATCACTAGGCAGTTGCGGGTTTTCGATCTTAGGGATGGGTCGAATTATGCTTCTTTTCCATGCAGTGGGGTATATTCCGCTCACGAGGGAAAAATTAAATATGTCAGTTAAGACAGGTACTAAGATATCGGCAACATTCTTAATCATGGTTATACCGATACTGTCGTTGCCTATTGCATCAGAAGAGATTCTCATTACTGCTTTTCTTGCCGTATTTGTTGTTACATGTTTTAGATGGAAGGTATCGTTGTTAGTTGTCCTGTTTGGGGATTCTTGTGGACGGTAATTATCAGCCGTGCTGGTATTCAGAGGTGCAGAGAAGAATTCATTTAATTCGTTAGCTGACACATGAAAAGTAGTTTCCGATTTTGCCTTTCCGACCCCCAAGCTACGGAGATTCTTCTATAGAGTCGTGGGTGTCAGATCGCTGCATACAAGGGAGCGAGCGTGCCTGATTTTGGCATTGCGAATGCATTGTTTCACTCTGTTCCGTAGCTTTCTATATTCTTCGAAACGCTCGGGTTTCGGATCTGCCTTGAAACGCCTGTGGGCAGCATCCCTATTAGTCATCATTTGACGTAATTCAGTTGTCAGCCATGGAGCAGGAGATTTTCTTACACGGACTGTGCGCACAGGTGCATGTTTGTCATAGAGGGCAGTGAGTTTATCACCAAGTTCATTAATTTTGCCGTCGATTGTAGGTTCTCTGATTATTTGATGCCATGAGATTTCTGAGCAATTGGCTGTTAGAGCGTCAAGGTCAATACGTTTCATGTTCCTAGAAGTTATGTAACGCGATTTGGTCCTTGGGGGCTGCACAGAGTAGGCCAGGAATATTACATCATGTGTTGAGAGGCCAGGGGCCGATGATTGACCAACATCTCTTACTTTGTCAGTCTGTTTCGTTGCGATCACATCTATAAGAGTATGACTGTGCGCCGTAAGGTGTGTAGGTTGTAATGGAAGAATGTTCATGCTATTGCAACTAAACAATCTTCTTAGGTTTATTGCGGAGGGAGTGTCTCTTAGCAGGTCTATGTTCAAGTCACCCATTACGATGACATGTTCGTATTGACACTGAAGTGAATGTAATTCCGACTGGAAGGAACTCATTGAGCTTATTTTTGGCGGCTTGTACACGACGCCAGTCAAGAATTTCCGTCTTTGTATGTTTATTAGAATTTTGCACAGAGCACAACTTAATCATAGCTAACACTTGGTTTAAGAATCATGAAAGAAGGTTGTATACGTGGAAGAACCCTGGAGATACTAAAAGGTATCAGATAGATTATATAATGGTAAGACAGAGATTTAGGAACCAGGTTTTAAGTTGTAAGACATTTCCAGGGGCAGATGTGGACTCTGACCACAATCTATTGGTTATGACCTGTAGATTAAAACTGAAGAAACTGCAAAAATGTGGGAAATTAAGGAGATGGGACCTGGATAAACTGAAAGAACCAGAGGTTGTACAGAGTTTCAGAGAGAGCATAAGGGAACAAGTGACAGGAATAGGGGAAAGAAATACAGTAGAAGAAGAATGGGTAGCTTTGAGGGATGTAGTAGTGAAGGCAGCAGAGGATAAAGTAGGTACAAAGACGAGGGCTGCTAGAAATCCTTGGGTAACAGAAGAAATATTGAATTTAATTGATGAAAGGAGAAAATATAAAAATGCAGTAAATGAAGCAGGCAAAAAGGAATACAAACGTCTCAAAAATGAGATCGACAGGAAGTGCAAAATGGCTAAACAGGGATGGCTAGAGGACAAATGTAAGGATGTAGAAGCTTATCTCACTAGGGGTAAGATAGATACTGCCTACAGGAAAATTAAAGAGACCTTTGGAGAGAAGAGAACCACGTGTATGAATATCAAGAGCTCAGATGGCAGCCCAGTTCTAAGCAAAAAAGGGAAGGCAGAAAGGTGGAAGGAGTATATAGAAGGTTTATACAAGGGCGATGTACTTGAGGACAATATTATAGAAATAGAAGAGGATGTAGATGAAGACGAAATGGGAGATACGATACTGCGTGAAGAGTTTGGCAGAGCACTGAAAGACCTGAGTCGAAACAAGGCCCCTGGAGTAGACAACATTCCATTAGAACTACTGACGGCCTTGGGAGAGCCAGTCATGAATAAACTCTACCAGCTGGTGAGCAAGATGTATGAGACAGGCGAAATACCCTCAGACTTCAAGAAGAATATAATAATTCCAATCCCAAAGAAAGCAGGTGCTGACAGATGTGAAAATTACCAAACTATCAGTTTAATAAGCCACGGCTGCAAAATACTAACGCGGAGTCTTTACAGACGAATGGAAAAACTGGTAGATGCAGACCTCGGGGAAGATCAGTTTGGATTCCGTCGAAATGTTGGAACACGTGAGGCAATACTGACCTTACGACTTATCTTAGAAGAAAGATTAAGAAAAGGCAAACCTACGTTTCTAGCATTTGTAGACTTAGAGAAAGCTTTTGACAATGTTGACTGGAATACTCTTTTTCAAATTCTAAAGGTGGCAGGGGTAAAATACAGGGAGCGAAAGGCTATTTATAATTTGTACAGAAACCAGATGGCAGTAATAAGAGTCGAGGGGCATGAAAGGGAAGCAGGGGTTGGGAAAGGAGTGAGACAGGGTTGTAGCCTCTCCCCGATGTTATTCAATCTGTATATTGAGCAAGCAGTAAAGGAAACAAAAGAAAAATTCGGAGTAGGTATTAAAATTCACGGAGGAGAAATAAAAACTTTGAGGTTCGCCGATGACATTGTAATTCTGTCAGAGACGGCAAAGGACTTGGAAGAGCAGTTGAACGGAATGGACAGTGTCTTGAAAGGAGGATATAAGATGAATATTAACAAAAGCAAAACGAGGATAATGGAATGTAGTCAAATTAAATCGGGTGATGCTGAGGGAATTAGATTAGGAAATGAGACACTTCAAGTAGTAAAGGAGTTTTGCTATTTAGGAAGTAAAATAACTGATGATGGTCGAAGTAGAGAGGATATAAAATGTAGACTGGCAATGGCAAGGAAAGCGTTTCTGAAGAAGAGAAATTTGTTAACATCGAATATTGATTTAAGTGTCAGGAAGTCGTTTCTGAAAGTATTTGTTTGGAGTGTAGCCATGTATGGAAGTGAAACATGGACGATAACTAGTTTGGACAAGAAGAGAATAGAAGCTTTCGAAATGTGGTGCTACAGAAGAATACTGAAGATAAGGTGGATAGATCACGTAACTAATGAGGAGGTATTGAATAGGATTGGGGAGAAGAGAAGTTTGTGGCACAACTTGACTAGAAGAAGGGATCAGTTGGTAGGACATGTTCTGAGGCATCAAGGGATCACAAATTTAGCATTGGAGGGCAGCGTGGAGGGTAAAAATCGTAGAGGGAGACCGAGAGATGAGTACACTAAGCAGATTCAGAAGGATGTAGGTTGCAGTAGGTACTGGGAGATGAAGCAGCTTGCACAGGATAGAGTAGCATGGAGAGCTGCATCAAACCAGTCTCAGGACTGAAGACAACAACAACAACAACAACATGTTTATTTCAATGAACATGAATTCAGCCTCTTTTTCTTCAGCAGGATTTGACGTACATAAGACTTTCGCTTTGAGATCTGTTCGTATATATGCGCCGACACCGCCACCTCGCTTTTTTGATCTGTCTGCCCCTAGAAATGTGTACCCTGGGAGATGAATCGATGCAGAGGATATGTGTGGTTTCAACCACGTTTCGGATAAGAGGATTACGTGGTAGTTTCGTTGGTTGAAGAGGAGGCTAAGTTCTTCGTAATGCGCAGGTAAAGACTGAATGTTGCAGTGAGCTGCTAAAAGCTCGGACGCGTTCCGCTGAGCAGCCTGGAGTAGGGTGGCAGACTGGTTTGTCCCTTTGTTAGGCACTACCTGCCGCGAGGGGCACTGGCCGGTGTTTCCGCCAAGTCAGGGGTGTCCGAGATTTTGCGCGCCCTGTTTGTACTCCGCGAGAGCCGAAAGAAAGGCGAATGCAAGAGATTTCCTGAGGTTGCGGGAGTATAGAAAATGGATTAGTGGTATTCGGTGCAGGGAGAATATGACCAAAAGGGTGACGGCTGTGTGTCACTGAGTATCCTATGTCGTAAGAGGAAAAATGTAATTAGAGTATTTGAAACAGCTTAGGGTGGAAATAAGGGAAAAGGGAGTAATTTAAGAGGCCGATGCTGCCAGCAGAGAGAAGTAATGTTTAATAGAGTATCGTAGGAAGGTAGAATTAAATTGAAATTTACTAGAGTGATACTGGTAGTGATTATCGTAGGAAGCTACAATTAGATTTAAATTTGCTAAAGTGATACTGATAGTGATTTTTGTTATGAACAATTTAAACCGAAGAGATGGTTGACTAAAGAACTAAAGGAGAGACTAATAATTGCAATAGAACTATTACAGAATGGAAGAGAATAAACTGAGAAAATCAAAAAAGTATTAGCAGTAACTAAAACTAAGCAATGTCTACAGCTAAAGACACAAAAAAATAGTAAAAAGTTAATACAGTTACAAAAACAATTAGTTGAAGGTACAAATAATTAAAAAGTTAATACAGTTACAAAAACAATTAGTTGAAGGTACAAATAATTAAAAAGTTAATACAATTACAAGACTATATCTGAGTATAGGACTGTTAAAATTTGCAAATGGTGTTAAGTTTGACTTTTGGCTCGAGTAGGTTCACTTAATACTATTTAGTTCCGTCATGTTTGTGACTGTCTTCTTTCCAGCTGCAGTCTTAATGATTACTCTGCCATCCTGAGTCCACACATTCTGAAGACCGAAATGGGATATGGCACTGTTTAAAATCTTTAGCCGCTCGTGTGTCAGATCTTCCCTTATTGTAATCCCTATCCTTGCTAACTTCTTCTTCTGGGTAAAGATCTCAGCCCTTTTTCGGTACGACACAAATTTAATTATTATTGGACGAGGTTTGGTAGCACCTGGTAGTTTTCGTCCCACCCGGTGGCTCCTGTCAATGTCTGCCTTGGTCACTTCGACGCCTAATTTTTCACGCGCAACCTGTATAAGCAGGTTGTCCGTGTCTTCTTCTTTATTTTCTGCTACTCCAAACAGTCGTAGACTATTTCGCCTTTGGTACTGTTCTAGCTCGTCTGTGGCGGCAGATAGTTTCACTTCCAACTCTCGTGCCTTTTTCTCGTATTCAGACACAGACTTTTTTAGTGCTGTAATTTCGGCAGTATTGGCCTCAACAGTTTCACGCATTTTGGCCAATACTGCTGCCGTTACAGTATCTGATATGGTGCCTGCTATCAGATCGAGATTGTTTTTATCGCGAAGCGCAGCGTTTACCTCAGAGCGGACCAGCTCCGCTATACCGGGAGCCGCGGCTGCACCTTCCGCCAGGAACAGGCCCGCCGCACCTGCTGCTTCCCCGCTGCTGGACGCGCTGCTGTTGATTCTTCTGTTTACCATTTTCTCGCAGATATTGGCGCAGCACAGAAAAAAATAGCACTACTGCACAGAACACTGTTGTTTACACGATTTCCACTTGTACTAGACAACACCACCTGCGAGAACACCTTCGAATTCGACTAAATTTCGCGAGCCGAACTTAACACGTGTTACACTGCAGCCGCCATGAGCTATAGGATCAACTACGCTATCAACTCTAAAAGTATTGTTCTAGAGTCGAGAATAAGTACCTGGAAGGTATTGGTAAGAGAGAACAAGAACACACACACTCCTAAGGCTACAACGTTCTGCACTTAAAACAGGCTATAATGTTAGATCGCTTGAGCTTCCGAACTATCAGTCGTGTGGAATGCATACTGTTAATATTCCAATGTAAGAAAAATATTTCCACTGCATGACATACATCTTTTTGCAGGTTTCTCTACGGTTAACTGTGGTATCGAACCATAAAACGAGAAAACTATTTCCTTAAAGCAATGGCTCTGTGAGATACATGCACAATATAGCTTTCCAGAAATGTACAGCGTCCACTTTCCACATCCGATCACGGTTCAGAAATTATATTATGCCCACATCAGTCCTATATAAAATCGTCGTTAGTAACAGATAATACCTCTTACAAGGGAACAGATAAACGCATACAGCGGCGTCCGACATCTACATCTACATATACATGGATACTCTACAAATCAAATTTAAGTGCCTGGCAGAGGGTTCATCAAACACCTTCACAATTCTCTATTATTCCAATCTTGTATAGCGCGCGGAATGAACGAACACCTATATCTTTCCCTAAGAGCTCTGATTTCCCTTATTTTATCGTGGTGATCGTTTCTCCCTATGTAGGTCGGTGTCAACAAAATGTTTTTGCATTCTGTGGAGAAAGTTGGTGAATGGAATTTCGTGAGAAGTTCCGTCGCAACGAAAAACGACTTTCTTTTTATGAGGCCCAGCACAAATCCTGTACCATTTCTGTTACACTCTCTCCCATATTTCGCGTTAATACATAACGTGTTGCCCTTCTTTGGAAGTTTCCGATATACTCCGTCAGTCCTATCTGGTAAGGATCCCACACCGCGCAGCAGTATTCTAAAAGAGGACGGACAAGTGTAATGTAGGCAGTCTCCTTAGTAGATCTATTACATTTTCTAAGTTACCTGCCAATAAAATGAAGTCTTTGGTTAACCTTCCCCACAACATTTTCTGTGTGTTCCTTCCAATTTAAGTTGCTTGTAATTGTAATTCCTATGTATTTAGTTGAATTTACGCCTTTTAGACTAGACTGAATTATTATGTAACCGACGTTTAACGAATTCCTTTTAGCACTCATGTGGATGACCTCACACTTTTCGTTATTTAGGCTCAACTGCAAATTTTCACACCATTCAGATATCTTTTCTAAATCGTTTTGCAATTTGTTTTGATCTTCTGATGACTTTATTAGTCGATAAACGACAGCATCATCTGCAAACAACCTAAGACGGCTGCTCAGATTGTCTCCCAAATCGTTTATATAGATTAGGAACAGCAAGGGGCCTATAACACTACCTTGGGGAACGCCAGAAATCACTTTTGTTTTACTCGATGACGTCCCGTCAATTACTTCGAACTGTGACCTCTCTGACAGGAAATCACAAATCCAGTCACATAGCTGAGACGATATTCCACAAGCACGCAATTTCACTACAAGCCGCTTGTGTGTTACACTGTCAAAAGCCTTCTAGAAATCGAGAAATACGGAATCGATCTGAAGTCCCTTGTCAATAGCACTCAACACTTAGAGTGATAAGAGCTAGTTGTGTTTCACAGGAACTATGTTTTCTAAACCCATGTTGACTGGGTGTCAATAAACAATTTTCTACGAGGTAATTCATAATGTTCGAACCCAATGTATGTTCCAAAATCCTGCTGCATATCGATGTTAACGATATTGGCCTGTAATTTAGTGGATTAATCCTACTACCTTTCTTGAATATTGGTGTGACCTGTGCAACTTTTCTGTCTTTGAGTATGGATCTTTCGTAGAGCGAACGGTTGTATATGATTGTTAAACATGGAGCTAATGCATGAGCATACTCCAAAAGCAACCTAACTGGTATACAGTCTGGACCAGAAGACTTGCTTTTATTAAGTGATTTAAGCTGCTTCACTACTCTGAGAATATTTACTT
Source organism: Schistocerca gregaria (assembly GCF_023897955.1). Taxonomy (NCBI): domain Eukaryota; kingdom Metazoa; phylum Arthropoda; class Insecta; order Orthoptera; family Acrididae; genus Schistocerca; species Schistocerca gregaria. The sequence goes on along the minus strand of NC_064922.1, from coordinate 173,714,611 downwards.
CTACGTTACTCATGGTGGCTGCTGTTCTCGATTCGAATTCTGGAATATTTACTTCGTCTTCTTTTGTGAAGGCATTTCGGAAGGCTGTGTTTAGTTACTCTGCTTTGGCTGCACTGTCTTCGATAGTATCTCCATTGCTATCGCGCGGAGAAGGCATTGGTTGTTTCTTGCCGCAAACATACTTCACATACGAAAAGAGTCTCTTTGGATATTCCTCCAGGTTTCGAGACAAACTTTCGTTGTGGAAACTGTTATAAGCATTTCGCATTGAAGTCCGCGCTAAATTTCGAGCTTCTGAGAAGATCGCCCATCTTGGGGTTTTTGCGTTTGTTTAAATTTGGGATGTTTGTTTCCTTGTTTTTGCAACAGTGTTCTAACCCGTTTTGTGTACCAAGGATGATCATCTCCGTCGTTTGTTAATTTATTTGGTATAAATGTCTTAGTTGCTGCCGATACTATTTCTTTGAATTCAAGCCACATCTGGTCTATACTTATATTATTAATTTGTAATGAGTGGAGATTGTCTCTCAGGAAGGCGTGAAGTGAATTTTTATCTCCTTTTTAAATTGGTATATTTGTTCGCTTATTTTTGGAGGATTTGGGGATTACAATATTCAATCTCGCTACGACAACCCTGTGGTCACTAATCCCTGTATCGGTTTTTATGCTTGTTATTCACTCAAGATTATTTGTTGCTAAGGGGTCAAGTGTGTTTTCACAACCGTTAGTATACGCATGGGGCATGAACTAAGTGCTCGAAATAATTTTCAGAGAATGCGTTTAGCACAATTTCGGATGATACTTTATGCGTACCTCCGGAATTAAACATGTATTTTCGCCAACGTATCGAGGTAAATTAAAGTCACCACCAACTATTATCGTATGAGACGGGTACATGTTTGAAATGAAAGTCAAGTTTTCTTTGAACCTTTCAGCAACTATATCATCTAAACTGGGAGGTCGGTAAAAGGATCCAGTTATTATTTTATTCCGGTAGCCAACAATGACTTCTGCCCATACTAACTCACAGGAAGTATCTACTTCAATTTCGGGACAAAGTAAACTACTTCTGACAGCAACAAACACTACACCGCCAACCGTGTTTAGCCTTTTTTCTTTCGGAACACCGTTAGGTTCTTCTCAAAAATTTCGGCTGAGCTTATATCCGGCTTTAGCCAGTTTTCAGTGGCTATAACGATTTGAACATCAGTGCTTTCTATTAGCCCTTGGAGTTTTGGTACTTTCCCAACTCAGCTACGACAACTTACGTTATACCAATGGTTCTTTTGTCTACGTTCTTCCTGTGTTCGGCCTGCACCCTTTGTGACTAAAGCCCTTCTTGTGGTTTCCTGAGACCCTCCAACCTAAAAAAAAAAACGCACATTTCACGCCACACAGCCCCTGCTACCCGTGTAGCCGCCTCCTGGACACCTGATCCATTCAGCGGAACCCGAAACCCAACTACCCTTTGGCGCAACTCGAGGAATCTACAGCCTACATGGTCGCAGAACCGTCTGAGCCTCTGATTCAGTCCGTCCACTAGACAATGCTGCCGGCCGTTATGACCGAGCGGTTCTAGGCGCCTCAGTCCGGAACCACGCTGCTGCTACAGTCGCAGGTTCGAATCCTGCCTTGGGCATGGATGTGTGTGATGTTCTTAGGTTAGTTAGTTTCAAGTAGATCTACGTCTAGGGTACTGATGACCTCAGATGCTAAACCCCATAGTTCTTACAGCCATTTGAACCTTTTTTTTTTCGACTATACTGCAAATGGTCAGCTCTGCTTTCATATTGCAAGCAAGGCTGACAGCCATTACCACTTCTGTTAGCCACTCAAAACCAGAGGAAATCTCTTCTGTTCCAAAGTGACACACATCATTGGTACCGACGTGAGCAACCACCTGCAGTTTGCTTCGCCCTATGGTCTTCATGGCATCTGGGAGGATCCTTTCCACATTTGGAATGTGCACTCCGTGTGCATATCGGGCAGAGTCATTCCAGACGTGGAAAGGGTCCTTCCGGTTGCCATGAAGGGTACAGGGTGCACCCGTTTGCAGGTGGTCGCTCATGTCGGCACCAATGATGTGTGTCGCTATGGATCGGAGGAAATCCTCTCTGGCTTCCGGCGGCTATCTGATTTGGTGAAGACTGCCAGTCTCGCTAGTGGGATGAAAGCAGAGCTCACCATCTGCAGCATCGTCGACAGGACTGACTGCGGACCTTTGGTACAGAGCCGAGTGGAGGGTCTGAATCAGAGGCTGAGACGGTTCTGCGACCGTGTGGGCTGCAGATTCCTCGACTTGCGCCACAGGGTGGTGGGGTTTCGGGTTCCACTGGATAGGTCAGGAGTCCACTACACGCAGCAAGCAGCTACACGGGTAGCAGGGACTGTGTGGCGTGGACTGGGCGGTTTTTTAGGTTAGATGGCCTCGGGCAAATACAGAAAGGGCAACAGCTTCAAAGGGTGCGGGGCACAGTCAGGACATGCGAGGACCAAGCAGCAATGGGTATTGTAATTGTAAACTGTCGAAGACGCATTGGTAAAGTACCGGAACTTCAAGCGCTGATAGAAAGTACCGAAGCTGAAATCGTTATAGGTACAGAAAACTGGCTGAAGCCAGAGATAAATTCAGTCGAAATTTTTACAAAGGCACAGACGGTGTTTAGAAAGGATAGATTGCATGCAACCGGTGGTGGCGTGTTTGTCGCTGTTAGTAGTAGATTACCCTGTAGTGAATTAGAAGTGGATAGTTCCTGTGAAATATTATAGGTGGAGGTTACACTCAACAACCGAGCTAGGTTAATAATTGGCTCCTTTTACCGACCTCCCGACTCAGCAGCATTAGTGGCAGAACAGCTGCGAGAAAATTTGGAATACATTTCACATGAATTTTCTCAGCATATTATAGTCTTAGGTGGAGATTTCAATTTACCAGATATAGGGACAGATCATCGAGTGACATTATACTGAGTGTACTATCCGAAAATTACCTCGAGCAATTAAACAGAGAACCGACTCATGGAGATAACATCTTGGACCTACACATAACAGACAGACCCGAACTTTTCGACTCTGTAAGTGCAGAACAGGGAATCAGTGATCATAAGGCCGTTGCAGTTAACGGGAATATTAAAAAAGGGAGGAAGGTTTATCTGTTTAGCAAGAGTAATAGAAGGCAGATTTCAGACTACCTAACAGATCAAAACGAAAATTTCTGTTCCGACACTGACAATGTTGAGTGTTTATGGAAAAGTTTAAGGCAATTGTAAAATGCGTTTTAGACGGGCACGTGGCGAGTAAAACTGTGAGGGACGGGAAAAACCCACCGTGGTTCAACAACAAAGTTAGGAAACTACTGCGGAAGCAGAGAGAGCTTTACTCCAAGTTTAAACGCAGCCAAAACCTCTCAGACAAACAGAACCTAAACGATGTCAAAGTTAGTGTAAGGAGGGCTATGCGTGAAGCGTTCAGTGAATTCGAAAGTAAAATTCTATGTACCGACTTGACAGAAAACCCTAGGAAGTTCTGGTCTTACGTTAAATCAGTAAGTGGCTCGAAACAGCATATCCAGACACTCCGGGATGATGATGGCTTTGAAACAGAGGATGACACGCGTAAAGCTGAAATACTAAACACCTTTTTCCAAAGCTGTTTCACAGAGGAAGACCGCACTCCAGTTCCTTCTCTAAATCCTCGCACAGATGAAAAAATGGCTAACATCGAAATAAGTGTCCAAGGAATAGAAAAGCAACTGAAATCACTCAACAGAGGAAAGTCCACTGGACCTGACGGGGTACCAATTCGATTCTACACAGAGTACTCAAAAGAACTTGCCCCCTTCTAACAGCCGTGTACCGCAAGTCTCTAGAGGAACGGAAGGTTCCAAATGACTGGAAAAGAGCGCAGGTAGTCCCAGTCTTCAAGAAGGGTCGTCGAGCAGATGCGCAAAACTATAGACGTGTATCTCTGACGTCGATCTGTTGTAGAATTTTAGAACATGTTTTTTGCTCGAGTATCATGTCATTTTTCGAAACCCAGAATCTGCTCTGTAGGAATCAACATGGATTCCGGAAACAGCGATCGTGTGAGACCCAACTCGCTTTATTTGTTCATGAGACCCAGAAATTATTAGATACAGGCTCCCAGGTAGATGCCATTTTCCTAGACTTCCGAAAGGCGTTCGGTACAGTTCCTCACTGTCGCCTGAAAAACAAAGTAAGAGCCTACGGAATATCAGACCAGCTGTGTGGCTGGATTGAAGAGTTTTTAGCAAACAGAACACAGCACGTTGTTATCAATGGAGAGACGTCTACAGACGTTAAAGTAACCTCTGGGGTGCCACAGGGGATTCTTATGGGACCATTGCTTTTCACAATATATATAAATGACCTAGTAGATAGTGTCCGAAGTTCCATGAGGCTTTTCGCGGATGATACTGTAGTATACAGAGAAGTTGAAGCATTAGAAAATTGTAGCGAAATGCAGGAAGATCTGCAGCGGATAGGCACTTGGTGTAGGGAGTGACAACTGACCCTTAACATAGACAAATGTAATGTACTGCGATTACATAGAAAGAAGGATCCTTCATTGTATGATTATATGATAGCGGAACAAACACTGGTAGCAGTTACTTCTGTTAAATATCTGGGAGTATGCGTGCGGAACGATTTGAAATGGAATGATCATATAAAATTAATTGTTGGTAAGGCGGGTGCCAGGTTGAGATTCATTGGGAGAGTCCTTAGAAAATGTAGTCCATCAACAAAGGCGGTGGCTTACAAAACACTCGTTCGACCTATACTTGAGTATTGCTCATCAGTGTGGGATCCGTACCAGATCGGGTTGACGGAGGAGATGGGGAAGATACAAAGAAGAGCGGCGCGTTTCGTCACAGGGTTATTTGGATTTGGTAACCGTGATAGCGTTACAGAGGTGTTTAACAAACTCAAGTGGCAGACTCTGCAAGAGAGGCGCTCTGCATCGCGGTGTAGCTTGCTCGCCAGGTTTCGAGAGGGTGCGTTTCTGGATGAGGTATCGAATATACTGCTTCCCCCTATTTATACCTCCCGTGGAGATCACGAATGTAAAATTAGAGAGTTTCGAGCGCGCACGGAGGCTTTCAGACAGTCGTTCTTCCCGCGAACGATACGCGACTGGAACAGAAAAGGGAGGTAATGACAGTAGCACGTAAAGTGCCCTCCGCCACACACCGCTGGGTGGCTTGCGGAGTGTGAATGTAGATGTAGATGTAGATGTAGATGGAATGACTCCATCCGGTGTGGAGTGCACATAGGTTTTCTTTCCCTTCTTGTCAGCCAGTCGCTAAGGGGCCCCACAACGCGCCTAACGATGGAGCTCCCTACTACCAATAATCCCACCCCCTGTGATTGCATGTTAAGTGGTTTCCTCTGGAACAGGATGGGCGACAACATCTGGCTCAGCGACAGTGTCGGCCACAGACAGTACCTGGAATCTGTTTGTCAGACAAACCAGGGAGGCCTTATGTGCGGCCGCCTGGGAAGCCTGGGACGACCTACCAGTCGACCACAGGCGAGTACGAGCAGTAACTGGTCTGGCCTCTGTTGATGACCGATCGGACGACTTGGACGTGCTCGACATCCGTTGGATCCCCGCTACTGGCCCACAACAGTGGTGCCCATAAACTGCAGCCTCAAGCTGTGTAACCGAAGCCATCACAGTCTGAAGCTTAGAGCGAAGTGTCACCAACTCGTCTCGCATCCGCACACAACAATCACAGTCCCTGTCCACACTAAAGACCGTAGAAAACTAAACTATTCAGATAAACGGACTACGGGCACGTGCTGCGAAACTGTACTGTAGACAGTGACGAAAACGCAGGAACTGTGTCTAATAATACGCAGATATTCAAAAACCTAAGTACCGAAGCACTCACGTGAAACTAAATACACTCCTGGAAATTGAAATAAGAACACCGTGAATTCATTGTCCCAGGAAGGGGAAACTTTATTGACACATTCCTGGCGTCAGATACATCACATGATCACACTGACAGAACCACAGGCACATAGACACAGGCAACAGACCATGCACAATGTCGGCACTAGTACAGTGTATATCCACCTTTCGCAGCAATGCAGGCTGCTATTCTCCCATGGAGACGATCGTAGAGATGCTGGATGTAGTCCTGTGGAACGGCTTGCCATGCCATTTCCCCTGGCGCCTCAATTGGACCAGCGTTCGTGCTGGACGTGCAGACCGCGTGAGACGACGCTTCATCCAATCCCAAACATGCTCAATGGGGGACAGATCCGGAGATCTTGCTGGCCAGGGTAGTTGACTTACACCTTCTAGAGCACGTTGGGTGGCACGGGATACATGCGGACGTGCATTGTCCTGTTGGAACAACAAGTTCCCTTGGCGGTCTAGGAATGGTAGAACGATGGGTTCGATAACGGTTTGGATGTACCGTGCACTATTCAGTGTCCCCTCGACGATCACCAGAGGTGTACGGCCAGTGTAGGAGATCGCTCCCCACACCATGATGCCGGGTGTTGGCCCTGTGTGCCTCGGTCGTATGCAGTCCTGATTGTGGCGCCAAACACGCATACGACCATCATTGGCACCAAGGCAGAAGCGACTCTCATCGCTGAAGACGACACGTCTCCATTCGTCCCTCCATTCACGCCTGTCGCGACACCACTGGAGGCGGGCTGCACGATGTTGGGGCGTGAGCGGAAGACGGCCTAACGGTGTGCGGGACCGTAGCTCAGCTTCATGAAGACGGTTGCGAATGGTCTTCGCCGATACCCCAGGAGCAACAGTGTCCCTAATTTGCTGGGAAGTGGTGGTGCGGTCCCCTACGGCACTGCGTAGGATCCTACGGTCTTGGCGTGCATCCGTGCGCCGCTGCGGTCCGGTCCCAGGTCGACGGGCATGTGCACCTTCCGCCGACCACTGGCGACAACATCGATGTACTGCGGAGACCTCACGCCCCACGTGTCGAGCAATTCGGCGGTACGTCCACCCGGCCTCCCGCATGCCCACTATACGCCCTCGCTCAAAGTCCGTCAACTGCACATACGGTTCACGTCCACGCTGTCGCGGCATGCTACCAGTGTTAAAGACTGCGATGGAGCTGCGTATGCCACGGCAAACTGGCTGACACTGACGGCGGCGGTGCACAAATGCTGCGCAGCTAGCGCTATTCGACGGCCAACACCGCGGTTCCTGGTGTGTCCGCTGTGCCGTACGTGTGATCATTGCTTGTACAGCCTTCTCGCAGTGTCCGGAGCAAGTATGGTGGGTCTGACACACCGGTGTCAATGTGTTCTTTTTTCCATTTCCAGGAGTGTAATTCGCCCCTGATTAGGAACTTGTAATATGTCACAAAATTGGTTTACTTTCCGACGCAAACGATTACACGAGAACTGTGGCTATTAGATATTAAATTTATGCGCATTAACTCAAGAAACTAAACTATTAAGGCACACAGACGATATAATAAAATTCGCTCCTGGTTATGAAATTACAGGTCATGTCGCCGCTAACTCTGTAAACAGCACATCTGTCAAGCAGATGTATACACATGGGATTGCAGTGTCTCACAAATGCCTATCACTAACTTAAATATGAAACTGAAGTATCCGTTTTACACTTACGATGAGACAGAGGAATGGAGTACATCACATAAATCTTCGTTCATTTAGAGGAATGTGTCAGGTTTCATCACACGTGAGATGGAAGTCCTCTGATGACCGAGAGGTTTACTGTTAACAACCGCAAGTGGACTCTGCTCTAAGATCCACACAGAACATGCCGTTGTATACGAGTCGAATGCAGGCTGTGTCACACATCAGATGCATCCTGACGGAGCATCAGGAAAATATGACATGCAGCAACTTCCCCCTCTCTCTCTAGAATCACCCTTCTGTCTCTAGAATACATACATCTGGTAACAATGGAGAGTGGGTTGGTAACAGCTTGGTCCCAACACTGTCGCATTAGTTACTTGGAGATGAAGAGTCTACCACAAGATACAGAAGCATGGAGAGATGCATCAAAGCAGCCTTCCGAGACAATACCACAACAACAACAACAACTGTATATTAGTCACTATGCTAATCAGTGATGCTTCCATATTAATACTTTGATGTAGTAGTGGCACTTCAGATATTAGTAATTTCGGAAGCACATGTACTCGCAACATTTGTGTACTTCTTTGACCTAAGCTCTTTGACAGTAACCAATGTATTCCAGTGTAAAACGTTGGATGTTGTAAGTGCTTGTGCTTCTGAAGTTACTAACATCTAAAGTGGCACTATTTCATCAAACTAATAATATGGAAGCATTACTAATTAGCATGGTGACTGATATACAGTTAACGTGTACAAAACAAAATATTAAAAAAGTAATAAATGTAATGTGAAAACGATGTAGATTTGCTAGATATATGTAACCAAGTTTCAAATTGTTTATTTGTTTCTGTTTAGTCATCATCCAGTTACTTGTTTGCGATTTAAACAGTTATCATCAACACGGAGTATGTAAACATGTACGTGAATGTAAATCACCTGAAGATGGGCACAAGCCCAAATCCGGTTGGTATCGTTTTTTATTCTACATCCTAGTTTATTTATGATTTTTCTCTCGGTTTCAGAAGCGCGTATATTGTGCCAGTTGCAGAAATCTTTTTGTCAGTCAAGTGAGAGAGAGCGGAAACAATTTGTCGAGTCACAGGACTTTTCTCACGATAAGAGTCACTCTAATCTAGGTACGGGACATGTGTTTATGAATCATCATAGTTCTTTTAAGATTACGCTCCATCTAAGATCGTCATTGTGTTTGTACTGCGGTTTCGGATATCTTTTTCTATTTCCTCCTACACTTGAGCATCCGTCTTACACTTTTAGCCTGTAGTTAGGAACTTTCATTTCGCACGCAGTTGTAAGTACCGAAGTAAGCTCTTCCAGAAAGCCTTTGTGGATGAGTTAACTGTGCAGTGGGCAGTCACTAGTTTAAACACTAACGTTGGGAGCCTTCTGGGTGTTCATGGGCCATCTGAAGTACTACGGTGTGTATCAGAGTATTTTTTGTTGTGAAGTGGATGATTATACAGTCACAGAGGATGAAATATGGCGCTGCACGTAGCCAATTGATGTTGAACAATGCAAAATAGAGAATGCCGAACTCTCACTCTGAATCTGTGGGGGTGTAGCATAGTCAACCGCGTCACATGCCATCATTCTATATCACCATCAAAATACAGTGTCAGATGCCATTATTTTATAGCACTATCAACAAACAGAGTCTGATACCATCATTCTATAGCACCGTCAACAAAAAATATCAGAGCCGTCACTCTCGAGACATGTTGCAGTGATCTGAGATTTTATAATCACTGTTACAAGTGTTCCTTTTTTGGATGGGGCAATCTTTTAATCAGCCTTCCTGTCCCTTTTGAGATGCCAAATGTGCTGTCTTCATCTGCCTGCTCTGCTAGGAGCCTACACGTGGAATTCTCTGTTTACAATGGAGCGAACGCCAGAGAACGAGTATCAGTGAACAACGCCCAGTGGCGCTGTCTCTGTGTAAACAGCGTGCGAGCGCAAGCAAACAGCGCTCAGTCTGGTTCGGTTCACGTCCGCTCGTGTTTCATCGATTGTCGATATTTCAGCGGATTTTCAAGCGATTTCGCCAGCTTTTCATTTTCGCGCTCGCCTCGGTATGAGAGTGCTGTGAAACAATGTTTTAGTCATGTCAGTTAAATTCAGAAGTTATTAAAATAGGTGTTCGTTTGAGCTCAAAAAATTAATTATTCGTATTTATTGATTTGAGAAGAGATGTTTTGAATTTTCTGAAAACATACAGCGGTGAAAATTTTTTAAGGCTGTATAAATTTAAAGACAAACTTTACCCTAAGTTTTAAAACATTCAAATGTTTATGAAAAAATTTCGAAATTTGTGATTCAAAAACTTTTAACTGCGTTGTAATGAGTACTCAAATAACACATCTTTTGTGTTCTAACAATTTATGTACAGGGTGAGCATAAAGTCTTTGTCTGACTGCAAAAAATTATTTCTATGTAACTGTGTTAGATACAGCTATGCAGATTGTCGAAAACTACAGTTTAACTTGTGAAGTTTATGTGGATTCTATATTATGTGTGCTCTGACTGCTACTGATTTCGATCTCTCTCTCCCTCTCTCTCTCGCTCTCTCTCTCCGATAAGAGGTTGCGTAATTTAGTTCTGCTGACAGAATCGCATATATGCAGGAGGAAGTGCAGTGTGTTCTATGGTTTTGCGAAACACGGCAGCCTATTACACATTAGCGACAGTTACAAAATGCTTATGGTCGCATTAGGAAGGACAGATAACACAAGATGTGACATGATCGCGTATGGAACAGTGATCCAGAATGTGTAGAATAAATTTCTTTATTTCCGTCTATGATCAGAAACTTGTTAGGTCCTCAGACTACCTGTTTCGCTCAGCAATGACCGTATTCAGATGTGTTTTAAAGTCGCAATACAATCGAGCCATAGTCGCATAATCCGGCCAGCATCGTCACACATACCGTACATGTTGTTGTCTTCAGTCCGAAGACTGGTTGGACGCAGCTCTCCATGCTACTCTATCCTGTGCGAGCCTCTTCATATCTGAACAACTGCTGCCACTGAAGAACCAAAGAAACTCGTACACCTGCCTAATATCTTGTAGAGCCTCCGCAAGCACTCAAAAGTTCCGCAACACGACGTGCATGGACTCGACTAATGTCTGAAGTAGTCCTACAGAGAACCGACACCATGAATCCTGCAGGGGTGTCCATAAATCCGAGACAGTACGAAGGGGGGGGGGGGGGGGGGGACAGAGACATAGACTTGTTCTGAACAAAACATTGCATGGCTTCCCAGATACGCTCAATAATGTTGATGTCTGGGGAGTCTGGTAGCCAGCGGAAGTGTTTAAAGTCAGAAGAGTGTTCTTGGAGCCACTCTGTAGCAATTCTGGACGTGTCGAGTGTCGCACTGTCCTGCTGGAATTGCCGAAGTCCGTCGAAATGCACAATGGACATGAATGGGTGCAGGTGATTAGACAGGATGCTTATGCACGTGTCACTGAGAGAGTCGTATGTAGACCTATCAGGGGTCCCGTATCACGCCAATTGCACACGCCCAACACCATTACAGAGCCTCCACTAGCTTGAACAGTCCCCTGCTGACATGCAGGGTCCAGGGATTCATGAGACGGTCTCCATACCCATCCGCTCGATACAATTTGAAACCAGACTTGTCCAACCAGGCAACATGTTCCCAGCCATCAACAGTTCATTGTCGGTGTTGACGGGCCCAGGCGAGGCGTAAAGCTTTGTATCGTGCAGTCGTCAAAGGTACGTGGGTGGGCCTTCACCTCCGAAAGCCCATATCGATGATGTTTCGTTAAATGATTCGCACGCTGATACTTGTTAATGGCCCAGCACTGAAATCCCCAGCAATTTGTGGAAGGGGTGCGCTTCCGTCACATTGGAAGATTGTCTTCAGACGTTTTAAATCCCGTTCTTGCATTATCTTCTTCCGGCCGCAGCAATGTCGGAGAGTTGATGTTTTACCGGACTTTTGATATTCACGGTACACACGCGAAATGGTCGTACGTGAAAAGGCCCCATTTCATCGCTACCTCGGAGATGCTGTGTCCCATCACTCGTACGGCGACTATAACACCACGTTCAAACTCACTTAAATCTTGATAACATGCCATCGTAGCAGCAGTAAACGATCTAACAACTGCGCCAGACACTTGTTGTCTTATGTAGGCGTTGCCGACCGCAGCGCCGTATACTGCCGGTTTACGTATCAGTGTATCTCTTTTGAATACGCATGGCTATAGGCCTACCAGTTCCTTTGCGGCTTATACAGGGTGGTCAGAAAATGTGTGAAATGCTTGTAGGGATGTTACAGGGCAGGTTGTACTGAGACATAAATGTAAAGAAATAAATTCGATACGTTGCTCCGTTTCCGAGTTTTTTAGCATAGAATTTAGCCAATTGAGGGTCGCGCACTCGTATTCAAGCGGCCTGTCAGGGGCGGTGTTGCCCAACGAGTGCTTTGTCTCGTTAGCTCAAACTTGAGTTCACGAGCGCGACGATCTGATTGGCTAACTTCAATGCTAAATAACTCGGAAATGGCGCAACGTATCGAATTTCTTTCTTAATATTTATGCCTCAGTACAACCTGCCCTGTAACATCCCTACAAGCATTTCACACATTTTCTGACCACCCTGTACATAGAGTTTTCGATATTAGAAATCTGTTCAAGCAGACTTAAATTACACCGAACTGTTTGATTACGTTCGCTTGTGCTTTGTGTTGGCTTTCGATGCAGCACTACGCCTCCTTGGCAAGTGCCTGGTTTATCGACGACCGCTGGCGCGAGAAAAACCCGTGATGCGCCAATCAGAACGCTCGTTAACACCACGTCCCATCGCCACGGACGTACAAGTCATTCTGACGCGAGCCATTTTCTTTCTATTATGTAAGAAATTGGAGTTTCGCCACACATTAGCGTCATACTTAGTCTAACGATCTTCTGTAAATCCTTGAAAGCAAAAGAAGTCACAAGTTGCTGATATCACATATTGTCCTTGTGCACGATACGTTTTTACCGAGCGAGGTGGCGCAGTGGTTAGCACACACGACTCGCATTCGGGAGGACGACGGTTCAATCCCGTCTCCAGCCATCCTGATTTAGGTTTTCCGTGATTTCCCTAAATCTTTTCAGGCAAATGCCGGGATGGTTCCTTTGAAAGGGCACGGCCGATTTCCTTCCCCATCCTTCCCTCACCCGAGCTTGCGCTCCGTCTCTAATGACCTCGTTGTCGACGGGACGTTAAACACTAACCACCACCACCACCACCACCACGATACGTTTTTCCATAATCGCGGTCACGTTTAAGAGACAGTCAGACAGTAAATGAAAAACATTTACTACAAGTTAATGTGTAAAATATGAGACGAAATCTACTGTGAGATAAAACCTTACACGATCGTCATGTTGTGCGTTAAGTGCCAAAAGACGCTTTATGTTTCACGATTCTTACGCAGGGAGTGGACAACGTCTCTTACAAGGGAACGTCACAGACTTCTTATTTTAAGGAGAAGAAAGTACGCTTGCAAGATGTTAGCTCTGGAAATCTATCCCGCTCGGAAATTTGAGCCATGATTATGACAGACAGCAGCTGTGACTTTCTAAATGTGCAGCTATTAAACATTCACGTGCGCCCGTTGTTTGCCGCTAACTCTACATCAGCCTTCCTCAACACTTACGTTCTCGTTTATTCACCCCTGCCCTAATTTACTAATGAAGTTGTTGGACGAATGTGAATGTGGTGAAAGGGCAGCCTCATTATCGTCATCGTCATACTCACATAAAGAAGCATCGATCGCCAGTCCACTATTTTGCTCTGTATATAGTACGTCTTCATAAATGTCTATGATTTCTGCTACGAAACTGGAAGGTAAAAATATAATCACAAAGAAAGCCCCATATACTGCCGTTTGCCTTGTACAAAAATTAGTCGAACTGCGGCATACGTATAATGATTTGACAGGGTTAACAGCCTTCATGTGTCCATTGCCTAACGGTGGCAGAAAGCAGAGCCCATGGCTTCCGGTTAGTGAGTTGTTAAACAGGCATTCACCGACTTTATTTTTCTGTGAAGCGTGATCACCACAAGCGGTCTGTGTTCTCTACGGAAAAGTGTATAGTGCACACAGTTTTTTTTTTCTATGTGTGGTCATGCATAATTGTCTATCTTCAAGACGAAAGGAATACTCATTTGCTATTACTGTCTTGAGTTTGATAATGGCTTTCAGATAACTCAGTTGCGGAATATCTGATTCAAAGTGGTTCAAATAGCTCTGAGGTCATCAGTCCCCTAGAACTTAGAACTACTTAAACCTAACTAATCTAAGGACATCACACATATCCATGCCCGAGGCAGGATTCGAACCTGCGACCGTAGCAGTCGCGTGGTTCCTGACTGAAGCGCCTAGAACCGCTCGGCCACAACGGCCGGCGTGGAATTTCTGGTGCATACCCTTCCTGCGAGTGCAGCGGAAACAAGTAGCATTTGTGTTCAGTGTGACGCGTCTACAGCCACAATGCTGCAACCATCACCATCACCACCATTTTCGCCATCGCTTGGACACTCACGACTGGTAAAAGGCCTCCCCCAGATTATGATGTTCAACTATGCGTACATACCTCGCCACCGCTTGTTTACTTGGTTCAAATGGTTCAAATGGCTGTTAGCACTATGGAACTTAACAACTGAGGTCATGTCCCCTCAGACTTAGAACTACTTGAACCTAACTAACCTAGGGACATCACACACATCCATGCCCGAGGCAAGATTCGAACCTGCGACCGTAGCAGCAACGCGGTTCTGGATTGAAGCGCCTAGAACCACTCGGCCACAGGGGCCGGCTACTTGTTTTACTACTGTCATTTAAGCACGGCTATTTGGGTCACTTCCTCTGCCCTGAGATACAGAAAACTTTCCACTTTTTTGTTTTCTACACTTCCTCTACCCACCTACACGGAATACTGATGTTGGTGGTAATAAAATACTGGCAGCGAAGGGTTCTCTACATCTTGACTAAAAACTAGATGGAAGTTATGAGAGCCGAAAGACTGATGTAGGGAAGCAGCCTGTTCCCCATGTTATTCAAGCTGTACATGTAGGAAGTAGTGAAGGAAACGTAGGAGACATTTGGAAAGAGAATTAAAATTTATTGTTTATTTTGCCGTTTCACTTGGAGAATTCAGATTTATAGTTTCATATGCATAGGACTGATTTAGTACACAATTACATACAAGGGCGTGCTTAAAAGCAGTGCCTCCGAATCTTTTTATGTGAAAACTATTACAGCTTTTCGAATAAAACCAACGCTATTAACATTCTGCGCCTTTATGCTTCATGTTTGCATATTTGCATCCCTCGGTCGCTGGGGGCCTCCAGAGTGTAGTGTTTAAAATGGCGGTGGAAAGTAACTACGTCGGTGCGTGAGAAACAGTATTCTGTAATCTAGTTTCTAACCATGGAAAACATGCCTCAAATCGAAATCCATAGAAGAATGAAAGCTGTGTACGACGATGATGCCCTACTAAACACTAGATGAACAAGTATGACGACAATAAAAATGATAAATTTTAAATATCAGTTCAGTTTCTAAATCTGTGCAATACATCGACGATAATTATAATTGAAGTTCAAACTAAAAAAATGAGCGGTTCTAGGCGCTACAGTCTGGAACCGTGTGGTGGCAGGTTCGAATCCTGCCTCGGGCATGGATGTGTGTGATGTCCTTACGTTTACTTAGTTATAAGTTCTAGGCGACTGATGACCTCAGAAGTTAAGTCGCATAGTGCTCAGAGCCGTTTGAACCATTTTGAAAAATTGAAAATTTGTAGCTTACTGATGATATTATAACGTTTCCAGAGATGGTAAAGAACTAGATGGATCAGTGGAACGTGCTCTTTGGGTGACAAAACATGGGAACAGACGGGCCAGTCAGGTATCGGTGCACTCGTCAAGGCATTTGTGATGTGAATTACAATGTGCAGTCTTGCATTATCTTGCTGGAATATGACATGTGGTACCCAGTGAAGGGTGTGACAACAGGATTTACCACTGTCGGGTATTCAACCTTCTTTCAGCCATTACCGAATCACTACTGTCGTGACATCCAATATCTCCCGATACCATGTTCCAGGAACTGGAGACGTATGCCTCTGGAGAATTGGTGTTCTTTGTGGTCTTCCACTCTTGCCGTCAATCTAAGGCCGGAATTACACTATCATACTTGTTTGTCATAGATGATATGTCAAATATTTTTGTCAAAGAAATTTGATAATGTAATAGAGAACTTTGTCAAATCTCGCCTTTCGTCAAAGAAATATGGTCAGATCTAGGGCCTCGCCGTAGATTTGATCATAAAAGTCGTTCGTCTTCTGTTATTTGACGTCTGTTTTAAACATGACTGCGAAGTTGACTCATTTGGGGGGGGGGGGGGGGGTGAGCGAGGTTCACAAGACACGCTATTGATCATTTACTGATGGGTAGGTAGTATATGCTGCAAGCGACTTCAAATACACCATCACAGCTACAGCCATCCACCTCTACATCTGGAAACATCCAGGAAGTTTTTCAGCCTGTCGGAATAGAGCAGAAGGAAACTCGTTCGAAAATAAGAGAATTTTCGTAGCTCTCCAATCTACTTTGTCTATTTTCGAACTCTGGATGCCACGAGTTAAAAAGTGCTTCAACTTTTTTTGTAATTTTTATTAAGTTTTAGTTGTTGGAACACTAATTCTATTTATTAAATTATTCAAAAATAATAATAGTTCTTACTGTCCATATTGTGTGTACTAAACATTTACTTGCCTTCTGATATACCTCCTTCATTGCTTTATGAATCTCTTCATACGTCTCTTGAAATATTTTGGTTAATGTGCTCTGTGGTATTGGAGTGCTTTATTACCAGTTACAGTATTTCTCTAGCAAAAAATCGCAGTGCTATGGTGAGCCTGTCTTGTGCACATATAACATTTCTGAACTGAGTAATTTGCTTTGTAATATGAGGAGCAACTTTACTAAACAAATACTGAATTGCACTCTCATGAATTCGTAAGTAATTTGTGTAAGACTTGACTTCCTTCGGTAGGAGCTATCGTAAAAAGTCTGTTGAATGCTTTTGTTATCTCGGCGTAAAACCCACGGCTTCACCCAAGTGCGATTCCTTTCTTCCGCCGTTTCTCTTCCAAATGCACACACAACGCAATTGTTGTACAAGTAACTGCAGGGCATACTAAGAACTTAATGTTGTCCGTCATCTTGAACTTCGGCGAAAAATATGAGGACAGTGTAACACCCCTTTATAGCGCCACCTCAAAAATCTTTGTAAAATAAATTTGACGAATATTTGCTCATATTTCGTTGTGAAAGAAATATGATAGTGTAATTCCGGCCTAAGCTCCACAAGCCGAAGAGACTCGTCGCTCCCAGTCTCCCAGTTAACTCATCCTCCACGCCACAGTCCAATCCATACTGTTACGGCACGCTCTGTCGCGACAGTTGTTACAGCTTGACAGCTAGAACGACACTAGCGCTCCAAGCGATGAGACAACGGACAGTCACGTGCTTCGTAAGGATAGTGTATGTTTTTAACTATTTTCTACTTAAATAACGAAAATGGCTGTTACATTTTTCTGTTCCATGGGTTAGTAAATTACCAAGAGACATGAATAATCATTAAATATGTGTAGGAATAATCGAATCACACTGATTGGATGACATCAGCTACGACTTATTCACGAAGAAATACTTTCGAATGTGCGTGTATTTGCACCTTTGGCAGCGTTTCGCATCTACCGGCGTGATGTGTGGCTTATGAGCAGCCACTCGACCGTGAAATCCAAGTTTTCTCACCTCCCACCTAACTGTCATAGTACTTGCTCCGGACACTGCGAGAGGGCTGTACAAGCAATGATCACACGCACGGCACAGCGGACACACCAGGAACCGCGGTGTTGGCCGTCGAATGGCGCTAGCTGCGCAGCATTTGTGCACCGCCGCCGTCAGTGTCAGCCAGTTGCCGTGGCATACGGAGCTCCATCGTAGTTTTTAACAGTGGTAGCATGCCGCGACAACGTGGACGTGAACCGTATGTGCAGTTGACAGACTTTGAGCGAGGGCGTATAGTGGGCATGCGATAGGCTGGGTGGACGTACCGCCGAATTGCTCAACACGTGGGGCGTGAGGTCTCCACAGTACATCGATGTTGTCGCCAGTGGTCGGCGGAAGGTGCACGTGCCCGTCGACCTGGGACCGGACCGTAACGACGCACGGATGCATGCCAAGACCGTAGGATCCTACGCAGTGCCGTAGGGGACCGCACCGCCACTTCCCAGCAAATTAGGGACACTGTTGCTCCTGGGGTATCGGCGAGGACCATTCGCAACCGTCTCCATGAAGCTGGACTACGGTCCCGCACACCGTTAGGCCGTCTTCCGCTCACGCCCCAACATCGTGCAGGCCGCCTCCAATGGTGTCGCGACAGGCGTGAATGGAGGGACGAATGGAGACGTGTCGTCTTCAGCGATGAGAGTCGCTTCTGCTTTGGTGCCAATGATGGTCGTATGCGTGTTTGGCGCCGTGCAGGTGAGCACCACAATCAGGACTGCATACGACCGAGGCTCACAGGGTGTGGGGAGCGATCTCCTACACTGGCCGTACACCTCTGGTGATCGTCGAGGGGACACTGAATAGTGCACGGTACATCCAAACCGTCATCGAACCCATCGTTCTACCATTCCTAGACCGGCAAGGGAACTTGCTGTTGCAACAGGACAATGCACGTCCGCATGTATCCCGTGCCACCCAACGTGCTCTAGAAGGTGTAAGTCAACTACCCTGACTAGCAAGATCTCCGGATCTGTCCCCCATTGAGCATGTTTGGGACTGGATGAAGCGTCGTCTCACGCGGTCTGCACGTCCAGCACGAACGCTGGTCCAACGGAGGCGCCAGGTGGAAATGGCATGGCAAGCCGTTCCACGGGACTACATCCAGCATCTCTACGATCGTCTCCATGGGAGAATAGCAGCCTGCATTGCTGCGAAAGGTGGATATACACTGTACTAGTGCTGACATTATGCATGCTCTGTTGCCTGTGTCTATGTGCCTGTGGTTCTGTCAGTGTGATCATGTGATGTATCTGACCCCAGGAATGTGTCAATAAAGTTTCCCCTTCCTGGGACAATGAATTCACGGTGTTCTTATTTCAATTTCCGAGGAGTGTAAATGAGAAATGTACTGTTATTTGTTAGTTATTGTCCGTTTTTATGGCAGTGCTTGTATTCTCTACTGTAAAACCTATGTTACAAATCAATATAATCGTTAGTTGTCGCAATTATCCGATATCGTTTTCAGAAGTGCGCTTGCTGGTCGCCTGGGGCGAAAATTATGCTAGACTGTGCCCATCCCATACAAGCCTCTGTTGTCTGTGGTACGGTGTTGTTGGTGAACGACGAATGAGAACTCGAGGTATCAACGCAGTTTCCAGTAATCACTACAGATGGCTTGTGGTAACACTCTGCCTGTAACCTTCTCGCGGGTTTCAGCTGTTGCCATCCATTCATTCGTCAGAGTCAGTCGAACCATCCTACGATCTTGTGTTGTTGCAGGTCTTCTGGAAGAACCCGCGCCTACTATTCTTGCAAACTGTTGTCTTGAACCCACCTCGTCCTGCAGTTATGCACAACAGCCAACTGACTGTCTGTGTGATCTGTAGGTATGGTGCTCCGGTGATGTCATGATAAGACACCAATCATGCGCTGGCCGTCAAAATCCCGCCAACGCGAGCATCAGTATTTGGGCTGTTGAAAAATGTCGATATATCAATGCTTCTTCCAGGGAATATCGATGTGTGTCCACAATACATCTGCACAGCTACTTCGATATATCGAAATAGCAATACCTAGCGCCGATATGTTTATTTTATGTTTCATTTATTTCACAGTTTTTGGTAAATGTTTAAACTGTTGTTTTGAAATTGTAGTAAACATAATTTTACTCTCATTATGTGAAGGAGACTTACTTTTTTTTCCTTTCTACACGTCCAGTCTTTCTGTTTGACTGTGTGAAGCAAGTATATTAAAGGTGGCACGAAGAAGAAATAAGACTGTACTAGGGGGTGACGGTGTGAACGGAATAACAAAATTTCCGATCTGAAGAAATAGCGTACCAGTGCGTCAAAAACCATTCTTAACACAACATCGACATTCCTCAAAAACTGTTGCTGAAAATGTAAGCACAGACTTCCGCGCCGTTGTCACTGTCAATAAAACAGCCCAGCAGCTGTTAAAATAAAACATGGGTCAGCGTTGTTAAAATAAAACAAGTGTTGTTAAAATACCTGTAAAACAGGAGTGAGCTCAGCACAAGCCTTGTGGAAGGCTTCTTGCAACAGTGGCCGAAACCTCGGACGGATTTATATATTGACAATGCGGTCAACAGCCCACAGGACGTGTGGGCTTGCAAGAATACCCATGGCGTACGATTTCCGGCGGCGCCTACCGTGAAGACGGAGCCACTTGCACGAGATTCACGCTTATGATGGCTAGAAAGCCAAATAGGACAGAGCATAATTTCACGCGTATGTAGGTGTTTCTCACATAGGCAGACGACCAAGTGGGCAGCACAGCCGACAAACGACGCGACGTTATATCTGCATTGTGTACCTCGCTCCTACTCAGCGAAACGCGGTAGAGTAGGTTGTTCGTGTCACAAAAGTTACCGCGCTAAATATCTGCAGTTTTCGGTAAATATTATTAGTTTTGTATCCCGCTTCGAAGGCGGCGAGTGGGTCTCCTCCTGTAAACTGAAGGGTACACCGAATGTAGGAAGTGAGTAGGAGCAGGAAAAGGCGAAATGCTTCGCTACTGCTGATAGGCTATAGCTCTTCCATGGTGTATGAACATATGCAGCTGATAATACTTAACTTTGGCTGAGATGAGCACGTAGGTGCGAAACTGTACATCAGTCAAGTTACACTGGCAAAGTCTGTAGCTGCTCGCCCACTATAAAATAGAAACAATGTTGCTTGGTCGTCTACTAGGAATCTGATGGGTAGAATCTGGAGCGGCGCTCGTAGAGCTGCACAGCGCCGGCTAGAGGGCGCTGTCGTCGTTGTCTATGGCGTAGTGCCAACCTAAGAACTTGTACCTACGGCGTAGCATCGTAGCTATCGATACCACAATTGGAAACTTTATCTCGGTTACACAATATACCAAAAGCTGCTGCTATTCTAAGCCATTCCCCTTCAACTGTTGGAGCCCGTAAAAAAAAAGTGCAAGTGAAGTTATCACTTTCTTTTTATTCGGTAATGCAGGAAAGAAGTACAGGGTGTCCGAAAAGTCTTTCCGTGATTACATAAATTGATAGGCTAGAAGTAAGATACAAATATGAAACTGGTGTCTAATTGTTTACAAACTATCAAAGTTTTTTCCACACATCAGTAAACTTCCACATGAGCACCCTTGGTATGACGTAGCACATCTAGGTGATATTCAGTTTCCGTCCACACATTAGCCAACATCACTGGAGGGATCGATTCAACAACTGTGGTTATCCGTTGCCGCAGGGTTTCAAGATCTGATACACGTGTTCGGTAGACCTCGTCTTTGACATAACCCCATAAAAAGAAGTCTAATGGGGTTATGTCAGGAGAACGTGGAGGCCAAACTTCAAAGAGTTACGGATTTCACAGCATGCATCTATTACCAGTTTAGACAGGCTCAAAACTAACATACGATGCGGAAACGATAAGCTCTTGTAAGATTCGCCAGTGGCCACAGGTTGCAGTGTAATTGCTAACCTGGAAAGGAATAAAACATGACAGTTTTCAGCTAATATATTTGAACAAACAACCGTATGAAAAAATATACACACAGAATTAAAGTCTTGCCTTCTGCTTGGTGAAATGTCTTCCCTCATAACGAAGTTTCTCGGGTGAATGTTGGGCTCATTGAAGGATGACAGCTTGTCGAAATAAGTCGCATCCATTCTTGCAAAATTTTATACTGTAGCGGATCCTTCAGCGTCAACTTCTTCATCAATATAGAATAGCAGTCCTTTTCTTGGTCCCTTCTTTGAAACCAAGGTTGGACCAAGCAGCCTCTATTTTTGCCACATCTTTCTTCCTATTTCTTCCTTATGATGAAAGCCGCAGCTTCGGCAGTAAGAGCCAAGGCAGTATCTCCTTCCATCCTCCTGAGAATTGTCTTTTTTCTTCAGTCGGCGATCAAAGTTTTCAGAAAACCTTGGTAGCCTTTGATACACTAAAAGGAAATCGTAGCACCACGAATTTGGTACATAAATGTAATCGAGAGACTGCCACAACACTTACTGTCACTAATTTTCTTCAGTTCCTTTCTAAATGAGCTCCATATGCTCTGTATTTTTTAAATACAAAGTCACGGATCTCTTAGAGGAAAACTGGTTTGCCAAACGCAATAAGTTTATCACAAGGTTTACTCTTTAAATTCTTTTTTGTGTAGTGTTTGGATCTAACTTCCTTCCCAATGCACTTCTCAGTGTCACAGTAAAAACTATTGACGCCCGGACCACAACACTTTATTGGCGCTCCCTCCAGAAACGCATATAGTAATGTAACATATGGGATCTATATGAATAATAATACATTTTACGAAAAGTCTCTTTGTTCTTTGAGAACATTTGGAGCCCCTGTGTAAGTGTCATCAAGGGCATAATAGATACCCTTGCTCACCCCCCCTCAGTACGCCACTGTGCACTGTTGCTCTTGGTACATATTTATAAATTTCATCAAAAACTCCTTTGTCCAGCAACGGGAATACGACATGATCGCCAGATCGTCAGCGCGCATCACCTCTTCAGCTTGACAGCTCATACCCACGGCACAGTGGCTGCCGACGTCACAGGTGGGTGTGCGAGAACCAGCGCAGACTTTATTCAGAGACGGTAAATGCTTGTTACGTTCCGCATGACTGTGTCTCAGAAACGTAAAATGCGTTTGATTATTCAGTTCTGCCACTGTCTACTGACACACTGAAGAGCCAAAGGAACTGCCTACATCGTGCAGGGCCCCCGCCAGCACGCAGAAGTGCCGCAACGCCACGTGGCATAGACTCGACTAATGTCTGAAGTAGTGCTGGAGGGAACTATGAATCCCGCAGGGCTGTCCATAAATCTGAAAGAGTACGAGGGAGTGGGGATATCTTCTGAACAGCACATTGCAGGGCATCCCAGATACCCTCAATAATGATCATGTCTGGTTTGGTGGGCAGCGTATGTGTTTAAACGCAGAAGAGTGTTACAGGAGCCACTCTGTAGCAATTCTGGACGTGTGACGTGTCGCACTGTCCTGCTGGAATTGCCCAATCCCGTCGGAATGCACAATGAACGTGAATGAGTGCAGGAACTCAGTCAGGATGCTTACTGACGTGTCAGAGTCGTATCTAGACGTATCAGGAGTCCCATATCACTGCAACTGCACACGCCCCACACAATTACAGAGCCACCATTAGCTTGAACAGTACCCTGCTGACGTGCAGGGTCCATGGATTCATACCCGTACACGTCTATCAGCTCGATACAATTTGAAACGGGACTCGTCCAACCAGGCAACATATTTCTGGTCATCAACAGTTCAGTGTCGGTTTGACTGGCCAGGCAAGGCGTAAAGCTTTGTGTCGTGCAGTCATCAAAGGTACGAGGGTGGGCCTTCGCCTCCGAAAGCCCATGCTTCGTTGAAGGGTTCGCACGCCGACACTTGTTGGTGGCCCAGCACTGAAATCTGTAGCAAGTCGCGGAATGGTTGGACTTCTGTCACGTTGAACGGTTCTTATCAGTCGCTGTTGGTACGGTTCCAGCAGTGTCTTTTTGCAGCCACAGCGATGTCGGAGATTTGATGTTTTACCGTATTCCTGATATTCATGGTACACTCGTGAAATGGTCGTACGGGAAAGTCCCCCGTTCATCGCTACTTCGAAGATGCTGTGTCCCATCGCTCGTGCGCCGACTACAACACCACGTTCAAACTCACTTAAATCTTGATAACGTGCCATTGTAGCAGCAGTAACATATCCAAAAACTGGGCCAGTCACTTCTCTTATGTAGGCATTGCCGACTGCCGCGTCGTATTCTGCCTGTTTACAAGTCTATGTATTTGAATGCACTATACCAGTTCGTTTGGCACTTCAGTGTATTATGCAGAGTGCACAGCCAACCTGTCTGACGCCTGCTTCTTAGTCTACGAAATGCTGTTGGACCGCCCGAGACACAGCAGCTCCCATCTGCGTAATGGCAATGTCTGATCTTTCTCAAAGCCCGAAACATGTCGACAGCCCTCTCTGTGTGGCGATTTGCACATCCAACGGCCGTATCATACTCGCACCATTCCTCACCTGTAGGGGCTGTTCTTTATGTTATTACATTACATTCGTGTAAGGGTTAAGTTTTACGCAACATAGCCAGCAGGCACGAAAATCAGTTTGGTAGGTGTAACACTATCACAGCAGACAAGGGAATGAGTGTTCGAAATATCGTCTGTCACAATACGTACACGGGGACGCCCAGTGATGCTACGTGTGATTTACAGATGAAAGTCTAGTGGGCCCGCTGCCCTGCTTCTCGTAACTGAAATGTAGCCAACTTGCTAACGTAATGTCTCAAACACTCCTGGAAATGGAAAAAAGAACACATTGACACCGGTGTGTCAGACCCACCATACTTGCTCCGGACACTGCGAGAGGGTTGTACAAGCAATGATCACACGCACGGCACAGCGGACACACCAGGAACCGCAGTGTTGGCCGTCGAATGGCGCTAGCTGCGCAGCATTTGTGCACCGCCGCCGTCAGTGTCAGCCAGTTTGCCGTGGCATTCGGAGCTCCATCGCAGTCTTTAACACTGGTAGCATGCCGCGACAGCGTGGACGTGAACCGTATGTGCAGTTGACGGACTTTGAGCGAGGGCATATAGTCGGCATGCGGAAGGCAGGGTGGACGTACCGCCGAATTGCTCAACACGTGGGGCGTGAGGTCTCCACAGTACATCGATGTTGTCGCCAGTGGTCGGCGGAAGGTGCACGTGCCCGTCGACCTGGGACCGGACCGCAGCGACGCACAGATGCACGCCAAGACCGTAGGACCCTACGCAGTGCCGTAGGGGACCGCACCGCCACTTCCCAGCAAATTAGGGACACTGTTGCTCCTGGGGTATTGGCGAGGACCATTCGCAACCGTCTCCATGAAGCTGGGCTACGGTCCCGCACACCGTTAGGCCGTCTTCCGCTCACGCCCCAACATCGTGCAACCCGCCTCCAGTGGTGTCGCGACAGGCGTGAATGGAGGGACGAATGGAGACGTGTCGTCTTCAGCGATGAGAGTCGCTTCTGCCTTGGTGCCAATGATGGTCGTATGCGTGTTTGGCGCCGTGCAGGTGAGCGCCACAATCAGGACTGCATACGACCGAGGCACACAGGGCCAACACCCGGCGTCATGGTGTGGGGAGCGATCTCCTACACTGGCCGTACACCTCTGGTGATCGTCGAGGGGACACTGAATAGTGCACGGTACATCCAAACCGTCATCGAACCCATCGTTCTACCATTCCTAGACCGGCAAGGGAACTTGCTGTTCCAACAGGACAATGCACGTCCGCATGCATCCCGTGCCACCCAACGTGCTCTAGAAGGTGTAAGTCCACTACCCTGGCCAGCAAGATCTCCGGATCTGTGCCCCATTGAGCACGTTTGGGACTGGATGAAGTGTCGTCTCACGCGGTCTGCACGTGCAGCACGAACGCTGGTCCAACTGAGGCGCCAGGTGGAAATGGCATGGCAAGCCGTTCCACAGGACTACATCCAGCATCTCTACGATCGTCTCCATGGGAGAATAGCAGCCTGCATTGCTGCGAAAGGTGGATATACACTATACTAGTGCCGACATTGTGCATGCTCTGTTGCCTGTGTCTATGTGCCTGTGGTTCTGTCTGTGTGATCATGTGATGTATCTGACCCCAGGAATGTGTCAATAAAGTTTCCCCTTCCTGGGACAATGAATTCACGGTGTTCTTATTTCAATTTCCAGGAGTGTAGATGTTGCCCCTGCTGGCTTCTTCTCCGTCAGTCGCGAGCTCTAACGCTTGTGCAGTAGCCAGTGCATAATAATGTGACAGGTGGATAGGTTTAAATGCTAAGCATATTGAAAATCTTAAATTGTTAAATGCCAACGAATTTAGTTTTATTTCACCCATTGCAAAATTAGTAAAACTATTTCTAGAGCAAGCCTATCGTTAGTAATCATAAAAAGATTCCAGGTCATTGATCATTAGCTCACGAGCACCGCAAAAGTCACAAAAATGCTTGTAATCAACATGAGATCGCAGAAGTAATTTTCCGAGGCAGCTTTAACAAGTAATTCCGTCTTGACGCGGAGATGCGCTTCACAAATCAGTTCACGTATTGGTTGCCACCTCGAAAACCGATCGCTGACTGCCTTGGACTAACACCGAATCGCACACGGAAGTCAGCCGAGGCATTTTTTCAACAAACTTTTCCGACTTTGCGTGAGATCAGACTTCATACAAGAATTCGTTACCTCTTCGAAAACCTACCGTAGACCAGTGGTGAACAATCTTAGCAGTTTGGTGGCTCTCGTCTCAGGGCTCACTTGTGGTTAGCCTATCCTTTCCATCAATAAGCACTGGCAGTAACTAACATTTTTTAATCAGCATTTTCTGATGAAGTGAATGATGTTGAAATTATTATTAACAGCTTCTCAGACCAAGTAACGTCGCCAGCACGCTTGGAGCTGCATATTAATATATAAACAGTAAATACAGGGTGTCCCAAAATAATGTACACACTCTTTGAAACAGAATATCTCTTTAATTAAAGGAGACAGAAAGACAATTTTTATGGGTAAGAATTTAGAAGGCGGTGAAAAACATAACAATGCTTTCTTTTTTTTTCAGGATTGTCAGTGAACATGACGTTATCGTTTGAACAACGGAAATGGGTGCTAAAGTGTTACTGGAAAACAGAGAATGTGAGTGTGGTGCGCCGACGTTGGAGAGTTGAATTTGGACCACCACCACAGACAAGAGTAACAATTACAAGAATCAGAGGTAAATTTGTAGTCGAAGGAACGGTGCACGAAATAAAGGAGGGACGTAGCGGACGGAAGAGAAGTTCAACAGACAATGAGAGTATTGATGCAGTAATCCAGGCGTACACACGACCCCCGAAGCAATATGTGAGGCAATGCTCTCGTGAGACTGGGATCTGCAGAAGCAGTGTTCATAGAATTTTGCGGTCTCAGAACTTTAAGCCTTACATTCCAAGACTTCTCCATGCTGTTAACGGGGATGATACTGATAGGCGAAGCGAATTTTTTGAGTGGTTCATTAACAGATGTGAAGAAGAACAACGTTTTCAAGATCGAATGCTTTGGTCAGATGAAGCGACATGTAAACTTGATGGAACAATTAACCATCATAATTCTGAATACTGGGCGAGGGAGCATTCGAACGTTACCGAGCAAAGGCATGTTTATCTACCAGGAGTAACAGTCTGATGTGGTCTGTCTTCTAGAGTGTTAATCGGGCCGTACGTATTTGACAACACTGTCCCGGGCAACTCGTACTTGGAAATGTTGGAAATGATAACTCCTGGGCTTAGTGTTGGGTTTGGAAATGAAGATTATTACTTCCAACAGGATGGGGCGCCACCTGGCTGTGAGGGCGTTTCCCAGTCGTACGTTCCCTGCCAGATGAATAGGACGAGGAGGGAGTGTGGAGTATCTCGCTCGATCTCCAGATTTAACTCCTCTAGACTTCTTGCTGTGGGGTTGTCTCAAGAACAGTGTTTACATTGCGAGACCACAAACGGTGGGTGATGTTAGAGAGCAAATTGAGCTAGCCTGTGATGCTGTTCCGTTGGAAACAATAAAGGTGGCATGTCCCTCAGTCGTAAGTCGTTATCGACGGTGTATTGAACATTTAGCACCTTAAGTCGGCAATGAGGCACCTAACATCGCTAAAATTGCACACTTTCATTAAAGAGACGTTCGGTTTCAAAGAGTCTATACATTATTTTGGGACACCCTGTATAAATAACAAAAGACTCGCTTCTTGGTGACCAGCGTTGTAGGTGAATCCCTACTATTTCTCTCTCTCTCTCTCTCTCTCTCTCTCTCTCTCTCTCTCTTTCTCTCTGTCTCTCTTTGTCTATCTCTCTCTCTCTGTCTCTGTCTCTCTCTCTCTGCTCCAATAAGATAACGGCTCTTGCTAGCCCGGCCTTTCTCGGGCTATATGACCATCTGGCACGTCTTTCGATAAGTCTGATCCTACCTCCTTGCTAGCCTAACGTAATACAATCTTCCTATACTGTGCCTTAAAACACTGCAATAAAAACGTGCACAGGGATGTGACATGAACTCCAAACAATGTCGGTCAAAGTACTCGTGATGTAAAATTCACCATTTTTGTCCGTGTATTTATCATGCAAAGTATGTTTTGACGAAAAAAAAGATTTTGTAATGAGATAATTGACCCTTAGCTTGGTACGACAGTTTTTAGCCACCGATATTAGTTTTTGGCAGTGGTTTACAGAAGTTGTATCTGATCGAGTGAAGTCTACTTTTGTTACCCGAATTTTAGGACATGCTGTCCGCAGTCGATCCAGTAATGGTAATAAAACCCCAGCTCTGGATGAGAGAGCTATAGGGAAAAAAAGGAAAAAAAATTCTGTGCATGTCCATTCGGCAGGTAAACGTTGACTTACGTGCCGCATCAGAGTGATCTTAGCTGCACGAAAAAGATTTATTACCTCTCAGTTCTGGGAATCGCTTCCACCCTTAATAATGAATGGCACAAAATAAGTACATCGGGATCACTGTGTACCATCACCTGAACTGGACCTAAAAAGACAACCGTAGTCTGTAAGACAGTACCAGTATCCATTGAATCACTACAGAAATACGAAAAAAGTATCCCCTCATAAGCTTAAAACGATACTTGTAGAATCACTAATAGTTCCCATACCACATTATGGTCATCCTATTCTTCAAGAACGTTCATAAGAGAACTCACACCCGCTAGAACTGACGTTAAATGCTTGTGTGCGCCATATTTTTTGTGACGTTCGCTATTTCGACCATTATCACTGGTGCCTATATACAATTCGATATACGAGGAGACTATTATAGCTTATGTTTGTTCTATCGTCTCTTAATCATTACACTCCCTCTTACGTGTTTGTCTGTCTCAGTAGTACAGCAGAAATAATTTTCTCAAGAAAGCAAAATCTTCTCTTTATCACTACATAACACAGACATCTCAAAATCATTTTCTATATCAAACCAGACTTTGCATTGATCTTCAAAATATCAGACAAATTAAGTTCCTTTCAAACTTCGAAAGACAACTAATGGTCCACCTTCTATGAATACAGCTATCTCTTCGATATACTTGTCCCTTTCTACTTTTCCCTTCTCCTTCTCACACAGTTTTCTATTGAAAGTTGTGCTGATATTTATGAGTGACTACATCACACCCTTGGCCAGCACTACCTTTCTTCAGTGACGCGGTTCGATGTACGTAATATTAATATCACAGGAAACTTAGTAACACTGTGTCGGGTTATAATATCAGAAATGTGTAATATTGCGATACGCATAGTTTTATGTGAGTACTGTGAGTTGTTGCTTTGTTCTGTGACATAAACTCGAGGAGCAACGGCTATGGATTTGCTTCAAAGTGTGGCGTCGTTGAAAGCTGGTTCCAATATGCGCGCAGCCGACGGCTGTCGTCGTTGGGACAGCCACGAAGGTAAAAAAAGAAGGGAGGTGGCATTACGTCACAAACTTGAAGCAGATGTCCACCATCTTAACTAGCCCAAAACATTAGGTTCACCGCATTTATACCGCCATAATTCACCGCAGTGAAACTTCCCTTGGTGTCACCCTGACTATATTGTGTTACTAGATCAAATACGCATTCAAGAACGGAAAAACATTCGAAATTCCCTTCCTGACACTATGTTATTCATGTAAGCTCCATAATTTTTTGAATTTATAACAGTTGTTGCGCGCATACGACAGAAATAATGAACAAGAAGCTCTCGTAAACATCTGCTAATGTTTTGGGGTACTTAAAATGGTGCCCACTATAGGTTTGAAACAGCGTACAGCGTAAGTATGAAGTGCCACCTCGCTTCTTTTTTGCCCCCATGGGGACTGCGGCCTTTGATTATTAATAAAAAAGATATTGTATTGTAGAAAGAAAAAAGATAAATAGCTTTGTTTGATCGTAACTCATGTATCGGTTGTTGCCTGGTTGTCTTCACACTGTTAAATACGCCCGAGCTGCCCGAGTTCCTGTTATTACGTTGACGATAGGAATGTATTTTGAAGAACGAATAAAAACTGGAGACCTTTGCCTTTCGCGGACAAGTGCTCTAGCAACTGAGCTACAAAAGCACGACTCACGCCCCGACCTCACAGCGTTAATTCCGCCAGTACCTTGTCTCCTACCTTCCAAACTTCGCAGAAGCTCTCCTGCGGGCACTTGCCCGCGAAAGGCAAAGGTCCTGAGTTCGAGTTTCGGTCCTGCACACAGTTTTAATCTGCCAGGAAGTTTCATATCAGCGCACACTCCGCTGCAGAGTGAAAATTTCATTCTGGAATACCTTGTTGCTTGAGATTATGAGCAGATTTACTTACCACAGATACGCAATTAATGTCAGCTAGTCCCATAGTCTTCTTTCGGAAGATGCAACGGTGATATTGATCGTGTCATTATTGGTTGAACAATGCGCAACATTCTCGTAAAGTTAAGGCAGCGCGGATCTTTTTTATTATTAGCTGTTTCTTTTGCTTTTATTTTCTTGAAATATTTGTACAACCTTATTAGCCAGCTTGAAGAGTAGTAAGCTGCTAAGAGCACTGAAAGGCTAAGCCGGTCACCATATAACATCAGAGTTGTCAATATCGTTGGAAGCGTATAGTTGTTAACGAATTACAAGCTCAGGTCGACTGGCGGACACGGGGAAAAGATAATAGTGCAAGTCTGTTCTCCGGTAAGAGCTATTGCCGCTATCATTTTTGACTCTGAGCACTATGCGACTTAACTCCTGAGGTCATTAGTCACTTAGAACTTATTAAAACTAACTAACCTAAGGACATCACACACATCCATGCCCGAGGCAGGATTCGAACCTGCGACCGTAGCAGTCGCTCGGCTACAGACTGTAGCGCCCAGAACGCCACGGCCACTCCGGCCGGCAACCATCATTTTTAATCTTACCTACTTTCATTACTGCTTTTGTTTTTGTTAATGCTAAACATGATTCAAATTCCTAAACTGATCAATATTATTCTTATTATTACTGCTCTTTATTATTATTTTTATTGTATGTGTACTATAGCACACGTACTTGTGGGTGCTGGTATGCTCTATTCTATATTCCGGGCACGATATAAGAGAATGAGTTAAGGTCCTAATCTTTTCAGGTGAAATAAATTAACGTAAAGGAAAAACTGTACTGTAAGTCAGAGGTGCCGCTGCTTGGTAGATAATACATGTTACAAGACGTGTTTTTTAAGTAAGTACCGTTTTGAAATAAAAAAAGACGTGCTAAGATATCTCGATAATTTTATTTTTACATGAAATCCTGTACCTTAATCTACGCACTGACGTCATTACAGTGTGATTTTTCCTTGTTTACGTTGTGTACTGAGTGTTTAAGATGCCTCCGATAATCGTGAGTCCCGCCGACTGTGAAGTACGGTCTGCTATAAGATTTCTTAGTGATAAAAGCCTAAACGCGATCGATATTCATCGTGAGATCTGTGCAGTTTACGGAGAAAACATTATGAGTGATGGAATGGTAAGAAAGTGGGTGACAGCATTGAAAGATGGCCGCACAAATGTGCATGATGAACAACGGAGTGGACGTCCTTCGTTCGTTAATGAAAGTTTGGTGCAGGAAGTGGACAATAAGGTGAGAGAAAAAAGACGCGTTACGATTTCCTTCTTGCGGGATAACTTTACTAATGTTTATCGTAGTGTTTTTTATGGCATTGTAACCGAGCACTTGAATTACCGAAAATTGTGCGCACGTTGGGTGCGGAAAATGTTGACGGATGTGCACAAAACCAAACGTTTAGACAGTGCATTGACTTTCCTCGAGCGGTACCACAACGATGGTGATGATTTCTTAAGCCAGATGGTTACGGGCGATGAAACATGGGCGGCCTACATCACGCCAGGATCGAAGCAACAGTTGATGGAATGGTAGCAGTCACATTTACCCAGAAAAGTGAAGTTTAAGCAAACAATTTCCGCCCCGAAAATCATGTGCACAGTTTTTTGGGACAGAAAAGAAGTATTGCTTGTGAAATTTCTGCCTCGTAATGAGACAATCAACGCAGCAGCTTACTGTAAGACATTGCACAATCTGCGCCGTTCAATTCAGAACAAAAGACGTGGCAAGTTGAGCAAGGGCATCGTTTTGCTGCAAGACAATGCCTTTCCGCATGTGGCGAATCAGACCAAAGATATCATCACATCTTTTCGATGGGGAACTCTAGATCATCCCACGTACAGCCCCGATCTTGCGGCCAGTGACTACCATCTGTTCCTGCACTTGAAGAAACACCTGTACAGTCAGCGTCTTCAAGACGATGACGAAGTCAAAACAGTGGTGATGCAGTGGTTAACAAGTCAGGCGGCAGACTTCTATGATTATGGTATTCAAAAACTGGTATAACGTTGTGACAAGTGCCCCAATACTGACGGAAATTATGCAGAAAAGTAGAATCAGGTATAGGCATTCATGTAAAAATAAAATTAAGATATCTTAGCACATCTTTTTTTAATTTCAAAACGGTACTTACTTAAAAAACACGCCTACTGTTATGAGCTAGTCCCAGAATATTCACGCTAGTTGAAATCGGCGCTGCATATACCAGCCTTATTCATATAAATTTATGCTAGTATTTGAGTGTGTGTTAATGCTGATGGTTACAATTTTTAGTTTTCAAAATTTTTCTTGTTGTGAATTTATTGTCGTCCTTCACTATCTCTGCAAGAATTCAACTGTGTGGTCTCTTGATAGTGAGGCAATTAACACTATTGGCCATTAAAATTGCTACACCAAGAAGAAATGCAGATGATATACGGGAATTCATTGGACAAATATATTATACTAGAACTTATTTGTGATTACATTTTAATGCAATTTGGGTGCATAGATCCTCAGAAATCAATACCCAGACCAACCACCTCTGGCCGTAATAATGGCCTTGATACGCCTGGGCATTGAGTCAAACAGAGCTTGGATGGCGTGTACAGGTACAGCTGCCTATGCAGCTTCAACACGATACCACAGTTCATCAAGAGTAGTGACTGGCGTGTTGTGACGAGCCAGACGTTTTCAGTTGGTGAGAGAGCTGGAGAATG
Source organism: Schistocerca gregaria (assembly GCF_023897955.1). Classification (NCBI taxonomy): domain Eukaryota; kingdom Metazoa; phylum Arthropoda; class Insecta; order Orthoptera; family Acrididae; genus Schistocerca; species Schistocerca gregaria. Next base: position 173,681,565 of record NC_064922.1, on the reverse strand, counting down.
TGCTGGCCAGGGCAGCAGTCGACCATTTTCTGTATCCAGGAAGGCCTGTACAGGACCTGCAACACGCGGTCGTGCATTATCCTGCTGAAATAATGGGTATCGAGGGGTCGAATGAAGGGTAGAGCTACAGGTCGTAACACACCTGAAATGTAACGTCCACTGTTCAAAGTGCCGTCAATGCGAACAAGTGGTGACCGGGACGTGTAACCAATGGCCACCGATACCATCACGCCTGGTGATACGCTGCCACCGATACCATCACGCCTGGTGATACGCCAGTACGGCGATGACGAATACACGATTCGAATGTGCATTCACCGCGAAGTCGCCAAACACAGATGCGACCACCATGACGCTGTAAACAGAACCTGGATTCATCCGAAAAATTGACGTTTTGCCATTCGTACACCCAGGTTCGTCGTCGAGTACACACATCCTGTCTGTGATGCAGCCTCAATTGTAACCGGAGCCACCATCTCCGAGCTGATAGTCCATGCTGCTGCAAACGTCGTCGAACTGTTCGTGCAGATGGTTGTTGTCTTGCAAACTTCCCCATCTGTCGACTCAGGGATCGAGACGCGGCTGCACGATCCGTTACAGCCATGCGGATAATCTGCCTGCTAGTGATACGGGGCTGTTGGGATCCAGCACAGCGTTCGGTATTACCCTCCTGAACCCACCGATTCCATATTCTGCTAACAATCATTGGATCTCGACCAACGCGAGGAGCAATGTCGCGATACGATAAACCGCAATCGCGATAGGCTACAATGCGACCCTTATGAAAGTCGGAAATGTGATGGTACACATTTCTCCTCTGTACACGAGGCATCACAACAACGTTTCTCCAGGCAACGCCGGTCAACTGCTGTTTGTGTATGAGAAACCGGTTGGAAACTTTCCTCATGTCAGTACGTTGTAGGTGTCGCCAGCGGCGTCAACCTTGCTTGAATGCACTGTAAAGCTAATCATTTGCATGTCACAGCATCTTCTTCCTTAAATATCGCGTCTGTAGCACGTCATCTTCGTGGTGTAGCAATTTTAATCGCCAGTAGTGTAGTTAAAATAAAATGTGCACAGTTCAAGCACATTAATGTGACCACCGCCTATGTTCGATGTCAACGTGCAATAACCAGTCATAGACGGCAGGTGGCAGCAGTAGCATTGGTGGATATCTCGTGTGAGGACGGATATGGATAACTGTGCGGTCCCTGTGATGTTGAAACAGCGCTCTGTCTGACTAATGAAAGGGGATGATCATTGGCTTTCGGGTCAAGCTTGGAAGCATTTCCAAAAGGACTGTAAACAGTTCGCGTGTCGTCATGTTTAAAGTATACAGTCCACAACAAAACTGCAGTACCCAAAACCAGCCCTGAGGCAATTGTGGTACACCGTGTTCCATAGATATAAGTGAATGACGAGGAACCGACCTCCTTTCTCTCCCACCGTCCTTCCTACGTCACCATCCATAACACAGATTCCTACACCTTTTTTCCCTCCGCCAGTGTACACCAAGACTCCGTCCTCTCCCCCCTTCTGTACCTTCTGTATATGGTGGACATGCCGCCGCCGTCACCCCCGTCCACCTTCTCCAGTTTGCCCTCGCCCCAACCCTGCTGCGTTCCCAACACCTTCTCTAATCCGATCTTGACCAGTTCACCGCTTGTTGCAACCAGTGGTTGCTCAAGGTCAATCCCTCCAAAACCCAGGCGATCATTGTAGGCAAAACCACCCCTTCGTTCCGCCTCCTTGATTTCTATCTCACCATCTATGGCTGTCCTATCGCCCTCACCCCAACCCTTAAGTACCCTGGCGTCACCCTCGACCGTCGCCTCTCCTGGACCCCCCATCTCCAGACAATCCAAGCCAAGGCATGCTCCCGACTCCGTCTCCTCAAGCTCCTTTCCACCTGTACGTGGGGTCTGGACCCCTCCACCATCCTCCACATCTATAAATCCCTCATCCGCCCTATCCTCTGTTATGCCCATCCTGCCTGGATCTCTGCCCCCGTACCTTCTACAAATCCCTTGAGATCCTTGAATGCCATGCTCTCCGCCTCGCCTATCGCATCCTCTCTCCTCCCCCACGCGGATTCTGTATGACCTCAATCCGTTCCCCCACCTCCTTGAAAGGATACGGATCATCTACACCTCCCGTAAACTCGATCCTTCTCACCCGCTTGCCTCCCACCCCTGCCTGCTACCACGCCTGTATTCCCATGTCCCACCTGCTCTCCACCTCTCCACCCTCCTTACCCTCTCCCAAGGTGGCTTCGTCCAGCTCCCTGATGATGCCCTTCTCCCCTCTATCTACGCCTCCTACCAACTTTGATCCTCCCTCCCTATTCCTGTGTTTCTCCTTTGGGCACCCTCCCTCTCTTCTCTCCCCCTTCCCTCCCTCCTCCATTTCTCCCCACTCCTCCCCCAGGCTTCCCCTCCCCTGACCCTCTACTCCCACCCCGTCAGCCATTGGCAGCTTTGTTCTGCCCTCCACCCCCCACCCCCCCACCCCCTCAGGGCAGGTCCCCAGACTCGCACACGCTACATGGACATTCGCGCGCCGGAGATCGTCGCCATTGTTGTCTCGTGTGTGCTGTCGTGTTCAGTGTTCACCATCACATTCCATCGTTCACCTATGCCATCAACATCTTCAGTGTTTGTGTGTCGTGTCAACAGTTTGTAGTGTGGATTGTCATTGAGTGTGAATGGCTTCATGTTTCTTATGTTCATGTGTCTACTGTTTTTTCCCCGCCATTTTGTTCCAACTCATGTGTCTTCTCTGTTTTACCATTGTAATATCTTGGGCTGAAGAGAGGCGTATTGTGCTGCTGCCAGCCTACTTGTTTTTATACGGGTATTAAAATCACATAAAGAAAAAAAATATGAACCGACCAACCAGGTGAGCCAAGGGGCTAACAACAGTGTTTTCTCAACGACCGTTAAGCGAACATTGCTAAGTATGGTTCTCCACAGCAGGCGTCTTCTTCGTGCACCAAATCTGACTGCTGTTTGGCGGTGAAGAAGGCTGGAATATGCACACAAGTGCCGCAGCTGAACGTCCACTGAATGGCGACAGGCGGCACTGCAGATGACTCACGTTTTATGCTCCATGGGAGAGCTGGCCATTCGTGTGTATAGTCCTGCAACAATGGTCATACGACTACATCCCAAAAGAGGGAGGGTTATGGTCTGTGGAACGCTTTCGTCGCATTTCCTAGGTGATCTAGTCATTCTGGAAGGCACACTAGAACAACACAAGTTTGCATCAACCTATGGAGAATATGTCCACTCCTACATGGAGTTTGTTTCTCCTTGTCACGTTGGCTATCTTTCAGCAGGACAGAATTTAACTGTGACCTGGTAGTCAAGGGAAGGCAGGATTCGGTTACGATTGTGGATGGGGCCTTAATCAGTTACTATTGGTTGCCTTTTACACGTACACACAATTTATTTTAAACGGTTATTCCAGACTCAACAATGAATAAAAATACCAATTGTTATTGATGAAGGAATAAACAAGTGTAAAAAATAGTGTTATAAAATCACATTTAAATACAGATACAACAGATAATGTTTTAAAAGCAAGCCACTATGTTCTGGGCAGAAGGCGTTATACGCCAGGAATGGCACAAAATTAAGAATTGTTTAAAACTTGCTACAGCTTACAAATTACAGGTATTGAAATATTACAGGCAAGTCGCCAGGAAAACAGCAGAAGGCATCAGACGCCAGAAACGGCAGTAAATAAGGCTTTAAAGGCTTACTGCTTAAATACAAATACCAAATTAGAATTTTAAGGCAAGCGACCACAATCAAAGCTGAAGGCCTTACACGCCAAGAATGACAATAAATTAAGAACTGATTAAGAATCCGCTGCAATTTACAACTTACAGGTATTGAAATGTTAAGGTAAGTCATCACAAACACAGCAGAAGGCATCAGACACCAGGAATGGCAGTAAAGAAGGTTTTAAGGGCTTACTGCTAAAATACAAATACCAAATTAGAATTTTAAGGCAAATGACCAGAATCACAGCTGAAGACCTTACACACCAGGAACGGCGATAACAAAAAATGAAACTTCCTGGTAGATTAAAACTGTATGCCGGACCGAGACTCGAACTCGGGACCTTTGCCTTTCGCGGGGAAGTGCTCTACAATCGCCGGTTGGTGTGGCCGTGCGGTTCTAGGCGCTGCAGTCTGGAACCGCGTGACCGCTACGTCGTAGGTTCGAATCCTGCCTCGGGCATGAATATGCGTGAAGTCATTAGTTTAGTTAGGTTTAAATAGTTCTAAGTTCTAGGGGACTGATAACCACAGATGTTAAGTCCCATAGTGCTTAGAGCCATTTTTTGGACTACCATCTGAGCTACCCAAGCACGACTCACGCCCAGTCCTCACAGCTTTACTTCTGCCCGTGCCTCGTCTCCTACCTTCCGAACTACACAGAAGCTCTCCTGCGAACCTTGCAGAGTTAGCACTCCAAAAAGAAAGGATATTGCGGATACATGGCTTAGCCACAGCCTAGGGAATATTTCCAGAATGAGATTTTCACTCTGCAGCGGAGTGTTCGCTGATAAGAAAATTCCTGGCAGATTAAAACTGTGTGCCGGAACGAGACTCGAACTCGGGACACGCTCAGCGCACACTCCGCTGCAGAGTGAAAATATCATTATCGAATATAAAAAATTTTGAAACCTACTGTAAAACAGCAAATACAATAGTAAGGATGATAACAAAAAGCAACTAATGCAGACACTGTTCCAGAAATCGACCTCTGAGAAGGTCCGGCAAGAAACATTTTCGCATGCGATGAGATAGGCAGCAAAGAGTTGCATTCACTTCACAAGATGGTAACTCAGACTAATGGCAGTCTAACGAATGACTAATGATAATCTTGCTGAAGCTCCCTGACGTACAATCAATCAAATGGAACAATACGCCAACAGGCGGTATGCACTACATCCCCAGAATACTGTGTTTAGAGATACCGGAAAGAGAAAGGAACCACTTCCACCAGAGTAGAAAGCACTCCACTCGCTGCTCTTCACCTCGGTAACACTACGAGCAGCAACACGAACCCAAGTCACTGGAGAACCGCGAGATATCACAATGGTGGATGTTGCTCTACTGGGACTGAAATGCACTCATCTTAAATCCTGCGGGATCTGGTTTAAGACGAGGTCGTGCACACTCGTGACAACAGCCCTCCCATCCGGCAGTCCATGCGTGCCGCCAGCGGTCCCGGCGTGTTCTGGCACTGCACGGACCTGTCTCCTCCTGAGTCCCCAACCCAACTGGTCCACTCACACGACGCGGGAAAACAACGACGTCGCCCCAAAGATAGGGCAACAGTCATCACATATCCACAACCACCGCTGCTGCCACTAGCAGACAGGCAACGCTTACGAAACTGAGTGGTGCCAGTCAACACGAGGAAAAAAAAAAGACAACCACAACCATGTCAACCAAACGATACCGTCTGGACTCCAACAGAGGGCGGAAACCTACAAACCGCACCAACGCCAGCTGCAGCATGGCTCAGTAACGTGTCCCACACCACACTGAGTATGTGCGTGGTTCGAAAAGCACTAGGGCGTATTTGCCAGTACACCCCGAAGTCGCCGGGTTTAGACCCAATCTAGAATCTGTAGCACTACCTCGATAGAGTTGTTCGTGCCATGGATCAATGATCGAGAAACCTAGTGCAGCTGGCCAGATCACTCTAGTCGGCATGGCTCCAGATCCCTGTCGGTGTCTTCCAGAACCTCACTGACTCCCTTCCTGCACGTCTCACAGCAGTGCGCGTTTTTCAGGCTCCTGACATGTGATCACATCTATGTAACTGGAAAGTGTATTTATCAGACTAAATCCCCATGGCCTTAACGTTTATCGCATGAGCGACCAACCGGTCACCTGCCCTCGTTACCAGGTTGCCTGTCGAACTGCTTTCACGGGCATTAAAAATTTGATTTCAAATTTTTCATCTAATTATTGGCCGATTTTAATAATTTAAAATGAAGTCATGATCTAATTGAGAGGAAAAATTTACTTTAAAAGTAAGTATTAAAGTTTGAAAGTCTGTGTGTTTTGAGGCAGCATAACTTACGACGTGCATATCACCCGGACTATATTCACCACACATTTGAGAAAGAGAGAACTTAGCGACTTCGAACACACTTTAGACATAATTTCAAATCTTTGAGAAACTTTTCCTCGCTGACACCCATCACCAAATAAGGAAAGGAAAAAAGTTTATAGCTTACTAGATTTTCGCTGTTCAACCGTACATCAAACGGATTAGTCAGGACAAACCTACGATTATAGCAATTGTTGACACAGAGAAAACTTTTGACAGTGTTGACTGGAATACTATCTTTCAAATTCTGACGGTGGCAGGGGTAGAATATAGGGAGCGAAAGGCTATATACAAATTTTACAGAAAGCAGTTGGCAGTTGCAAAAGTCGAGTGGCACGAAAGGGAAGCAACGGTTGAGAAGGCAGCGAGACAGGGTTGTAGCCCATTCCGATGTTAGTCAATATGTGTACTTAGCAAGCAGTAATGGAAACAAAAGAAAAATTGGAGTAGCAATTAAAGTCCAGGGAGAAGAAATAAACAATTTGAGGTTTGATGGGGACATTGTAATTCTATCAGAGGTAGCAGAGGATTTGGAAGAGCAGTTGAACGGAATAGACAGTATCTTGAAAAGAGAATATAAGATGAACATCAACAAAAGAAAAACGGGGATACTGGAATGTAGTCGAATTAAATCAGGTGATGCTGTGGGAATTAGATTAGGGAAAGAAACAAAGTAGTTACATGGATATGGTGACTGTTCTTTCGAACATGTCAAAAAGAAAGGCATCATTGATGACCTACAGCCGTCTACAACGAAATTAGAATTAACTTAATACCTTCACTGCTGACGGGCGTTGATAAATATCAACGGGGACAGGTAAAAAAAAGTACCCCGACCGGGACTCGAACCCGGGATCTCCTGCTTACATGGCAGACGCTCTATCCATCTAAGCCACCGAGGGCAGAGAGGAAAATGCGACTTCAGGGACTATCTCACCCACGCCTCCGGCGAGACCCACATTCTCACCCTCTATGTTCACACACTACATTCGTAGTGTTCCACCCCAATACACTCATTACAAATGGAAGACATTCTTACCAAGTACTGTAAGAGTTCGGGGAATATGTGTGCATTCGCACAGACGAAGAAGGTCGTGGCCGGTATTGCCAGAGCTATATACTTATATGGATATGGTGTTTGTTCTTTCGGACATATATCAACGCCCGTCAGCAGCTGAAGATATTAAATTAATTCTAACTTAAAGTAATAGATGAGTTTTCCTATTTGGGAACCAAAATAACTGATGATGGTTGAAGTAGGAGGGATATAAAATGCAAAGTGGCAAAGGCAAGAAAAGCGTTTCTGAATAAGAGAAATTTGCTAACGTCGAGTATAGATTTAAGCGTCAGGAAATTATTCCGAAAATATTTGTCTGGAGTGTAGCCATGTATCGAAGTGAAACATGGACAATAAACGTTTTAGACAAGAAGAGAATAGAGGCTTTTGAGATGTGGTGCTACAAAATACTGCTGAAGAATAGATTTTAGATCACGCAAGTAATGGGGATGTACTGAATAGAGCTGGAGATGGAAGAAGTCTCTGGCACAACCTCACTAGAAGGAGGGATTGGTTGGTAGGACACGTTCTGAGGCATCAAGGGATCACCAATTTAGTATTGAAGGGCAGCGTGGAGAGTAAAAACCGTAGAGGGAGACCAAGAGATGAATACAATAAGTAGATTCGGAAGTATGTAAGTTGCAGTGGCTTGTACAGGATGGAGTAGCGTAGATAGATGCATCAAAACAGTCTTTGGACTGAAGACCACAACAACAACAATAATCACTTCTTTAGTACTAGCTCCATTTACAACTGATTCTGCAGACAATATTCACAAGTCCCTATGAATGTATCTACTAAAATATATTAGTATGACACACAGTTAGCGAGAAGTGACTTCATAAACATCGAGCTGCATGAAAACTTTAACAGCAGGGTGAAATTAACTAGAGATACAGGTGAAATGTGTGTACAAATATCTGTATGCGAAATACATGTGGCCTTTGGGTATGTGGGCAGAGCCGTGGGTAAGAAGCTCCTCCTAAACCCGTGAACCGATTTCAAACATGTTCAAATGTGTATGAAATCTTATGGGACTTAACTGCTAAGGTCTTCAGTCCCTAAGTTTACACACTACTTAATCTAAATTATCCTAAGGACAAACACACACACCCATGCCCGAGGGAGGACTCGAACCTCCGCCGGGACCAACAGCACACAGTCCATGAGGACCGATTTCAATCAAACTTGTCAGTGCAGAGAGAACTAGAGAGGAAAAGGGAAAAGATGGACAGATAGAGAGGGGGAGGGAGGAGATGGACACATATGTGGGAGAGGAGGGGATAGACAGTGAGGGGGTGGGGGAAATTTTCAGAGAAAAAGAAGAGGAGGAAATGGACAGGAAGAGTGGGAGGAAGAGGTGGACAGAGGAACGAAAGAAGAGGACAGAGATGGAGAGAGACAGAGAGAGAGATGGCTCAAATGGCTCTGAGCACTATGGGACTCAACTGCTGCGGTCATCAGTCCCCTAGAACTTAGAACTACTTAAACCTAACTAACCTAAGGACATCACACACATCCATGCCCGAGGCAGGATTGGAACCTGCGACCGTAGCAGTCGCACGGTTCCGGACTGCGCGCCTAGAACCGCGAGACCACCGCGGCCGGCGAGAGAGAGAGAGAGAGAGAGAGAGAGAGAGAGAGAGAGAGAGAGAGAGAGCAGAGATAGGGGGAAGGAGTAGATGGACTAACAGAATTGAAATAAATTCACATCTGGGCAACGTCAGGTAAAAAATAAAATAAAAACATTATATTTTTCTTTCCGCGGTGTATCGATACACTGATGTATATCGATTAATCAGGGAGAAAGCCCCAGAAACGCAGTTCATCTCTTTCTGACGATAGTCGCGTGGTTACCTGCTAACATTTCCTGCTGTTTCACGTGACCACTCGCTAGAACATATCAATAAGATACTGCACACGACGAGTTCTTCAAGTACAAATTAATTCTGTTTGTCGGCAATTTTGAAAACAACTTGCACTCGACGGCTCGAAAGGTCAACAAGTCTTTGTTAAGACGTGTATAAGTAAGCTGCAGTGTGGATATTTCGTTCAACAGAAAGTATTCTGACCCATTTACGAAACTGTTTGCACATCACAGCGTTCGACCAATATGACCTGAATACTAGGGCGTGCGTCGTGATGTTGACTTGCATTTTTCGTGATTCCTCCAAGGTTCCCTTGATTTCTCCAAGGTTCCCATGGACATCCCATGAATATTAGTAATATTAGTTACTTAATTTGTATAGTATAGAGGCAATGGGGGACTAATTCGCTGTGGGAGTGGCTTGTCAAGAACAGAAAATCTACATGATATGGTTTGCTAATAACGTACCAATAGTCGTCAAAAGTGAACATGTACTAAGTTGGGTGCTTAAGAAAAGGGATGAATATCATGTACACGTAAGCAAAAAGAAAACTAAGGTAGTGCTATACAAAGCAGGTGGACTTGCTCGAAGGAGAAATGTTAAACATGGAGGAGATATTCCTGAAGTGATGGATGAATTTTGATGTCTAGGACGTAGAAGAAGAAGAAAAATTCAAGAAAGATTCAGTAGCAAGACAGAATGAGTTTGACAATTAATGACAATTACTAATATATCAACTTTGACATCGGAAAAAGATTCACGAAAAGCTATTACGAAGAAAACTGTGTATGAGTGCTAAATATGAACAACTGGTTAGAGAGACATGAATCGATTACACGCATTTCAATTGGTGAGTTGCAAGAGAACGTTGAAGATCAGATGAAATGATCGAGTAACGAACGAAACCCCCCTGCAACGACTCAAGGGGAGATACGTCCATAATGAATCGAAGGGACGGGAAGGTTAGACATATTTTACCGTATGAGTCGCCACTGAGCCTGCCGCTGTGGCCGAGCGGTTCTAGGCTCTTCAGTCCGGAACCGTGCTGCTGCTACGGCAGTAGGTTCGAATCCTGCCTCGGGCATGGATGTGTGTCATGTCCTTAGGTTAGTTAGGTTTATGTAGTTCTAAGTCTTGGGGACTGATGACCTCAGATGTTACGTCCCATAGTGCTTAGAGCCATTTGAACCATTTGTTGGTACTGAAAACTGCAGTTTAACTCTTAACATTTGAAGAGATGTTGGAAGATATGAATCACAGAGGTAAGCCTAGATATGAGTTTGTAACGCAGGTCGTCTATATTGTTATCTGTAACAGCAGTCCGCAACTCGTGGTCGTGCGGTAGCGTTCTCGCTTCCCGCGTCCGGGTTCCCGGGTTCGATTCACGGCGGGGTCAGGGATTATCTCTTCCTCGTGATAAGTGGGCGGTGTGTGATGTCCTTAGGTTAGTTACGTTTAAGTAGTTCAGAGTTCTAGGGGACTGATGACCATAGATGTCAAGTCCCATAGTGCTCAGAGCCATTTGAACTATTTTTGTAGCAGCTGCATAGAGTTGGCAAAATAGAACTGGCTCAGAAACTTTTAATTCATCTTAAGATAGGCAACACAACTTACATTATCCGTACTCATGACAGATTATTTAAACTGGGTGCATGAAATATTTCCCTGGGCAAATTTTACTTTGACCAACATGTATTGTGAAGAACAGAACAACCTTAGGTTTGATGGATAAATAACATCATACTTGAAATAACTCTCGCTAACTTATTATGCACAAGAAAAAAGAAATGCAAATGCCGTTTGTGCAGCACTTATTCTCAACACGCTTCTTTCCATTGACATTGAGGCACTATCAGTTTGTAGATGACAGGCGCAATTCACGACTTACTAAAAATTGCCATAAAAAGTGGTTTAGACATCATTTCATAAACACGAGTTTTTCTTTTTTTGTGTGTCTTCTCCTTCCCAAATGAACTGCAAGTAATTTTCATACTCCAGTTTCTTTCATGATTCTTCCGAAAGTTCTCAGTCAACGTTAGTACACGAAAGCCTCAACTGGTTTAAAAACTTATTTTGCAAGGGAAGGAGTTCTGCCAGACATGTTGTATAAAAACAGATAGACTCACAACATGAATATTGTTATAGGAGTTGCCATTTAACGTAATCGCTGATTATCATTCATCAGTTAAGCAGCTGCTCCGTGTACTGTGGTGGTGGTGGAGATCGGTAGACGCCATCCATGGAGGCCTCCAGTTCAATCGTAGCTATGGAAGAGGACTTTTCCTCATTCTAGTCCTTCCAGAATTGTCCCAGATCCAGTCGACATGCTGCTAGGATGAGTTCAGGGGATCTTTCCAGGGGGTAAAGGCAGTTGGGGTTATAGGACCGTCACAGCCCTCTACTTCCTAGTGCCGTGGTGATAAAGGCTGCGAGAGTCAGGCAAATAATCTGGTCACGAATTCACATTACTCTACGCTTTACCTCTGCCTACAGTATTTTACGGAGTATGAGAGACAACGGACAATAAGATGCATCTTAATTTGGATTTATTTAAACAACACTTTTACCATTTTTATTATTAGATTATTGGTTTATGAAAGCGAAATGACCTTCAAAATACGTGAAAATCGTCTTCAGAACTTTCTTCTTCTTCGTCGTCTTCGTTGTCCTCTTCATATATAAGATGCTCTTCACTGCTTTCGAGAGCGTTACTTATGACGCACTTCTTGAAGGATTTACCTACGAAACTTGCTACTAACAGAAATATTGTACTGTTACCATATAAGGTATATGCAACCAATGTGTGTAATGTAGCTACAGCCAATATTGCCTATGTTCGTCTGTGAAAATAGACTCGATAACCAACCTGAGCTATATAGAATCTAACCTGCATAATACTATGTGCGTGTTATATGGGTGTCAGTTTCACTGTCGTTTAAGGTCTCAACATATCGTTACACGAAAAACTTAAAACTAACATTTGGATATCTGACTGCGTATTTGAATAAGAATTTACAAGTGATACATAATCTGGCTTGTGCAACGGAATTTACTGGATTAGAGTACATGGCATGTTGTGGTATGTCAGTAACTATGTTTTGGCCCTAAGTTTTGCACTCACCTCTTTAGATAACTGCCTTTTTTCCATGTGGTTTGCAGCAATTCGCAGAAGCTTGCAACAGCAGCAGGAGTGAGACAGGGTTGTAGCCTCTCCCCGATGTTATTCAATCTGTATATTGAGCAAGCAGTAAAGGAACCAAAAGAAAAATTTGGAGTAGGTATTAAAATTCATAGAGAGGAAGTAAAAACTTTGAGGTTCGCCGATGACATTGTAATTCTGTCAGAGACAGCAAAGGACTTGGAAGAGCAGTTGAACGGAATCGACAGTGTCTTGAAAGGAGGATATAAGATGAACATCAACAAAAGCAAAACGAGGACAATGGGATGTAGTCGAATTAAGTCGGGTGATGGTAAGGGAATTAGATTAGGAAATGAGACACTTAAAGTAGTAAAGGAGTTTTGCTATTTAGGAAGTAAAATAACTGATGATGGTAGAAGTAGAGAGGATATAAAATGTAGACTGGCAATGGCAAGGAAAGCGTTTCTGAAGAAGAGAAATTTGTTAACATCGAATATAGATTTATGTATCAGGAAGTCGTTTCTGAAAGTATTTGTTTGGAGTGTAGCCATGTATGGAAGTGAAACATGGACGATAACTAGTTTGGACAAGAAGAGAATAGAAGCTTTCGTAATGTGGTGCTACAGTAGAATACTGAAGATAAGGTGGATAGATCACGTAACTAACGAGGAGGTATTGAATAGGATTGGGGAGAAGAGAAGTTTGTGGCACAACTTGACTAGAAGAAGGGATAGGTTGGTAGGACATGTTTTGAGGCATCAAGGGATCACAAATTTAGCATTGGAGGGCAGCGTGGAGGGTAAAAATCGTAGAGGGAGACCGAGAGATGACTACACTAAGCAGATTCAGAAGGATGTAGGTTGCAGTAGGTACTGGGAGATGAAGAAGCTTGCACAGGATAGAGTAGCATGGAGAGCTGCATCAAACCAGTCTCAGGACTGAAGACAACAACAACAACAACCAGAGAATAAAGGCCTACATGATATTTCCGACATAAAGCCATTCATTGAATAAGCTGTGTATTTTCTAGTGTATTCTTCTATGTATATTTTACATATGACATGCTACTTTTAAGGTGTATTTTCTTCATTATGTCAACAATAAGTGTCCACTCAAGGTAAGAAAATACGACGGTGTTCTGGATTAGTGATTGCGGGTAAGGGTGGAGACAGTATTAGCAAGCTTGTGAATTCCCGCAACTAATGTTCGTCGCATCGGTGCAGTGCTACTGCTAGTTCAATACAATGCCGCCAGATAGCGATAGGTTTCCGCGGTTCGAATATATGGCCATCTGTAAGAATGGCGGGAGTTTTAAATCCATCACTGAACATATGTATATGAATTTCGAGTCTAAGAGACACCTAAATTTTGGAGGCAATTAATCGAAGAACAAAGTGCATCTTATAGTCCGTACAATACGGTACATGCTACCATACACAAAGCCACATGTTTATGTACATTCACGAAAATTTGTCTGGCCTGTGTGCCCGAGCGGTTGTAGGCGCTTAGGTCTGTAGCAGCGCGACCGCTACGGTCGCAGGTTCGAATCCTGCCTTGGGCATGGATGTGTGTGATGTCCTTAGGTTAGCTAGGTTTAAGTAGTTCTAAGTTCTAGGGGACTGATGACCTCAGATGTTAAGCACCATGGTGCTAAGAGGCATTTGAATCGTTTGATCGAAAATCTGTGAAACACTGTTAGTCCTACGCCCCCTCCCTCTCCTGAGCTTCCCTTCAGTGACTCTGCAATCCCTCCTGCCTTGTCTTCACTCTTCATCTCCTTCCCTGCCTGTCTCCTTCCTCTTGGTGCACCCGTTGATTCCCCTGCTCTTTTCATCTCGCTCCCCCCTCCCCCCCCTGCTGCACATTGCTCTCCCCTCCTTTTCCATCCTCTAAGTCCTCTCCTTCGGCAGGTCCCACCTGGCAGTTTTATTCTTCATCGTGTGTGCTCCGACTGGGTTTAAAGTGTGTTGTTCTGGAGTGTTTTTAGTACTGTGGCCAACTTTTAACCTATGCGCGTGACTTCAGTGTCTTTTTTGTGCTCTACGAATCGCCAACTATGTTTTTTAACTTTGTGTTGACTTTTTAAACTGTCCACCTCATGAACATCTCCATGTCAGTGTATTTTTACCTCCATTATCTCCCCTTACTCTGTTTTTATGCCCCACTTTTTATCGCCTTCTGTATGTAACATTTTATTCTTGTTTTAGCTGTCATGTCACTCGGCTGAAGAGTGGCGGATTGTGCCACTGACAGCACTTCCCTGCCTATATGGGACAGGGGAATGAAATCACGATAAAGAAAAAAAAAGCTTCTCAGTAACTCACTAAACTACTCTCCTGATAAGAATTTCAGCTTTATAATGCCCTGACAGAGAGCATTATATAGTATTTTCTTAAAACCATTATCTTCTACAAAGTTCTTGTTTCTTTGGAAAATGCACATAATATGGTAGAAAAGATGAAATGTATAGTGCACATTATACAGTGACCTATCGTTGGCAGTTACCACCCCACCAAAATTATAAGCTCAACTTCATAATAGCGGTATAATTCATTGCCTATTTTTCTGTCTTTATGTTACAGAAAAGCTCTAAATATTTGTTATCATGCCATCCTATGTTAATACATGACACCTGTGTGTCGTTAAATTTACTACTTTTTCCACGTCTTTGACGAATTCCACTTCATCAGTATTCAGGGACTGCAAATTGTCTGCAATATTTCACCACAATTTTAATCGTTCCCACCGAGAAAAACTTTTTAATTTTTTCTGCCTGCACCAAGTTTCGACACAGAGTCGACGTATTATTCCATTTCACTACATTATTTTTTCCGCTTGCATCCACTTTTTATTACAAATATTTTGGCAACAAATGTCAAAATATAAAACTATAATGATAAAAACTAACATAAAAATTTTAGTAATACTTAAAAGAACCTTGCCACCTTTCAAGTGTTTTCCACTATAGTTAACATACTAGGGGCGTTTGAATAGTCCGTGCAAAAATTAAAATTACTTACGTGTTTGGGGTAAACATTTTTAATTTTTCGGCATAGTCTCCTTTTAGACTTATTCACTTCGTCCAATGCTGTTCTAATTTGTTGATCCCTTCCGAATAATAGGAATTGTCCAAGTCTGCAAAATAGCTATTAGTTGCTTCAATCACCTCCTCGTTTGAATAAAATCTTTGTCCCGCCAGCCATTTCTTCAAATTGGGGAACAAAAATTAGTGCGAGAGAGCCAAGTCTGGAGAATAGGGGGGATGTGAAACGAGTTGGAATCCTATTTCCATTAATTTTGCGACCACTACTGCTGAGGTGTGTGCTGGTGCATTGCGATGGAAAAGGACTTTTTTGCGGTCCAATCGCCGGCGATTTTCTTGCAGCTCGGTTTTCAAACGGTCCAATAACGATGAATAATATGCACCTGTAATAGCTTTACCCTTTTCCAGATAGTCGATGAGGATTATCCGTTGAGAATCCCAAAAGACAGACGCCATAACCTTTCCAGCCGAAGGAAAGGTTTGCACCTTTTTTGGTGCAGATTCTCCCTTGGTAAGCCATTGTTTAGATTGTTGTTTGGTCTCAGGAGTATAGTAACGTATTCATGTTTCATCCACAGTGACGAAACGACGATTAAAGTCCTGTGGATTCTTCCTGAACAGCTGTAAGCCATCCTAGCAACACTTCACACGATTCCGTTTTTGGTCAAGCGTGAGCAATCGCGGAACCCGTCTTGCGGATAGCTTTCTCATGTCCAAATGTTTACGCAAAATATTATGTACCCTTTCATTCGAGATGCCCACAGCACTAGCAATTTCACACATCTTAACTCTTCTGTCATCCATCGCCATATCATGGATTTTATCAATGATTTCTGGAGTCGTAACCTCCACAGGTGTCAAGAAAGTTCAGCATTACTTGTGCGCATACAGCCACTCCGAAAAATTTGAAACCAATTATGAACTGTTCTAATCGACAGTGCACAGTTACTGTAATCTTTATCAAGCTTCTCTTTAGTCTAGTGAGGCGTTTTGACTTTCATAAAGTAATGTTTAATCACCACACGAAATTCTTCTTCGTCCATTTTTTGACAATCCTTGATTCACACGGATGCCAAACATAAAATAGACCAATATGGCTGGTGTGCATTCTTTCCAAAGATGCTACTAACTAAACATGACCTCGATACGCGCCGGTGGTGCCATCTCTCGGACTTTCCACGGACTTTTCAAACGCCCCTCGTACTTCTCAAATCAGTGAGTCCACATTTTACATTCAGTTCCTGGCAAAATGCCGAAAAGCGCAGGGAAGAACATAAAATTAATATTTTGTGACCAAGAGAAGAGTTTTATTAACAGGAACATTTCTTATACTCACCATCGAAACGTTTTGCCTTCTGCAGGCGGAATGCTACAGGGACCCAGTCTCTTACGAATGTTTAATGCCTGTCCCATGTAGCGATTAAAGAGCTATACTAATTACTGACAAAGGGAGCATACCAATCACTCAGGGCACTTTCTCAGCAACTGTTCCGTGTTGCTTATTAACTGCGACGATAAAAACGTTCTGTTATGTTTTTGTCAGCTTCTTCTGATTGGCTTCATATTGCCGCGCATCGAATTCATCTCCTGTGCCAACACATTCATCTCAGAGCTGTACTTGCACTGATGTCCTAAGTTATTTGTTGGATGCATTCAAATCCCCGTTTTCCCCAATAGTTTTACCTCTAAACTTCCCTCAAGAGCAGTCGAAGTTTTCGTTCGTGTCTCGTCACATGTCCTTTCACCCTGACGCTTCTTGATGTCATTGTTTGTCACATGCACCTCTCCACACGGACTCTGCAGACAATCACCTCATTTCTTATCTTGTCTTATCAGGTCACTTAATTTTCAAATTCCTTACACGGAACTACATCTCAAACACATCGATTCTTCAATTTTCCTGTTTTCCCACACTCGGGAATTCACTTCCATACTATTCTGTGCCCTAAACAAACTTAGAAATATCTTCCCCAGATTAAGGCCGATGTTTAACGCTACTAGACTCGTTTTGGTCAGCAACGTCCTCTTTTTCTATGCTACTCTGCTTTGTTTCGTCCATCATATGTTAGTTCACTTTCAAGGTAGTGGTATTCTATCACTTTATATACTATGTAGTCCTCAATTTTGATGTTACGTTTATCGCCTATCTGTCTTCGGTTTACTCTCAGCCCATATTCAGTGCCCATTAGACTGTTCATTTCATTCCACAGCCACAACAATTCTTCCTCACTTTCACTGAGGATAACAATGTGATTAACGAATCTCATCAATGATATCCTTTCACTCACATTTTAATTCCGCTCCTCAACATTTTATTTTTATTTCCGTTACTGCTTCTCCTGTGAGTAGATTGAATGATAGTGAGAAAAAAAATGGCACTGAGCACTATGGGACTTACATCTGAGGTCATCAGTGCCCTAGAACTTATAACTACTTAAAGCCAACCAACCTAAGGACATCACACACATCCATGCCCGAAGCAGGATTCGAACCTGCGAGCGGAGCGGTCGCGCAGTTCCAGACTGAAGCGCCTAGAACCGCAAGGCCACTACCGCCGGCAACGATAGTGAGAAAAGAATGCATCCCTGTCTTACACCCTTATTTCTCCGAGCAGCTCCTTCTCGGTCTTTCATTATTATTGCTCCGACTTGGTTCCAGCATGTGTAATGTACACTATGTGATCAAAAGTATCCGGAAAGCTCACAAAACATACGTTTCTCATGTTAGATGCATTGTGTTGCCACCCACTTCCAGGTACTCCACATCAGCGACCTCAGTAGTCACTAGACATAATGAGAGAGCAGAATGGGGCGCTCCGCGGAACTCACGGACTTCGAACGTGGTCTGGTGATTGGGTGTCACTTGTGTCACACTTCTGTACGTGAGGTTTCCACACTCCTACACATCCCTAGGTCCACTGTTTCCGATGTGATAGTGAAGTGGAAACGTGAAGGGACACGTACAAGACAAAAGCGTACAGGCTGACCTCGTCTGTTGACGGACAGAGACCGCGAACAGCTGAAGAAGGTCAGAATGTGTAATAGGAAGACATTTATACAGACCATCAGACAGCAATTCCAAACTGTATCAGAATCCACTGCAAGTTCTATGACAGGCGGGAGCTGAGAAAACTTGGATTTCATGGTCGAGTGGCTGCTCATCAGCCACACATCATGCCGATAAATGCCAAACGACGCCATGTTTCATGTAAGTGGAAAAACGTTGTATGGAGTGACGAATCACCGTGCACAATGTGGCGATCCGATGACGGGGTGTGGGTATGGCGAATGCCAGGTGAACTCATCTGCCAGCGTGTGTATTGCAACAGTAAAATTCGGAGGCTGTGGTGTTGTGGTGTGGTTGTGTTTTTCATGGATGGGGCTTGCAGCCCTTGTTGTTTTACGTGGAACTATCACAACACAGGCCTAAATTTATGTTTTCAGCACCTTGAAGAGCAATTCGGGGACGGCGATTGCATCTTTCAATACGATCATGCACCTCTTCGTAACGAGGTGGGGAAATGATTAAACAATAACATCCCTGTAATGGACTGGCGTACACAGAGTCCTCACCTGACACCTCTGGGATGTTTTGGAACGCCGATTCGTGCCAGTCCTCACCAGCTGACATAGATATCTCTCCTCAGTGCGGAACTTTGTGAAGACTGGGCTGCCATTCCCCAAGAAACCTTCCGCCACCTCACTGAACGTAAGCCTGCGAGAGTGGAAGTTGTCATTAAGGCGAATTCCAGCATTACCGATGGAGGGCGCCATGAACTTGTAAGTCACTTTCATCCAGGTGTCTTGATACTTTTGGTCGCATAGATTATTATTTGTCTCTCTGAGTAGCTTAAATCTATTTTTCTAAGAATTTTGAACATCTTGCACTATTGTACTCTGTTGAGCGCTGCTTCTAAGTCGAAAGATCCCACGTAGGTGTGGTGATATTTCTTAACTCTTGCTTCCATTATCAAGTGCTACTGCAGGACTGCCTCCAGCTGTCTCTGCCTTGCCCAAAGCTAAACCGGTCGTCATCTAACAGATTTTCAATTTGCTTTCTCCATCTTCTGTATATTATTATTGCCAGAAAGTTGCACGAGTTGTTGAACTGAGTGTGGAATAGTTCTCGTATTTGTCTGTCCTTTCTACGTTCGCGCTTGCCTGATGCTTTTTCTGAAAACCTGATGGTGTATTTCAAATCTCATAGATTCTGCAAACCAACTAAGGGCAGCAGATTGGTTGACACTTCTACTAATGAATTTAAAAATACCAAAGGAATGTAATTTATACCTTCTGTTTTATTTAATCTGAAATATTGCAAAGCTTCGTCGGACCCTGAGTTAAATACTGGATTCCCTACGTTTTCCATATCGACCCTCATTTCTTCTTGTACGACGTCAGACAGTTTCTCCCACTCGTAAATACCGTCAGTATTCTCCTTACAGCCATCAACCCTCCCCTCTGCGTTCAACAGTGTACCTCTTAATATTATTTCCTTTGACTTTAATTTCACGGAACGTTGCTCTCAAATTTCTATTCGCTGATCCTGTCCTTCAGACGACCATTTCCTTTTCGATTTCCCTCGCTTGTCTCCTGCACACATTTCGCTTCAGTTGGCTGCAATTCCTATTGAATTCATTTCTAAGTGCTGTATAGCTACATATCTGTCTTTTCCTGGACATTTTTCTATTTCTTTCTTTCGTCGATCAATTTCGATATTTCCTCTGTTACCCACGGTTTCTTTGTGCTTACCTTCCTTGTACCCATATTTGTGTGTCCAATTCCTGTGATTGCCCTTTTTTGAGATGTACATACCTCTTCAGCTGAACTGCCTCCTTTGGTATCGTGGAAGATACAGACACACAGAACTTCAAATACGCGTTACCGTTCTTTAATATTTTACTATCCCACTTTTTTACATAAGGTTCTTCCGGAAGATTCTCCTGAAGGTCAGCATACATTTCACAATGACTTAACTGTGATTTTCTCGTTAATATACATTAAGAATCTTTATCTGATGTCATCCAGCTGGTACGTTCCCATGACTGTGGGTATTTATGAGGTACACCCCTCCCTCTTGCAATTTTTTAACAGTGTTTACGCATAACCAGGTAAGATTCATTGCTGAACTCACTCCTCCTACCAAGTCCACGTTCTCCCATAGCTCCTCCTATTCCTTCCACATTGCGGCGTTTCAGTCCATCGTGATTATTATATCCTTTTACACACTGAATTACCAGTTAAGTATCCTCATTTACCTCAATCCTGCATCTTCTACTTGTGACGTCGGCATGTATAATTGAACTATTGTTATTGACGATATTTTGCTGTCGATTCTGATGAGGACAACACTATCGCTGAACTGTTTGCAGAAACTGACTCACTGCCTTACCTTCCTATTCGTAACAAAACCGATTCCCGTTATACCGTGTTCTGCTACTTTTGATATTCTCCTACATTGACATGATCAGAAATGTACACTACTGGCCATTAAAATTGCTACACCAAGAAGAAATGCAGATGATAAACAGGTATTCATTGGACAAAGATATTATACTAGAACTGACATGTGATTACATTTTCAAGCAATTTGGGTGCATAGATCCTGAGAAACCAGTACCCAGAACAACATCCTCTGGCCGTAATAACGGCATTGATACGCCTGGGCATTGAGTCAAACAGAATTGGATGGCGTGTACAGGTACAGCTGCCCATGCAGCTTCAACACGATACCACAGTTCAATAAGAGTAGTGACTGGCGTATTCTGACGAACCAGTTGCTCGCCCACCATTGACTAGACGTTTTCAGTTGGTGAGAGATCTGGAGAATGTGCTGGCCAGGGTAGCAGTCGAACATTTTCTGTATCCTGAAAGGCCCGTGCAGGACCTGCAACATGCGGTCGTGCATTATCCTGTTGAAATGCAGGGTTTCGCAGGGATCGAATGAAGGGTAGAGCGACGGGTCGTAGTACATCTGAAATGTAACGTCCACTGTTCAAAGTGCCGTCAATGCGAACAAGAGGTGACCGAGACGTGTAACCAATGGCACCCCATACCATCAAGCATGGTGATACACCAGTATGGCGATGACGAATACGCGCTTCCAATGTGCGTTCACCGCGATGTCACCAAACATGGATGGGACCATCGTGATGCTGTAAACAGAACCTGGATTCATCCGAAAAAAATGACGTTTTGCCATTTGTGCACCCGGTTCATCGTTGAGTACACCACCGCAGGCAGTCCTGTCTGTGATGCAGCGTCAAGTGTTACCACAGCAACAGTCTCCGAGCTGATATTCCATGCTGCTCCAAACGTCGTCGCACTGTTCGTGGAGATGGTTTTTGTCTTGCAAACGTCCCCATCTGTTGACTCAGGGATCGAGACGTGGCTGCACAATCCATTACAGCCATGCAGATAAGATGCCAGCCATCTCGACTGCTAGTGATACTAGGTGTTCCGTATTACCCTCCTGAACCCACCTATTCATTCGAACTCGAGTAATGCGAGCAGCAATGTCGCGATGCGATAAACCGCAATCGCGAAAGGCTACAATCCGACCTTTATCAATGTCGGAAACGTGATGGTACGCATTTCTCCTCTTTACACGAGGCATCACAACGTTTCACCAGGAAACGCCGGTCAACTGCTGTTTGTGTATGAGAAATCGGTTGGAAACTTTCCTTATGTCAGCACGTTGTAGGTGTCGCCACCGTCGCCAACCTTGTGTGAATGCTCTGAAAAGCTAATCATTTGCATATCACAGCATCTGCTTCCTGTCGGTTAAATTTCACGCCTGTAGTACGTCATGTTCGTGGTGCAGCAATTTTAATGGCCAGTGGTGTATATCTCCGTTCTACTTCACTTCGCGTAGCCGCACTACATGTAGTCTGAGCTATGTTACTCGTTCGGTGGTTATTCAGTCTGTTTCCCTTGGTCATCTCACCCCTTGGAAGTCCCCTGCTGGAAATCCCAATGGTGGGCTTATTCGGAATCTTTTGCCAGTGGAGAGATCATAGTGACATTTTTCAATTACAGGTCACATGTCACGTGGATGCACAGCGTGTTTGTTTATTGCAGTGGTTTGCATTGTCTTCCACATCCTCGTACTGTTGATCTGTTCTGATGCTTGCGTTATTTAGGGGCGGTTTCCCACCACCAGGACAAGAGAGTGTCCTGAACCTCTGTCCTCTTTGACAAACCTGTTGAAAGAAAGAGAATGACCCCTTTTACAGGCTTTTACAGGAAGTATTCGGCTGGGATTGCTGATGATTGTATTTAATGATTAAAGAATAACTCAGCAAGAACCTAGAATCCAGAATATTATTACTAGTGTTACATGAAAGCTTGGTGTCTGTTCATTTGGACATGTCCGAAAGAACGGACAGCACGCACAATTCTCAGCTGTCATACACATTATACCCCCTTTATCAGAAAAGTTCCAAGACCGGTTTTATTTTTATTTTTTATTTCTTTGCTTCTGGGCAACATGGTTTCACAGAGTGTCAACAGATAAAGCCCCACAGTATGGATTGTGTTCAAAAGGGGAAGACTCGTGGTGCAAGTACTGCGTGAGCAATTCTACAGGCATAGAATTAGACCTATATATAGGGATCTGGTAATTAAAATCTGCTTGGGAAATATATGCATGGCCTCTCTCATAATGCAAATGAAAGCTTCAACAGCTGCACAGGGTGGCCCATTGATCTTGACCGGGCCAAATATCTCACGAAATAAGCGTCAAACGAAAAAAACTACAAAGAACGATACTTGTCTAGGTTGAAGGGGAAAACCAGATGGCGCTATGGTTGGCCCACTAGATGGAGCTGCCATAGGTCAAACGGATATCAACTGCGTTTTTTTTTAAAATCGGAATCCCTTTTTTTTACATATTCGGGTAGTACGTAAAGAAATATGAATGTTTCAGCTGCACCACTTTTTTCGCTTTGTGATAGATGGCGCTGTAATAGACACAAACATATGGTTCACAATTTTAGACGAACAGTTGGTAACAGGTAGATTTTTTAAATGAAGATAAAGAACGTAGATACGTTTGAACATTTTGTTTCGGTTGTTCCAGTGTGATACATCTACCTTTGTGAACTGATCATTTCTGAGAACGCATGCTGTTACAGCGTGATAACCTGTAAATACCACATTAATGCAATAAATGCTCAAAATTATGTCTGTCACCCTCAATGAATTTGGCAGTACTTGTAACGACATTCCTCTCAACAGCGAGTAGTTCGGCTTCCGTAATGTTCGCTCATGCATTGACAATGCGCTGACACATGTTGTTAGTCGTTGTCGGTGGATCACGATAGCAAATATCCTTCCACTTCCCCCAACAGAGAGAAATCCAGGGACGTCAGATCCGGGGAACATGCGGGCCATGGTACGGTGCTTCGACGACCAATCCACCTGCCATGAAATATGCTATTCAATACCGCTTCAACCGCACGCGAGCTATGTGCCGGACATCCATCATATTGGAAGTACATCGCCATTCCGTTATGCAGTGAAATATCTTGTAGTAACATCGGTAGAACATTACGTAGGAGATCAGCATACATTGCATCATTTAGATTCCCATCGATAAAATGGGGCGTCGCTGATGTTCCACTTGTCGCAGCCATCGTGGATTTTACGTTGCCCAATACTGCATATTACGCCGGTTTACGTTACCGCTGTTGGTGAATGACGCTTCGTCGCTAAATAGAACGCGCGCAAAAAATCTGTCATCGAACCGTAATTTCTCTTGTGCCCAGTGGCAGAACTGTACACGACGTTCAAAGTCGACGCCATGCAATTAATTCCTGGTGTATAGAAATATGGAACGGGTGCAATCGATGTTGATGTAGCATTCTCAACACCGAGTTTTTTTTAGATTCCCGATTCTCGCGTAATTTGTATGCTAGTGATATGCGTATTAGACGCGACAGCAGCTAAAAATCCTACTAGGGCAACATCATTTGTTGCAGGTTGTGGTTGACGTTTCACATGTGGCTGAACACTTTCTGTTTCCTTAAATAACGTAACTATTCGGCGAACGGTCCGGACACTTGGATGATGTCGTCCAGGATACCGAACAGCATACACAGCACACGCCCGTTGGGCATTTTGATCACAACAGCCATACATCAACACGATATCGACCTTTTCCGCAATTGGTAAACGGTCCATTTTAGCAGGGGTAATGTATCACGAAGCGAATACCGTCCGCACTGGCGGAATTTTGCGTGATACCACGTTTGTGACTATTACAACGCTATCTCTCACAAAGCTAAAAAGTTGTCCAACTAAAACATTCATATTTCTTTAATTACTACACGAATGTGTAATAAAAATGGGAGCTCCTATTTAAAAAAACGCAGTTGAAATCCGTTTGCCCTATGGCAGCACCATCTAGCGGGCCAACCATAGCGCCATCTGGTTTCCCCCTTCAAGCTAGAAGAGTTTCTTCGATCTTTTTAGTTGTTTCGTTTTATGCTTATTGCATGAGATATTTGGCCCGGTGACTATCAATGGACCACCCTGTATATAGGGATATGCAAAATAAAAATCTACTTAGGAAATGTATGCATGGTCTCTCCCAGAAAACTTTAACAGCTGTATATGGGAGAGAATACTCAAAACTGTATTTGTTGGGCTGACAGTGCTGAAGATTGGTGTAATTGATGCAATAATACCATTCAATGATGGTGCAATTTCAAGGATCAATGTTATGAAGAAATTGAACATCCAGAAAGGATGCAATATGGCTTCAGCTCTAATTGCTATTGATAAACGGCGGGTAACGGAAGCAGAAACACCTGCAGAAGCTGCTAGCAAGGAGTCAACGATATATGAAAAGAATGAAGGAAAAGAGTACAGAGGATAAGAAAACAGGAGGACAACTGGATTATGCACCTGGAATGTTCTAAACGAGCATAGTGGTAAGTTGATCAATCTGTAAATCTTTTGCGATTTACCTAAAACTTGAATTTTTATTTTTCAGGTACACTTTTCTCCTAAATGACCGAAGTTACACTCACAAAAATTAGTACAGATAATTAGAATGACCTCCTCTACCTCCCTCGCCTCTTATTTCGTGAAAAATTTATAACATGATGATGTCAGTGATATTTGTGGTACATTTTAAAATATTGTTCTTGTGGTAAAATAAATTACTTGTCTTTTTTACAGATCAGCATCAGGGTAGGAATTTGGAGGCATAAAACACTTCTAGGGGACTGATGACCTAAGATGTTAAGTCCCATAGTGCTCAGATCCATTTTGAATTTAACTGGCAGCCACAAAATCTGTTCTATATTCTCTAAGGTTTCAATTGACAATTCTCGATTACTATTTGAGAGACATCAACGATTCCCCAGACTGATCATTTAGACCTCGGGTGACGGATCCACATTCGGCTATTGGATTGTCAGAAACACATTCTATATTATTTTCATCAGCCCCACTATCTAAATATTAGGTTGCACTTTGGATTTGCATATCAAACAAACCATTATTTAACTGAATGAAGCGTGCCAACAGTTCAGGGCTCGGTTCTAGAATTTTAAGATCCTTTACTCTACTGCCCAGGTGGACTAATTGTACATGAATGCGCTTCACCTGCCTCACGGCTGGCTAATTATTTTGGAGAAAGGAGAGCTTTTCTTGTAACTGATTCAATGATACGATATTAGTCCGTATATTTTGGCTCACCTCGCCAACCATGCTGACAGAAACGGAGAGTGGTGTTCACAACTCTGCCCGAAACCTGGCTGCCAGCTCCCCCACCGTCCGTGAACATTTTGTTACCTAATGGTCAGTTCTTACTCGAGCTGATCTCGTTTTAGGTACGAAATACCGGGACACTGACGTGGATCCATGGTGCGGCTGTGGCTAAAAGAGAATAATGAGACAAAGTCCCAAAAGAATGAAGTACAGACTTTAAACTGAAGAGGGTTGCGTGAAATGAAATTCGTGACAACCCCCCGCTAACGTATCGAAGACCACACTCTGTTACCAGTAATATGTGGTGGATAAAGGGGAAGGGAGGACCCACCAATATAACTTTCCTTTCACGCAACCTGTTTATTTCACAATATATAAACTGTGTTTTACATATAATCGAAACATTTAACCATAAAATTTTTCTTTAACAGAACGTCGTCGTAACTGCCGTCTGCTTCACGACTACTGTACAGCGAGCTACCTGTATTTTTCTTACTTGTCACTTCTCCTTCCGTGTGTTTCTGCTTTTAGGAAGCTTTAATTGTCGAGTGCTATCAATAGTGTTCCATAGATTTCGTGTTTGTTTTGAATACAGTCAGAGAGAGTCCCTTTACTCGGCCATAGTGCCAGTAATGCTAGTGTTTGTTTTGAATACAGTCCAGAGACAGGTAGTGCTATTTTCATTGTTTTCTACAAGAAGTGGCTAGCGACCACAGTTTTAGTCAACAATCAGCCGCCTTTAGTGAATTAGCAGTCTAGTTACAAGTTGATTAACTCTCTTCGATAAATTGATTCCTTAGGATGGATAGGATGTGTGACTGCTGTGTACGGACGCAGGAGAGCTGGCCACTGTTCGCGAACAGCTGAACGTGTTGATGGCCGCGGTCAGCCGTCTTCAGGCTGCTGCCTCGGAGTGTAGCGACAGTGGGGAGTCTGGTGCGTCGCATGGTACACCCCAGGTGTTAGATGCTTCACCCACTGTCCCTGCTGTCGAGACATCTTCGCGGGTACCGGGCGCGGTTGGTCCACCCTCTCCCCAAGGGGAGTGGCGGGTTCAGCGGCGTTCGCGGCGCACGAGGCGGAGGGTCAATGTGGAGGCTGGCCGTGTGGCATCGCACGCTCTGCCTGTGAGTGGACATGTGGCCGCTCCTTCAGCAAGGTCCGAGCAGGCACACGGGGGGAGGGGTTTATTAGTTATTGGGAGCTCCAAAGTTAGGCGGCCAAGGGAGCCCCTTAGGGAAATAGCGAAAAGGTCGGGGTAGAAGGCCAGTGTTCACTCTGTCTGCTTGCCTGGGGGTCTCATCCGAGATGTGGAGGAGGCCCTGCCGGCGGCGATAGAGAGCACTGGGTGCTCCCGACTGCAAATTGTTGCTCATGTCGGCACCAGTGACTCCTGCCGTCTGGGTTCAGAGGTCATCCTCAGTTCGTACAGGCGGTTGGCGGAATTGGTGAAGGCGGAAAGCCTCGCTCGTGGGTTGGAATCAGTATCGTTCCCAGAAACGATCGCTGTCCTCTGGTTTGGAGCCGAGTGGAAGGCTTAAACCAGAGGCTCAGACGATTCTGCGGAGATCTTGAAACCTTCCCGTCTAATATTGGATGAACGTTCGCTTGCTGACTGAACGCTGCGTCTCTTAAAATCTTTTAACTGCTGCTCTGTCAAGACTACCTGCTGATTATTACGACGAAACATAAAATGTGTTGTCGCCGTGGCCCTCAGTCGTTACCTGAAATTATTAAGACTGATTCTTACCTTTAATTATTTATACTGGATCGCCATCTGACTGCTACAGCAAACTGTGGAATGAATATACTTACTTCTCTTTAACATAATTATAAGCTGCTGGTGGAGTTTCATAATACTTTGTGACTGGAATTCTTTAAGTTGAAGTTAATTTAGATTTGATAAAAGCTGAAGCTCAGCTTAGACTTTTCTTTTAAGATAACAATAAATTCCGTAAAGCATTTACGTGAATGATTTTGGGATAGAAAATTCTTAATGCATTTAATCTGGTAGAAGTTAACTATATTCTGAGAACGATCTTGACAAACAATTACAAGGGGTATAGTTCTTTACAAAAATTCTTAAAAACTAGCATTGCGCTACATATAGCGAGTGGCTGGCGAGCAGACCGCTTCTTTCAAAGTGTTAATTCATACCTCGCTTACAGCGACCTCCTCTCATGTCTCGCTAGCTACGACTACCTCGTCTCACATCTTACTCGCAACTGCTCGCTTCCAACGCTCAATGCTACAAAAGTGCGGTCTCGCCGCCAACAATGGTTTTTGGTGCAGACAATCCCTGCTACCATTACAGATGTATTACTGCGCGCTGTTTCCCGCTCTTTCTCAAAATGTATCTATGCGCGGTTTCCCGCTCTTTCTCAATAATACACAATGCAATTTAATTAACAAAACAATTTAAATAAGAAACAGTTCAGATAATTACATGCTAAAACAGTTTAAATACGCCTATTACATAATTACAATCTGGGGTGCAAATTTCTCGGCCTCCGCTATTGGGTGGAGAAATGTAGGGTCCCCCTGAATAGGTCAGGCGTGCACTACTCGCCGGAAGCGGCTAGAAGGGTAGCGGAGTACGTGTGGAGTGGACATGGGGGTTTTTTAAGTTAGAGAATTCCCTCCCTAAGCCCGACAAGACGCCTCCTGAGACGCGGCAAGGTAAGAGTAGGCAAAATGCTACAGGGAATAACAATATTAATGTGCTAATAGTAAACTGCGGGAGCGTCTATAGAAAGGTCCCAGAACTGCTCTCATTAATAAACTGTCACAACGCCCATATAGTACTAGGGACAGAAAGTTGGCTGAAACCAGAAGTAAACAGTAATGAAATCCTAAACTCAGATTGGAATGTATACCGCAGAGACAGGCTGGACAGTGAAGGGGGAGGCATGTTTATAGCGATAAGAAGTGCAATAGTATCGAAGGAAATAGACGGAGATCCAAAATGTGAAATAATTTGGGAAAAGGTCACGGTTAAAGCAGGCTCAGACATGGTAATTAGATGTCTCTGTAGGCCCCCTGGCTCAGCAGCTGTTGTGGCTGAGCACCAGAAGGATAATTCGGAAAATATTTCGAGTAGATTTCCCCAGCATGTTATAGTTTTGGGTGGAGATTTTAATTTGCCGGGTATAGACTGGGAGACTCAAACGTTCATAACGGGTGGCAGGGACAAAGAATCCACTGAAATTTTTTAAAGTGCTTTATCTGAAAACTACCTTGAGCAGTTAAACAGAGAACCGACTCCTGGCAATAACATATTAGACCTTCTGGTGACAAACAGACCCGAACTATTTGAAACAGTTAACGCAGAACAGGGAATCAGCGATCATAAAGCGGTTACTGCATCGATGATTTCATCCGTAAATAGAAAAATTAAAAAAGGTAGGAAGATTTTTCTGTTTAGCAAAAGTGACAAAAAGCAGATTACAGAGTACCTGACGGCTCAACATAAAAGTTTTGTCTAAGTACAGATAGTGTTGAGGATCAGTAGACAAAGTTCAAAACGATCGTACAATATGCGTTAGATGAGTATGTGCCAAGCAAGATCGTAAGAGATGGAAAAGAGCCACCGTGGTACAAAAACCAAGTTAGGAAACTGCTGCGGAAGCAAAGGGAACTTCACAGCAAACATAAACATAGCCAAAGCCTTGCAGACAAACAAAAATTACGCGAAGCGAAATGTAGTGTGAGGAGGGCTATGCGAGAGGCGTTCAATGAATTCAAAAGTAAAGTTCTATGTACTGACTTGGCAGAAAATCCTAAGAAATTCTGGTCTTATGTCAAAGCGGTAGGAGGATCAAAACAAAATGTCCAGATGCTCTGCGACCAAAATGGTACTGAAACAGAGGATGACAGACTAAAGGCCGAAATACTAAATGTCTTTTTCCAAAGCTGTTTCACACAGAAAGACTGCACTGTAGTTCCTTCTCTAGATTGTCGCACAGATGACAAAATGTTAGATATCGAAATGGACGACAGAGGGATAGAGAAACAATTAAAATCACTCAAAAGAGGAAAGGCCGCTGGACCTGATGGGAGACCAGCTCGATTGTACACAGAGTACGCAAAGGAACTTGCCCCCCTTCTTGCAGCGGTGCACCGTAGGTCTCTAGAACAGCGTAGTGTCCCAAAGGATTGGAAAAGGGCACAGGTCATCCCCGTTTTCGAGAAGAGACGTCGAACAGATGTGCAGAACTATAGACCTATATCTCGAAAGTCGATCAGTTGTAGAATTTTGGAACACGTATTATGTTCGAGTATAATGATTTTCTGGAGACTAAAAATCTACTCTGTAGGAATCAGCATGGGTTTAGAAAAAGACGGTCGTGTGAAACCCAGCTCGCGATATTCGTCCACGAGACTCAGAGGGCCATAGACACGGGTTCACAGGTAGATGCCGTGTTTCTTGACTTCCGCAAGGCGTTCGATACAGTTCCCCACAGTCGTTTAATGAACAATGTAAGAGGATGTGGACTATCAGACCAATTGTGTGATTGGATTGAAGAGTTCCTAGATAACAGAACGCAACATGTGATTCTCAATGGAGAGAAGTCTTCTGAAGTAAGAGTGATTTCAGGTGTGCCGCAGCGGAGTGTCATAGGACCGTTGCTATTCACAATATACATAAATGACCTTGTGGATGACATCGGAAGTTCACTGAGGTTTTTTGCAGATGATGCTGTGGTGTATCGAGACGTTGTAACAATGGAAAATTGTACTGAAATGCAGGAGGATCTGCAGCGAATTGACGCATGGTGCGCAGAATGGCAATTGAATCTCAATGTATACAAGTGTAATGTGCTGCGAATACATAGAAAGATAGATCCCTTATCATTTAGCTACGAAATAGCAGGGCAGCAACTGGAAGCAGTTAATTCCATAATTTATCTGGGAGTACGCATTAGGAGTGATTTAAAATGGAATGATCATATAAAGTTGATCGTCGGTAAAGCAGATGCCAGACTGAGATTCATTGGAAGAATCCTAAGGAAATGTAATCCGAAAACAAAGGAAGTAGGTTACAGTACGCTTCTTCGCCCACTGCTTGAATACTGCTCAGCAGTGTGGGATCCGTACCAGATAGGGTTGATAGAAGAGACAGAGAAGGTCCAACGGAGAGCAGCGCGCTTCGTTACAGGATCATTTACTAATCGCGAAAGCGTTACAGAGATGATAGATAAACTCCAGTGGAAGACTCTGCAGAAGAGACGCTCAGTAGTTCTGTACGGGATTTTGTTGAAGTTTCGGGAACATACCTTCACCGAGGAGTCAAGCAGTATATTGCTCCCTCCTACGTATATCTCGCGAAGAGACCATGAGGATAAAATCAGAGAGATTAGAGCCCACACAGAAGCATACCGACAATCCTTCTTTCCACGTACAATACGAGACTGGAGTAGAAGGGAGAACCGGTAGAGGTACTCAGGGTACCCCCCGCCACACACCGTCAGGTGGCTTGCGGAGTATAGTTGTAGATGTAGATGAACAAATTTGCAAAATTCTTTTGATCTTAAACCTCAAGTTGAATAAGCTTTTAATCTTATCAAAATAAAACTGAAGTGCTGTATTGCAAAACAGCAAACAATATGGCAAAGATTACAATGCGGCCAGATTGTAGCCCATCCGCAACACATGAAATCTATATAAGCGCCATTGATGACCAGAGTGATTCAACTACTCAAAACAAATGAATTAACTTTTAATCTGAATGCTGTATGTCGAGAGGTTCAGGGTTAAGACGCGCACCTGTGCTTGAAGGTTAAACAGATTGGCAAACAATATGACAGTGATAAGGCTTACTTCGAAAAACCAACAACGTAATTTCAATCGGCAACCAAGGTGCGACTGGACCCCTTCATAGCGAGCAGTTCCATGGATCCACGGTGCGTCGCAGCGGTTACTGAGTGGTGCCGATGAAAGCCAGGTAGAAGAGGGCAGCCAGGCCACGAGCGGTCTTCCGACACGGATGTCGGCCTGCCATTTGTAGTCGACGAGGACCTCGGTATCTTCGCTCTACGCAGGCCCTCCTTGCGCAACTCGTGGCTTCGGCGGCACAGACCTCGTGACCATATCTTGTCGCTACGCTACAGCCAATCCCCAAACTTCGCGTCTCCCTCTTTGGCCATCTACCCCCGAATATATATCAGCAAGCAAAGACCTTATAAGGACACAACTTACAGATGCCAACTCTTCCTCACAGATATTGGCAAAGGGGCCGGAAGAGGGATAGTCAATACTATACCTGAGCCAGTTGTGCCAGACAGAACAGTCTACTAACCCAATCGCGCCACGGCTCAGGGACCTTTGCCTTTCACGGGCAATGCTTTACCATCTGACCTACCCAAGCACGACTCACGACCCGTCTTCAGAGCTTGGGTAACTCAGATGGTAGAGCACTTTCCCGTGAAAGGCAAAGGTCCCGAGTTCGAGTCTCGGCCAGCACACAATTTTAATCTGCCAGGGAGTTTCATATCAGCACAGAGTGAAAATCTCATTCTGATGAAAAAGTAATAAGACTCCTTCGTATAGTGATAGTAAAATCATGTTCTACTACAATTTCCAAAGAACAACTTCGAATATTTACCGAAAATAGTGAAAAAATATAATATAAAATAAAAATATCGTTACTCGATACTATACTGATATCGATTTATCGATATCGCCGACATTTCGACATATCGATGTTTCTGATGAAGGGTAGAGGGGACACAACAGTGAAGGTGCGGCAGCGGGTGGGGGTTGGAGTGGAGAGGAGAAACCAGGGGATGAGGAGGGTCAAGCCGGCGGTAGGTGTAGTGGACTTGGATATGTTCGAGGAAAAGGAGCGGATGGAGAAAAGGAATCAGGTCATAGAGGACTCGCGTGGGGGACGGGAGGCGTGTATGGAAGGCGAGGCAGTTTGTATGGCAGTCGAGAATCTGGAGGGTGCTAATAGACTTCGGCGGGGGGGGGGGGGGGGGGATATCCAGGCGGGACTAGCATAACAGAGGATGGAACGGATAAAGGTTTTGTAGGTGTGGAGGGTGGTACAGGGGTGCAACCCCCATGTCCAGTCAGAGAGGAGTGTAAGAAGACGGAGCTGGTTGTGGGCTTTGTATTGGATAGAGCAGAGTTGAGGGATCCAGGTGAGGTGACGGTCAATGGTGAGTCAAAGGTAGGTGAGGGTGAGGCGGACAGGACGAGCATAGATAGTAAGGGAAAAATGAAGTAGCCAGAAGGAGCGAGTGGTACGATGATTGCCTGGGTCTTGGAAGGATTGTTTTTGAGGAGCCACTGGTTACACAATGTGGCAAAAAATGTCAAGGTGATTCTGGAGGAGGAGTTGGGACCGTTGAAGGGTAGGAGCGAGGGCAAGGAAGGTGGTGTCCTTGGCATACTGCAGGAGGTGGACCACACGGGGGGGGGAGGGGGGGTTGGTGCATATCTGACATATCTGCCGTGAACAGAAGGTAGAGGAGAGGGGAGAGGACAGAGCCCTGGGGCACACCCGCAGAAGTGTTATGCAGCTGAAGTGATTAGTTCCTTCCCTTTCCTTCCTTTCTCCCCCTCCACCTTCAGTTATATAATATGTATCACAACTGTGGGTTCCATGTGGTTCTTTCAAATAGGTCCGAAAGAATAGACACCATGCATTCATACAATCCATTCACCTCTTTGGGCAATGAATCCCGAGCCTTCAGCGTGGGCGCACATTTCGTCCGACCCACAGCAGGAATCTAAAATTACCGATCATATTGTACAAGGATGGGGACTGTGGATAGGTGGCGCTAGGTGGGAAAGTCAGTCGGCCCAGGAACGTGCCTAGATAGGCCCCGCATTTGCGATAAACACTGTACCCAGATGGACAGCCGTTAACGTAACTTCCCGACTGAGCTGGCTCACAATAAATACCCGCTTCGCGCGTCGGGCGAGTAGGTTCTACCTGTTCCCGCATCTGTCACAGCGCTGCGTGTCCTTACGTGGGTCACATCGTTGTCTGTCTCTGCGTCTCTGGTTTGTGGATGAATTTGTCGCGATGTTGTCATGCATATTTTTAAGGTGGTCATGTCATTGTGATTTTCGTATGTGATCAGTGTGCACATCACAGAGAGAGCAAGTCACGTTACTGGTAAGCAATCTTTGGTGTTGTCGTGGCACAGTCTTCGATTCTGCGCAGTCTGATACATTCTTAGTTGAAGTGTGGTGGGTGATGGCAGTGTCAGACGACGAACATTCTAAAGGCCAGGGAGGATAAATAAGATACATGCAGGGTGGTCCACTGTTAGTGACCGGGCCAAATATCTCATGAAATAAGCATCAAACGAAAAATCGTACGTAGAGAAATATGAATTTTAGTTGGACCACTTTTTTCGCTTTGTGGGCGACGGCGCTGTAATAGTCACAAACATATGGCTCACAATTTTAGAAGAATACGTAATACGTAGGTTTTTTAAATTAAAATACAGAACGTAGGTACGTTTGAACATTTTATTTCGCTTGTTCCAATGTGATACATGTACCTTTGTGAGCTTATCATTTCTGACAACGCATGCTGTTACAGCGTGATTACCTGTAAATATCACATTAATGCAATAAATGCTCAAAATTATGTCTGTCACCCTCAATGAATTTGGCAATAATTGTAACGACATTCCTTTCAACAGCGAGTAGTTCGCCTTCCGTAATGTTCGCACATGCATTGACAATGCGCTGACGCATGTTGTCAAGCGTTGTCGGTGGATCACGATAGCAAATATCCTTCAACTTTCTCCCACAGAAAGAAATCCTGGGACGTCAGATCCAGTGAACGTGAGGGCCATGGTATGGTGCTTCGACGACCAATCCACCTGTCATGAAATATGCTATTCAATACCGCTTCAACCGCACGCGAGCTATGTGCCGGACATCCATCATGTTGGAAGTACATTGCCATTCTGTCACGCAGTGAAACATCTTGTAGTAACATCGGTAGAACATTACGTAGGAAATCAGCATACATTGCACAATTTAGATTGCCATCAATAAAATGGGAGCCAATTATCCTTCCTCCCAAAATGCCGCACCATACATTAACCCGCCAAGGTCGCTGAAGTTCCACTTGTCGCAGCCATCGTGGATTTTCCGTTGCCCAATAGTGCACATTATGCCGGTTTACGTTACCGCTGTTGGTGAATGACGCTTCGTCGCTAAATAGAACGCGTGCAAAAAATCTGTCATCGTCCCGTAATTTCTCTTGTGCTCAGTGCCAAAACTGTACACGACGTTTAAAGTCGTCGCCATGCAATTCCTGGTGCACAGAAATATGGCACGGGTGCAATCGATGTTGATGTAGCATTCTCAACACCGACTTTTTTGAGATTCTCGATTCTCGCGCAAGTTGTCTGCTACTAATGTGTGGATTAGCCGCGACAGCAGCTAAAACACCAACTTGGGCATCATCATTTGTTGCAGGTCGTGACTGACGTTTCACATGTGGCTGAACACTTTCTGTTTCCTTGAATAACGTAACTATCCGGCGAACAGTCCAGACACTTGGATGATGTCGTCCAGGATACTGAGCAATATACATAGCACACGGCCGTTGGGCACTTTGATCACAATAGCCATACATCAACACGATATCGACCTTTTCCGCAATTGGTAAACGGTCCATTTTAACACGATTAATGTATCACGAAGCAAATACCGTCCGCACTGGCGGAATGTTACGTGATACCACGTACTTATACGTTTGTGACTATTACAGCACCATATATCACAAAGCTAAAAAATGTGGTCCAATTAAAACATTCATATTTCTTTACGTACTACACGAATATGTAACAAAAAATGGCGGTTCCTATTTTAAAAAACGCAGTTGATATCCGTTTGACCTATGGCAGCGCCATCTAGCGGGCCAACCATAGCGCCATCTGGTTTCCCCCTTCAAGCTAGGCGAGTTTCGATCTTTGTAGATTTTTCGTTTGATGCTTATTTCATGAGATATTTGGCCCGGTCACTAACAGTGGACCACCCTGTATACTAGAAAGTGGAGAGAATGTAAATGTTGGATAATGTTGGGTTTTTAAGAGTAGGAGTTTGAGGTGAGACTTTAGCACTGCGCAGCTAGTTAACTTGCTCAGATCTGGGAGAAAGACCGCCCCACTTCCCTGAGCCATGCGTTAACATGTTAACCGATTACGCCGTCTTATTTTTGTAGAAATTCTCTGATAACGTTGTACCATGTTTAAACCATTTTGCACTTTGTTAAGCATAGTATTGTTCAGATCTATGGTATGTGTTAAGATCACGCCACGTCTTTTTTAATACATATTTTATTGTAAAAGCGTTGTCAGGGAATTTCGTCTCACAGGAAAAGTTACTCTCTCCGCCCCACTGCTCAACATTATACATTACCACATGTAGCAGTTTGAGTATCCATTTAGAAACAGAAATCTAGCTTATTCATGCCTGCTTGCTGTTTGTTGTTGTGCTTTCGAGAAATCTGCAACAATGTTGTCAAGACGCGAGGTAAGTGAAAATATTGATTAGGGCCAGATATCAGTTTTACTTCAGCTACGCATTTAATACCAGGTCAAGTTGCCTTCAGATCAGTTGCAGTTCAGTGCAAATTAGGGTCTGTGCAGTCAAAGGTTATCATACGAGTTTGAATTGGATAACAGTTTGTGAGTACGTAGTTTTGATAATACGTGGACTTCTCTAGCGTGGGAGGTAAATTTGGGCTAAGTTGATACATGTACAAAACTAGTGGGGAGTTTACACATTTCACTTACAGATACCGTCTGTTTATGTCTTGACAAGGTCAGGTGGCAGGTGGAGCCATGTGTGTTAGAAATTCATGATTGGCTTGTAGATAAATTGTACATCTTCAGAACTAATTCACGCAGCTTTCTTCGATTCTGAATCTTATGTGTCTCATGTCTAGTTTCTAGGCTCGTTTCAAGCTGACAGGCACCTTTTGCGGCTAGGACAAGTCCCCCTCAGTCATCGCGATGGCTCCAACAGTGTGGTTATTCTGGTGAATGCGGTGGTGGAACATACAAATGCTAGGGTGTTTAACATTCTGTCCGACTTGATGAAAATGTCCTCAAGTCGGTCCTGATTCCATAAACTTTATTTTTAACATTTCTTGCTGGTACGTAAGTTTTACTTATTTGCATTATAGTAATTGCATCAAAAGGAATATTTCAACCAAAATCAGTTACTATAATTTTTATTTTAGCCATACGACTTACAGAGGGGTCCAAAAAAAGTATCCACTGTTTAAAAGTCCATAACTGGCAAACTAATTGACATAGTTGTCTCATCTTTGGTTGTGTAATAGTTTGTAGTTCCGGCAATCGCCACACAAGCGTTGTATTGCGTTGTTTTCTTTTGTCAGATGACAGTTGCCAGATAGTCAGTGTTTTGTTATTAGTTGCACCTAATTACTCGAGTAAAAATGGCTGGTGCAAGGCTTACATTCGATGAAAGGGAGTCAGTTCTGAAGTGGTATTTAAAGTACGAAAACATCAATGAGGTTCAACGGCAATGGCGAAATGAGTATCAAACAGAGCCACCGACACGTCTAATGATACGTCGCATTCGAGAAAAATTTGAAGCCGAAGGCTGTGTTAAAGATGTACACAAACAACGATCTGGACGACCTGTAACAGTAACAAGTCCATCTAACTCCCGTCGTGTGTTACAATTCACTCGCTCACCACAGACGTCTCTGAGACAGTGTGCCCGTGAAACTGGAGTGAGTCGCTCAAGTGTTCGGCGAATTTTGCAGACAGCAAAGTAGAAGTGCTACATCCCACGATTGCTACACGCAATGAACGAAGGCGACCCAGATCGTAGAATGGAGTACTGCCAGTGGTATACTAACATGGTGCGCAACGACGAAGAGTTTGCAGAGATGATTGTGTGGTCTGATGAGGCACAGTTCAAACTCAATGGTACAGTAAATCGCCATAATTGCATCTACTGGGCCGCCGAAAGTCGGAAAATCAATGTAGACAAAGCCGTGAATTTGCCAGGAGTAAATGTGTGCTGTCTGTTATCTTACCTGGGCTTGATTTGGGCCATTCTTCTTTGACTGCACAGTTACCGGTGAGGTGTATCTTCAGAAGCTTCGGACATCCATTTTACCTGCCATCCGAGACTTGTATGGAGACGGAAGAGTTTACTTTCAAGAAGATGGTATCCCAGCCCACTACCAGAATCGTGTTAGGTCGTATCTCGACGAAAATCTACCAGGAAGATGGATAGGCCGTAGAAGTGCTGTATCCACCACGTTCCCCTGACCTAACTCCTCTGGACTTTTACCTGTGGGGAACACTAAATGACGTCGTTTATCGACAAAAGCCATCGTACATTCATGTGTAAATATCCAACTGAACACGTTGCAGTCAGTAGTTCGTGCTGCAATTCGGCGGAATCGTTTGTGTGTGGATGTTAATGGTGACCGTTTCGAATACCTAAAGTGAGATCTTTAAGTTGGACTTTAAGCTACACTTTCACCAAAAATGAGACAACTCTGTCAATTAGTTAGCAAGTTATAGACTTTTAAACAGTGGATAAATTTTTTGGACCCCTCTGTATTATATTTACACTGATTATTCTAGACATAATGATATTTTAGCCTTTTTTTAAATTGGGTCACAAACACGAGACGCTGAGAGACAAACAACGATGTGACGCACACGCTGCCGTTGGACACATATGGAATATACCTCTGTAACGCCCCCGGATGGACATGCATGCTATAGGTAGCTGTTGATCAGAACCAGAAAGGTCTAAACATTCATGGTGGTGTCTGATTGTTTTATATCGTGTCTCCCTACCACTTTCGCGCAACGACGCTCTGAGCGTGTTTTTTAGGGAATTGACTAGTTTGAACCTGGGACCTGTTGCTGGTAAGGAGACGCCAGACCACACATGACATGTAGAATTCAGAAGAGTTCAGTGAGACTAGCGATGATATAACCAAATACTAAATGATCTCAGCGTCAGCTCCACTGCACTCCCTGTAAAAGAATCTTAATACTAACTAAATATAGTGGAAAGGGATCAAGGCTTTCCTATTTTTAGTTAGCTGGTAAAATAACGTCGAAAAGGCAGTTAAGTGTACCATTGGAAATTTTATTCTACTCACAAAACATCATTTATAAATTGCACTATTGATAAAAGGAAACGTTTTAATACAGGATGGTAAAAACCAACTACGTTCAACAAAAATGTGAACGAATATTCCCTGAATGGGTTTCCAAGTTCTACAATCGATTGAAGGATGACCTATGCCATATCACATCTATAATCTAGGTTTAATTTAAGTTTCACAAAAGAGAAAACTATCAAAATGGTGTACAGTGACCCTCAATTATCTTTAATTACTTATTTAACTTGTCGTAAATTACAGTGGCTGATGTGGCTTCTCAATAACTATATAAAAGAAAAATCATCGCGTTTCAGATCTGTTCTTCAAGTGGCAAATGTGAACACCATGAGTTTTAATTAACGATCGACACTAGTATTACGCAAAAAGGGAATGTAACAGATGAGACTTCTGCATTTCTGAGTGAAGCCTTATGCGCTCAAAAATGCGGCATCGCGTGCGTTCATTACCTTGTCGGTGTTTAGGCAGTGTCAGGGCGACAGCGGCCGGCGCACCAGCCATCCAGCTCGCCGTCTCGGAACTAACTCTCTAACTTCTCCTTACTACATTTACCGAAGTTGGTTTAAAAAAAAACTATCTGGCTGTGTTTTCATCTGACCACAATCAGGGTCTCAATGTTAACCTTAAGCTCCGCCTGCAAAAATTCTGTCTATCCAATGAGAAACGTTATACTTTTCGTGGTGGGGCAATGTTTTTAAAGTTTGCAACGTAACAGAGACGATAAAAAGTCTCACCCTAAAACCTACAGCTGGTGTGGTCCTTTTAGGGTTATCGTAAGATCTATACTGTTCTCCTGGAGGGCTCTATCTTTTAACATGGGCTGGGGGGTGGTCCTTGACGTACCTGAGACGCGAAAAAGTCTCACGCTAAAACGTGCGGGTGGTAGTCTTAGAGGTAGGCTAGTGACGTGGGTGTCCAGTCCGTCCCTTATCGTAGGGCCTTCTAGCTTAACACGGTTCTGCTCTTGGCTTCTGTCCTCGTTTCTCCCCTCGGAACTGCGTCTGCCTCACGGTGGGAAGGTACAACATGCATTTAGGCATTCTTATGTTAGTCTGTGGTATTCCATTTGCTCACTCGTTTCTCGTATTACTTTGGTTAATTTAATGTCACGATTTATTCGGAGCTACGTGACATAATAGTGGATTTGCTTATCATGTCAGGGTTTTCATGAAAGTTGTTGGATTTGCCTGTCACCTTACAAAGGCACAGGTGAGCCAATGGAACATCTGGTGATGGTGAAAGACGCACCGTTAGCTTTTTTTTTGCGTTGATTCCCAGGAGCCGCACCACCCATCCAGGGAAGTGAGGGGTGTGTCCCCTGCACCTGATACTGGCTTATTGCAGAACCCCCTGCGTTGCCCCATTCGGCAGTCACCTTCCCTCAAAGCCCCAACAAACACCGTATTCAGCCTGAGCGTGTGGCATCACGAAAAAAGAAAAGAATAGAAAGAGGGCAGGAGACAGGGAAGGACCTCTTTACGTTCAGATTCATCCGTTGACTCTGCCATGGACTGTGATAGATGACTATAAAGGTCACTTACAAGTAATCAAGTGATTTGTTTTGGTAATAGCTAGATGCAGGTCTGTATCTTTCTTATCCTTAATGTGAACAGAATTAGTTCTGAGCTTACATTTGCTGCACTGCGACAATTTATTTACGATTCAAGTACAGACGTAAAATTTTTACCGTTAGATCATCTTTCTATTCCTGAACTATCTACTGGTAATACGTTATTTTACAGAGTGGGAATACCATTGCCTGTTTTCCAAGTTCTTGATAACAGCCGTGGGATAGGCTGTACATTTTTGTGGCCTCACTTTAATTCTTTTTTATGCCTCTTCAGGATCTGATCGTTCCACAGAAAGAACACGTTTTTGTAAAGAGGATACAGTTTATTTATTTAGTAAAACTCCGCAGGGACAGAGTATTTGGCGGAGATTCTTATTGTGTTTTGCGACCTGTAGATCAGATTTCAGCGAGAAACTAGACGATTTGGAGCTCCCCTCGCAACCACACGATGCCTGGATCTGTCAGTTTCCCAGTCTCGTCAAGAACAGACATTTACTTCCAGCAGCAGAGTCACTCGGTTTTATCTTTATGGTGCTTTATGTGGACAGCTGTTAGCGATAGATGTAATACCCATTTGCTTCACTGATCGCTGTTCCGTTGCTGTAAACTTGAATCATGTGCCGCAACCAGTGAATTGTATCACCTCCCATGGATGTTGACCACGTCTCTTGAAAGATCCTTTCATCGATATTATCGTTCGAGATGTTTGGATCTGTAGCCCGCGCGAACAGGACCATTATCCTTCTCTTACGGAAAGATGATCAGGACATGCTGAACCATTGGTCTGGAAAGCGTTAATGCGTTACGGCGTTGAGATTGCGAAAGAGTCCGTCGGACACAGGAATTTTATTATTCTGTCTTGCGACAACTTTATGAAGTTGGCAGACAAGCTCCGTTAGAGGATTGTGGATATCCGCCAAGATAAGGCGAAGCTTATTCAGTTAAAAAGACAACGAATGGAAGGACTCAGGGTGTGATCAAAATCCCGCTCATTCCTAGAGTATGAACTGACCTCCTTATATCGCCTCAGCCGGTTGCCGACGCGTTGGAAAAGAGCATGTATCGCGTCTCTCACGCACACCGATGGTCAGGCACTGACGTCCCGACGTGACATTTCCAGAGCGATCGATAATAACTTTACCGATCTTTATGACGTCCCTGTTACTTATACGATTGTCCCTGATGCAATGACTCCTTTCCAGGATTGTGTCGTTACTACCACATTTAATAAGCGATTTCTAAGTGACTTTACTCGCAATGATATTCCAGAGCCCCAGTATGGTAAAAGTTAAGGTGTACGACTGTGACGGTGTTTTTTTTTTTTTTTTTTTTTTTTTTTTTTTTTTTTTTTTTTTTTGTGTCGTCAGTCTACTGACTGGTTTGATGCGGCCCGCCACGAATTCCTTTCCTGTGCTAACCTCTTCATCTCAGAGTAGCACTTGCAACCTACGTCGTCAATTATTTGCTTGACGTATTCCAATCTCTGTCTTTCTCTACAGTTTTTGCCCTCTACAGCTCCCTCTAGTACCATGGAAGTCATTCCCTCATGTCTTAGCGGATGTCCTATCATCCTGTCCCTTCACCTTATCAGTGTTTTCCACATATTCCTTTCCTCTCCGATTCTGCGTAGAACCTCCTCATTCCTTACCTTATCAGTCCACCTAATTTTAAACATTCGTCTATAGCACCACATATCAATTGCTTCGATTCTCTTCTGTTCCGGTTTTCCCACAGTCCATGTTTCACTACCATACAATGCAGTACTCCAAACGTACATCCTCAGAAATTTCTTCCTCAAATTAAGGCCGGTATTTGATATTAGTAGACTTCTCTTGGCCAGAAATGCCTTTTTTGCCATAGCGAGTCTGCTTTTGATGTCCTCCTTGCTCCGTCCGTCATTGGTTATTTTACTGCCTAGGTAGCAGAATTCCTTAACTTCATTGAC
This sequence comes from Schistocerca gregaria, assembly GCF_023897955.1. Lineage (NCBI taxonomy): Eukaryota > Metazoa > Arthropoda > Insecta > Orthoptera > Acrididae > Schistocerca > Schistocerca gregaria. Next base: position 173,638,929 of record NC_064922.1, on the reverse strand, counting down.
TTCGTTACCATCAATCCCGATGTTAAGTTTCTCGCTGTTCTCATTTCTACTACTTCTCATTACCTTCGTCTTTCTCCGATTTACTCTCAAACTGTACTGTGTACTCATTAGACTGTTCATTCCGTTCAGCAGATCATTTAATTCTTCTTCACTTTCACTCAGGATAGCAATGTCATCAGCGAATCGAATCATTGATATCCTTTCACCTTGTATTTTAATTCCACTCCTGAACCTTTCTTTTATTTCCATCATTGCTTCCTCGATGTACAGATTGAAGAGTAGGGGCGAAAGGCTACAGCCTTGTCTTACTCCCTTCTTAATACGAGCACTTCGTTGTTGATCGTCCACTCTTATTATTCCCTCTTGGTTATTGTACATATTGTATATGACCCGTCTCTCCCTATAGCTTACCCCTACTTTTTTCAGAATCTTGAAGAGCTTGCACCATTTTATATTGTGGAACTCTTTTTCCAGGTCGACAAATCCTATGAACGTGTCTTGATTTTTCTTTAGCCTTGCTTCCATTATTATACGTAACGTCAGAATTGCCTCTCTCGTGCCTTTACTTTTCCTAAAGCCAAACTGATCGTCACCTAGCGCATTCTCAATTTTCTTTTCCATTCTTCTGTATATTATTCTTGTAAGCAGCTCCGATACTTGAGCTGTTAAGCTGATTGTGCGATAATTCTCCCACTTGTCAGCTCTTGCCGTCTTCGGAATTGGGTGGATGATGCTTTTCCGAAAGTCAGATGGTACGTCGCCAGATTCATATATTCTACACACCAACGTGAATAGTCGTTTTGTTGCCACTTCCCCTAATGATTTTAGAAATTGTGATCAAATGTTATCTATCCCTTCTGGCTTATTTGATCGTAAGTCCTCCAAAGCTCTTTTAAATTCCGATTCTAATACTGGATCCCCTATCTCTTCTAAATCGACTCCTGTTTCTTCTTCTATCACATCAGACAAATCTTCACCCTCATAGAGGCTTTCAATGTATTCTTTCCACCTATCTGCTCTCTCCTCTGTATTTAACAGTGGAATTCCTGTTGCACTCTTAATGTTACCACCGTTGCTTTTAATGTCACCAAAGGTTGTTTTGACTTTCCTGTATGCTGAGTCTGTCCATTGATGTATTGAATGGTTGAGCTTCTTGATTTATGAGCAGGGTTTCAGTCACTGTTTTCATTTGGTGTTAATGAACTTTGAGATTCATATCCAGAACGATATGTCCATTAGGAAAACATACTTCTATCATTCAATCAAGTAACTCTGGAAATCTGTAGAAATTCACTAACAAGAACTTATGCATGTAGAGTTTCCAAATCATTCTACAGCTTTCATAATCTGCTTGATATCAATATGATATTTCTCTAAATTAATTTGTCACTTGAAAGACTGTTTCTCTTAGACACCTTCCATTCAGATTCAAATATTCTTTGAGTAACTCTCTGTTTTAAGATCTATAGCTAGGGCTTTAGAATTGAATTATCCATTAAAGCAATGCATATTAAAATTATGGCTGAGAACTTAAAAGCATAGCCAGCCGACAGTTAGCTTTCTGCGCCTGGGCAACATTAGCAATCATGGGGCTTCACAAAAAATGGCGACCCTGCTAGGTCACAATTTCCATTTGAAACTTCTGATGTGCAATCAGTTTTTCTTTTGTTCATTTTGTATTATTGGTGTGACTGGACAGGAGACAAAAACATTATACCACAGTAGTTTCTAATACTTGCTGGTGCATTAATAGCTCATATAATTTTCTTTTCTTTGGTTTATGTTCATGAATTTTGCAGATTCTGCTCAATGTCTTGTGATTTAATCTGCATTGTAAAACAGGACTGAAAATTTTTAGATGTGATTGTGTTACATAGAGGGTATCTAGATTATGATGTGGATAAATAGCAGACCTAATAAAAGTATGTCAATCTGAATTTCACACATTGGTGTACAATCAAGTTTGAATGTTAACATGAAGAAAAGTGTGATGTGAACTAGGAATAGATGCAAAACAGATAACATTATGGTGCAACATAAAGCTATGATTATTGTGAGTCAGAAAAAGATCTAGCAACTCGTTGCATGTAACAGTCAAGCCAAATAGACAGCAATCAAAAATAGGGTGTAATGGATAGCACCCTATTAGAAAATTAAGATCGTACGGCAACTGGCAGTATTCATGAAGAAGAAAGCGAAATCAGACCACAGGATATGGAAATGCTAGTGATAAGTCATAACTGGGAGGAAGAGGGGAGCAGAAACAGGAACAGGAAAGCAATAGATATTATACCTATTGTGGTTGGCAGGAGAGCCAACACTGTGTTACTAGAGGAGGCTGAAAGGCACGCGATTTAGCTCACGCAGGCTGGCGTGAGGTCTGGAACAGAAAAAGGAAATTAGAATTTAGAAACAACGAACGTAGCTGGTGGAATACTTAACTTTAATCCATTAATGATGAACGTCGGTTTTGACGATACATAGTTCACAATATTAATAGCAACTGATAATGGCGCCTTGCTAGGTCGTAGCAAATAACGTAGCTGAAGGCTATGCTAAACTATCTTCTCGGCAATTGAGAACGTAAGTAGGCAGTGAACCACCGCTAGCAAAGTCGGTTGTACAACTGGGGCGAGTGCTAGGAAGTCTCTCTAGACCTGGCGTGTGGCGGCGCTCGGTCTGCAATCACTGATAGTGGCGACACGCGGGTCCGACATATACTACCGGACCGCGGCCGATTTAAAGGCTACCACCTAGCAAGTGTGGTGTCTGGCGGTGACACCACAATACCGGTCAGATCACACGCAGTTGCACCACAAAGAACCAGTAAATGTCAGATGATGAGTTCAGTATCATATGTTTTTGAAGAGAATCAGGATAGAATATAACATAGAAGAGAAAATGAGGCTAGAAAATGTGGACATAAGGGAAAAGCTACAAGCAGTGAGGAAAGAAAATAAAGATATGGAAGTGAAAATAAAGCAAAGTAATAAATACATGGGAGATGGGCTACAAATTGAAATTCGGGAAATAAAGAAAGATACGAAGAAAACTAAAAAAACAAAGAAGACTGCTCAAGAGTTGAAGGATAAACCACAAGAAGCGGAAAAGATAGCAAGAGAAGAGAAAGAAGAGAGTAAGAAAACAGATAAGGATGGTTATAATTTTGAAAATAGGGTAAAGAGTCTAAAGCATGGAGACGTGACAACAGAACACAGAGAAACGTATCTACAAGAGGTTGGAAGAGGCAACTTGAGACAAAATCGAAAGTGAACTCCAGGAACTCATCACAAGATCCGATTTAACGATTCTGACACCTGTTGCAGAACTGGGAGAAGTTCACGTGCTTACTCACATTTAGAAATCAGCAGGGAGTTATCAACTCACAGACGGAGAAGAAGACTGAAGAGGTGTTTAAGGGGTAAATGTAGCAGCAATGAAAGGACAAGATCATATCTGGAGGGGATGCTCTGTTAGATGAATCATACGATTATATGCCACTGGGTATGAGTAACGATCATGATGGTAGTGAATTTAACTTCAACATTACTTACAGTGGGAGCTCACATGAGGCAGAGGGTCACAAGAATGTGAGAGGTGCCAAGACATGTGTCAGGATAAGCAAAGCAAGTGAAGTACAATTAGATTAAAATCATTTCTTGCATGTAACAAAATCCTTAAATTACAGAGAAGCACTCTACATCCACAAACTTGCATTTTGCAGTTTGTTTGTCATTACCTCCGTCTTGGCCACTATAATAAAAATTCTAGTTTATTCCCTGGAGGGAATGGCCGCGCAAGAAATGAGAGGATAACAAAAATTTACCGCTCGTAAAAAAGTTTAGAGAGAGGTCCCTGGAATATTATTGGTCGAATGAAACTCAGGAGAGAATCAAAGGGTCAGGACACAAAAGTCCGGTGAAATTTGTTGAAGTGATAGTTAAGAAAATAATTTCTAGACGTACCATGCATGACAGTGAGATCGTCAGATACTGGAACACAAAATTAGTTCCATATTACCAGCAAGTGTTTGCAGGAAGATGTAACAAGGATATAAACATATTTCAGAACACACTGCATTCAACATAAGGCACAAAAATGAAAGAAGGCGTGACATGAGAGCCACTTTGGCGGATTATCAGGTCACCAGAACCAAAACAACTACCAAAGTAGGAATGGACACTCAGGCAATGGGTACCAACTGCCAGGTATATCAGGAGGAAGTGATTCTGGATGTAATAATGGGCGACAACACGGAGAGAGGAATAATGAGAGGAGGAACAATTACGGGCCCTTAAATGGAGTGTTGAACTATCAGAGAAGTAATAATAGTGGAGAACAGAACGGTGGCTGTAATAGTCATGGAAACAACTACAACAGGGAATGATTTGCACAGAAGAGCAAGGGACGAGATAGAAGCCAAGAATCTGCTGATGCTGTTGAAACCCATCCTGTGATGGAGGTGTCTATAGCACAGGTAGAATTACGTGATATTTTGGCGAACAGGAGATAAAATTCAGCCTTAGCAGAAACCACATTTAATAGGTGCAGAGTAAACTGTAACTGGTACGATGAAGTCGTTTTGCAAAAAGGGAATAAGACAAAGCTTCATTTTGAGGAACAAGTCATTCGTGCACAGATAGCGGAGAACTATTTAAACCCGTGCATGGACGGAGGAGTTTGGAAAATAAGTTATACGGATTCAGAAACCAATAATGAAGAGTATTCAGTAAATTAAGAAGAAATGATAAAAAGTGAGATTGGTCCGACAGTCAACGAACATATGGAAGAGATTACGAACATGGGCGCAGAAGACAGAGAAGAACTGTGGGAAACACTAATTATTGAGAGATATTTCTACTAAAGACAGTGACAATCAACAGTTTTCAGTATGCTTTCACTGTGAAAGACCACAACAAGTTTTTTGTGCCTTCCTAAATGTTCAAATGTGTGTGAATTCCTAAGGGACCAAACTGCTGATGTCATCGGTCCCTAGCCTTACACCCTACTTAAACTTAATTAAACTAACTTATGCTAAGAACAACACACAGACCCGTGCCCGAGGTAGGACTCGAACCTCCGACGGGAAGCGCCGCGCAATCCGTGAGATGGCGCCTCAAACCGCGCGGCCGTATGCAAGCCACTTCATACAGACCTAAAGTGAGCCAAGAATAAGGATGTATGTTGCAAGATGGTATCATCGAACATTCGGTTTCAACGTATAACAGCCCTCTGAGAGCCTTCGAAAATTGCTCTGATAACTGCTCCAATACTGTCATATGCTGCACGGTGACTGACAGTGTGAAGAGAGGGATTAGGCTACTGATATTCCAGGAGACTGAGGAAAATGGAAAGACTGTGAAGAAGACAATAGCATTTGGTAGTGGTGTGCTATTAAAATGCAAGAGAAATTATTCAGCGGCTGAACTCACGGCTTTGGCTGTGGTTTGTGGCTTTAAGATGTTTCACTACTTCCTCTTCAAATGAAAGACCAGAGGGTATACCGACCACTGTGCGCCAGAGTGTCTGCTGATAGCCATTTAACCTATGACAGACTGATGTAGTGGGTCCTTTACCTGTACGACTTTGGCTTCAGTCACGTATATGCCAAGGGAAACAAATGTTATAGCTGATGCACTATCTTGTTCACTGATGGGTGTGAAGGAAGAGACAGCTGCAGATATTGAAGATAATCACTTACCTTATTTTATCTGAGAAATGTGGCCTTTGAGAATTACATCACCGTATCACTAGTGGAGATAGTAAAGGAACAGGACAAGGATCTGCTACTTCTACAGCTAAAGGAGAAATGACGAGATAAAGGAGAAGCCACAATAGACTATTTTATTTGTTTAGACAGGGAGTCCTTGTCCACCTTAGGAGTGTTACTGACTCACTGTGGTCAATTGTATTCTGTAAGAACTAGTAAACAAAGTGGTATGATATACCGATTTCAGATAGAAGCATTTTGGCCTGAAAAAATGTTTTTTGAAGTTGAAAACCTAATGCCACTTCAGTAACATGATGTGGAGAATGGAAAAATCATTTCCATTTCCAAGGCATGTCGAAAGGTAAGACCAAGCAGTCAGATGATGCAGGCACTGCTTTATCCAGCTGCGCCCAATAAAAAGCGATACTTGGTAGTAGCAGACTTAATGAGCGCACTGCGTGGAACGCAGTACAGCTTTTGGTAAACATTAGTTGTCGTGGAGCTTATGTCCAAATTTGTGACTATCACTTCAATACGTAGAGCTACCACACTTAGTGTAACAAAGGCAATGTGCAAGGACATCTTAGTGCAAGTAGGATGAGACACATGATGTAGCCAACATACGTCTCAACATACTACCCAAGTTCGAACCGCACATCATCAGAGAGCTTCGAAATCTGTGCTGAATCTACTGTTACAGACAACACGGGACATACTGTTGAGTAAATTACTACATCTTCTCCACGAGATGCCGCACAGGTCAACTCTGATGCCACCGCTGACTGTTCTCAAGAATCAGACACCACCTGAAAAATAGTGAAAAATTGTTGAATAACCACCGAGAACGAGGGTTCAACATCGAGAACTTTTAGAGCAGGCACTGCATTGGATGTGTGGGTCAGGAAGGAAGAGTAAGGAAAGAGCGAACAAAAAATCGAGAGCAAGGGAATATCAGATGGGATAAATAACACTTGTCAAATCATTTCGACTGTCAAACACACACGTTTTTCTCCACGTACAATGGGCCGCTGAGGATTAGACGTATTCACATGCGAATTAGAAACCATCAAGTCAAACGAGTCGGTTGGTGTGCAACATGTCTGCCACATCAAGCCTTAAATTAAATAGACAAAAATGATAAGTACAATAATTAGAGTAATAGAAAAGGTGAGAAGAAGTGCCAAAAAAGGGTTACTGTTGTTCTGTACATAGCGTAGAGATAACAAAGTTAGTGCACTAATTACGAATATGATAGAAGCATGTGTGGAAGAACAGTATTCAACGACAAAGTGAGAGAACAGATGCAAATCTTTATCATACCCCAACGTGCTGGTACTTAGAAGAGATCGTGTTACTGTGTAATCAAAAGAAATTTGTATTTGGTGAGGTGTATATGATCTGACAGCATACGTTCTGCACAGGTGGGATGTCATGTTGGAAAATACATGGTACAAATAATGTGTCTGTCTAATGGCAGATGGCTGTTGCAAGGGGAAGGAACCCGGATATTGATCCTCAACTGGGTTTTATACACTCCTGGAAATTGAAATAAAAACACCGTGAATTCATTGTCTCAGGAAGGGGAAACTTTATTGACACATTCCTGGGGTCAGATACATCACATGATCACACTGACAGAACCACAGGCACATAGACACAGGCAACAGAGCATGCACAATGTCGGCACTAGTACAGTGTATATCCACCTTTCGCAGCAATGCACGCTGCTATTCTCCCATGGAGACGATCGTAGAGATGCTGGATGTAGTCCTGTGGAACGGCTTGCCATGCCATTTCCACCTGGCGCCTCAGTTGGACCAGCGTTCGTGCTGGACTTGCAGACCGCGTGAGACGACGCTTCATCTGGTCCCAAACATGCTCAATGGGGGACAGATCCGGAGATCTTGCTGGCCAGGGTAGTTGACTTACACCTTCTAGAGCACGTTGGGTGGCACGGGATACATGCGGACGTGCATTGTCCTGTTGGAACATCAAGTTCCCTTGCCGGTCTAGGAATGGTAGAACGATGAGTACGATGACGGTTTGGATGTACCATGCACTATTCAGTGTCCCCTCGACGATCACCAGAGGTGTACGGCTAGTGTAGGAGATCGCTCCCCACACCATGATGCCGGGTGTTGGCCCTGTGTGCCTCGGTCGTATGCAGTCCTGATTGTGGCGCTCACCTGCACGGCGCCAAACACGCATACGACCATCATTGGCACCAAGGCAGAAGCGACTCTCATCGCTGAAGACGACACGTCTCCATTCGTCCCTCCATTCACGCCTGTCGCGACACCACTGGAGGCGGGCTGCACGATGTTGGATCGTGAGCGGAAGACGGCCTAACGGTGTGCGGGACCGTAGCCCAGCTTCATGGAGACGGTTGCGAATGGTCCTCGCCGATACCCCAGGAGCATCAGTGTCCCTTAGTGCTGGGAAGTGGCGGGGCGGTCCCCTACGGCACTGCGTAGGAGCCTACGGTCTTGGCGTGCATCCGTGCGTCGCTGCGGTCCGGTCCCAGGTCGACGGGCACGTGCACCTTCCGCCGACCACTGGCGACAAGATCGATGTACTGTGGAGACCTCACGCCCCACGTGTTGAGCAATTCGGCGGTACGTCCACCCGGCCTCCCGCATGCCCACTATACGCCCTCGCTCAAAGTCCGTCAACTGCACATACGGTTCACGTCCACGCTGTCGCGGCATACTACCAGTGTTAAAGACTGCGATGGAGCTCCGTATGCCACGGCAAACTGGCTGACACTGACAGCGGCGGTGCACAAATGCTGCGCAGCTAGCGCCATTCGACGGCCTGGTGTGTCCGCTGTGCCGTGCGTGTGATCATTGCTTGTACAGCCCTCTCGCAGTGTCCGGAGCAAGTATGGTGGGTCTGACACACCGGTGTCAATGTGTTCTTTTTTCCATTTCCAGGAGTGTATATCCTAGTTCTTTGGTCGTTAATTGACTGTGCGGGGTTATGTGCTCTTTTATTCCATTGATGCTGGCCAGTGTTAAAGACGATGATTGTATGTGTATTTTGTCCTCACTACTGATGTGAGTGTATGTGAATTGGCAGGGTTTTTGTGTGTTTATTGCCAGTTGACATCAGAGAATGTCTTAAGGAGTAGTATATTCTGTGTCAACATTTTTTGTGTTTTTTTGTATGAGCATTAGTATTAAATGTTCGGGGGCGCCAAATAAAGTTATTTGTCCCCTGAAGGATGGCATGGGCGAGTGATTACTACAGGGGTATGTGTTGCACTGCACAACCCTGAGTTCACTTACCTGTAACAGTACGATTTCCAGCAACAACATGTAGTGAGATAGGGTATATACTATTCACTAAATTTGTTGTATTTGTTTAATGGCGTGCACGATAATTGAAGAATGATGGATAAGGGAATATGAAAGGGAGCGATGAACAGTCCTGTTATCGCTGAAGATGTTATAAAAGTAAAGGAATAGTAAAGGAGGTCAAAGTTATTAGAACAGGTACATAATTCGTGTAAGAGCACCTCTGCTTGGTTTTGCACACAGTACTTTTTAATCGGAGGTAAAATTAGGTATACAGATAGTTGTGGTAGTATCTAGTGTTGTGAGATTTTATCCACAGAAACACGGAGAATCATATAAAGACAGTGTAGGAGAAGGTTGGAATGGAAAGTAATCAATAAACAAATGTGTAAGGATGGTGTCATCTAACGCTGGGGAACACAGTTATATTCAAGATCTTGCTACTTTAATTAATTATGATTCCTTACAGTCAGTTAGATGAGGACAGGATTAAGTAGGTTTACTAGACATCTAAATTGAAGGAAAGTACGAGGGTGAGTCAAATGAACTCAAATTTGTAATAACAAATCGAAATTTCGCGCCGTTATCCTGTATGTTGGTAGGCGTGCTACAAACAGCGTACACAATGGCCTGTAGGTGGCAGCATAGTGCAGATGCACACACACCGTCGCAGTATCAGTATAAAGATGGCCGCCCCACTTGCAGCTTGGACCACCTTGCTTACGTCAACAGCGCTGGAGGATGCTGGGCCAGTATAGCGAGATCCCAGTAGACGCGAGGAAGACAGGTGACTGGTGAGTGGAAATTGACGAACTGCAGACTGTTTTGACGGAACAGCCAGCATCAACAAGGATCCCTGAGCCTACGGGAGCCATAAGGACTGGTAGAGCTGGCGTTAGGACCACAACAAATAAACACTGCGTTTTGGAGGATTCTTGACAGAATGTGTGCAACACTAAAACTGAAACTGCCTTTTTTATCCTGAAAGAGAACAGCATCCACTTACCAGTCTGTACCAAAATGTAGTACTGTTTTACACAACCACTGACAGCCACCATTTCTCTTCTCATAGCGAGAACTTCCTGATGCCATCTATCATCGCTCCTGGTACAGACCAATTTCATCGAATCTTTTTGGATAGTTAGTATTGACTGTCCAATTTACTCCTCAACATATTTCTGTTCAGCTCTAGGGAACGGTTTAGCACCATACTGTCAGGGTACAGTCCAGCTGACTACTATGACCAACATCAGTCATAACAGTATACAATTTAATAAAATGCAGTGTAACCATCAGCTGTTTGTTTGCCTCATTAGTGATCTACCGGTTTCGGTTATTGACCACTATGCTGCATATAGTGAAGAACAATTTAGTTAAAAGCATTTCATATTCCTTTGAAGCTCAACAGTATCGAAATTATCCAGTGAAATTGTACAAACAATTTTTTTTTAGAAAACTGACAGTCATATCCTATGTCAAACAGACAGACAACTCCAGTGTTCTAAGATAAACTGTTGAACAATTTCACTGGATAATTTGGATATTGTTCAGCTTCAAAGGAATGTGGGATGTGTAACTAATTTGTTGGGCGCTACATCTTAGATGATGGTTAATAACCGAAATCGGTACATCACTAATGGGACAAATAACCTGCTGATGTTTAAAATGCATTTTATAATATATTTTACAACTGTTGAACCTCACTTTATGGAACACTACTTAACAGTATAAACTTTGGAGACACGTTCCACTGTTTGTTCTAGGACATGCCCCTGTGTCTAAGGAAGTGTAATGATGGAAGAACCCGGCCGCTATGGGGACTGATGATCTCAGATGTTAAGTCCCATAGTGCTCAGAGCCATTTGAACCATTTTTGACGGGAAAAGGTTAGCCACATTGTCGTTGAGAGTGATGATGTCACATGCAGTACCTTTCCGTGTCTGTCATTGTCACTGTAATCTAAAACTAACACCGTGTGTTCACTGAACTTGACCATGGCTCATCATCTTACATTTAAAGTTTAATTGAACGTTCAACTAGCCACTTAAGCGATATGAAAACATCGCTATATATAAACTCGGGTGTCGTGTTTTACTATTTCATATTTTTCATTTTGTCAACTAGTTTTGCATCGATCACGCTTTATAGTGACGATATTTAAAACCCATAATCAACATTCTCGTATTCTGTTTGATAATTTGAAAATACTTTTAAATACTGTGAACGTTGTTAGATATAGAGTATGAGTGGATCTCCAGTCACAGTTGTATTGATCATGTAATAAGGTGGGTAGGCAGAGCAATGGGGCATATGTACTGAAAAATTTAGTTTGCGGGAAATTGACTTTAAAGAAAAAGCTTTTGAAATTAGTTACTTACAGTTAATTAAAACTGTCCTGCTGCATATAATGGACCTTCTTTGGCCTCTAGCAGGTCTTTCAGCTTCTTTTTCACCTTCCTAGATGTTTGTCTTGCTTTCTTGGTGATATTAGATGCAGACCTGTCTGCATCGGCTATCCTCATTTTATGGCAATGTTGCAGCCCAGTGATCATATTTTTACCAGGATTAATTCCCAGCTTTTTCAGTACCCAACACTTTCCAATATTACCATAACTGAATGTAATAACAGCATCATGAACACCTAGTTTCATTGTATGCATACCTACAAATACAGTTTTAGGAAGGGGTTTCGAAATTGTGCTGTTGAAACATTCATTTGGGTTGTGTGTCTGCCCATGCAGACATTTCCTTAGAAGATCAGGATGAGCCAAGTCTCTGAAAATAGGTGTAATTGCTGTAATAACAGCAGCAGGAAGAGAATGCTCGTGAGAATAAGATTCTCCAGTTGCATGAGCCCTACTGTATTTGCACCATGAATTTACTCCTCATGGACACAATCCATGACATGGCTTATCATCAGTAGAGGACTTACGGAAGAATATGGCCCAAACACCTCTCTTAATTACCTCCAGATTTTCACTATTTCTCCTGATTGCCTGCCCATACTATACCTGCAAGTTTTCTATTTCAGTTTTAGTTAACCGACTTTATATGGTCAACAATTTTCCATCTCCTAATTTTTTTCCTCCCAGGCAGCAGAGTATCAAGTAGGTAAAAAGACGAGGGCTAGTAGAAATCCTCGGGTAACAGAAGAAATATTGAATTTAATTGATGAAAGGAGAAAATATAAAAATGCAGTAAATGAAGCAGGCAAAAAGGAATACAAACGTCTCAAAAATGAGATCGACAGGAGGTGCAAAATGGCTAAGCAGGGATGGATAGAGGACAAATGTAATGATGTAGAAGCTTATCTCACTAGGGGTAAGATAGATACTGGCTACAGGAAAATTAAAGAGACCTTTGGAAATAAGAGAACCACTTGCATGAGCATCAAGAGCTCAGATGGAAACCCAGTTCTAAGCAAAGAAGGAAAAGCAGAAAGGTGGAAGGAGTATATAGAGTGTCTATACAAGGGCGATGTGCTTGAGGACAATATTATGGACATGGAAGAGGATGTAGATGACGATGAAATTGGAGATACGATACTGCGTGAAGAGTTTGACAGAGCACTGAAAGACCTGAGTCGAAACAAGGCCCCGGGGTAGACAACATTCCATTAGAACTACTGACGGCCTTGGAAGAGCCAGTCCTGACAAAACTCTACCATCTGGTGAACAAGATGTATGAAAAAGGCGAAATAACCTCAGACTTCAAGAAGAACATAATAATTCCAATCCCAAAGAAAGCAGGTGCTGACAGATGTGAAAATTACAGAACAATCAGTTTAATAAGCCACAGCTGCAAAACACTAACACGAATTCTTTACAGACGAATGGAAAAACTAGTACAAGCCGACCTCGGGGAAGCTCAGTTCGGATTCCGTAGAAATACTGGAACACGTGAGACAATACTGACCTTACGACTTATCTTAGAAGAACGATTAAGGAAAGGCAAACCTACGTTTCTGGCATTTGTAGACTTAGAGAAAGGTTTTGACAATGTTGACTTGAATACTCTCTTTCAAATTCTGAAGGTGGCAGGGGTAAAATACATGGAGCGAAAGGCTATTTACAATTTGTACAGAAACCAGATGGCAGTTATAAGAGTCGAGGGTCATGAAAGGGAAGCAGTGGTTATTCAATCTGTATATTGAGCAAGCAGTAAAGGAAACAAAAGAAAAGTTCGGAGTAGGTGTTAAAATCCATTGAGAAGAAATAAAAACTTTGAGGTTCGCCGATGACATTGTAATTCTGTCAGAGACAGCAAAGGACTTGGAAGAGTAGTTGAATGGAATGGATAGCGTCTTGAAAGGAGGATATAAGATGAACATCGACAAAAGCAAAACGAGGATAATGGAATGTAGTCGAATTAAATCGGGTGATGCTGAGGGAATTAGATTAGGGAATGGGACACTTGAAGTAGTAAAGGAGTTTTGCTATTTGGGAAGCAAAATAACTGATGATGGTCGAAGTAGAGAGGATATTAAATGTAGACTGGCAATGGCAAGGAAAGCGTTTCTGAAGAAGAGAAATCTGTTAATATAGAGTATAGGATTAAGTGTCAGGAAGTCATTTCTGAAAGTATTTGTATGGAGTTTAGCCATGTATGGAAGTGAAACATGGACGATAAATAGTTTGGACAAGAAGAGAATAGAAGCTTCCGAAATGTGGTGCTACAGAAGAATGCTGAAGATTAGATGGGTAGATCACATAACTAATGAGGAGGTATTGAATAGGATTGGGGAGAAGAGAAGTTTGTGGCACAACTTGACGAGAAGAATGGATCGGTTGGTAAGACATGTTCTGAGGCATCAAGGGATCACCAATTTAGTATTGGAGGGCAGCGTGGAGGGTAAAAATCGTAGAGGGAGACCAAGAGATGAATACACTAAGCAGATTCAGAAGGATGTAGGTTGCAGTAGGTACTGTGAGATGAAGAGGCTTGCACAGGATAGAGTGGCATGGAGAGCTGCATCAAACCAGTCTCAGGACTGAAGACCACAACAACAACAACATATCAAGAGTTAGTTTTCTCAGCCTTGTTCCCAAACGTTTTTGAAAGTGGCCTACACATTCTATCTTGCTAATAATGGCGTCTTCATATGGCTTAGAGTTGACAGTGGGTGGGTTGTCACTGGGTGACAAAAAAGTGGGCAAGGCACATAAACTAACGTGGTAGGAAAATGCTCTTTAAATGCTCGAAAAAAACGTTTCAGCAAAATCCTTTTCAGAGTATTTAAATAAAGCCTTAATCTATGGGAATATGATGAAAACCGAAAATAGATTTTTTTCGACCTGAACCACGGTGTGGCCCCCTCAATTAGGTGAGTATAAGTATCAGCTTGATAGGGCATTTCTTGGTACGCATTTGCAGATACCTGTACGATTGCATATAGTTGGTCCTGCTGAACTGAATATTTAAGCTTCTTAAATTACCAACATGTTTACTGTCATTGTTTCCGTTTGGGATTAATGAACTTCGAGATTCATATTCAGGCCGATATCCGTGTTAGGAGAGCACACGTCCATCATTTAGCCACGTGAAGCTGGGTATCTACAGAAATAGCCTAATTAGAATTTATATGTATAGAGTTTGTAAATCATTCCGTAGTCTGTCATAGTCTGCTCCATATGAATATATTTATTGATTAATTGATGTGTCAACTGAAAGACTGTTTCTGTTAGACGCCTCCCATACAGATTAAAATATTCCGTGTGTAAATCTTCAAGATCTACAGCTAGGGCTTCAAAATCTCGTTATCTATGAAAGTTGTTCTCATTAAAATTTGTAACTTAGTTCTTAGACGCCTGGCTAGCTAAAAAATAGTTTTCTGGATCTGGGTAACTTTATACATGAATGGGTTTCACAGGTGTATATCGTTACAACCAACAAAGAAAACACACCGAAAGTACTGACAGTGTATAACAGGGTGGAAAACGTAAGTACTGTACATCTCCGTTTCTCTAGGAAAAAGGTGTCGAAAAATAATAACTCTTTAAGGAAATTCTTACGACTACTTGGGGTCACATCACATAAAGACGTAAAGCAAACCAACCTATACAAAATAGTCTCGGCAAATAATGTAGTTTCAGGTGAATGAAAACAATACAAAAATCAAATTATATAGTTCTAGGCCTAAATAGAATAAAGTAACCAACAATTTTGTATGACATTTTCCAGAAATAAAAAGGTAAACACTGAAGAGAGGAGTTGAAACATGTTTGGAAACAGAAGAAGAAATAACAGAAGGCGGCGATATAAAAACCCATACTTCATTCGCAAACACGAAAAAAAGTCTTTAAGAGCTTCCAACAGCAGAAAGATTATAGTAATGTTGTGGGTCCTGCATTTTTCCACAGTGTGAGAGAGAAACAGAGAGCAATCGCTACTGTATCATCATAAATATACTGTCGTCTATCATAAAACAGCTCCACCTTTCTGTTGTTGTTGTTGTTGTCTTCAGTCCTGAGACTGGTTTGATGCAGCTCTCCATGCTGCTCTATCCTGTGCAAGCTTCTTCATCACCCAGTACCTACTGCAGCCTACATCCTTCTGAATCTGCTTAGTGTACTCATCTCTCGGTCTCCCTCTACGATTTTTACCCTCCACGCTGCCCTCCAATGCTAAATTTGTGATCCCTTGATGCCTCAAAACATGTCCTACCAACCGATCCCTTCTTCTAGTCAAGTTGTGCCACAAACTTCTCTTCTCCCCAATCCTATTCAATACCTCCTCATTAGTTACGTGATCTATCCACCTTATCTTCATATTCTTTTGTAGCACCACATTTCGAAAGCTTCTATTCTCTTCTTGTCCAAACTAGTTATCGTCCATGTTTCACTTCCATGCATGGCTACACTCCAAACAAATACTTTCAGAAACGACTTCCTGGTACATAAATCTATATTCGATGTTAACAAATTTCTCTTCTTCAGAAACACTTTCCTTGCCATTGCCAGTCTACATTTTATATCCTCTCTACTTCGACCATCATCAGTTATTTTACTTCCTAAATAGCAAAACTCCTTTACTACTTTAAGTGTCTCATTTCCTAATCTAATTCCCTCAGCTTCACCCGATTAAATTTGACTACATTCCATTATCCTCGTTTTGCTTTTGTTGATGTTCATCTTATATTCTCCTTTCAAGACACTGTCCATTCCGTTCAACTGCTCTTCCAAGTCCTTTGCCGTCTCTGACAGAATTACAATGTCATCGGCGAACCTCAAAGTTTTTATTTCTTCTCCGTGAATTTTAATACCTACTCCGAATTTTTCTTTTGTTTCCTTTACTGCTTGCTCAATATACAGATTGAATAACATCGAGGACAGGCTACAACCCTCTCTCACTCCTTTCCCAACCACTGCTTCCCTTTCATGCCCCTCGACTCTTATAACTGCCATCTGGTTTCTGCCCAAATTGTAAATAGCATTTCGCTCCCTGTATTTCATCCCTGCTACCTTCAGAATTCTAAAGAGTGTATTCCAGTCAACATTGTCAAAAGCTTTCTCTAAGTCTACAAATGCTAGAAACGTAGGTTTCCCCTTCCTTAATCTAGCTTGTAAGATGAGTCGTAAGGTCAGTATTACCTCACGTGTTCCAACATTTCTACGGAATCCAAACTGATCCTCCCCGAGGTCCGCATCTACCAGTTTTTCCATTCGTCTGTAAAGAATTCGCGTTAGTATTTTGCAGCTGTGACTTATTAAACTGATAGTTCGGTAATTTTCACATCTGTCAGCACCTGCTTTCTTTGGGATTGGAATTATTATATTCATCTTGAAGTCTGAGGGTATTTCGCCTGTCTCATACATCTTGCTCACCAGCTGGTAGAGTTTTGACATGACTGGCTCTCCCAAGGCCGTCAGTAGTTCTAATGGATTGTTGTCTACTCCGGGGGCTTTGTTTCGGCTCAGGTCTTTCAGTGCTCTGTCAGACTCTTCACGGAGTATCGTATCTCCCATTTCGTCTTCATCTACATCCTCTTCCATTTCCATAATTTTGTCCTCAAGTACTTCGCCCTTGTATAAACCTTCTATATACTCCTTCCACCTTTCTGCATTCCCTTCTTTGCTTAGAACTGGGTTGCCATCTGAGCTCCTGATATTCATACACGTGGTTCTCTTTTCTCCAAAGGTCTCTTTAATTTTCGTGTAGGCAGTATCTATCTTACCCCTAGTGAGATAAGCCTCTACATCCTTACATTTGTCCTCTAGCCATCCCTGCTTAGCCATTTTGCACTTCCTGTCGATCTCATTTTTGAGACGTTTGTATTCCTTTTTGCCTGCTTCATTTACTGCATTTTTATATTTTCTCCTTTCATCAATTAAATTCAATATTTCTTCTGTTACCCAAGGATTTCTAGCAGCCCTCGTCTTTTTACCTACTTGATCCTCTGCTGCCTTCACTACTTCATCCCTCAGAGCTACCCATTCTTCTTCTACTGTATTTCTTTCCCCTATTCCTGTCAATTGTTCCCTTATGCTCTCCCTGAAACTCTGTACAACCTCTGGTTTAGTCAGTTTATCCAGGTGCCATCTCCTTAATTTCCCACATTTTTGCAGTTTCTTCAGTTTTAATCTACAGGTCATAACCAACAGATTGTGGTCAGAGTCCACATCTGCCCCTGGAAATGTCTTACAACTTAGAACCTGGTTCCTAAATCTCTATCTTACCATTATATAATCTATCTGATACCTTTTAGTATCTCCAGGGTTCTTCCATGTATACAACCTTCTTTCATGATTCTTAAACCAAGTGTTAGCTATGATTAAGTTGTGCTCTGTGCAAAATTCTACTAGGCGGCTTCCTCTTTCATTTCTTAGCCCGAATCCATATTCACCTACTATGTTTCCTTCTCTCCCTTTTCCTACACTCGAATTCCAGTCACCCATTACTATTAAATTTTCGGCTCCCTTCACTATCTGAATAATTTCTTTTATTTCATCGTACATTTCTTCAATTTCTTCGTCATCTGCAGAGCTAGTTGGCATATAAACTTGTACTACTGTAGTAGGTGTGGGCTTCGTATCATCTTGGCCACAATAATGCGTTCACTATGCTGTTTGTAGTAGCTAACCCGCATTCCTATTTTCCTATTCATTATTAAACCTACTCCTGCATTACCCCTATTTGATTTTGTGTTTATAACCCTGTAGTCACCTGACCAGAAGTCTTGTTCCTCCTGCCACCGAACTTCACTAATTCCCACTATATCTAACTTTAACCTATCCATTTCCCTTTTTAAATTTTCTAACCTACCTGCCCGATTAAGGGATCTGACATTCCACGCTCCGATCCGTAGAAGGCCAGTTTTCTTTCTCCTGATAACGACATCCTATTGAGTAGGCCCCGCCCGGAGATCCGAATGGGGGACTATTTTACTTCCGGAATATTTTACCCAAGAGGACGCCATCATCATTTAATCATACAGTAAGCTCCATGTCCTCGGGAAAAATTACGGCTGTAGTTTCCCCTTGCTTTCAGCCGTTCACAGTACCAGCACAGCAAGGCCCTTTTGGTTAATGTTGCAAGGCCAGAACAGTCAATCATCCAGACTGTTGCCCCTGCAACTACTGAAAAGGCTGCTGCCCCTCTTCCGGAACCACACGTTTGTCTGGCCTCTCAACAGATACCCCTCCGTTGTGGTTGCACCTACGGTACGGCCATCTGTATCGCTGAGGCACGCAAGCCTCCCCACCAACGGCAAGGTCCATGGTTCATTGGGGGGGGGGGCACCTTTCTGATGCATGTAATAATGTACACTATGTAATCAAAAGTACCCGGACACCTGGGTGAAAATGACTTACAACTTCGTGGCACCCTTCATCGGTAATGCTGGAATTCAGTATGGTGTTGTTCCATCCTTAGCCTTGATGACAGCATCCACTCAGGTGCTGTAAGGTTTCTTGGGGAATGGCAGCCCATTCTTCACGGAGTGTCGCACTGAGGAGAGGTATGGAATCGCTCGGTGAGGCCTGGCACGAAGTCGGCGTTTCAAAACATCCCGAATCTGTTCTATAAGATTCAGGTCAGGACTCTGTGCAGGCCAGTCCATTACAGGGATGTTATTGTCGCCTAACCACTCCTCCACAGGCCGTGCATTATGAACAGGTGCTCGATTGTGTTGAAAGATGCAATCCCCATTCCCGAATTGTTCTTCAATAGTGGGAAGCGAGAAGGTGCTTAAAACATCAGTGTAGGCCTGTGCTATGATAGTGCCATGCCAAACAACAAGGGGAGCAAGCCTTCTCCATGAAAAACACGACCACACCATAACACCACCGCCTCCGAATTTTACTGTTGGCACTACACACACTGGTAGGTGACGTTCACCGGGAATTTTCCATGTCCACACGCTGCCATCAGATCGCCACATTGTGTACCGTGATTCGCCACTTGACACAACTTTTTTCCACTGTTCAGTCGTTCAATGTTTACGCTCCTGACACCAAGCGAGGCGTCTTTTGGCATTTACCGGCGTGATGTGTGGCTTATAAGCAGCCGCTCGACCATAAAATCCAAGTTTTCTGACTTTCGGCCTAACTGTCATAGTACTCGCAGTGTATCCTGATGCAGTTTGGAATTCCTATGTGATGGTCTGGATAGGTGTCTGCCTATTACACATTACGACCCTCTTCAATTGAAGGCGGTCCCTGTGAGTGAACAGACGAGGTCGGCCTGTACGCTTTCGTGCTGTACTTGTCCCTTTTCGTTTTCAATTTACTATCACATCGGAACTGTGGAGTTAGGGATGTTTGGGAGTGTGGAAATCTCGCGTAGAGACGTATGAGACAAGTGACACCCAATCACCTGACCACGTTCGAAGTCCATGAGCTCCGCGGAGACCCCATTCTGCTCTCTCACGATGTCTATTGACTGCCGAGGTCGCTGATATGGAGTACCTGGCAGTAGGTGGCAACGCGTACCTAATATGAACAAAGTATGTTCTTTGGGGTGTCCGGATACTTTTGATCACATGGTGTACAATAATTACTCCTCTGAGTATAGGCGGTTTTCTTCGGTTTTGTGGTAGCGCCTGTCTTCAGTTCGTGTTCACACGTTGAACTTGCGTAAAAAAAGGACTGTTACTCTTTGTTTACTAGGCTTATGCCCGGTAGTATGCTCTTCATTTCGAAAGGATAAAGTTCGTGCGTGCGTGCCCTTCTAGTAAAGTCCGGGTGTCATGACAATAACTTTAAACCGGGATATAGTAATGTCAGTGGTAACAGTGGGTGGCAGTCACACTACAAAGTAATCGAGTTAATCAGAATTGACGTAGCACAGTTCAGGTTAGCGATTTGACAGAAGCTGTTAGCCGTCCATGTCCGTCGAACCTGGAAAACGACTAACGACTGCAATAAGCCCCTTCGTAGAGGTCGAGGCGTAGAACATGCACAGTGATCGATGTATCCAATTGATCCGACCTGATCACGGCAATAACATTAGGAATGAGTTGTATTCTGATTGTGAAAAGAGCTATAATTGAATTTTGATGGTGTCACAGCCTGCATTCAAAGCTTATGTATGCAGTATCCTAACTCAACAGTTGAGCGAGGAAATTGTCAAATATTTGTCACGTAATATAAGCTACCAGGTTCACGTAACAGTCACATTAGGATATGTAGCCATACTATGCACGTTTAGTTGTAGAATTTTTATTGTGAACTATACACGGAAGCTCCAAAAAAACTGGTATAGGCATGTGTATTTAAATACAAAGATTTGTAAACAGGCAGAATACAGCGCAGCAGTCGGCAACGCTTATGTAAGACAAAAAATGTCTTGCCCAGGTGTTAGATCTGTTATAGCTGCTACAATGACAGATCAAAAAATGGTTCAAATGGCTCTGAGCACTACGGGACTCAACTGCTGTGGTCATTAGTCCCCTAGAACTTAGAACTACTTAAACCTAACTAACCTAAGGACATCACACACATCCATGCCCGAGGCAGGATTCGAACCTGCCACCGTAGCAGTCGCACGGTTCCGGACTGCGCGCCTAGAACCGCCAGACCACCGCGGCCGGCAATGACAGATCATCAAGATTTAAGTGAGTTTGAACGTGGTGTTATAGTCGGCGTACGAGCGATGGGTCGCAGCATCCCCAAAGTAGCGATGAACGGGGGACTTTCGCGTACGACGATTTCACGAATGTACCATACTGGGATCCGGTAAAACAACAACTCTCCGACATCGCTGCGGCCGCAAAAAGGTCCTGCAAGAACGGGGCCAGCGACGACTGGAGAGAATCGACAGAAGTGCATCCCTTCCGCAAATTGCTGTAGATTTCAGTACTGCTGTATCAACAAGTGTCAGTGTGCGAACCATTCAACGAAACATCATCGATACTTACACTCGTGTACCGTTGATGGCTGCACGACACAAAGCTTTACGTCTCGCCTGGGCCCGTCAACACCGACATTGGACTGTTGATGACTGGAAACATGCTGCCTGCTCGGACTAGTCTCGTTTCAAACTGTATCGAGCGGATGGACGTGTACGGGTATGGAGACTACCTCATGAATCAGTGGACCCTGCATGTCAGCTGAGGAATGTTCAAACTGGTGGAGGTTCTGTAATGGCGTGGGGCTTGTGCAGTCGGAGAGATATGGGACCCCTGATACGTCTATATACGACTCTGACAGCATCCTGTCTGATCTCCTGCATCCATTGGTGTCCTTTTGCATTCCGACGGACGTGGACAATTCCATCAGGACAATGCGGCACTCGACACGTTGGAATTTCTACAGAGTGGTTTCAGGAACACTGTTCTGAGTTTAAACACTTCCGATGGCCACCAAACTCCCCAGACATGAACATTATTGAGCATACCTGGTATACCTTGCAACGTGCTGCTTACAAGAGATTTCCACCCCCTCGTACTCTTACGGATTTATGGACAGCCCTGTAGGATTTATGGTGTCAGTTCCCTCCAGCACTACTTTAGACATTAGTAGATCCATGCCACGTCGTGTTGCGGCACTTCTGCTTGCATGCAGGTGTCCTACATGGCAAAAAAAAAGAAGAATTAGGAGTCACAGGATGCGGACTGTTGTTGTTGTCCATGCGTCTGGGTAGGACTACTCACTGACATGGGCCATCAGGAGACAGAAAATGGACGAAAGTGGTCGAAGGGTAGCGGTTTGTAAGGGCACAGGGAAAAAAGTGCCAAGGCAAGCGCAAAGGAGAAAAATCCTCTGCGACAGTAGGACGGATAGTAAGGGCAGTAGTGGCTTGCTAGCTGCGACAGTGCAAGCAAAGTGAGGTTATGTTAGTGCGAGGTATCGTGCATCGTTACCTTGTCGTTGCGGGTGCTCTTTGTAGGGCCTGCTGCAGCGGCTGCGTCCCTGCAACAGCTCAAGGTCGTTGTAGATTAGTGGGCGATCGGTCATAGATCGGCTCACAGTGCAGGGGGTGTGTGTGGCTGGTTAGCGTGCTGCGTACAGTACGGCTTCGCTACGGTTGCCTGTTTTTCGACGGGTCGAGCATCTGGGGTTGCCAGTAGTAGCTGTGTTGCACGGGCTCGCCAGTACTGTCGTGTTAGCGTGCTATGGAGCATAGATGTTTAGTTTCTTGCTAATAGTGTCTTTGGTGTATTATGTTTCCATCTGTGGTTGTGGTCGTAGTTACCCAGATAAACGGGTTACGCGAGTGTCTCGTGTTTCTGTACAGTCGTGTGGAGAGTTTTTGGAATACCTGCAAGATGGTATTTAGCTGATACTCCCGGTGAAGAACGCGGTGCGTGTGTAGTGCGGAGCGTTGCTTATGATTTTGAGTACTTTGTTCTGTATGAGCTGCAGACGGCGCAGGCGTGTGGGCGCAGCGTATACCCAGACAGGGGCTGCGTACGCCACCAGGGGTCGAGTAACAGTCATGTGCATGTACCTAGACTCCGTCCAGTGTGCTAACCTGTGAAGCATAGGGTAGAGTTGTCTGAGCCTCGCGTTTGCTTTATTGGTCACGTGTTGAATGTGGCCCCCTCAGAGTAGTTTTCGGTCCAGCCAGACACTGAGGTATTTGACCATCTCACGGAAACGTATTGGGTGTGCATGTAGTGTTATTGGGTTGCAGTCTTGATGTTTGCGCACTAGTTTCGGTCTTCTAGTGAACAGAACAGCTTCGTACTTGCCGATGTTTACTCTAACACGCCATTTGTTCAAATGTGTGTGAAATCATATGGGACTTAACTGCTATGGTCATCAGTCCCTAAGCTTTCACAGTACTTAACCTAAATTATCCTAAGGACAAACACACACACCCATGCCCCAAGGAGGACTCGAACCTCCGCCCACACACGCCATTTCACCAACCAAGGCTCTGTCGCTCTGAGTGCACTCTGTAGTCGTGAGTTAATGTTAGACGGATTCCAGTCTTGAGCGAGGATGCCAGTGTCATTCGCGTAGATTGCCACCATCGTGTTGCGTGTAGCTGGAAGGTAATTAATGTAGGGGTTAAACAGAATGGGCTCTAGGATGCTTCCTTGGGGTACTCCAGCCTGGATACCATGTCAATTTGATTGTTTGCCCTGCACGTCGGTGTCCGTGAGATGTGAGTGTATGAGACGTACGAGCCCATCGGGGACCCCTGCGTCGCTGAGTTTGCGTATGAGGCCGATGTGCCACAGACGGCAGAAGGCCTTTTCGATGTCCAGGAACACTGCCACAGTTGCTTTGTGTTATGTCCATGTGTTATGCATTCAACGACGCGGAGTACTTGTGTTGTCGAGTGGTGATTCCTGAAGCCGAATTGCTCCGGCCTCAGGATGTCGTTCGTAATGCAGTGGCTAGTGAGTCGTCTTAGTATTACCTTCTCAACGATCTTGCTGAGCGCTCTCAGCAGACTGATGGGTCGGTAATTTTGTGGTCCTGAACATCAGAACCTTGGCCGTCTTTCAAAAGGCGGGGAAGTGTTCGTGTTTAAGTATAGCATTCGTGACGTGTGTGAGGTATTCTATTGCTTTATCCGTGAAGTTCTGGAGGACACGGTTGTGAATGCCATCGTGACCAGAGGCCTTCCTATCTATGGTACGCATGATGGCCCACTTGACTTCAGCTACGTTAGCGTGCCGGATGTCGTTGCGCGATGGTTGGGCCAAGATGCGTATAGCCTCCGGGTCGTTCGCAAGTGTCAACGCTGGGTCTGAGGGATCCAGGTTCGATGTGAATGACGCAGCAAGTGTGAGGGCCATCAGTTCCTCTTCTTCTTCCGTAGAATACGCCGGTCCGTCGTGCCCTTGTAGCATAGGTGTGTACATTTTCTCTCCAGTGAAGTAATGGGCCAAATGCCACACGCCAGGTCGCGTGGTGTCCAGTCCTTCGAGTTTCTGGTTCACTGTTGTGTTTTAAATGTTTGTATTTTGTCCCGGATTATTCCTTTGAGCCTGTTCATGTGCTGTTTGAAGTGCTGGAGCCTGGTACGCTGCCAATGTCTCCTAAGGCGGTTCCACAATGAGATAAGGCCCAGGATCTCCTGGAGCAGGGCAGCACTTGCTGTGGTGTGCGGATTCGTATGGTGTCGGCTATTGCGTCTTGGACGGCGCTAGTGAGGGTTTCAACAGCCTCATCAATTTGAGCTGTCTCGTTAATCGCGTGGGTGAGTGGGATGCAGTGGGATGCGACTGTCAAGCGTTTCCTTGAACAATGTCCAATTCGCTGGGGGAGCCACTGTGATGTTTATAAGGGTTCCTGGACACGTCGGTCTGACAGGAAACGAAGCTGTTGACGCTGCCGCTTCGACTCGCTAGTTCCTCCATTTATTCCGATGATCTCCGTGCTTCCATCTGTTAGCAGATGGTGTCACCACTGATCTTCCCTTCGTGGAAGCTCTGGAAGATGAAGCCCTTCCCGGTGGCTAGGCCGACCTCTTCTCGGCCCTCTCGCCTAGAGGAGATCGTTTTAGCTAGGATGCGTATTGACCACTGTCGTTCTAGCCATCGCCATTTGTTAAGTTCTGATCCCTGACCACTTTGTGCTCATTGTGATCGACCATTGACGGTTGGCGATTTCCTGACCGAGTATCCTTTTTTTAACTACTTACGTTCTAATTTATGTTTGCCGTCTGACTTATCGGTCGTTTAGCGAAAGACGCGCGGGCTGTCGATCGCGTTTTACTTTTTGTCCGTCGTAGCAATATGGGGAAGGACATTTAATCTTTAGTTCAGGACATCCGTTGTCTGTATGTCGTATTTTATGAACCTGATAGGGTAGGATTACGGAAGAGTGGTAAGGTGCTGGCTAACATTAATTCAGACATTCCTTAAAACAAATTTACTAAGAAACTCAACAGTTATTTAAGAAAACATATTGTTCTACCCCTTTTATTTATTTTTTCTTCTTTTAAAGGGTAGTCATTACAACGCTTACTCTTAATAATATTTACTGATCCAACATCAAGGCCAAAATACTGGTGATACAGTAGAGTCAAATTCGAGCCCAAAGCAGTCATAACATCAATTAAAAATTTCAACTCAACCTCCGCAACTACTTGTGACAAACAAACGAAATTAAAATCCCTAGTGCTATCTTAAAAATGCATGTAGTAACCCTTGTACAAATTTATATCATCTAAGTGACAGCAGTTCAAACCTAAAAACAGTTTTCAGATAAATGCAATTTAGCAAAAGCACTTGAAATACACAAAAACAATTTACAGAGGGACCCCATTATCACAAGTTTTGTACAAACCAGTTTTTCTTGTACCACATTTAAAATTTACTCATTTACTGTACAGGAGTACCGAACAAAATCAAAAATCATTCAGATGAACGCCAAATTAGAGGTAGTGAATTGTTCAGTCACAAAAGTTGATTACTTAAATCGAGAACAAATCTGCAGCATTAGAATTCATCCGTTGCTACCTCAGTGGAATTACACAGCCATAATCTTGCAGTCTTATTTTATTTCGCACGTCAGCTTTGCGCACGCTTCTGACAATGCATTGCACACATCATTAAATTGGCGTGATAAGACCTGAAACATAAATCAGTTGGCATTGGTCCAACACATACATACAAATAATGGCCCCCACCAGGGCAAACTCAATGACAACCTCATAACATGAACAGTTCAAACAAACAAATGACTAGTCACGAAATAGTGCCACTAATAGCACACCACAGAGGCAGACAATTACAATTTTGCAAGACGAGCGACTAAAACACACAGATAGGCAAGTACTCATTAATAAAGTTACTCAGCTTCACGTGGAGTTATCCGTTACTCGCAACCAGGGTGTAACGACAATACTAGGGGAGTTTGAAAAGTCCGTGCAAAGTCCGAGAGATGGCACCACCGGCGCGTATCAGATCATATTTAGTTAATGGCATCATTGGATACAACGCACACCAAGTTTCAGCCATATTGGTCTATTTCTTTGTGTCTGGCATTCGTGTGAATCAAGGAAGTCGAGTGATTGTCAAAAAATGGACAAAAAAGAATTTCGTGTGGTAATTAAACATTACTTTATGAAAGGCAAAACGCCTGAGGAGACTAAAGAGAAGAATGATAAACGTTATAGTGACTCTGCACTCTCGATTACAACAGTTTATAAGCGGTTTCAAAATTTTCGGAGTGGCCATATAGGCACAAGTGATTCTGAACGTTCTGGACGCCCTGTGGAGGTTGTGACTCCAGAAATCATTGATAAAATCCATGATATGGATGGCAGACGAATTAAGCTGCGTGAGATTGTTAGTGCTGTGGGCATCTCCAATGAACCGGTACATAATATTTGCATAAACATTTGGACACGAGAAAGCTATCAGCAAGATGGGTTCCGCGATTGCTCACGCTTGACCAAAAACGGAATTGTGTGAAATGTTGCAAGGATGGTTTGCAACTGTTCAGGAAGAATCCGCAGGACTTTAAGCGTCGTTTCGTCACTGTGGATGGAACATGGATACATTACCATACTCCTGAGACCAAACAACAATGTTAATAATGGCTTACCAAGAGAGAATCTGCGCCAAAAAAATAAATAAATAAATAAATAAAAAGGCGAAGACCATTGCTTCGGCCGGAAATGTTATGGCGACTGTCTTTTGGGATTCGCAAGGGATAATCCTCATCGACTATCTGGAGCCCGCATCTCGTGGTCGTGCGGTAGCGTTCTCGCTTCCCACGCTCGGGTTCCCGGGTTCGATTCCCGGCGGGGTCAGGGATTTTCTCTGCCTCGTGATGGCTGGGTGTTGCGTGATGTCCTTAGGTTAGTTAGGTTTAAGTAGTTGTAAGTTCTAGGGGTCTCATGACCATCGATGTTAAGTCCCATAGTGCTCAGAGCCATTTGAACCATTTTTGACTATCTGGAAAAGGGAAAAACTATTAGAGTTACATATTATTCATCGTTATTGGTCTGTCTGAAAAACGAGCTCCAAGAAAAACGCCGGCGATTGGGCCGCATCACGACAATGCATCAGCACACACCTCAGCAGTTGTGGTCGCAAAATTAACGGAAATAGGATTCCAACTCGTTTAACATTCCCACTGTTCTCCAATTGGCTCCCTCGGACTGCTATTTGTTCCCCAATTTGAAGAAATGGCTAGCGGGACAATTATTTTATTCAAACGATTGCAGTAATTAATAGCTATTTTGCAGACTTGGACAATTGCAATTATTCGGAAAGGGTCAACAAGTTAGAACAGCGTTGGACGAAGTGTATAAGTCTGAAAGGAGACTATGTCGAAAAATAAAAAAGGTTTACCCCAAACACGTAAGTGGTTTTTACTCTTGCACGGACTTTTCAAACGCCCCTCGTATAGTGACGGCTGTACAGATCTCCAGCCATTGCTTTAACGGCCAATCTCATTCGGACAACACCAGCATTGTGCAACCGAAGTGCGCGTGCAAAAGAGGAGCGCCTTTCCAAATTACAGCTTCCGAAACAACGGCTGTCAACTACAACCAGGCCGCGCTATCGCTCCTAGTGCTGCCACGTCGTTTTCCGGCACAGGGGTCACGTTCGCCGCCTTCCTCGTACCGCAGCTAACTCTAGACTCCCGTGGCTGCCCGTTGCACGCGCCTCGCGGACCACATTCACGCCACAAGCCTCTCTGGCACAGAGTTTGTAAGTAGGCTGTTTAGGTTTTTATATTGGTAACGCCACGTAGAGTTCTGTATGAAAATCGCTGACTGCGCTGTGTGCAGTCTGTGGCTGGTTGGACTCATTGTTGGAATATTCGCTTGTGTAGTGTTGGGCAGTTGGATGTGAACAGTCCGTAGCGTTGTGCAATTGGAGGTGAGCCGCCAGCAGTAGTGGATGTGGCGACAGAGATGCCAGAGTTTTGAGAGCGGACGATATGGACGTGTGTCCGTCACAAAGAGGAAATTTGTAAGACTGGATATCATGAACTGATTTATACCGGGTGATCAGAAAGTCAGTATAAATCTGAAAACTGAATAAATCACGGAATAAGTTAGATATAGAGGTACAAATTGACACACATGCTTGGAATGAAATGGGGTTTTATTAGAAACAATAAAAAAGTACAAAATTTCAAAAAATGTCCGACTGATGGCGCTTCATCTGATCAGAATAGCAATAATTAGCATAACAAAGTAAGACAAAGCAAATATGTTCTTCTTTACAGGAAATGCTCAATATGTCCACCATCATTCCTCAATAATAGCTGTAGTCGAGGAATAATGTTGTGAACAGCACTGTAAAGCGTGTCTAGAGTTATGGTGAGGCATTGGCGTCGGATGTTGTCTTTCAGCATCCGTAAAGATGTCCGTCGATCACGATACATTTGCGACTTCAGGTAACCCCAAAGCCAATAATCGCACGGACTGAGGTCTGGGGACCTGGGAGGCCAAGCATGACGAAAGTGGCGGCTGAACACACGATCATCACCAAACGACGCGCGCAAGAGATCTGTCGGACATTTTGTCAACTTTGTTTGTGTTTTGTACTAATAAAACCCCATGTTATTCCAAACATGTGTGTCAATTTTTACCTCTCTATCTACGTTATTCCGTGGTTTATTAAGTTTTCAAATTTATACTCACTTTTTGATCACCCGGTATATTAAGACTTTTGAACACTATTCAGGTAAATACATAGTTTGTTCTCTATCAAAATCTTTCATTTGCTAACTATGCCTATCAGTAGTTAGTGCCTTCAGTAATTACTCTTTTATTTAGTTGGCAGTATTGGCGCTCGCTCTATTGCAGTAGTTCGAGTAACGGAGATTTTTGTGAGGTAAGTGATTCATGAAAGGTATAGGTTATTGTTAGTCAGGGCCATTCTTTTGTAGGGATTATTGAAAGTCAGATTACTTTGCGCTAAAAATATTGTGTGTCAGTTTAGTGATGATCAGAATAAGTAAAGAGAAAAATGTCTAAGTACGTTCAGTTTTGCTCAGCTGTTTGAAAATCAAATAACGTAAGAGTTTTTCCAGCACTGTCACTTTTAAACTTTTCTTAGGGTACGTTTCAAGCTTCTACATAAACAGCGGTTCCACCAGAGGGGCACAGAGTCGAAAAATACCAAACTTTGCGGAAGGTTTCGACGCACGGCACAGGACCTTTCTCCAAGATGAGGTTCCTGTTTTTAACTGTCTTTCCTTCTGTCGCTTGGGCTTAACGTGTAGTCGCTTTTAACTCCTTTCTCGTCTTAGAGTTCTACGGTTCTGACACGGGCGCCTATGACCTACCTTGTGTTTGCGTCCTACTTTTTAATAGCGCTTGGTTGGTTGGTTGATTCGGAGGTGGGGACCAAACGGCGAAGTCATCGGTCTCATCGGATGAGGGAAGGATGGGGAAGGAAGTCGGCCGTGCCCTTTCAAAAGAACCATCCCCGCATTTGTCTAAAGCGATTTAGGGAAATAACGGGAAACCTAAATCAGGATGGCAGAACGCGGGTTTGAACCGTGTCCTCTCACAGTTTAACAGCGTTTACCAGGCACTATAATAACATTACGATTATTAGGATAACGATAACTTTGCTTTGTTTCTCAGTGCTAGTATTCAGTACGACAGTATCACCCGTCTTATCTGGCGCCAGTTGGCATTGGGTAGCCTTTCTAGTTATTGAAGGCTTTAATCTGAATGTTTGTATTGATTAATGGGGCAGGTTCGTCGATCATCAAAATATAAAATTAGTACGAATGACGGCCTTGAAATTGCAGCATTCCAGATAAGACCACGAAACTTGCACATGTATTTCAAATAACATCGTTGGGTTAGTATTAAATGTCTTAAGTACTTCTGTGATAAGGATCGGTAAATAATTGACAGTTATAAATATTGCTGATGTGAAACCTAAGCAAGATCTGTTGCAGAAGTTGGCTATTTCATATGTGGGGTTCATAAAATGGCCGTTGCGTGTTTTACAATTTCTAATAGTCTGCGAGTAGAACGAAACTGACTACAGCGATGTTTGAACTACGTGCGCAAAGCGCCTCTAGATTATAACTCAAGTGACAATCAAATATACGGAAACAGCAGAGTAACGGTACTACCGAGATCTGCTGCTGGCTAAAGAACTGCGATGAACCCTCGTATGTTCAATTCTTGATGTCTAATGCCACTGGGAACCGAGTGCATCAGTTACTTTTTGTAAATGCCTGTTAAGAATCTATGCTGGTAATGTGAGTCATTTGGTTTGCCAAATCTTCGTATATGGCAAGAGAGGGCGAAACGTCCCATTAAAAAGGTTAATGTCTTTACATTTAATTGATGTTTCTGTAAAAATGTGAAAATGCTCTTTATGATTTTAAAGTTCTGTATGTGATTTTAAGAAATTACTATGTGCTTTTACGTTAGGTATATTCCTATAAAATATATCTACTACTTTACGTCAGAGGGGATAATTTAATGTATTTTTTATTATGACTGTGGTTTTTTTTAAAGTTTTGCTATCACTTCTGTCGGTGAAAGATCTTCATTTGATTTTGGAGGTCATTTTTACATAAGCTCTGGGTTTTTGTTAATGGTACTTGCTGTATCTGATGAGGCCGAGCGGTTCTAGGCGCTACAGCCTGGAACTGCGCGACCGCTATGGACGCAGGTTCGAATCCTGCCTCGGGCGTTGATGTTTTTGATGTCCTTAGTTAGGTTTAAGTAGTTCTAAGTTATAGGGGACTGATGACCTCAGCAGTTAAATCCCATAGTGCTCAGAGCCTCTTTTTTTATGTCTGCGTGTTGTACCCTTTAGAATGTAGAGGACGCTTGTTTTGCTATACTGATAATGAGCTTACCTAGTTGGCTGTGTAAGCCACAAGCTCGCTATACATTTGATAGGCAACTGCTGAGGTCACAAGATAGATTCATCTGTAATTCAAAATTATTGCATTTAGTATTCATGGTAGTACATGTTACACCTCATGGAAAATGTTGTGTTATTATGATATGGGCCTACAAGGTTCGAATAGCTTGGTATGCCCAAGAATGTGTGTATTTGTATATATCTTCTGTTTCTGTATTTTTTGATGGTTATTATAAATAGGGCCACATGTGTATTAAGATCCTCGCGCTAGATGGTTCATACGTATTTTTAGCATTGAAGATCCGTAAAACAAAGGATTTCAATCTTT
This sequence comes from Schistocerca gregaria, assembly GCF_023897955.1. NCBI lineage: Eukaryota > Metazoa > Arthropoda > Insecta > Orthoptera > Acrididae > Schistocerca > Schistocerca gregaria. The sequence continues at coordinate 173,607,391 of NC_064922.1, read as the reverse complement.
CCGACCGATAATGCCGTTTATCCAAAACACACCACTGGCCATTAAAATTGTTACACCAGGAAGATGACGTGCAACAGACGAGAAATTTAACCGACAAGAAGAAGATCCTGTGATATGCAAATGATTAGCTTTTCAGACCGTGCAGCCACGTCTCGATCCCTGACTCAACAGAATGGGACATTTACAACCATCTGCACGAACAGTTCGACGACGTTTGCAACAGCTTGGACTGTCAGCTCGGATTCCATGGCTCCAGTTACTCTTGACGCTGCATCACAGACAGGAGCGCCTGCAATGGTGTACTCAACGACGAACCTGGGTGCACGAATGGCAAAACGTCATTTTTTCGGATGATTCGAGGTTCTGTTTACAGCATCATGGCAATCGCATCCGTGTTTGGCGCGGTGAACTCACATTGGAAGCGTCTATGCGTCATTGCCATACTGGCGTATCACCCGGCATGATGGTATGGGGTGCCATTGGTTACACGTCTCGATCACCTCTTGTTCGCATTGACGGCACTTTGAACAGTGGACGTTACATTTCAGATGTGTTACGACCCGTGGCTCTACCCTTCATCCGATCCCTGCGAATCCCTACATTTCAGCAGGATAACGGACGACCGCATGTTGCAGGTCTTGTACGGGCCTTTCTGGATACAGAAACTGTTCGACTGCTGCCCAGGCCAGCCCATTCCCCAGATCTCTCACCAACTGAAAACGTCTGGTCAATGGTGGCCGAGCAACTGGCTCGTCAAAATACGCCAGTCAGTGCTCTGTATGAACTGTGGTATCGAGTTGAAGCTGCATGGGAAGCTGTACCCGTACATGCCATCCAAGCTCTGTTTGACTCAATGCCCAGGCCTATCAAGGCCGTTATTACGGCCAGAGGTGGTTGTTCTGGGTACTGATTTCTCTGGATCTATGCACCCAAATTGCGTGAAATTGTAATCACATGTCAGTTCTAGTATGATATATTTGTCCAATGAGTACCAGTTGATCATCTGCATTTCTTCTTGGTGTGGTAATTTTAATGGCCAGTAGTGTATTCTTGAGTGCTGCTCGGGTGTTTGTGATCCGTACCAGGTGGCATTGAGGGAAGACATTGTAGCAGTTCAGAGGCGGATTTCTCTATTTGTTACTGGCAGGTTCGGACATCTTGCAAGTGATACGGGCATGCTTTAGGAAATCAAATGGGAATACCTGGACGGAAGGGGACGTTATTTTAGAGAAACACTGTTGAGGAAATTTAGAGAACCGACATTTGAAGCTGGCTGCCAGACAATTCTGCTGCCGCCAACGTGCATCGTGCGTAAGGACCACGAAGATAAGATACGAGAAATTAGGGCTCATACGCAAGCGTACAGTCAGTCATTTTACCCTCTTTCTATTTTCAAGTGGAACAGGTGAGGAAATGACAAGTATTGGTACAGGGTACCCACCACCACGAACCGTACGGTGGCTCGCGGACTTTCTACATAGACGTATATAAGACCTGCCAGTAAAACTCTGATGTCATTTGAACCACGTGGCTTAAAAAAGTATACATTTGATCATCAGTCTGGCACTAAACGTCCGCCTTGAATACATATCTCCTGTTTGTAAAGTACCTTACATAAATGTAACGACTTGAATCCGTTTTCTTAAGTTACAAAAATTTAGATAGAGTTTTTCTTGGTCATCAATCTTCTGACTCGTTTGATGCGGCCCGCCGGTGCTAACCTCTTCATCTCAGAGAAGCACTTGCGACCTACGTCCTCAATTATTTGCTGGATGACTTCCAATCTCTGTCTTCCTCTACAGTTTTTTGGCCTATACAGCTCCCTCTAGTACGATGGATGTCATTCCCTGATACCTTAACAGATGTCCGATCGTCCTGTCCCTTCTCGATATCAGTGTTTTCCACATATTCCTTCCCTCTACGATTCTGTGTACAAACTCCTCATTCCTTACTTTATCAGTCCACCTAATTTTCAACTTTCGTCTGTAGCACCACATCTCAAATGCTTCGATTCTCTTCTGTTCCACTTTTCCCGCAGTCCGTGTTTCACCACTCTACTCCAGACGTACATTCTCAGAAATTTCTTCCTCAAATAAGTGCCGATATTTGATATTCGCACGGGAATGCCTTTTTTGCCATAGCTAGTCTGCTTTTGATATCCTCCTTGCTCCGTCCGTCATTGGTTATTTTACTGCCTAGCTAGCAGAATTCCTTAACTTCATCTACTTCGTGAACATCAGTCCTGATGTCAAGTTTCTCGCTGTTCTCATTTCTACTACTTTTCATTACCTTTGTCTTTCTTCGATTTACTCTAAATCCATACTGCGTACTCATACTGTTCATTCCCTTCAACAGATCATGAAATTCATCTTCACTTTCACTCAGGATAGCAATGTCATCAGAAAATCGTATCACTGATTCTTCACATTGAATTTCAGTTCAACTCCTGAACCTTCCTTTTATTTCCATCATTGCTTCCTCGATGTACAGACTGAGCAGTAGGGGTGAAAGACTACACCCTTGTCTTACACCCTTTTTAATACCAGCACTTCGTTCTTGTTCGTCCACTCTTATTATTCCCTCTTGCCTGTTGCGCATATTATATATGATCCGTCTCTCCCTATAGCTAACCCCTACTTTTTCAGAATTTCGAACATCTTGCACCATTTTACATTGTCAAACCCTTTTTCCAGGTCGACAGATCCTATGGACGTGTTTTGATTTTTCTTTGGTCTTGCTTCTATTATTAACCGCAATGTCAGAATTGTCTCTCTCGTGTCTTTTCCTAAAGCCAAATTGACCGTCATGTAGCGCATCCTCAGTTTTCTTTTCCATTCTTCTGTATATGTAAGCAACTTGGATGCACGAGCTGTTAAGCTGATTGTGCGATAATTCTCGCACTTGTCAGCTCTTTGCGTCTTCACAGTTGCGTGGGTGATGCTTTTCCGAAAGTCAGATAGTGTGTCGCCAGACTCATACATTCTAAACACCATCGTGAATAGTCCTTTTGTTGCCATTCCCCCCAACGATTTTAGAAATTCTGATGGAATGTTATCTATCTCTTCAGCATTATTTGATCTTAAGTCCTCCAAAGCTGTTTTAAATTCTGTTTCTAATACTAGATCCCCTATCTCTTCTAAATCGACTACTGTTTCTTCTTCTATCACATCATACAAATCTTCTCCCTCATGGAGTCTTTCAATGTATTCTTTCCACTTATCCACACTCTCCTCTGCATTTAACAGTGGAATTCCTGTTACACTTTTAATGTTACCACCCTTGCCTTTAATGTCACCGAAGGTTGTTTTGACTTTCCTGTATGCTGATTCTGTCCTTCTGCAATCATTTCTTTCTCGATGTCTTCACATGTTTCCTGCAGCCATTTCGTCTTAGCTTCCCTGCACTTCCTATTTATTTCATTCCTCAGCGACTTGTATTTCTGTATTCCTGAGTTTCACGTACCATTTTTGAACTTCCGCCTTTCATAAAGCAACTGAAGTATTTCTTCTGTTGCCCATGGCTTCTACGCAGCTACCTTCTTTGTAGCAATGTTTCCCTTCCCAACTTCTGTGATGGCTCTTTTTAGAGATGTCTTCCTCTTCAACTGTACCGCCTACTGAGCTATTCCTTATTGCTGTATCTATAGACTTAGAGAAATTCAAGCGTATCTCGTCATTCCTTAGTACTTCCGTATCCTACATCACTATGTATTGATTATTCCAGAGTAATGTCTTAAACTTCAGGGACCGATGACCCTAGCAGTTTGGTCCCTTAGGAATTCACACACATTTGAACAATTTCACTTCAACTTCAGCCTACCCTTCATCACTACTATATTGTGATCTGAGTCTATATCTGCTCCTGCTCTTGGGTGCGCCTTACAATCCAGTATCTGACCATATTGTAATATAACTGAAATGTTCCCGTATCACCTGGCCTTTTCCAAGTCTACCTCCTCCTCTTGTGATTCTTGAACAGGGTAGTTGCTATTACTAGCTTGCGACGTATGCATGTATACCTGAACTATCGTTTTCGGTGTTCGTTTGCTGTCGATTCTTATAAGAATGGTCCTGTCACTGAACTGTACACAGTAACACACCCTCTGCCCTACCTTCCTATTCATAACGAGTCCTACTCCTTGGTACACCATTTTCTGCTGCTTTTGATATTGCTCTATACTCCCCTGACCTTGTCTTCTTTCCACTTCATTCACTGACCTCTACTATATCTAGATTGAGTCTTTGCTTTTCCCTTCTCAGATTTTCTAGTTTCCCTGCCACGTTCAAGCTTCTGACATTCCACATCCCGACTCGTAGAACGTTATTCTTCCATTGAATATTAATTCTTTTTCTCATGGTAACCTCCCCCTTGGCAGTCCCCTCCCGGAGATCCGAATGGGGGATCATTCCGGAATCTTTTGCCAATGGAGAGATCTTGATGACACTTCTTCAACTACAGGCCACATGTCCTGTGGATGCACGTTACGTGTATTTAATGCAGTGGTTTCCATTGCCTTCTGCATCCTCATGCCGTTGATCATTGCTGATTCTTCCACCTTTAAGGGCCGTTTCCCACCCCTAGGACGAGAGTGTGCCCTGAACCTCTATCCGCTCCTCCGCCCTCTTTGACAAGGCCGTTTGAAGAGTGACTGTGACTTCTTATGCAGGAAGTCTTCGACGCCAATGCTGATTATGAACCAAAGTTTAAGCAGCGGCGGTATTCGAACTCGGGACCGAAGATGTATTGATTATGAATAAAAGGCGCTACCTCTACACCTAGATATGTAGCCAGAATGGTAAATACCACATATCTCATATCCATATTATTGCATAATATCAACATGTCATTTCGTCACACAAATACAGCTACATCATAAGCACATCATTTCTTATCTTTTGGTCTCAGGTTTTTTTTTTTTTAACATGAATGTCACACTTTATCCTTTCTCTGTCATTCTTTACACTGTGTGCAGTTTCTCGCAATATACATATTGCTTGAACTCTCAATTAATGTCTCTGTATTACCAGTAGCGAATAACTGAGGATTGATAGCCTCATACAACTATTTTCAAACATCTTAAAATGACAGCAGTACAGCAGATTTCTGCAACATCATTCACAAATTACCAAACGTTCATAGCAAATTACATTTATCTCAAGTACGGAAAGTAATTTCTTGTAGTGGAAGGTAAACCACTCTCAGTACTTGCTTCACTATACTTACACTGGGATAGTAGACGAGAGTTATTTACACTTATTATATTAATAGAACAGCAGACGAAGTCGAGTGCAACATGAATTAAAAGAGGGAATAGTAACACCCAGCTTACGGAGGCATCAGGTGCCAGCTGATGTACCCATCAAGAGAGATTAATCCTTTATCTACTTTCAAAGTCATTCTTTCCTCTTTGCCTGTATACCAATGGAATAGCATAAGGTGAATCAAAAAACTTCGTATGTTCCTTGACTTTAAATTCATACAAAAAATTTCATATTGTACCAGGCTTGTTGATAAAGACTTCAGAATGTGACTGTAAAATATCGAATTACTCTTGCCTATCCACTCAGAAGCACCCTCTAAACTGTCTACTTTATCACGCATAATTACAGAAATATCAAAAGGCTGTTCAGTTTCCTGAGAAGTATTTGATTTGTGACCAATAGGATCAGTGGAAGGTTGTGATTCTGACGAAGACGAAAATTTCAAACAGCTGATGTCTTGTAACTTCCTGGCAGATTAAAACTGTGTACCCGACCGAGACTCGAACTCGGGTCCTTTGCCTTTCGCGGGCAAATGCTCTACTATCTGAGCTACCGAAGCACGACTCACGCCCGCTCTCACAGCTTCACTTCTGCAGGTATCTCGTCTCCTACCTTCCAAACTTTACAGAAGCTCTTCTGCGAACCTTGCAGAACTAGCACTCCTGAAAGAAAAGATATTGCGGAGACATGGCTTAGCCACAGCCTTGGGGATGTTTCCAGAATGAGATTTTCACTCTGCAGCGGAGTGAAAATCTCATTCTGGAGCTGATGTCTTCTTCGTACTTTGAAATTCTATCCTCTAGTTGCGAACAGACTAACGTGCCATTGAATTCAGCTATCGCCTTAGCATCATTCAAGTTTAGAATGGTCTTTGATTCAGACAGGAAATCTACACCGTATATCATTTGTACAATAAGATGGGGCACAATTAAGAAGTTGTCAGAGAACTGATGGCCTAGGTAAATGAAATCCAAAAGTGTTTCTTTTTGACCTCTGCAGTTTTTCCAGCAATGCCACCCTTAATCTTGGTTCATTGCAGTGAAAATGTTGGACAAACAGATAATTACTGACAGTTACTGAAAGCTGCCTCACTAATAACCAAAATAGGACTACTCGAGTCTATTACTGCCGGTAAAGAAATTTCCAACAGAAAATGACGCTGTAGGATAGATTAAGATGTTCTGATTGTCTACCTTCTCTTCCAACAAAGTGTCTCTAATATCATCAAACTGGACAAAATTTATTCGTCTGACCTCTGAACTCATAACACAAATTGTTTTTGCTAAAAAAAAGTCACAAAAATCCACTACCATGGTATTAGTTATGTTCACTAGTGCTTGTGGATATTCGTCTGTTTCTCACTCACTATCGTCGTCTGGCCAAGGCATGTAATTAGTTACCCAGTCAAAAACACTGATTTCCCCTAAGTTTATTGCTTGGTCCACAACAGTCTCTATATTAATTGGATTATGATCGATTTCACCTAACATCTGTTAGTCACTTTGATTACTAATAGACTCATATTGTTCATTTTATTCACTAATTGGCTCACAATGTATGATTTTTATGGTATGAATGAAACAATTCTCTATGTTAACAGACGAGTTGTTTGGCACTTGCGCCTTACTTATTACAGGAATGAACTCCTCACTACATCTTGCCTAATACGTTTAATCTCTTCCTTGAAGCACTTAAACTTTTTCCTAACACATTCTTTGATCTCTTCTATCAGTTCTTCAAATTTTCTATCCTGTTCTTTATTGTGCTCTCAAAATAGCTTCAGAATACTTTCCACAGAATCATTGTTGCCTTATTTGACATTACTACAGGAAGGGATAGAGACTGGCTCAGCTTGGTCAACGGTTGTGGATGCAAAACTTGAATCTTTAACTATAGAACCTGACTGTTGTGACAAAGTTTCACATCCTACAGGCTCAGTTCCTAAAGCAGAATCCCCAACTGCACTTCCTTGTTCCATGTTTGATACTGAAAAATCACCGTGAACAACCCTGTCAGGAATTGTCCTATCTGTTTCAGTTAAATCAATATTGTGAGATGATCCCTGTTCATGTGTACCTGCTGTTACTTCAGAATTATCTGAAGTTACATCAGCTGCAGCTTTCTCACTTGACCTAGCTCTGGTAGTTTTCGACTTTTAATACGATTGTAGTAAAACACAAACAAAAAAAGAGAAAACTCACGAACAGAAGATCAACACTACACAGATAACTACCAAAAATCACTTCCTGTAAAACTTAATAAAAACATAAAAAATATTTAAATTTCCACTGACAGAAATCATTGAATAAATGCAAATCCAAGGTCCTGGTAATATAACTGTCCCATGAAACACCTACACTTCAGCAAAGGACACAACACAGAATGTATCATGAAAAAATCACCGTCTATCTAGCCACACAACACCTCAAGATTGAATAGACAAGAGTGCTTTTACATGGGAGAATATCATTGGCGATAGCAGAGATCAATGGCAAAAATCACTTACTCTAAGCATAATACAACACTACAAATGCCTAAAATGAAAGACTCTCACTTGCACTACAATGCTTGTGACAAATCGGTGTTCAAAATCGCAGAATACACAAAATTTCTATTCCTGCACAAGCAATCTTCAATTGTTCTTCAGAAAATTTGTCTGTATTGTTCACTGGTAATAAATAAACTCCGGGAAATTGAAATAAGAACACCGTGAATTCATTGTCCCAGGAAGGGGAAACTTTATTGACACATTCCTGGGGTCAGATACATCACATGATCACACTGACAGAACCACAGGCACATAGACACAGGCAACAGAGCATGCACAATGTCGGCACTAGTACAGTGTATATCCGCCTTTCGCAGCAATGCAGGCTGCTATTCTCCCATGGAGATGCTGGATGTAGTCCTGTGGAACGGCTTGCCATGCCATTTCCACTTGGCGCCTCAGTTGGACCAGCGTTCGTGCTGGACGTGAAGGCCGCGTGAGACGACGCTTCATCCAGTCCCAAACATGCTCAATGGGGGACAGATCCGGAGATCTTGCTGGCCAGGGTAGTTGACTTACACCTTCTAGAGCACGTTGGGTGGCACGGGATACATGCGGACGTGCATTGTCCTGTTGGAACAGCAAGTTCCCTTGCCGGTCTAGGAATGGTAGAACGATGGGTTCGATGACAGTTTGGATGTACCGTGCACTATTCAGTGTCCCCTCGACGATCACCAGAGGTGTACGGCCAGTGTAGGAGATCGCTCCCCACACCATGATGGCGGGTGTTGGCCCTGTGTGCCTCGGTCGTATGCAGTCCTGATTGTGGCGCTCACCTGCACGGCGCCAAACACGCATACGACCATCATTGGCACCAAGGCAGAAGCGACTCTCATCTCTGAAGACGACATGTCTCCATGCGTCCCTCTGTTCACGCCTGTCGCGACACCACTGGAGGCGGGCTGCACGATGTTGGGACGTGAGCGGAAGACGGCCTAACGGTGTGCGGGACCGTAGCCCAGCTTCATGGAGACGGTTGCGAATGGTCCTCGCCGATACCCCAGGAGCAACAGTGTCCCTAATTTGCTGGGAAGTGGCGGTGCGGTCCCCTACGGCACTGCGTAGGATCCTACGGTCTTGGCGTGCATCCGTGCGTCGCTGCGGTCCTGTCCCAGGTCGACGGGCACGTGCACCTTCCGCCGACCACTGGCGACAACATCGATGTACTGTGGAGACCTCACGCCCCACGTGTTGAGCAATTCGGCGGTACGTCCACCCGGCCTCCCGCATGCCCACTATACGCCCTCGCTCAAAGTCCGTCAACTGCACATACGGTTCACGTCCACGCTGTCGCGGCATGCTTCCAGTGTTAAAGTCTGCGATGGAGCTCCGTATGCCACGGCAAACTGGCTGACACTGACGGCGGCAGTGCACAAATGCTGCGCAGCTAGCGCCATTCGACGGCCAACACCGCGGTTCCTGGTGTGTCCGCTGTGCCGTGCGTGTGATCATTGCTTGTACAGCGCTCTCGCAGTGTCCGGAGCAAGTATGGTGGGTCTGACACACCGGTGTCAATGTGTTCTTTTTTCCATTTCCAGGAGTGTATATAAAACAAACTGTGTTGCTGAAATTGCAGTATATAATTACTTCAATTATTGTACCACAAATCATGAAAGTTATTTGCTAAGTGAAAGCCTATATCTGAAGTCTTTTATATGTATGTTGCTGCAGAACAAGACTTTATCTGACTTCAAAATTCAGCATATTATCATGTAATTAGGCATCTTAGCAGAAAAGGTTGACAGATGAAAGGTCGTTTTCTATTTCTAACTCGTGTTTGCAAGTGTTAAGTTGTACCTGAGAAATGTGTAAAACTTATTTTTAAGTCGAAACATGAAAATCTCGGTGCAGGGCAACAGAACTATGTGAAAATTTAATTTGAAATGGGATTATGTGGAGCTCATGCTACATGATGCGAAATCCAGACTAACCGATACATTAAATAATTCATCTGCGAGAAAGCAATCCGTTTTCAGTCGAACTTAGATATGAAATCAGACTGCAAAACAAAATGACTCACATCAAAATGTTGGCCCTGAATATTGCTAACCTTTATCTTTAGTCTTGCAAACAATCACTGTATCAGAATTGTTATAGTAATTACACAACAAACGAACATAAAATTTAACGCATCTGACTTTCTGATAAAACCACTTGAAAATTGATAAGCTAGCACAGTACTGAAATCTTCTCCTGGTATTAAGCCTCAGAGCTGATACTGATATTTTCACAAAGACACTCTGACAACCACTGTGGCTTACAATGGACCTGAACTTGGATGGTTATGAAAGTTAATGGCCTACCTGTGTTCACGGAACGCTCGTCTGCTCTGCAACCTTTTGCTATTAGGAATTTCGTGTGGCCGTCCAAAACCAAATTTCATTTGCCATACTTGTCATGCGCAATGCAAGACGGTATCTTACAAATTTTCATAAAATGCTTCACAGTGCACAACTCGCGATGAAATGCGAACGGTTCTAGGCGCTTCAGTCCGGAGCCGCGCTGCTGCTACGGTCGCAGGTTCGAATCCTGCCTCGGGCATGGATGTTTGTGATGTCCTTAGGTTTTACTGGTTTAAGTAGTACTAAATCTAGGGGTCTGATGACCTCAGATGATAAGTCCCATAGTGCTTAGAGCCATTTGAACCATTTTTGAAATGCGAACGCGCGAACAGTCATAAAAGTATAAATGAGAATGGAAAACTAATCTTAACGACTCACAAATGAGAACAATGACTCCAAGTTTAACTATGCTTCATTAAGCTACCACACGAATACACCGTTTTATAAAGTTCTCACATGTAGGCCAACTAAGGAAATCGTAACTTTCCTGTGTACAATTGCATTGCTTGACACTTGTTTCAACTATAAGAAAAAACCATGTCTTTCATTATAAGATTTCTACAGTAGTCTTCAACCATACGCAATGTTCTAACAGTAAGAAGCTATACAGTTTCAAAAATATAAAAGACTGGATTACCTAAAAAAAATTGGCTATTGACATTCCTCTATTAATATAATCTCATTTTCATTCCTCAGAACATATTAGTACAAAATCCTTTTTAAGTAATTCTGCCTCCACTACGCGGCAGACTAGCTTCCATCCTGTTCAAATCACGTACATAGCCAGATTGTCCAACATACACCGCTAGTGTCGTCAAAATGAAGTAATCTCTCTGATCAACATCTCTGATCTCAAAGAGTATGGTTATATCCATATACCAAATATAACACAGACCGCGTATGCCCCTACCTCTGCCGTGTTAACGCTTGAAACCAACGTCTAAGTCTCGTGACTTGGGGCAGGAAGCTGGGTTCCTGCCATTACACTCTGTGTGAAGTGGAGCTGACCATTACAGTTTCTATCATTAAAATCAAGCATTGATTTTGACAATTCATCGTAGTGCAACCCTTACACATATGGTAGTGCAGTTAACCTAGTTTCTCCGAAATTCCTGATAATAAAGCAGTGGTTATCGGTTTTTCATGTAGGCGAAAGAATCACTGTTCTTTAATGAATTTTCTTTTCTTTTTTTTTTTCACTGCGAATTCTCTAGTTCACTGTTTCCACAGGAGTTGAAGACAAAACAACAATTTCGAACGCAGCATTAGTTGTCTAACGATTCCACAAGGATATGTGTGAAATGCTTTAGTAAGCTTTTATAAGAAAGGAAGTTCGTTTATGTTCATAATGTCGGGTTTTTACGCAAAATAAGCAAATACGTTTTCTGACTTTTGCATAAAACAGTACAGATACCGAAAAGAGATCAAGATAAGAAGCCTAAAATTTTAAAAAATCTTAATACTGGTGTAGTGAGCTAAATATTAACAATTAGCCATAACCAAGTTTTACATGCCAGGACGAACATCTATCCTAACTTTCAACTTACGAAATACCTCTGCAAGCATTTTGATGTTATTCACTTACACAACTGAGATTTTCGTCATTTTACCTAATCTTTAGGATACAAAAAAGACATATCTGAGCAAATGTGAAGGTTATTACTTCTGCATCTACTAAAAACCACAAAAGCACAACATTAGATCTGTAAAAAAAATATCGTAAATTGTACACTATAAATGTGTAATAACATACTCGGTTTCGTGTCCCGAGACAAGTAACTTAAATGTTGGTTTCAGTTGAACGTTATACGCACTCTATGTTATCTATGGTCTACGATTATATCGATATTACAGAGGTTTAGCAACTTCACTCACATATATGACCAAAACTACCTGAAAATCGTCATGGCAAATGGAACAGTTCCATTTCAAAGTATTGAGGGCGTTTTTCATTGTTAGAGTGTGGTCCCCTTACTGCTTTTAAGAAAACTATAATTTGTAAAGGTGTGAATACATTTTACGCCATTGCGTACTGCGTTCAGTAGAGGATTATTTCGAAGACTATTTTATTTGTGTAAACACGACGGTCCACCCTTTAATAAGGCAGCATCTGTGGGGCCTTTGTTTTCAATGACTTAGAACTGATAAAAGTATTTTTTATTGTTTAAAAATACATTTTTTAGCAGTCAGTAAAGAATGTTAGTGCCAAAAGTAGGAAAGAAAACGAAAATGTGCTTCATTTACAATAACAAAGTTCACAATATTTTTCCCAAAACAGGCCCCTCTTCTAAACAATCTCAAATAGTATCTTGGGCAATACGTTCTTTACATGGAAGGCTGGTAGTATGAGTGAGAAATTCAAGTATTTCATTTTCCATCCAGTTGTTTCCATATCTGAGGCTTAGTAGTTTTTCCACATCGTCTTTCTTTTCTTGTCTCAACTCATCGGTGATGACACTTTGGAGAAATTTGACACTTCGTTCAAGCTTTGAAGGGTCATCAGGATAGTAGGTCATGTGCGTTTTGATTATTACATCAGTTATCCTTTCACTTACCATATATTTCTTCAAATGAATCCTTTTCAGGTCACTGATCCCATTACAGTCCTCAAAATTGTACTTAGTTCCTTGAAATCAAATATTTCCTTGTCTTACCCTAAAATCCTTGTTTCGCCCACTTCTGCATAGACATCCTGGTACGTGTTTTTACTCAATATTTCTGAAATTTTACGACGTTTCTTAACTACTAGTCCAAATACTCCGTCAGGAGGTTAAAAGGAATGTCCTCGAACTGGAAAGCAGGAAAGTACATCAGTCACATGAACTGGAGATTCTTTTAATAACCGAGCAATTTCATGAATACAGTGCTGGGTTTTTTTTATTTTTTTGGCCAGTAAAAACATTCTGAGAAATGTGACAGATGTGTCAATTTCTTTAAGAAATCGGTGATGGCTATAGTCATACGTTTGCTTCATTAATTTGTGAAAAGCTCTAGCTCTTAATTTATGTGACCCAAGTTCAGTCATTAGCTTATTCTTTGTGTTGGTGTCCGTAGCAGTTTTCATTTGGTGATACATTCTATGGCAGAAGTTACAGGTATCACTTCCTGGAGTTCCAAAATCTAGATTAAATTTTGTATTAAATATTTTCATATAAAATGTTTTCTTCACTTTCAGATCAGATGTGACTGAATTGTTATACATGAGAAAAAGTTTGTTTGTACTCAGGTCACTTGGCAGATAAAGGCGCTGGCTCTTACCTCTGGAGTAGTGATTCTGCCTTGCTTGTAGATGTGAAATGAATTCAGATACCTTTTTCCTTTTTGCACTATACTTTCCAGCTTGATGGTCTACTTCTCTCTCGTCAAGCACTGCTTCACCTGTTTGAAGGTCATAAGCGATGGTGTGCACTCTTCTTTGACCAATACCAAAAAGCTTCTTGAAGAAAGCAGCACACAAAGGAACCCTACCCCCCTTTTGAATAAACCTGAAAAACATTTAAGGTAGCAATTACAATATTAGTCCTCTAACGCATTTTATCTGAGTAATAAATCATAAATTTTGATGGTTTTTTACTTACATGATACTGCACTGTTAGAGCAGTTGGTTTATTTTACAGATTAGATTTATCGTACAGATCATTCCGTACTCCGGGCAACAGCTTTGCCACAGTGGATACACCGGTTCCCGTCAGATCACCGAAGTTAAGCACTGTTGGGCGTGGCCTTGGATGGGTGACCATCTGGGCCGCCATGTGCTGTTGCCATTTTTCGGGCTTCACTCAGCCTCGTGATGCCAATTGAGGAGCTACTAGACCGAATATTAGCGGCTCCAGTCACAGAAAACCATCATAACGACCGGGAGAGCAGTGTGCTGACCACGCGCCCCTCCTATCCGCATCCTCTGCTGAGGATGACACGGCGGTCGGATGGTCCCGATGGGCCACTTGTGGCCTCAAGACGGAGTGCTTCCGTTCTCCGCTCTGCCTAGGCCTGCTCTCATTGAGAAGGAAGTAAAAGCTTTTATATTGTTCCTTTTTGTCTGGTTTCGCAAACACTACCATTTTAGTTTTATGTAGACTGTTGACGGGAATGCTGGCAAGGAGGTTCGAAAGTCATGAGATGAGGATCGTTATCCCGATATGTGATAATAAAAAATTACAACAGAAATAATTATACAGGTAAGCAGAAATAGATTAATTTGTATACCTTTGCAATAACATTCATTCGTTTTCTCCAACAGTCACACTTTCACTTGCTATAATACTCTCCATATTAACCACAACAACGTTTTTACCTCTGACTTCTATAAGCGTAACAGACAGAATGATAAACGTTTATACACAACAGTGCTGTAATATTGAAAACGAATAGCATCCGGTCATTGTTGGTCAGTTCAAGGGTTTCGCTTTAGTCCAACAGTCTCACACAGTAGCCAACAAAGCTTAATAAAACAAAATAAAGGCAACTGTTGGACTTAATGCAGTTTGATTCAGTCACAATAGAGGACAACATGCTATTTGTTGCAGCCTCTACTTTTCTGCGCTCTTTTTGAAGGTGTTAAAATGCGTGTGGACACTATCTGATTGCAGGAGTTCGTAGAACGAGTAATAATATACCGGATTTCATATCATACTCAATTTTGTCCATAAGTGGACATAACCCTTTTGAAAAGTTGTTCCCCATGTGCACATAGCATTCTGCAATGTCATAAATTCCGTCCGTCCCACGTTTCTTTACACCAGAACTTCATGGGAATGACTCCGACAGTAAGGTTCAGTTTCCTTGGTGGGCTCAGCAAGAACTTCTGACTAATCCTAATTTCTCCTCAGATGTTCTTTTTACCGACGACGCGTCGTTCTCCGACAAAGGAACTGTCAGTATGAGAAATGTGCATTATGGTTCCATCAACAATAGACGATGGCACCGACAGGTAGAGCATCAACAACGTCCATGGTACATTAATGTTTCGTGTGGAGTTATTGAAGATACTATTATGGAACCTTTGTTAGTAAATGGCAACCAAAATGGGAGACCATATGCCTGGTATTTTTAAACACACTTTTCCTGTTCTGTTGGACACCATACCTCTGAATCAGAGGACGCCTTACGAGCACGACGAATTCTGGATCGTAAATATCATTGTAGGTGGATGGACGTGGTAGGCCAGTGTATTGGCCTGCCTGATATCCGGACCTTACGCCCATGGATTTTTTTTTTTTTTGTGAGGAGCAGTCAAGGATTCTGTCTACCAAAATTTTCCAACAACGCCAAAGGACATAGAGCAACGTATTTTCCTTCCATTAAGAATGTAGGTGCGCTAAACGACTCTGATTTGACTTCCAACGATAGAGCACAGCAATCAGTCGTCCTCTTCTTTCAGGTTTCATTCGGCAGATTTAGATTTCATATATCACTATTTGATAGCATCAGTGTATGTCCTAGTACGTTAGTCTCCTGTTATTCGGGCTTCTGTCACATTTCGTTCAAGACTATCCGAACGGCGGGGACCGACGTACTAGGACATGCATTAATAACGGCTGTCACGATCCGAACACTAAATTTGCCGAACAAAACCCGAAAGAAAAGGACAACTGATTGCTATGCACTATCATTTGAAATTTATTCAAGAGTTCAAAAATAAATTTTCTAGTTTGACCAAGTTTAGAATGTTTGGTTGTTGCTTACGTTACGTAGTCGACGTTTAGAAAGTGCGTCAGCTATTTCTACGTCACAGTTCAATGAAAACTATAATAAAATAACAATTAATAATTGGAATAAGGGCTAATTTTATTCGTTTTAAAGATTATATTTAACACAATTGACCAAGAAGATTCTAGTTTTGGTTCGGCCCCTTACTACTTTTGAGCTGTGCAGCCCTGATTTAACCTCGACCACGTCTCTCCTACATCTATGGGAATACATAAAATACATACCCTCTGCAAGAACTACCCAATGATATTAAAAAACAATTTTTCATTTAATGGATCAGAAAAAAAGTTACTTTTGGAGAGCAAGATAAATGGGGCATCCTGCATGCACAGTACATACAACGAAAAAGGTGAAACAGCCAGAAAAGGACGACGAAACTAAATGAAAATTCACGGGAGAGTGCGTGTGTTACGTTATTTCGGTGATTAAAAAGTCGAGTCCAGTTTGCGAAGTACTTGGTTAAGGCCACTTATCATTATGATGTTGGGTCACCTCTGATAACGCTGTCCCACACGAGTACACGGCATCTCAGTCTCGCTTCACTGTGATGACTCAACATTCGGCGCCATTCACATGCCTTTCATACCTTACCACGTCTGTTAATAATGGTTGAAATGGCTCTGACCACTATGGGACTTCACTTCTGAGGTCATCAGTTCCCTAGAACTTAGAACTACTTAGACCTAACTAACCTAAGGACATCACACACATCCATGCCCGAGTCAGGATTAGAACCTGCAACCGTAGCAGTCGCGCAATTCCAGACTGAAGCGCCTAGAACCGCTTGGCCACTCTGGCTCGCCACGTCTGTTAACAACACTGAACACAAACAACACTAATGCACTGTGGTGCCTATTCTACCTGTCACAAAAACTTGGAACGTTAATCATTTGCATACCTGTCAATGACGTGAGCGTGTACGATGTTACACTCCTGGAAATGGAAAAAGAACACATTGACACCGGTGTGTCAGACCCACCATACTTGCTCCGGACACTGCGAGAGCGCTGTACAAGCAATGATCACACGCACGGCACAGCGGACACACCAGGAACCACGGTGTTGGCCGTCGAATGGCGCTAGCATTTGGCATTTGTGCGCCGCCGCCGTCAGTGTCAGTCAGTTTGCCGTGGCATACGGAGCTCCATCGCAGTCTTTAACACTGGTAGTATGCCGCGACACCGTGGACGTGAACCGTATGTGCAGTTGACGGACTTTGAGCGAGGGCGTATAGTGGGCATGCGGGAGGCCGGGTGGACGTACCGCCGAATTGCTCAACACGTGGGGCGTGAGGTCTCCACAGTACATCGATGTTGTCGCCAGTGGTCGGCGGAAGGTGCACGTGCCCGTCGACCTGGGACCGGACCGCAGCGACGCACGGATGCACGCCAAGACCGTAGGATCCTACGCAGTGCCGTAGGGGACCGCACCGCCACTTCCCAGCAAATTAGGGACACTGTTGCTCCTGGGGTATCGGCGAGGACCATTCGCAACCGTCTCCATGAAGCTGGGCTACGGTCCCGCACACCGTTAGGCCGGCCTTCCGCTCACGCCCCAACATCGTGCAGCCCGCCTCCACTGGTGTCGCTACAGGCGTGAATGGAGGGACGAATGGAGACGTGTCGTCTTCAGCGATGAGAGTCGCTTCTGCCTTGGTTCCAATGATGGTCGTATGCGTGTTTGGCGCCGTGCAGGTGAGCGCCACAATCAGGACTGCATACGACCGAGGCACACAGGGCCAACACCCGGCATCACGGTGTGGGGAGCCATCTCCTACACTGGCCGTACACCTCTGGTGATCGTCGAGGGGACACTGAATAGTGCACGGTACATCCAAACCGTCATAGAACCCATCGTTCTACCATTCCTAGACCGGCAAGGGAACTTGCTGTTCCAACAGGACAATGCACGTCCGCATGTATCCCGTGCCACCCAACGTGCTCTAGAAGGTGTAAGTCAACTACCCTGGCCAGCAAGATCTCCGGATCTGTCCCCCATTGAGCATGTTTGGGACTGGATGAAGCGTCGTCTCAAGCGGTCTGCACGTCCAGCACGAACGCTGGTCCAACTGAGGCGCCAGGTGGAAATGGCATGGCAAGCCGTTCCACAGGACTACATCCAGCATCTCTACGATCGTCTCCATGGGAGAATAGCAGCCTGCATTGCTGCGAAAGGTGGATATACATTGTACTGGTGACGACATTGTGCATGCTCTGTTGCCTGTGTCTATGTGCCTGTGGTTCTGTCAGTGTGATCATGTGATGTATCTGACCCCAGGAATGTGTCAATAAAGTTTCCCCTTCCTGGGACAATGAATTCACGGTGTTCTTATTTCAATTTCCAGGAGTGTACATGAACTGCCTTTGCTTTTATGTCAGGCAGTATACATTCAAATCTCATGCAAACTATACTCAGACACTTAAGAACGTCTTAGTCGCTAGTTTGATATCATGAAGTCGTAACGTAGCTAAGTTGGCTACTATTAAACTCGGCTTTCATTAGATTCGTGTTTTATTTCGTAAGAAATCATGTTTTGTATCCTCTACCCTTCGTTCTTCAATAACAGTTAGTATGCGTTTTACTTAGCGCGCATATTGCGTGCGCTCTTCGCTATGGTTATCATCTGTGACAATTAAAAGCTATTGGCCAAGCGCTGACTCACCCCATCACACCAGGCATTGTTGCCGTTTCTCTTCTGACTGAATCATCCGAACGCATGGGGCGTTGCAGCGCAAGCTAGTGACAAGTTAAAGTCCTTGACAATGGATCGCGTCTACTCGTAATCACCGATTTCGTCGAAATTTATTGGTAGATCCAGCGCTAGGCCAGAAATGACAGTGACAGAACTCCAGATGGCCAACCATCTAGAAAAAATAGCATCTCTTGAGTGGGTCGGGGAAGTCATTTATGTTAGGGTTGTTTCTAGGCAGCGAGTAGTGCAGCGTTTGACACGATGCCCCATTGGAGGTTGTTAACGTAGGTACGAGAATATGGAGTGAGTTCAAGGACATGTACTGGCTCGATGACTTCTTAAGCAATAGAACCCAGTATGTTGGCCGCGACGGTGAGTGTTCATCAGAGACAAGGGTACCGTCAGGAGTGCCCCAGGGAAGAGTGATAGGACCGCTGTTGTCCTCTACATACATAAATTATTTGGCGGACGGGGTGCACAGCAATCTGCGGTTGTTTGCTAATGGTACCGTGGTGTACAGGAGGGTTTCGACTTTGAGTGACTGTAGGAAGATACAAGACGATTCAGACAAAATTTCTAGTCGCTGTGATGAGTGACAGCTAGCTGAAAATGTGGAAAAATGTAACTTAACGCTGGTGAGTAGGAAGATCGAACCTGTGACACATGGATACAGTATTACTAGTGTCCTGCATGACTTAGTAAAGTCGTTTAAATATGTGATCGTAATGTTGCAAAGCGATATGAGGTGTAAAGAGTGTGTGAGAACTGTGGTAAGGAATGTGAATGATCGACTTTGGGTTATTCGGAGGTTTTTGGGAAACACTGATTAACCTGTAAACGCATATAGACCCTAGTAAGACAAAATCTTGAGTACTGTTCGAGTGTATGGGATCAGTACATGGTCAGATTGGAGGAAGACATCGAAGCCATTCAGAGGCGGTCTGCTAGATTTCTTACCGGTTGGTTCGAACAACACATAAGTTCGAAGATGCTTCGGGAACTGAAATGGGAATTCCTCGAGGTAAGGCGACGCTCTTTGTTGAGGAACACTACTGAGAAAATTTAGAGAAACGGCTTTTGAAACCGGCTGCAGAACGATTCTATTGCCGCCAACAGACACTGTGCATAAGGACTCAGACGATAAAATACAAGAAATTAGCTCTTATAACGAGACATATAGATGGTGTGTACTATGTATTGAACCAGGGGCCTAGAAACGATGGAAAGGCTTCGTCCCATTATAGCCCTCAGTGGCTCACAACCCCACAACAGGCCGCAGCGGTCCACCCACCCCACCACCGTCCCACACCGAACACAGGGTTATTGTGCAGTTAGACCCCCAGTGCCCCCCCCCCCCCCCCCCCCCCCCCAGGATTTCTCATACCGGACGACTGTAACCCCAAGGGTTTGCGTGGTAGAGTAATTATGGTGAACGCGTACGTGGAGACAGTGTTTGCGAAGCGATCGCTGACATAGTGTAAGTGATGTGGAATAAGTGGAACCAGCCCGCATTCACCGAGGCAGATGGAAAACCGCCTTAAAAACCATCCACAAACTGGCTGCCACGCCGGACCGAAACACTAATCAGCTGGGCTGATTCATACCAGGGTCTGGCACGCCTTCCCACTCGGGAAGCAGCGCGATAGACTGCACGGCTAGACGGGCGGGATGAGAAATACACTACTGGCCATTAAAATTGCTACACCACGAAGATGACGTGCCACAGACGTGAAATTTAACCGACAGAAGAAAGATGCTGTGATATGCAAATGATTAGCTTTTCAGAGCATTCACACAAATTGGCGCCGGTGGCGACACCTACAACATGCTGACATAAGGAAAGTTTCCAACCGATTTCTCATACACAAACAGCAGTTGACCGGCGTTGCCTGGTGTATCGTTGTTGTGATGCCCCGTGTAAGGAGGAGTCATGCGTACCATCACGTTTCCGACTTTGATAAAGGTAGGATTATAGCCTATCACGATTGTGGTTTATCGTATCACGACATTGGTGCTCGCGTTGGTCGAGATCCAATGACTGTTAGCAGAATATGGAATCGGTGGGTTCAGGAGGGCAATACGGAACGCCGTGCTGTATCCAAACGACCTCGTGTCACTAGCAGTCGAGATGACAGGCATCTTATCCGCATGGCTGTAACGGATCGTGCAGCCACGTCTCGACCCCTCAGTCAACAGATGGGGACGTCTGCAAGACAACAACCAACTGCACGAACAGTTCATCGACGTTTGCAGCAGCATGGGCTATCAGCTCTGACACCATGACTGCGGTTACCCTTGACGCTGCATCATAGACAGGAGCGCCTGCGATGGTGTACTCAACGACGAACCTGGGTGCACGAATGGCAAAACGTGATTTTTTCGGATGAATCCAGGCTCTGTTTACAGCATCTTGATTGTCGCATCCGTGTTTGGCGACATCGCGGTGAACGCACATTGGAAGCGTGTATTCGTCATCGCCATACTGACGTATCACCCGGCGTGATGGTATGGGGTGCCATTGGTTACACATCTCGGTCACCTCTTGTTCGCATTGACGTCACTTTGAACAGTGGGCGTTACATTTCAGATGTGTTAACGACCCGTGGCTCTACCCTTCATTCGATCCCTGCGAAACGCTACATTTCAGCAGGATAATGCACTACCGCATGTTGCAGGTCCTGTACGGGACTTTCTGGATACAGAAAATGTTCGACTGCTGCCCTGGCCAAAATATTCTCCAGATCTCTCACCAACTGAAAACGTCTGTTCAATGGTGGCCGAGCAACTGTCTCGTCACTGCTTTTGATGAACTGTGGTATCGTGTTGAAGCTGCATGGACAGCTGTACCTGCACACGCCATCCAGGCTCTGTTTGACTCAATGCCCAAGCGTATCAAGGCCGTTATTACGGCCAGAGGTGGTTGGTCTGGGTACTGATTTCGCAGGATCTATGCACCCAAATTGCATGAAAATGTAAACACATGTCAGTTCTAGTATAATATATTTGTCCAACGAATACCCGTTTATCACCTGCATTTCTTCTTGGTGTAGCAGTTTTGATGGCCAGTAGCGTAGGTAGTCGTTTTTTCCTTGCTCTGTCTACGGTTGGAACAGAAACGGAAATGTCGTTGTATAGGATACCCTCCGCCACGCACCGTACGGTGGCTAGCGTAGTATCTATGTAGATGTAGATGTAGAAATCAGCGGGTTGTGGGATCGAGTCCCTATGTGGAAATTTTTTTTTAAATTTTTAAGTTGCACGCAATGCAGGTACACCGATATCATGCTCAATATGCGGTATTTATTGTTTTCGTAAAAGGCGTTAAAAGGAAGGGCAAAGAAGAATTTGGGATTGCAGATGAATTTCTGGAAAGGGGTTGTAAGGCGGAGACGAAAATTTCGTGTGAAAAATTACATACCTTTATTATTTTGTAGTTGATGTTTTACACATGCTGGTGTGGTATTCAGCGTAAGAACTAGGGAAGCAGTTGTTTTCTAGGCATATTACGCGCGTTATAAACGTCGCATTCTTAGAATTACAGACTTGCTTTAAAGTTTCTATAGAAAAAGAAACATTGGTTACATTCATATAAGCTTTTCTATCTCGTCGCTCAGTTTGGCAGCAAACTGCGCGTAACTCATCATTTCCCTAAATCTTATCGAGGATAGAGGACAAGCTGATGTACAACGGAATACATTTTGCTACAGTCTTCTCGCTATGTGGTTTCTTTTTCTCTCTCGGTGAAATAGGTACAGCTTCGAAGCTTTACTATCAAGTTCTTTACCTGACGATAAAAATAGACATCGCAGAGCTGCTGCATTAGCTGTCGACGGCCGCTTGAAGTTCAAAATGAGATTAACGGAACACAAAGTCCTCTACGCTTTAATAAATATCGCTTCTTGGAAGGTTGCTGATAGAGTCTTCTTGGACGCTGTAAGTACAATCTTTTCTTGGAAACTTTTTTGGAATCCCACATTCTCATTTGCCTTTCCTTTTCATGACTCTTATAAAACATTAATAAATACGAAACACTGAGCATTATTTCGGTTTATTTGCTGTGTAAGTAACGTAAAACTCGAAAATAAAAAGTAAAAAAACGTTTCCACATAGGGACTCAGTTCCAAGGCCCACGTATTAACGTTCTGTGGTCTTTTCGCTGCGCCAACCGCTACCTGGAAACTGTGTTAATGTACATGGCTCATGCCTCACCCGACCCGCACAAAGAATGCTTTTTGTTTTCTAAACGCTTGGCCATCTGGAGCTCCCAATTGTGTCATCTTTATTTCCGGCTATATGCAATAAATTTGGACGAAATCGTTGGTGACAAGTGTGCCCTTGTGAGTCGAGACTTCGCCCAGCAAACACTTACATTTTGCAACATACGTTGTTTTTAAAGTATTTCACTGATGTACAGTGAAGAGCCAAAATATTATGACCGCCTGCTTAATAGCCTGTTTGTCTTTGGAACGAAATGCATCACTGAGTCTGCGTATCAAGCATCCGACAGTTTGATTGTAGATTTGTGGGGTTATGTGGCATTAAATGTCTACGCACAGATCTAGTAATTTGCGAAAATAACGTGCCGCTGATTTGCGTACGCCATCACGGTGCCCGATAGCGACCCAGATGAGTTCCATAGGATTTGCATCAGTCGAATTTGGTCACCGAAACATCAACGTGAGTTCACTATAATGGTTCTCAAACCACAGAAGCACGGTTCTGGTAGCGAGACACGGACAATTATACTGCTGAAAGGTGACATCGCCTTCGGGCAAGACATCAAGCATGAACGGATGCCCGTAGATCGCAGCTGTCAGAGTGTTTTCGAATACTACCACAGATCCCACGCAAGCGCAACAGGATGTCTCCCGTGGCATAACACTGATCCCAGCAGCTTGCGTCCGTGGCGCGGTGCACTTTTCGAGGCGCCGTTCACGTCAATTTCGGCGTTTATGGAGACGACCATCTAGTGCAGCAATAATGTGATTCACCCTAAGCGCCGACACGTTTCCACTGACCTACAGACGAATCCCGATGGCCCCGCGTCCACTGCAACCGCAATTGACGATGTCATTGAGACAACATATGAACACGTAGTCATGGTCTGCTGTGGAGCTCCATGTTCAACAGCGTACGATGAACGGTGTGCTTCGAAACACTTGTGCGTGCACCTGCATTGCGCTCTTTCGGCAGAGATGCCACAGATCACCATCTATCCTACTTTACAGAGCAGACAAGCCTCCGAACCCCACGTTCTGCGAAGAGTCCTGGACGTTCAACCATTTAGTACCTACTGGAAGTTTCACTGTCCTTCTTCCTCTTTTCGCAGATACTCACGACAGAAGCAAGTGAACATTCGACCGCTTCGCCATTTTCGAGATACTCGATCACAGGCTCCTCATAACAATAATCTGCCCTTTGTCAAAATCGCTTATCTCAATCTATTTCCCCATTTGCGGCGCATATCTTCTCTAGGGTGATTCCTCGTCCGTGTGCACTCCGCATTCTTTTGTTATCACGTCAAGTGCTCGCTAAGCACAGCGTCGCGATGGACAGTGGTCATAATGCTTTGGCTTATCAGTGATTGTGAGGAAATCAAGTGTATCGAGAACAAAACACCATTCTGCAGACAGAACTAAGTAACATTTATTCAGGTATTGGCGTTTAATTCTTCTCTTCGCGAGCATTTCCTATGCTGTACTCTCCACTACACCCACATATGAAGGCTTCACAGTTACTTTGACGACAAACCTTACGAGATGTTACCAGTGTTGTTAGCAGAAATGATATGCCTATTTCGATATATATTTTAGAGCCTCCTACTTACGGCAGCGACGGGCATACAATCCTATGACTAAAGGTTTCTGGAACAGAAGAAGCGATGTAACTAATTTATCATCTTTTCTTCACTTTACAACGTTTTCAGAATGCTTTTAAGCATGAGGAATTATGAAAACGGTTCCGTAACAAGAAGAGCAGAACGAAATTCATACGTCACATATGATTCAAATTAACACACATAAAATATTAGTTTTTGACAACACGAGCAAATTGCCGATGACAAGCTGGCAAAGCATGACACACAAAAAAAAGATTTCGAAATGAAGGAAAGCTGTAAGTCATTTTATTTAATAACACGATTTAATGACGACAGTTGTGTGAAAGTGCTTGTATTTCATAAAGACTTTTAGCATGAGAGCGAAGAACCTAAGTAGTAGGAAGATGGGGTTACTACCCCAATTTTAATATCAAATCGACACCCAAATTAATTAAACGGATAAATTAATCACCTCTCCATTCACCCCCCCCCCCACCCCGCCCGCCCCTGACCATGTCCACCCCCACCTCTGACCACGTCCATCCCCACCCCTCGATGACGTCATGCGTTTCTCTCAAGCTGCAAGTGGACCCCAGCACCCTCTCCCTTTCCCACACTCCCCCACCCTCAACCTACCCTAATCAAACGAATTTCGAATTTTGGCGGGAATTTCGAATTTTTGTGGGAATTTCTTTGTCCCACGGCAGTGCTGACGTCCCACACCACCTCCACCCAGGAATAGGCAGGAAATTAAAATTGGCGATACTCTTTCTGCGACTCAAACTCTGGTCCTCCTGGAAGGAAAGGCCAAGTGCATCCCCCTAACGCAATTACACCACCAGAGGGGTTACAATTGATAGGAAATTAAGAATGGCAGTGCATACAACACATGGAGACTGTCCAGATGCAGGAGAGGAATCGTAGGTTAGTGTACTTTATTTATTTTGGTCGGGAAAATGAAGTAAAGGTAGCTCCTAATTACGAAATTAATCATAAACATTTGGCCTAATTACACACCCTGCAACCCCTAAAATCTCAATACAGCTCAAAAACTGACGGTACCGTGCAACTGGTGTTATCCTGCTGCAAGAAAATTTCGCAATACCATAGTAAACTAGGGACAGATAAACTCAAACTTTACCCTTCACCTTCCGCAGCTCGTGGTCGTGCGGTAGCGTTCTCGCTAGGAGACTGATGATCACAGACTGTTAAGTCCCATAGTGCTCAGAGCCATTTTAACCAATCTACCCTTCACCTATAAGGTGGCGGGAAAAACGCAGGAGTGTAAGGTACTATCTTTATTCTTTTTGGCTGGAAATATCGTCAGCTGAGGAGATGCTGGAGTTTGACGTTACAGTTCGCGACAGACACCTGCTCAAAAATCACCCTGCAACCCAGTTAACGAAAGCCAATACACGCTACTGATGCAAAAAATGCATCACAGTTCTAATTACACTTCGTAATTGCCGTGAAACAACTAGCACTCGTAGTAAACGGGTCATAATGCAACACATGTACTGGGGAAAATCGTCGTTGTTGTATGCCTGACGTTGAACAAATATATCCTCCATTGAAGTACTAAGAGTGTTGCATTCTGCACTGCTAATACTTTGGAAACGGTATGGCTTTAACTGTATAACATTTTTAGGTGCAAAAGTGTGTAATTATCGGAGTGTGCATTTACACTCTATGATCATTCTTCTCATGCCAGTACCTTCCTGGTACTGACTCTGGACAAGGGAATAATACTTCAGAAGCGTTCTACCGTGTCCATGACTGGCGTTGAAAGTAAGGAACAACAGTTAAAATTCCTTAAACTGATCTCGTTATTAACTGTGGTGTGTATTGGACTACATCGTCCCATATCAACGGTGTCTTTGTGTGTGAGAAATCTTATGGGACTCAACTACTAAGGTCATCAGTCCCTAAGCTTACACACTACTTAACATAAATTATCCTAAGGATAAACACACACACCCATGCCCGAGGGAGGACTCGAACCTCAGCCGGGACCAGCCGCACAGTCCGGGACTGCACCCTCTGAAACGTCCCCTTTGAACAGTTATAAAAGACAGTGCTTAATCTGACACACAATATTTTTAGCGCAACGCAATCTGACTTTCAATAATCCCTACAAAAGAATGGCCCTGACTAACATTAACCTATACCTTTCACAAATCACTTACCTCACAAAAAATCTTCGTTACTCGAACTACTGCAATACAGCGAGCACCACTACTGCCAGCTAAATAAAAGATTCTAACTACGGAAGGCACTAACTACTGATAGGTATAGTTAGCAAATGAAAGATTTTAATAGAGAACAAACAGTGTATTTACCTTAATAGTCAAAATATATATGATAGTTCATGACATCCAGTCTTACAAATTACAAAACTCCGCCATCTCTCTCCCCACGTCCACCACTGCTGGCGGCTCACCTCCAACTGCGCAATGCTACGCGCTGTTAGCATCCAGCTGCCGCTGCCCAACACTACAATGGCAGACAACAATGCAAACTAAACACAGACTGCGCATGGCACAGCCAGTGATTTTTATACAGAGCGCTACGTGGCGGCGGCGTTACCAATAAAAAAAATCTGAACAGCTTACTTACACCCCTTAGACCGCTCGGCTAATCCCACGCGGCAACGGTGTCTTTCCCACCCGATTATCCACTGGGTTCGCTGTTGATTACTGCATAATGATTGACTAAAACCACTCGGTTGAGATGGAGGGAGCCTTATCGGAACACTGGATATCTGTTGCTTATCGCTGTGGAGCATGGGATTAAATGTAGAGTTGTATGGAAGCGTTCCTCAGTGATGCAGACTCGTCCTGTTTCCATATGCAGCGATGCCCTTCACTTCTTTTCACTTTTTTAGGTATTTTTATCACCAATAAGGTAACAATACGTCCTTTTATTTGCACTTTCTTGTGCTTGTTGTGAACAGCTCTTTCCAGCGATGGTCAACACTGGAACAGTAATCATGTACATGACTCCAAAATGAAGGAACAATGCTTTTCGAAGTGGCACACCGAGACATTCCTACCCTGTCGATGGGGAAGATGACATTAACTGTACAGGTAATCGCCTTCCAATAGCTGTTGGAAGCGCTCTACAATACCCCAAACTCATCCAGTTTCCATATATTGCGATGTCTTCCACATTGTTATTAATGAGAAACATCGCCTCTGTGTTTCAACTCTACCAGTCTGTGTTGTGGTAGCTGTATAGTTTACGCCAAGCGATGTTCAGCTTTATGTGAGAGCCAACAGATCGAGACGGGTTAATGTTGGTTAGCAGCAGCTGACACAGACTTCTAAGTCATGGCGGTGTACACTCATTGGATGTGTTACAAACGAAAGTACAATGTATCAAGCAGTAATAGAGGAACCCTCTCGTGTGATTGACAGTCTGTTGGATATGGTCCTCCTGCAGTACAGGTGATGAAACTTTACACTGGTCTATGGAAGCGACTTTGATCAATGCTCCAATGAACCAATATCTCTATATTCAATATGATCACAACATATCGTCAATACCGGAAAGCAGACCGTATTTGTTTCAGATATATCAGAAGACAGGAACATGGTAATATCTTTTCGAATTCTCTAACGGACACTGTTGGCAGAGTTCTATAATTCGTAGGTTTCCTCTGTTCGATGGTACAAAATACCGAGTTTGGAGAGAATGTTTGGGTGATAAACATGAATGCACCCTGAAAGACCCAGATGATCTCGTTCTGACTGCTGTACCTGTATGTAATTTGGAGATGTGTCGCAATGCAGTAGCAAAATCCTCTTCCTTCGGCTGTGCTCTGTACGATGTGGAGTCCTCCTAATTTCCCCAACAAGAGACACCACCATTACTGCTCGTACTATCTTTTCTACTGCCTCATGTTGCGTGGGAAAGCTTCGTTTACACGCGCTCCTGTCGCATTAACGCAGCTCGTCCTGTTTCTCCACAAGATGCAGGTCTTAGATTTTGCGCTCTCTGATTTACGTTCAGGCTAGACTTAAATTGGGACGGCCAAATGAACGAAGCTGCAGGGAGGGTGGGTCAGAGACTGAGGAGCAGTTACAAGATGCAGAAGGACTGTCTTAGAAAAACAGCTCTGGGCTTTTTGCTGTATGGGATGCTTAGCATAGGGGTCGAAAAACAAACGTCACCTAAACTTGAAAGGAACTGGAATGCAATGGTTCATATATTGGTTAATAACAAAATTACAGCCTGTTATAAAGTCCCTCACCACAGAGTCCACAGTATACATACGCAACGGTTCCCCGAGCAGACTCGCTTGCTTCAGCTGTAGAGTAGCCGATGGTTAAATTCCATCCGATGTGATACGAATATCATAGCGTCTGCATTGCACTGTCCTGCATACTCAGGGATGAATTGTACGATACATAGCTTCGTTTCTTTACTAATTCTGGGTTTTCTTAATATGTCGTTGAGTGGGAGGAAGGGCACAATCTTTGTGGTTAGGTGCATAAGCTATAAAGAGTTGAAGAAAGTACGTGCAAAGCTCGGATTCACAGAGAGGTGGTGCCACAATAAAAGTAAACAAGATGGATCCTGGCTGCCAGAAGTCATTAGTTTCATTTGAAGCTACGAATGTTACAAGACTGTGATAACACTTGTCATTTTTTTGCAAGTATTAGAAACTGTTACCAGTAATGGTCGACTGGTTCCGTATTAGTTATTCTAAAAGGGAAGTAAATAATATTTGACTGAAGGCAGTTTTCGAGTAGTAGTTCAGGAAGTATTGGAGTTGAACAGCGATTACAGAGTCCTCAAGACTTCAACTGCTGACATATGGATTATTTAATGAACTTTTTAAGTACAGATTGGGAACTTTGTGAGGTAGCCAGCACATGAAGTGCTATGGTATAATCTTTTTAGTAACAAAGTGGCGGTAGCATGCGCCAAACTTTTTTCTCCGATCTTTGTACACAGAAAGAAACGAGAATAAACAGTATTTTCATTGCAGTCCCAAAAATGAAGTCAGGGCTATTATTTCCTTATACCCCATTTGAAATGTTGTTCAAATAATTGAAAACTATTGAGTATAAAAAAGGAAAAATATTGGATACTAACATTTGAAGTAAGACGTATTCCATTTAGTCCGAAAGAGAAGAAATTACAGAAGAAAATAAACAGGGTGGGCCATTGATACTGACCGCGTCAAACATCTCACGAAATAAACATCAAACGAAAAAAACTACAAAGAACGAAACTCGTCTATCTTGAAGGGGCAAACCAGATGACGCTATGGTTGGCCCGCTAGATGGCGCTGTCATAGGTAAAACGGATATCAACTGCGTTTTTTTAAATAGGAACCCCCATTTTTATTACATATTCGTGTAGTACGTAAAGAAATATGACTGTTTTAGTTGGACCACTGTTTTCGCTTTGTGATAGATGGCGCTGTGATAGTCAAAAACGTATAAGTACCTGGTATCAGGTAACATTCCGCCAGTGTGGACGGTATTTGCTTCGTGATACATTCCGTGTTGACATGGGCCGTTTACTAGTTGCGGAAAACGTCGATGTCGTGTTGATGTATGGCTATCGTGATTAAAATGCCCAACGGGCGTGTGCTGTGTATGCTGCTCGGAATCCTGGACGACATCATCCAAGTGTTCAGACCGTTCGCCGGATAGTTACGTTATTTAAGGAAACAGGAAGTGTTCAGCCACATGCGAAGTGTCAACCACGGCCTGCAACAAATGATGATGTCCAAGTAGGTGTTTTGGCTGCTGTCGCGGCTAATACGCACGTCAGTAGCAGACAAATTGCGCGAGAATCGGGAATCTCAAAAACGTCGGTGTTGAGAATGCTACATCGACATCGATTGCACACGTACCATATTTCTATGTAACAGGAATTTCATGGCGACGACTTTGAACGTAGTGTACTTTTCTGCCACTCGGCACATGGGAAATTACGGGACGATGACAGACTGCGAACGGTTGAAAGAAAGGGGAAATTACAGCCGTAATTTTTCTCGAGGGCATGCAGCTTTACTGTATGGTTAAATGATGATGGCGTCCTCTTGGGTAAAATATTCCGGAGGTAAAATAGTCCCCCATTCGGATCTCCGGGCGGGGACTACTCAAGAGGACGTCGTTATCAGGAGAAAGAAAACTGGCGTTCTACGGATCGGAGCGTGGAATGTCAGATCCCTTAATCGGGCAGGTAGGTTAGAAAATTTAAAAAGGGAAATGGATAGGTTAAAGTTAGTTATAGTGGTAATTAGTGAAGTTCGGTGGCGGGAGGAACAAGGTTTTGGTCAGGTGAATACTGGGTTTTAATTACAATATCAAATAAGGATAATGCAGGAGTTGGATTAATAATGAATAAAAAAATATGAGTGCGGGTAAGCTACTACAAACAGCATAGTGAACGCATAATTGTGGCCAAGATAGACACGAAGCCCACGACTACTACAGTTGTACAAGTTTATATACCAACTAGCTCTGCCGATGACGAAGAAATTGAAGAAATGTATGAGAAAATAAAAGAAATTACTCAGATAGTGAAGGGAGACGAAAATTTAATAGTCATGGGTGACTGGAATTCGGAAGTAGGACAAGGAAGAGAAGGAAACGTAGTAGGTGATTATGGATTGGGGCTAACAAATGAAAGAGGAAGCCGCCTGGTTGAATTGTGAACAGAGAACAACTTAATCATAGCTAACACTTGGTTCAAGAATCATAAAAGAAGGTTGTATACATGCAAGGAACATGGAGATACTAATAGGTATCAGATAGAATATACACTCCTGGAAATGGAAAAAAGAACACATTGACACCGGTGTGTCAGACCACCATACTTGCTCCGGACACTGCGAGAGGGCTGTACAAGCAATGATCACACGCACGGCACAGCGGACACACCAGGAACCGTGCTGTTGGCCGTCGAATGGCGCTAGCTGCGCAGCATTTGTGCACCGCCGCCGTCAGTGTCAGCCAGTTTGCCGTGGCATACGGAGCTCCATCGCAGTATTTAACACTGGTAGCATGCCGCGACAGCGTGGACGTGAACCGTATGTGCAGTTGACGGACTTCGAGCGAGGGCGTATAGTGGGCATGCGGGAGGCCGGGTGGACGTACCGCCGAATTGCTCAACACGGGGCGTGAGGTCTCCATAGTACATCGATGTTGTCGCCAGAGGTCGGCGGAAGGTGCACATGCCCGTCGACCTGGGACCGGACCGCAGCGACGCACCGATGCACGCCAAGACCGTAGGATCCTACGCAGTGCCGTAGGGGACCGCACCGCCACTTCCCAGCAAATTAGGGACACTGTTGCTCCTGGGGTATCGGCGAGGACCATTCGCAACCGTCTCCATGAAGCTGGGCTACAGTCCCGCACACCGTTAGGCCGTCTTCCGCTCACGCCCCAACATCGTGCAGCCCGCCTCCAGTAGTGTCGCGACAGGCGGGAATGGAGGGACGAATGGAGACGTGTCGTCTTCAGCGATGAGGGTCGCTTCTGCCTTGGTGCCAATGATGGTCGTACGCGTGTTTGGCGCCGTACAGGTGAACGCCACAATCAGGACTGCATACGACCGAGGCACACAGGGCCAACACCAGGCATCATGGTGTGGGGAGCGATCTCCTACACTAGCCGTACACCTCTGGTGATCGTCGAGGGGACACTGAATAGTGCACGGTACATCCAAACCGTCATCGAACCCATCGTTCTACCATTCCTAGACCGGCAAGGGAACTTGCTGTTCCAACAGGACAATGCACGTCCGCATGTATCCCGTGCCACCCAACGTGCTCTAGAAGGTGTAAGTCAACTACCCTGGCCAGCAAGATCTCCGGAACTGTCCCCCATTGAGTGTGTTTGGGACTGGATGAAGCGTCGTCTCACGCGGTCTGCACGTCCAGCATGAACGCAGGTCCAACTGAGGCGCCAGGTGGAAATGGCATGGCACGCCGTTCCACAGTACTACATCCAGCATCTCTACGATCGTCTCCATGGGAGAATAGCAGCCTGCATTGCTGCAAAAGGTGGATATACACTGTACTAGTGCCGACATTGTGCATGCTCTGTTGCCTGTGTCTGTGTGCCTGTGGTTCTGTCAGTGAGATCATGTGATGTATCTGACCCCAGGATAGTGTCAATAAAGTTTCCCCTTCCTGCGACAATGAATTCACGGTGTTCTTATTTCAATTTCCAGGAGTGTATAATGGTAAGACAGAGATTTAGGAACCAGGTTTTAGATTGTAAGACATTTCCAGGGGCAGATGTGGGCTCTGACCACAATCTATTAGTTATGAACTGCAGATTAAAACTGAAGAAGCTGCAAAAAGGTGGGAATTTAAGGAGATAGGACCTGGATAAACTGACTAAACCAGAGGTTGTACAGAGTTTCAGGGAAAGCATAAGGGAACAATCGACAGGAATGGCGGAAAGAAATACAGTAGAAGAAGAATGGGTAGCTTTGAGGGATGAGGTAGTGAAGGCAGCACAGGATCAAGTAGGTAACATGACGAGGGCTAGTAGAAATCCTTGGGTAACAGAAGAAATATTGAATTTAATTGATGGAAGGAGAAAATATAAAAATGCAGTAAATGAAGCAGGCAAAAAGGAATACAAACGTCTCGAAAATGAGATCGACAGGAAGTGCAAAATGGCTAAGTAGGGATGGCTAGAGGACAAATGTAAGGATGTAGAGGCTTATCTCACTTGGGGTAAGAAAGATACTGCCTACAGGAAAATTAAAGAGACCTTTGGAGAAAAGAGAACCACTTGTATGAATATCAAGAGCTCAGATGGAAACTCAATTCTAAGCAAAGAAGGGAAAGCAGAAAGATGGAAGGAGTATATAGAGGATCTATACAAGGGTGATGTACTTGAGGGCAATACTATGGAAATGGGAGAGGATGTAGATGAAACGGGAGATATGATTTGCGTGAAAAGTTTGACAGACCACTGAAAGACCTGAGTCGAAACAAGCCCCCCGGAGTAGACAACATTCAACATTCCATTGGAACTACTGAGGGCCTCGGGAGAGCCAGTCCTTACAAAACTCTACCATCTGGTGAGCAAGATGTATGAGACAGGCGAAATACCCTCAGACTTCAAGAAGAATATAATAATTCCAATCCCAAAGAAAGCAGGTGTTGACAGATGTGAAAATTACCGAACAATCAGTTTAATAAGTCACAGCTGCAAAATACTAACACGAATTCTTTACAGACGAATGGAAAAAAAAGTAAAAACCGTCCTCGGGGAAGATCAGTTTAGATTCCGTAGAAATGTTGGAACACGTGAGGCAATAGTGACCCTACGACTTATCTTACAAGAAAGATTAAGGAAAGGCAAACCTACGTTTCTAGCATTTGTAGACCTAGAGAAAGCTTTTGACAATGTTGACTGGAATACTCTCCTTCAAATTCTAAAGGTGGCAGGGGTAAAATACAGGGAGCGAAAGGCTATTTAGAATTTGTACAGAAACCAGATGGCAGTTATAAGAGTCGAGGGACATGAAAGGGAAGCAGTGGTTGGGAAGGGAGTGAGACAGGGTTGTCTCTCCCCGATGTCATTCAATCTGTATATTGAGCAAGCAGTAAAGGAAACAAAAGAAAAATTTGGAGTAGGTATTAAAATCCATGGAGAAGAAATAAAAACTTTGATGTTCGCCGATGACATCGTAATTCTGTCAAAGACAGCAAAGGACTTGGAAGAGCAGTTGAACGGAATGGATAGTGTCTTGAAAGGAGGATATAAAATGAACATCAACAAAAGCAAAACGAGGATAATGGAAGGTAGTCGAATTAAGTCAGGTGATGCTGAAGGAATTAGATTAGGAAATGAGACACTTAAAGTAGTAAAGGAGTTTTGCTATTTGGGGAGCAAACTGAAGATGGTCGAAGTAGAGATGATATAAAATGTAGACTGGCAATGGCAAGGAAAGCGTTTCTGAAGAAGGGAAATTTGTTAACAGGGAGTATTGATTTAAGTGTCAGCAAGTCGTTTCTGAAAATATTTGTATGGAGTGTAGCCATGTATGGAAATGAAACATTGACGATAAATAGTTTAGACAAGAAGAGAATAGCAACATTCGAAATATGGTGCTACAGAAGAATGCTGAAGATTAGATGGGTAGATCACATAACTAATGAGGAAGTATTGAATAGGATTGGGGAGAAGAGAAGTTTGTGGCACAACGTGACCAGAAGAAGGGATCGGTTGGTAGGACATGTTTTAAGGCATCAAGTGATCACCAATTTGGTATTGGAGGGCAGCGTGGAGGGTAAAAATCCTAGAGGGAGACCAAGAGATGAGTACAGTAATCAGATTCAGAAGGCTGTAGGTTGCAGTAGGTACTGGGAGATGAAGAAGCTCGCTCAGGATAGAGTAGCATGGAGAGCTGCATCAAAACAGTCTCAGGACTGAAAACCACAACAACATAGACAAGTCCATTCTTCCAATCATAAACCTTCTTCACCTGTCAACTGTACATCGGAAAACATGGCTGTCACCAAAATACGAGGTGCTTAAGTTAATACACAAGCCGTCACCTTCGAAAATCACAGCTGCCTAGACGTCTACCATCCTTTCCCCGTACTCTGCGGCCATGCCTACTTGTTCTTTAGAATCCACAAGGGTTTCCTGTCAGCTCCTCAAAATCTCTAAGCTGGAGGACGTTCATTATACATTAAATGTTTCAGCCAACAAGTGCTGTGTAAGCAGACTGACTGACTTCCTCCCCAGTATAAGCACTGCCATTGGTTCCTTCCCCTCTTTTACTGTTAGTACTTCCCTCTTCACCTTCAAACTGCCTACGAGCACTTCTATTTTTATGGCGGAGACAGTGGCAGTTTTGGAAGCACTTACGTTTGTCTCTAGCACTTCCTTCCCCGAAGATATTGGTAGTATCTGACTCACAAAGCGTTCTTAAAAACATTCAGTACAGTAGATGGAACAAAACAACCAACAGTTATATCTTGGATTGGATATCTGAACATATTCGCAGCACACGCACAGGCCATTTGTTGTGGGTACCTTCCCACTCTGGTATCCTCTATAGTTGATGCATTAGCCAAACAAGCGGCAATCTTAGGCACTGTCCTGGATCTCCACCTTCCTTATACAGACTACTTACGTGAAGTCAAGGATCACGCAAGACAACAATGGCAGGAAATGTGGAACGTTTCTCAACAGACAAAAGGCGGTTATTACGCAGTGCTACAACCTCGGATTCCTTCACAGCCGTGTTTCATGAGGACACGTCTAGACCGATCCACGATTTCTACCATCATAAGACTCTGCTTCAATCATGCCTCTTTCCCACAACATCTACATCGTATCAATGTTTACAGTTCACCAGCATGTGAGTGTGATCCTGAGTCGGA
Source organism: Schistocerca gregaria (assembly GCF_023897955.1). Lineage (NCBI taxonomy): Eukaryota > Metazoa > Arthropoda > Insecta > Orthoptera > Acrididae > Schistocerca > Schistocerca gregaria. The sequence continues at coordinate 173,571,644 of NC_064922.1, read as the reverse complement.
AGCTAATGTCAAACACATCTTATGTATGTGCCCCAAATTTGACCGTGAGCGGTTGGTCTTTCTGAAGACATTGCTGAGTACAGGCTACCATCTTCCTCAATCAGCTTCTTCTCTTTTGTCTACTAAAGACGTTCGTCTATATAAAGTGATAGCTAACTTCATCAAGAGTACTGGTTACAATCTGTATGTTTTAATGGTGTACGTAAATTATAAATATGTCTTGCTGATGAGATATTTCAGAATTGGTGTGAATTGTAAGCCAAGACTCTTTTAATTATTTTCCAATTCAATTCAATTCAAGTTTTAAAACATTATGTACAAAACTGTCTCAGTCAAGCTTTTTATTCTTGTAAATATTCATTTCTGTATTTGTTTATTCAATTATGTGTGCATTGTCACTATGTGTTGCTGATGGCTAAATTGAGTACACAGTCAAAGGCCAAATAAACAAAGAAAAAAAAACTTCCCTCCTCGGTGTCGCTTCCTAGTTATTACATACAGAGGGGTCCAAAAACTTGTATCCACTGTTCAAAAGTCCATAACTGGCAAACTAATTGACGGAGTGTAATAGTTTGTAGTTCCGGCAATCGCCACACAATCGTTGTATTGCGATGTTTTGTTTTGTCAGATGACAGTCGCCAGATAGTCAGTGTTTTATTCGTAGTTGCTCCTAGTTACTCAAGTAAACATGGCTGGCGCAAGGCTTACATTCGATGAAAGGAAAGTTTTGAGTACGAGCCACCGACACGTTTAACGATTCGTCGCATTCGATACAAATTAGAGCCGAAGGCTGCGTTAAAGATGTACACAAACAACGGCCTGGACGACCTGTAACAGTAACAACACCAGCTAACCCCCGTCGTGTGTTACAACAATTTACTCGCTCACTGTAGAAGCCTGTGAGACAATGTGCCTGTGAAACTGGAGTGAGTCGCTCAAGTGTTCGGCGAATTTCGAAGACAGCAAAGTCAAGATTGCTACACGCAATGTACGAGAACGAGCCAGATCGTAGAATGGAGCACTACGCGTGGTTTAGTAACATACTGCGCAACGATGAAGAGTTTGCAGAGATAATTGCGTGGTCTGATGCGGCACAGTTCAGACTCAGTGGAACAGTAAATCGCCACAATTGCATATACTGAGACGCCGAAAATGCGGACGTCCATGTAGACAAAGCAGCGAATTTGCCAGGAGTAAATGTGTGGCGTGGGGCGTCTTACCTAGGGTTGATTGGGCCATTCTTCTTTGACGGCACAGTTACCGGTGAGGTGTACCTTTAGAAGCTTCAGACATCAATTTTACCTGCCATTCGAGATTCCTATGGAGACGGAAGAGTTTACTTTCAACAAGATGGTGTCCCAGCCCACTACCAATCTCGACGAAAATCTACCAGGAAGGTGGATAGGCCGTTGAGGTGCTGTGGAGTATCAACCACGTTCCCCACACCTAACTCCTCGGGACTTTTACCTGTGGGGAACACTAAAGGACGTCGTTTATCGACAAAAGCCACGCACAATGGATGAACTTCGAGAATCCATCGTACATTGATGTGCAAATAACCAACTGAACACGTTGCAGTCAGTAGTTTGTGCTGCAGTTCGGCGGCATAGTTTGTGTGTGAATGTTAATGGTGAACATTTCGCACACAGTTATATCCTTAAGTTGGACTTGAAGCTACACTTTCACCAAAAATGAGACAACTCCGTCAATTAATTTGCAAGTTATGGACTTTTAAACAGTGGATACATTTTCTGGACCCCTCTGTATTATTTTCATCCGGACGTTACGAAAAGATTATACGACAAGGTAAGCTCTTTTGAGTGGTGGAATTCTCCTGAACCCAACAAAACCTGGTTTAACTGAATTCACCAGGAAAGATAGTGGTGAACCGACAAAATGGACTGTGCCTGTCCGTACACAGACTGGATGCAGCTCGTGTAATGTCTGCTGAGGCCCCATTGACAAGGAATTATTATGTGCTTTATACATGGTTTTAGTACGCCCCAAGCTTAATTCAGAAAAGCATAATTTATTGCTATGAAATACCACTCCCTGCATGCTCGCAAATTATATGTTACAAATTACTTACTTCTGAATAAATCAATGTAGATGTTTTCTTTGTCCAAACTTTCCTAGATATATGAAGCTCTTTTTTGCTGTTACTGACAGCTCACACAAATAAGTCATAAAGATAATGTTCGAAGAAGATATGTTCAGTATAACGGAAAGCATAGAAGGGAGCCAAAAATTATACTGGAAAATATAAGACAACGTCCTTATCTTCTTTAGATAGTATTGTTACCCCTTAGTCAAAGGCCTCTACTTTTTGCTCGAATGGGTAAATGTGGGGGAAGGGGGAGCAGCACAGTTATGGTTAGCACCGCGTAACAGAAATCGACGTTACGCCACTGTCCACACGAACGTATTTTCTTTAGAACGGAATCAGCTCGACGAGTTTGACAACGGAACTGGTAAAGCACTGCCTGCGAATTGCAGGCATTCCAGCTAAATTCCCGATCGGGACAAAGCTTTGGCTCGTTACAAATGTGTGTCACCTTTCATATTCTGCTGGAGAATAGACACAAAAAGGAAACAGTCATACAGCATCGGTACCTGCCAAACCAAGAGGGGTAGTTCGAGCCGCGTAATAGGAAAGTGTCTTTTCCTTGGCGCATTGCCGGTTATCTACATTATATGTGTTACTAAATGACTAACACGGTCACGCTCACCAGGTCCCAGCTGCAGGCTGCCTATCAAATAACATCCAAGGGCAACAAAAGTCTGATTTTCAATATTTCAAACAATTATCGAAAGAATATAAAAATTTAAAATGCTGTAATAGTCCACTCATTATGACGTGTAATATTAGGTTAAAAGTTAAGCACAGTAAGACACGTATTACAGTTAGAAACACTGTAAACACATGGAGCAGCGTACCTCCCTGCACGCAGATATCCAGATTATATCCACGCAACATATGAGAAAGAGTGCACTTAGACACTTGCAACAAACTTTACGCCTAATTTCACGTTGAGCCTGCATTAATGTGGTACGTGTGTGTATTTCATGGCAAGATGGAATCACAACTCAGCCTCAACAGGAGTTGGCTCGGTCACGTGACTAGGTGCAGTCACGTTCTAGTTCAAAATGGCGCGCGATGTTACCTCGCAGTGCGAGCAAGAAAAGTGATGGCGGAAAACATCTTCGCCGAAAGCGTCGACAACTTGCAGTTAACGTTATTAATTCTACTGGGAATGACAACGGCATTCATCACGCCAAAGAATCGTCTGATTGCTACCGGAGGACAGACACTTCGGAGGGCGATGAAACTGAAAATATGATAAAATCGGCGTAGATTCAAACGAATTGTCATCCGCGACTGAAACAGTATAGCGATATCATCTGGCACGATAGTGCAGCAGATACAGCCAACGAATCGTCGCGTGCAGCAAAGGTATACTGTATATTCTGTTTCTGTTATTGTTATCAATAGGAACTTCACACTGTGACGCGTACATAAGCGTAGCGTGTGACAGCGAACCACTCGTGAGAGTACTGGACTATACACTGTCTCTCTCCTTCCCCTCCCCTCCCAATCACTCCCCCTCCTCTCCCATCCCCTCCCCAACTCTCCCGTTTCCCCTGCGTTAAGAATACGGTACTGCCATCATGGCCAGGTAACCAGTTTGCTTTACCGAATAATAGAGTGATATGTAATGTTTGTGTTGAGCACGTTAGTCTGATTTCCTTACAAAGTATAAAACATAGTTAAACGAGGCAACGAATCAACAAAAGTTCCTTAGTTTGATTCCACTATAACAATAAAAGCCACGAAATTTTATCATAAAATCGAATTATATAGATACATAACGAAACATTAAGGATATCCTCAGATTTTAACGACATCTTTTACACAAAAAAAAAGTCCGAAATTTTTAAAATATTGTACAGTGTAATTGTTCCTGGATCTACATCTACATCTATATCTACATCTACAAGGATACTCTTCAAATCACATACAAGTGTCTGGCAGAGGGGTCATCGAACCACCTTCACAATTCTCTTTTATTCCAATCTCGTATGGCGCCCAGAAACGATGAACACCTACATCTTCCCGTACGAGCTCTTATTTCCGTTATTTTATCGTGGTGATTGTTCCTCCCTATGTAGGTCGGTATCAACAAAATATTTTCTCATTCGGAGGAGAAAGTTGGTGATTGGAATTTCGTGAGAAGATTCCGTCGCAACCAAAAACGCCTTGCTTTTAACGATCTCCAGCCCAGATCCTGTGTGATTTCTGTGACACTCTCGCCCATGTTTCGCGATAATACAAAACGTGCTGCCTTTCTTTGAACTTTTTCGATATTCTCCGTCAGTTCTATCTGGTAAGGATCCCACACCGCGCAGCATTATTCTAAAAGATGACGGACAAGCGTTGTGTAGGCAGTATCCTTAGTAGGCCTGTTACATTTTCTAAGTATCCTGCCAATAAAACGCAGTCTTTGGTTGGCCTTCCCCACAACATTTTCTATGCGTTCCTTCCAATTTAAGTTGTTCGCAGTTGTAATGCCTGGGTATTTAGTTGAATTTATGGCTTTTATATTAGACTGATTTACCGTGTAACCGAAGTGTAACGAGTTCCTTTTAGTACTCATGTGGATGACATCATACTTTTCGTTATGGATGATGATCTTTATCACATACTATGAATATACAGATATGCAGGGTGTTCAAAAAAGTGTCGGATGCCTTGAGAGGTGGCAGGACTCGCCGAAACAAAACAACAACAAAAATCCAATAAACATCGGTCTGGAAATGCGCACTTTCCGAGATAAACAAGTGTTTATAGGACGGGCTGAGCGACGCTGGACTGCGGATATTAGCACAGTGGGGTTGCATTGGCGCTCCGTCAAATGTGTTGGCAGGGTATTACGATGTCTTACTCACAGCACTCTGCCTACCTGTAGGTGGTCTGCAGTCCAATGTGTGGTTCGAGTCTTGTTGTAGCCCACGTTAGTTTTCGTCGCGTTTGTGCGTCTTATTGTACACAGGGTGCATATATTGGTGTTTCAGCTTCTTCAAAACGCAGATTCACTTATGTTTGCTGTTACTGCACTGTTTGTAAGTTCAAATGGTGTGGTACATTTAGATTTTCTCTCTTAGCAATGGAAGCCTACTACTCGACAAGTGAAATGGCTGTGTTACGACTTCCGCACCACTCGTTAGCAGCAGACACAGTGGCTGCGCCAAAGACTGAGACGGCATGGAGTTTTACAATTATTTATCGAACTTCCTTTACAATTTCTCCCTCGTCGTCGCTGCCCAGCCCTTCGGATCCCTCCGCCTGACTGCTGCTGTGTAGATGCTCCGACAATGCGCGCAACGCTCGCCGCTAATCGCACTCGGGAGCCTCAGGCCACCAGTGCTCCACTGAAGCCAGGATGCCCTGTGGTTGAGATGAACTCGTCGCAGTGAGGTCAGCTGCCGACTCCTGCTGCACCGGCGGCTGGGAAGCCGTCAGTCGCGATGTCCACAAGGTCCCATCACGGACGGACCACGCGCCGTGGGGCCGGGTTGCCGTGAAGTCCGGGCGTCAGTCCCCGGCGGCGCCTGTGACCGAGACTGCGCTGCGGCCGGTCCTGCTGGAAGTTCTCGCTGTAGTTAGTCAGTCATGGTGCCGACCGAACTCGGGCCGTCCCCCAGAGCTGAAGCTGACATCTGGCGGCGAACGGATGACTCCTGCGAGCTGGAACAGACTTCCGGAATCGTCACCTACGAAGATGGAACATTCGGACATGGACCATATCCGCCTTCACATCCGATCTGCTTCCTAATGACTTCTGTCTGTTGCTGTCTGCGCTCCACTATTTACATCCGGCAGGAGGACGTTTTTTACCCTCGGTGGTAGCTTTTTGTTATTACCCCCGCAGTATATTGCAGCGTAACTTAGCGTGCTGGCCTCACTTCTCCTTACTCAGCACTCTCCAGACTTCGCTCAGCGCTCAGTCTGTGTGCGTCCTTGCGTCAGCCTGTTGGTAGAATGCTGCTGTCAGCAAGGCCATCTGTGCATGCCTACTTCGCAACGCCTCGGTCGCCGGAGTGCCTCTGCTTTGCCATTCTCCACTGCGTGAAGCAACGCTTACTACATGTGGCCGCAACATTCTGGTGTGACACTCTGCTATAGTTTAGCAACTGGACGTAGTCTGCGAGCCTGTGGCCTCTACGCTGAAAAATATCCACAGTGCAGAGTGGCCTTTGATAAGCTGTTCGGCAGACTTTCGCAGCGTCTGAGGGATGCAGGTACCCTCGCACCTCTGCAGACTGATAATGGAAGAAGGCCCTGGACAGTGAGCATGCCTGACATGGGGGAAAGCGTGCTACGTTCAGTGGAAAAAAATCCAGTGTGCGTTGATTAGCAGCAGCAGAAGACACGTCTCACTCTATTATGTGGAGGGTACTTCATGAGCATTTCCTGTAGCCATATCATCTACAGCGTGATCAGGTCCTAAGGAGACAGGATCACCATGGAAGTCGGCGGTTTTTTCAATGGCTGTTGCTGAAGTGTTCCACAAATCCACTGTTGACATCCAAGATTTTATTTACCGATGAGGCAGCGTCCACAAGAGATGGTGTTGTGAATTCCCATAACCAGCATGTATGGGTAGATGTACACTCCTGGAAATTGAAATACGAACACCGTGAATTCATTGTCCCAGGAAGGGGAAACTTTATTGACTCATTCCTGGGGTCAGATACATCACATGATCACACTGACAGAACCACAGGCACATAGACACAGGCAACAAAGCATGCACAATGTTGGCACTAGTACAGTGTATATCCACCTTTCGCAGCAATGCAGGCTGCTATTCTCCCATGGAGACGATCGTAGAGATGCTGGATGTAGTCCTGTTTTAACGGCTTGCCATGCCATTTCCAGCTGGCGCCTCAGTTGGACCAGCGTTCGTGCTGGACGTGCAGACCGCGTGAGACGACGCTTCATCCAGTCCCAAACATGCTCAATGGGGGACAGATCCGGAGATCTTGCTGGCCAGGGTAGTTGACTTACACCTTCTAGAGCACGTTGGGTGGCACGGGATACATGCGGACGTGCATTGTCCTGTTGGAACAGCAAGTTCCCTTGCCTGTCTAAGAATGGTAGAACGATGGGTTCGATGACGGTTTGGATGTACCGTGCACTATTCAGTGTCCCCTCGACGATCACCAGAGGTGTACGGCCAGTGTAGGAGATCGCTCCCCACACCATGATGCTGGGTGTTGGCCCTGTGTGCCTCGGTCGTATGCAGTCCTGATTGTGGCGCTCACCTGCACGGCGCCAAACACGCATACGACCATCATTGGCACCAAGGCAGTAGCGACTCTCATCGCTGAAGACGACACGTCTCCATTCGTCCCTCCAATCACGCCTGTCGCGACACCGCTGGAGGCGGGCTACACGATGTTGGGGCGTGAGCGGAAGACGGCCTAACGGAGCGCGGGACCGTAGCCCAGCTTCATGGAGACGGTTGCGAATGGTCCTCGCCGATACCCCAGGAACAACAGTGTCCCTAATTTGCTGGGAAGTGGCGGTGCGGTCCCCTACGGCACTGCGTAGGATCCTACGGTCTTGGCGTGCATCCGTGCGTCGCTGCGGTCCGGTCCCAGGTCGACGGGAACGTGCACCTTCCGCCGACCACTGGCGACAACATCGATGTACTGTGGAGACCTCACGCCCCACGTGTTAAGCAATTCGGCGGTACGTCCACCCGGCCTCCCGCATGCCCACTATACGCCCTCGCTCAAAGTCCGTCAACTGCACATACGGTTCACGTCCACGCTGTCGCGGCATGCTACCAGTGTTAAAGACTGCGATGGAGCTCCGTATGCCACGGCAAACTGGCTGACACTGACGGCGGCGGCGCACAAATGCTGCGCAGCTAGCGCCATTCGACGGCCAACAGGGCGGTTCCTGGTGTGTCCGCTGTGCCGTGCGTGTGATCATTGCTTGTACAGACCTCTCGCAGTGTCCGGAGCAAGTATGGTGGGTCTGACACACCGGTGTCAATGTGTTCTTTTTCCATTTCCAGGAGTGTATATCAACAAGAATTTTCGGAAAGGGGACATCAACACCGATTCTCAATCAACATATAGGCAGGCATACTTGGTGATAGATTGATAGGGCCATATATGCCACCATAAAGGTTAACTTGGACGCATCATCTGGATTTTCTCATTAATGCATTGCCAACCATGCTATCCGGCCACTGTGGCCGAGCGTTCTAGGCGCTTCAGTCCGGAACCGCGCTGCTGCTACGGTCGCATGTTCGAATCCTGCCTCGGGCATGGATGTGTGTGATGTCCTTAGGTTAGTTAGGTTTAAGTTGAGCTAAGTCTAGGGGACTAATGACCTCTGACGTTAAGCCCCATAGTGCTTAGAGTCATTTGAACCAACCGTGCTAGAGACTGGGCCATTCCAGAAACGAATACAAATGTGGTTCATGCATGATGGCGGACCAGCATTTTTTCATCACGATGTGCGCGAACATCTGACGCAGACATTTCAGGACCGCTGGATTGGTTGGGGGGAGAGGGGGGAGGGGCATATCTTGAGCTGGTCGTTCCCCAGACTTCAGTCGCCTAGACATTTGGTCGTGGGGACACTTGAAGGAACTGGTCTAAGCGACACCAATCAATGACGTGAAGGCACTATATAGCGTCGCGCTCCGAATGCGTGCCCGCAGGTACGACAGAACCAGGGTATACTTCAAAGGGTGCATCATTCCTTATGCCAGAGGGGAGAAGGGTGCTTTGTCATGAATGGACACCTCCTACAAACTCGTATTTGTCGCGGAAAGTATCAATTTCGGGACCCATGTTTATTGGAATTATTTTTTCCTGTTTCGATGAGTACTACCACCTCTCGGAGCATTTGACACTCTTTTTTAACTGTATACAGGGTGTTGTAAAAATGTACGGCCAAACTTTCAGGAAACATTTCTCACACACAAGGAAATAAAACATGTTATATGGACATGTGTCCGGAAACGCTTAATTTCCATGTTAAAAATGTTGTGAAGAAATGGCTGGAAAATATTCTCGGCATGTTACAAAATAGCTGTCAGTGAATGAAATTGATGTGGCACTGTCGTTGCACTGGGCCAAAAGCAATCGTTACCGAAACATCGGTTTTATTCTTCCAGCGCAAGTTACTTTCTAACGTTGTGCGGCGTAATACCCAGGAAACTTATGTGGACTAACTGTGGCAGCGGTGCACTACGCACCTAAGGACGGGGAGGCTTAGGATATGGTCCAGAACATTGGCTCAAAGTTTGGCGATCAGTGGCCAAGAACTCAAAACCACCATCTTTCGTCCCCTTGCCTGCCAGTTACTTGCAGTGAAAATGCCTCCCACCACCAGATTACGAGCCGCCTATCTCCACGTCGTGTGCAAAGAAGCGAGCGTTAGCAACCTTGTGAAACGTAAATCAGCCAGTCGTCGCGGAGTTTCTAGACGGTTGCGTCATCTTCGTACCCCCACAGACGCAGATATTTCTTCATCCTTCATCAGCGCAGATATTAGAGCGACTTAAAGTGGTTCTCACGGTCCATACTCGCAATTACGTACAAACACTCATTGGTGCAAAGGCCATCGGCGAGACATTCGGCACTGTATTGTCTTATCAACGTAATTTTTTGATCGTGTAACTTGTCGCCATTTGGCCGGTTTGAGGCGGTTTTTCTCAGCCTTGCTTCTGGCAGAAATCCTCATTTGTGCAGCCAGCTGTAACATGTTCTACAATACCTATCACTTTAAGAGATTTCATGGATTTTCACACCATTAGTCACCCTCAATAAGTGTTCTGTTGATAATAGTTTCTCACAAATTTATTTTGGCCTCTAATGATCTCGGCGCCCACAAACTCTTTACGAATAGGGAACTGTATAAAACTTTAAAAAAAAAGTGCACAATTGAAAGGCAACGTGTGCGAATAGGGGAACCAGTTACAATCTGTCCTCTCATGTAGATTGAGGGCGCTGGTAACCGCGCAGTTGAGCGACCCACAAACCAAATATCATCATCATCATCTCGTGTAGATTGAGAACATTTGTCATAAAAACAAAGCATTCATTTGCGAGTCTTTCGCGCTACAGCTTTGCTTCATAGTTTTTCGGATGGACGAGGAGCAGACGGTAAATACCGCCACGGATTTGTGATTTTATTCGGAATAAGGATAATGCCTCTTAGCTGTACTTAACGAATATCTTAGTCACTCGATTGATGACACGTGCAATTCTGCGGATGGCTCGGAGCAATGGTCACTGCACGGCAAGCAAGCTGTAGATTCAAGCACAAAGGCCTGCGGGGTCTCTTGTTAAACGGGATCAGGTTTTTGAAATAACTGGAGATGGAAGAAATGACAGTGATATATAAATTGCTGTTCACCACACATCATAACGTAGCTTACGAAGTAAAGATGTAGATACAGAAGCTGAAGATGAATCATACAACAGATCTCTTCTCAAGGAGAAGCGTTTGGAGGTTAAAGCGTGACGCACGTCCAAACTACCGCCCTGCTGACCATTTTCCCTCACAAATACAATTCAAAGAAGATTACGGCCTGTATATGCTCAGAAGCATCTTACTCGACTCTATTTAGAGGCGTGGATCAGACAGTGATTTCTCACATTAATTAATCAAGAATAGTCAGGGTGATATGGACGAATAGGAAGGGCCATTGCTCCGACAAGCAACTAGTAAGAGCCCAAGTGCTGCTTGATAATCTGAGCATCAAAAACGTACGAAACTGTAAACAAACAGGTATTTTGAATTAAAATCAGAGAACAAGAGAACACCAGTGTTGAGATAATTAGATAAGTTTATTTTCTTTCGTCCGTCTCAGTTGCACAGATATAACATTCAGCCGTGGTGGTTACCGGTTTCCTGCTGACACACCCATTTTCAAGCCCTACATATGCTATTAACCACAATTATGTTATACGATATGACACTAACTGTAGATGGAGGAAATGACGGTGGTATATAAAGTGCTGACTACTACACACGATAAATGCAAAGTGTTGACAGATGTGAAAATTACCGAACTATCAGTTTAATAAATCACGGCTGCTAAATACTAACACGAATTCTTTACAGACGAATGGAAAAACTGGTAGAAGCCAACCTTGGGAAAGACCACCTTGGATTCCGTAGAAATGTTGCAACACGTCAGGCAATACTGACACTATGACTTATCTTAGAAGGTAGATTAAAGAAAGGCAAACTTACGTTTCCAGCATTTGTAAACTTAGAGAAGAGTTTTGACAATGTTCACTGGAATACTTTCTTTCAAATTCTGAAGGTGGCAGGGGTAAAAAACAGGGAGGGAAAGGCTATTTACAATTTGTACAGAAACTAGATGTCAGTTATAAGAGTCGATGGACATGAAAGGGAAGCAGTGGTTGGGAAGGGAGTGAGACAGGGTTGTAGCCTCTCCCCGATGTTATTCAATCTGTATATTGAGCAAGCAGTAAAGGAAACAAAAGAAAAGTTCGGAGTAGGTGTTAAAATCCATGGAGAAGAAATAAAAACTTTGAGGTTCGCCGATGACATTGTAATTCTGTCAGAGACAGCTAAGGACCTGGAAGAGCAGTTGTACGGAATGGACAGCGTCTTGAAAGGAAGACATAAGATGAACATCAACAAAAGCAAAACGGGGATAATGGAATGTAGTTTAATTAAGTCAGGTGATGCTGAGGAAATTAGATAAGGAAATGAGACACTTAAAGCAGTAGGTTTGGGGAGGAAAGTAACTGATGATGGTCGAAGTAGAGTAGATATCAAATGGAGACTGTGAATGGCAAGGAAAGCGTTTCTGAAGAAGAGAAAAATGTTAACATCGAGTACAGCTTTAAGTGTCCGAAAGTCATTTCTGAAACCATTTGTATGGAGTGTAGCTATGTATGGAAGTGAAACATGGACGATTACTAGAAGAGACAAGGAGAGAATAGAAGCTTTCGAAATGTGGTGCTACAGAAGAATGCTGAATATTAGATGGGTAAATCACTTAACTAAGGAGGAGGTGCTGAATAGAACTGGATAGAAGAGGAATTTGTGGCACAACTTATCCACAACAAGGGATAGGTTGGTAGGACATGCTCTGAGGCATCACCAGTTTAGTATTGGAGGGCAGCGTGGAGGGTAGTAATCGTAACCAAGAGACGAATTTACTAAGCAGGTTGAGAAGGATGTAGGTGGAGATGAAGAAGCTAGTGCAGGATAGAGTAGCATGGAGAGCTGCATCAAACCAGTCTCTGGACTGAAGACAACAACAACAACAAAATGGTTCAAATGGCTCTGAGCACTATGGGACTTAACATCTGAGGTCATCAGCCCCCTACAACTTAGAACTAGTTAAACATAACTAACCTAAGGACATCACACATCCATGCCCGAGGCAGGATTCGAAACTGCGACCGTAGTGGTCGCGCTGTTCCAGACTGAAGCGCCTAGAACCGCTCGGCTACACCGACCGGCACGACAACAACAACAGGACGGCGTATAGAGGGATAGCAAAGTATACCATTTGGCGCCATATTGTATGAATAATCGCAAGCTGTGTGGTTTCAAAATAGGCGTGTCAGCCAGAAAGCGATAACCATTACAGCTGAATTTTATGTATATGCAACTGAGACGGACGAAATAAAAATATTATCCAATTTCCTCAGTACTGAACAGTTGCACATCTACCATCCCGCGGTACCATGCCTCGAATAAACACACTGGCATTGATTAATAGGTTATACAAGTTACTGACATACCATTCTAGGAAAGGCTGCGAAATGATCTGATAGTTATAAAGGAAATCTGTGCTTGAGACGAACAAGAGACAGGACTGCGAACAAAAACCAGAAACGACGGTGTTTGGGGTATCTGTTGTGGTGGAAGCCTACCGCTACGATGCAAAACACTGCTGACCAACAGAGTAAGGAAACACCCCAAATGATCATGCAGACTAATTTAACACAAGGATACTGTCACGCAACGGGAAACTTCTTATTTAAACGGGTATTGATAGCGGTGACCCAATGAAGCATGAAACAAAAGGGTTCCATGCCATTCACATAGACATATTAATGGGAGGGGGTACAGTCTAGCTATGAATGGAGACAAGTGGCCACTGTAACAACTTGATTTGTTATCTTTAAACTTGAGAATTCCCCACTGCTACTCATAAAGAACCACTGACAAACGGGCAAGGGATTGTAACCCTAAAGTATAACCTTGGCACAAGTGGGTGGGGGAGGATGAAACATAGTTACATTAATAACCCACAGACCATGGCCAGTCACTGCATATGTTGTTAGTTCGATGTAGAAAGAATATGGACAGATAAGAGCAGTCACGATAACATTACCAGACTGTGCATTGATGGCAACAAGCTGGTTTCGTGACATTATAGCTGCGTAATTCGCTTCTGAAGGGAGCAAATTAACTTCACCTTTGAATGACGACCACGTGTACGACGATGTCTCATCTAATCAGAACGCACGGAGCGTGAGTAAGGCAGGCAGCGGTTGGAGAATATGATTTTTGTCCTCTTTTGTGCTTATGTTGGGCATCTTTCTTCTGGGAGAAAGGTTAGTATCTCCTGTCCTCGCAAGAAGTCTTAACTCTGCAAACTCCTAACATGAAGTTTTACTCTACCAAAACCAAACAGCCACGTATACTCTTCCATATCTTACAGTGAAGCCTTTACTTCACAAATGCCCAAAGCGAGCTGATTACCCAAGAAAATCCTAAGCTGAAGTGTTCTCCTTCTAGCTGTTCTGGAACTCGGCTGATTTTTGTCAGAGTAGGAACACGCTGGCCAATGTTGGTACAGATTCCGAGTGCCGACCAGTAAAACTCGAATGGAGATGTTAAACAATCTCCCACTCTCGTATATTTTCTCCACAATGAATCAATAGGGCTCTCAGGTGTGGAGGAAAACAGAAAAATCTCTCCAGTAACACGGCAAAATCCTGAAAAGGGTCTGTCCGATGCTTCGCACGAACGCACAGCGAAAAAGAGCGCGCTCTTCCGAAATCAACAATATGAGCCAGTCGGAAAGTTGGATTCTGAAAGTTTAAACCGAACGTTACGCCAAGGAATCGCAACCAAAATTCACACAGCCTGTGGGAAACGACCTAGCCGTTTTTGTTGTTATGGTCTTCAGTCTAGATACTGGTTTGATGCAGCTCTCCATGCTACTCTATCATGTGCAAGGTTCTTCATCTCCCAGTACCTACTGCAACATACATCCTTCTGAATCTGTTTAATGTATTCATCTCTTGGTCTCCCTCTACGATTTTTATCCTCCACGCTGCCCTCCAAAACTAAATTGGTGATCCCTTGATGCAACATACAAACCAGTTTACATCCTGGTGCAAACAGTGGCTCTTTAATACCAGCCATTCCTAGAGCCATACTATAGCATGAGCCAACTGTTACTTCCAGGCTTCTACATGATCAGTTACACCTGTCCTTCCCAATTAACTAAAACCATGAAATACCTTGTACCCACACTCGACTGTATACTAACAGGCAACGCAAACTATTAACTATACAAAAGACGCTGCAATTGACGAAATCTTCAGTCTTCTGACTTATTTGCTGCCGCCCGCCAAAAGGTTCTCTTGTGAAAACCTCCTGGGTTCTGAGTACCACTTGCGCTCTACGTCCTTAATTATTTGCTGGGTGTACTCCAATCTTTGCCCTCCCCTATGGCTGCTACCCTCTACAGCTTCTACAGCTTCTTGCACTATAGAAATTATTCACAGATGTCTTAACACGAGTCTTATCATCCTGTCCCTTCTTCTTGTCAGTGTTTTCCATATATTCTTCTCCTTATCGATTCTACGGAGAACATCCTCATTTCTTACCTCATCAGTCAACCTAATTTTCGACATCCTTCTGTAACACTGCATCTCAGACTCTTCGTTTCTCTTCTTTTCCAGTTTTCCCGCAGTCCACGATTCTTTACCATACAATTCTATGCTCTCAGGAATTTCCTCCTCAAATTACAACCTATGTCTGGTAGTGATGGATTTCTCTTGACCATAAATTCCCTCTCTGACTGTGCTACTCTGCCTTTTTGACCTCTTTGGTTCGTCCGACAGGTGTTATTTTTCTTCAAAAGTAGCAAAAATCCTTAACATCGCCTACACTGTGGTCACCACTTTTGATGTTAAATTTATCGCTAACCTCATTTCTGCTACTCCTGATTACTTTCGTCTTTCTTCGATTTAATAACAATCCATACTCTGTACTCGTTAGCCTATTCATTCTATTCAATACATCCTATAATTCTTCACTTTCACTGAAAATAGAAATGTCATCAACGAATCTCTTCATTGATATCCTTTCAAGCTAAACTATAATCTCACTATGGAATCTTCCTTTTTTTCCATCGTTGCGTCTTCGATGTCTAGATTGGACAGTAGAAGCGAAATACTACATCCCTGTGCTACAGCATTTTCAATCCCAGTACTTTGTTCTCAGTTTTCCTGTCTTATTGTTCTCCTTGGTACTTGTACATTGCTGTGTGTTACCTCTCATTTCCCAGAGTTTATTCCCATTTTCCTGAGAATTTCGAACATGTTAGATAATTCTACATCATCAAACGATTTTCTTTGGAGACATATGTTTTCAAAGTGCTACGATTTTTCTCGAGTCTTGCTTCCAACAGCAATTGCAACGTCAGAACACCCTCTCTGCTGCCTTGATCTTGCCGAACAGAACATAAATTTACTTTCTATTCTTCTGTATAATATCCTAGTCAGTAAGTTGGATGCACCAAGTGTTAAGCTGATTGCCCGATAGTTCTAGCACTTACCTGCTCTTGCTATAATTGGAATCATGTAGATTAGATTTTTCCGAATGTCTAATGGTACTCATTCTACAGACCAATTTTAATAGTCATTCGGTTGTCAATTCCCCAGCGATTTTAGAAATACAGAAGGAGTGTTGTCTATTCCTTTCGCCCTATTTGATTGCAAGAGTTTCAAATCTCTTTTAAACTGTGACACTACTAATGGATCTTTATATTCCGTATCGGCTTCTGTTTCATCTCCAATCACGTCATTGCATAAATCCTAATTTTTCCAGGTAATTGCTCTCTCCTCTGCGTTAATAGTGGAATTCCCATTGCACTCTTGATATGTTCACCCTAGCTCTTAACTTTACAGACAGTTGTTTTGACTTTTCACTATGCTGAATCAGTCCTTCCGACAATCTTCTTTTTTTTCGATTTCCTCCCATTTCTCCTGCAATCGTTTCGCCTTGGCTTGCCTGTACCTTCTGTTAATTTCATTCAAATAAAAATGTTCAAATATGTGTGAATTCCTAAGTGACAAAACTGCTGAGGTCATCAGTCCCTAGACTAACACACTACTTAAACTAACTTATGCTAAGAACAACACACACCCATGCCCAAGGGAGGACTCGAACCTTCGGCGGAAAGGGCCACGCAATCCGTGACATGTCGCCTCTAACCGCGCAGCTTCATTTCATTCATAAATGACCTATACTGCCGGATTCCTGTCTTTACCTGACCATTTTTGTACTTCCTTCTTTCGTCAGCAGTTGAAGTATTTCTTCTATTACCCACGGTTCCTTCGCAGATACCTTCCTCGCAGCTACATTTGTTTGTCCATCTCCTGTGATTGTCATTTTTAGAGATGTCCATTCTTTTTCAACTGAATTGCGTACTGTTGTATTCATCTTTGCAGTATTTACAGACTGAGAAGACATATGCGCTTTATCATTTCTCTCATTCGGCAGTACTTCAGTATCCCATATCATTCCACGCGATTATTCTCTTAAACTGCAATCTACTGTACGTCTTTATCAAATTGTGATCCGAATCTGTATCTGCCCCTGGGTGTGCCTTACTTTCGTATATCTGATTTCAGAATCTTTGTCTGACTATGATGTAACCTAGCTGGCACCTTTCGGTGCCTCGAGGCTTTTTGCAAGTATACCTCCTCCTCTTACGATTTTTGAACAATGTATCCGCAGCTGCTGTGTGAAATTTAATGGAGAACTCAATTAATCTTTCTCCTCTCTCATTCGTACGAACTAGCCGTTATTCTCTTGTAACTGTGTCTTCTATACCTGGCTTTATGATCGCGTTCCATTGCTCCATCATTATTAGAATATGAGTTTCCTTTCCATGCTGAATTACGCATTCAGTAGACTCACCTACCATCTCCACCTCTTCATTTTCGGTAGGATAAAATTACGTATTAATCTATATTGCATAATTTGTGTAAGAGTCAGTAAAGAATGTGTCAAAAATATAGAGAGACTACAATGGAATGGAATAAATAAATAATTAAAGCTTCACTTTTTGATTGTATACGTAAACCATTGGTGCTGCGTTGGTTTGCTGTCGTTCCCATACCTTCAAAATCTTATCCCAACTATCCTTTCTAATATCAATGTGATGTGGATTTAGCTCCACCAAACGTTTAACCCTCTTTCCAAAGTCTCGAACGCATGTTTATAGCCGCGATCTGGACTATCTGGTTCACATTGTCACAAAACTACATGAAAAACCGTGAAAATGCCGGTTACATAATCCAGGAGATGAAGTGTTCCATGCGTTGAGAATCAACGATACGTACACTGATGTCATGCGTGTCGCCAAGCGACTTTCACACCGCTGGCCAGTAAAGAGTATGACGAGGTTCCAATCGTGTGACATACAGGACAATAACACTTTATGTGCCAACAGGAGCGCTCTGTCTTCGAGACAACAGCCATTACTAACGCAATTACTCATCGATATATACGTAGTGCGACATCGAGACGTAATCTATCCATCTCCTATCAGTCTATAACAACAGGAATCCAGTCTAGTCAGTGTCCCCTGACACGGTGTTCTAGGTGACTTTTCCGAACCCAACACTTTTTCCTAAAACTCTCCAGCTCCTTTCCCTTCACCCTTCTTCCTTCCCCTTAAACTGGCAGCGAAAGCCTGGATAAGTAAAACCCTTTTTTTATTTGTGTGTTCTCCAGCCGCAGTTTGGTGGGTAGATTTTTTATCTCTCCAATTACTCATACATTATATTATCTACAGGAAACTGGTACACCTGCCTAATATTGTGTAGGCCCCCCACGAGCACGCAGATGTGCTTCAACACGACATGGCATGGAGTCGACTAATGTCTGAAGTAGTGCTGGAGGGAAATGACACCATGGATGCTGCAGGGCTGTCCATAAATCCGTAAGAGTACGAGGGATGGAAATCTCTTCTGAACAGCACGTTGCAAAGCATCCCAGATACGCTCTATAACATTCCAGTTTGGGGAGTCTGGTGACCAGCGGAAGTACACTCCTGGAAATGGAAAAAAGAAGACATTGACACCGGTGTGTCAGACCCACCATACTTGCTCCGGACACTGCGAGAGGGCTGTACAAGCAATGATCACACGCACGGCACGGCGGACACACCAGGAACCGCGGTGTTGGCCGTCGAATGGCGCTAGCTGCGCAGCATTTGTGCACCGCCGCCGTCAGTGTCAGCCAGTTTGCCGTGGCATACGGAGCTCCATCGCAGTCTTTAACACTGGTAGCATGCCGCGACAGCGTGGACGTGAACCGTATGTGCAGTTGACGGACTTTGAGCGAGGGCGTATAGTGGGCATGCGGGAGGCCGGGTGGACGTACCGCCGAATTTGCTCAACACGTGGGGCGTGGGGTCTCCACAGTACATCGATGTTGTCGCCAGTGGTCGGCGGAAGGTGCACGTGCCCGTCGACCTGGGACCAGACCGCAGCGACGCACTGATGCACGCCAAGACCGTAGCATCCTACGCAGGGCCGCAGGGGACCGCACCACCACTTCCCAGCATATTAGGGACACTGTTGCTCCTGGGGTATCGGCGAGGACCATTCGCAACCGTCTCCATGAAGCTGGGCTACGGTCCCGCACACCGTTAGGCCGGCCTTCCGCTCACGCCCCAACATCGTGCAGCCCGCCTCCACTGGTGTCGCTACAGGCGTGAATGGAGGGACGAATGGAGACGTGTCGTCTTTAGCGATGAGAGTCGCTTCTGCCTTGGTGCCAATGATGGTGGTATGCGTGTTTGGCGCCGTGCAGGTGAGCGCCACAATCAGGACTGCATACAGGGCCAACACCCGGCATCATGGTGTGGGGAGTGATCTCCTACACTGGCCGTACACCTCTGGTGATCGTCGAGGGGACACTGAATAGTGCACGGTACATCCAAACCGTCATCGAACCCATCGTTCTACCATTCCTAGACCGGCAAGGGAACTTGCTGTTCCAA
This sequence comes from Schistocerca gregaria, assembly GCF_023897955.1. Taxonomy (NCBI): domain Eukaryota; kingdom Metazoa; phylum Arthropoda; class Insecta; order Orthoptera; family Acrididae; genus Schistocerca; species Schistocerca gregaria. Next base: position 173,552,310 of record NC_064922.1, on the reverse strand, counting down.
CAAGACAATGCACGTCCGCATGTATCCCGTGCCACCCAACGTGCTCTAGAATGTGTAAGTCAACTACCCTGGCCAGCAAGATCTCCGGATCTGTCCCCCATTGAGCATGTTTGGGACTAGATGAAGCGTCGTCTCACGCGGTCTGCACGTCCAGCACGAACGCTGGTCCAGCTGAGCCGCCAGGTGGAAATGGCATGGCAAGCCGTTCCACAGGACTACATCCAGCATCTCTACGATCGTCTCCATGGGAGAATAGCAGCCTGCATTGCTGCGAAAAGTGGATATACACTGTACTAGTACCGACATTGTGCATGCTCTGTTGCCTGTGTCTATGTGCCTGTGGTTCTGTCAGTGTGATCATGTGATGTATCTGACCCCAGGAATGTGTCAATAAAGATTCCCCTTCCTGGGACAATGAATTCACGGTGTTCTTATTTCCAGGAGCGTATTTAAAGTGAGAAGAATGTTCTTGGGACCATTCCGTAACAATTCTAGACGTATAGGGCGTCGCATTGTCCTGCTGGAATAGCACAAGTCTGTCGGAATGCACAATGGACATGAATTGATGCATGTGATCCGAGAGGATGCTTACCTATACGTTACCTGTCAGAGTCCCATCTATACGTATCAAGGATCCCATATCACTCTTGCTGAACACGCCCCACACCATTGCAGAGCCTCCACCAGCTTGAAACGTCGCCTGCTGACGTGTAGGGTCCACGGATTCATGAGGTTGTCTCTATACTCGTACATGTCCATCCGCTAGATGCAATTTGAAACGGGACTCGTCCGACCAGACAACACGTTTCCAGTCATCAACAGTCCAATGTCGCTGTTGACTGGCCCAGGCGACGCGTAAATCTTTCTGTCGTGCTGCCACGAGTGGGCCTTCGGCTCCTAAAACCCATATCTATGATATTTCGTTGAATGGTTCCCCCCGGTGATACTTGTTGATGGTCCAGCATTAAAATCTGCAGCAATTCGCGGAAGGGTTGCACTTCTGTCACGTTGAACGATTCTCTTCAGTCGTCGTTGGTCCCGTTCTTGCGGGATCTTTTCCCGGACGCAGTAGTGTTGGAGATTTGATGTTTTAGCAGACTCCTGATACTCACGGTACACTCGTGAAATGGTCGTACGGGAAAATCGCCACTTCATCGCTACCTCGAAGATGCTTTGTCCCATCGCTTGTAAGGTGTCAGGCAAATCCAACACCTTACATGAAAACACTGACATGATAAGCAAATCCAGTAGTATGTCACATAGCTCCGAATAAATTCTGACATTAAATTAACCAAAGTAATACGAGTAACGAGTGAGCAAATGGAATACCACAGACTAACACAAGAATGCCTAAATGCATGTCGTACCTTCCCACCGTGAGGCAGACGCAGTTCAGAGGGGAGAAACGAGGACAGAAGCCGAGAGCAGAACCGTGTTAAGCTAGAAGGCCCTACGATAAGGGACGTCACCAGCCTTCCTCTAAGACTACCACCCGCACGTTTTAGCGTGAGAGTTTTTTGCATCCCTGTTACGTCAAGGACCACCCCCCAGCCCATGTTAAAAGCTAGAGCCCTCCGGAAGAACAGTATAGATCTTACGATAACGATAAAAGGACCACAACAGCTGCAGGTTTTAGCGTGAGACTTTTTCGCGTCTCTGTTACGTTGCAAACTTTAAAAACATTGCCCCACCACGAAAAGTATAACGTTTCCCATTGGATAGACAGAATTTTTGTAGGCGGAGCGTAAGGTTAACATTGAGACCCTGATTGGTCAGATGAAAGCACAGCCAGATAGCTTTTTTAAACTAACTTCGGTAAATTGTAGTAAGGAGACGTGGAGAGTTAGTTCCGAGACGGCGGGCTGGATGGCTGCTGCGCCGGCCGCTGCCGCCCTGACGCTGCTTAGACACCGACAAGGTAATGAACGCACGCGATGCCGCATTTTTGAGCGCATAAGGCTTCACTCAGAACTGCAGAAGTCTCATCTGTTACACCCCTTTTTTCCGTAAAACTAATGGTGATCGTTAATTAAAACTCATGGTGTTCACATTTGCCACTTGAAGAACAGATCTGAAACGCGATGATTTTTCTTTTATATAGTTATTGAGAAGCCACATCAGCCACTGTAATTTACGACAAGTTAGATAAGTTATTAAAGATAATTGAGGGTCACTGTAGACCATTTTGATAGTTTTCTCTTTTGTGAAACTTAAATTAAACCTAGATTATAGATGTGATATGGCATAGGTCATCCTTCGATCGATTGTAGAACTTGGAAACCCATTTAGGGAATATTCGTTCACATTTTTGTTGAACGCTGTTGGTTTTTACCATCCTGTATTAAAACATTTCCTTTTATCAATAGTGCAATTTATAAACGATGTTTTGTGATTAGAATAAATTTCCAATGGTAAACTTAACTGCTTTTTCGACGTTATTTTACCAGCTAACTAAAAATAGGAAAGCCTTGAACCCTTTCCACTATATTTAGTTAGAATTAAGATTCTTTTACAGGGAGTGCAGTGGAGCTGACGCTGAGATCATTTAGTATTTGGTTATATCATCGCTAGTCTCACTGAACTCTTCTGAATTCTACATGTCATGTGTGGTCTGGCGTCTCCTTACCAGCAACAGGTCCCAGGTTCAAACTAGTTCCCTAAGAAACACGCTCAGAGCGTCGTTGCGCGAAAGTGGTAGGGAGACACGATATAGTACAAACAGACACCACCATGAATGTTTAGAAAATGGCGACCCTGCCAGGATGGTAAAATACCATGATTGAAGGTCGACCACATGCCTAATTAGGTCAGAAAAATATCCTGCTAAAAGAAAATTTTTTTCTAAAATTATACACAGTCAAAAACAGTAGCTGCATCGATAGATAGTAAAAGTATTAAACAGAAATTAGTGTATCAGAGACAATAGCATAATTTAGTTATGAATTTTGAAAATTGTTAGAATTAAGTTTTCTCTCCAATGCAAGCGCGCAGGTGGTGGATACATCGTTGACAAGTTGGTTCTTACCCAACAAGTAAGTGAATGGATTGTCAGTCTTGGTAGTGTCAAGTCGTGTGAACAAAAAGTTTATGAAACGTGTGAGATCGTATGAGCGCATGTTGACGCGAAGTAGGGCACTTGAATTGCTTTTAAAACAGAAAATAAGGGATACGGAAAGATTAGCAATGGCAGATCGAGAACTTGACCGAATTGAGGTAGAGACCCAGCATAAAAATGTACAGAGAATAGAGGACAGTACAACAGACGATGCAGTAGCGCGAGAAATAGGACAGATAACGCATCATAACGAGGATAATGTACGCCAAGGCACAGAAAACCTAGGTCAGCATACAACAGAGCAGGAAAATAAAGACACAGTCGATGAGGATTTTAACTTGCGTCTTGAATACGTAGAACCCATGGTACATGTAATCAGAGCTCCCTCACCACAGAGTACAAGGAATGCGAGTAGAAACGTGTCACAACACAGTTCAATGCAATCGGTTGCGAACCAACACTTGGGCGAAAACACAGAGCGTAGGACGTCGGAACAAAACGCAATAGGACCTACCAATCTGGCAGAATTATTACAACAAATTACGGAAACCATGACAAGGCAGAATAAAGAAATTGCGAACCAAATTCAAATGCAGAATGCAGAAACCACGAGACAAATGCGTGAGATTAAAGAACAAAACAAAAAAATTCAGTTACACCTAAGTCGTATTAAAGACGAGGCAAAAGAATCTCGAGAAGTGATAGGAAACTTAATAATAGGTCACAATCAATTGAGAACAGACATTGACAAGGTACAAGCGGACGTACAAACATTGCGTAATGACACTGAGGACGAGATGAAAACATTACGTAACAACATCCAGGGAGAAGTCAAGAAACTAAAGAAACAGATAAACGTAATTACTAGACAAGCAGCAGGTACAGCGCGTGAAATTGTTGAAAAAAGTGTGTTGCATAAACGTATCACAAGAGCAGCGCTGAAAAGATATGATAACCGCATAGTTAAAATAGAAGCGCAAACGAAGCAACAGGTCCCAGGTTCAAACTAGTTCCCTAAAAAACACGCTCAGAGCGTCGTTGCGCGAAAGTGGTAGGGAGACACGATATAGTACAAACAGACACCACCATGAATGTTTAGACGCTCTTGTGCCAACTATAACGTTACAGCTTAAATCTTGATAACGTGCCATTGTAGCAGCAGTAACCGATGTAACAAGTGCACCAGACGCTTGTAGTCTTATATAGGCGATGCCGACCGCAGCACCGTAGTCTGCCTGTTTACATATATCCGCATTTGAATACGCCTGCCTGTACCAGTTTCTTTGACGCTTCAGTGACTCTACCTATACATAACTACACATATACAAATCAAAGTCCCGACCACAGATACTTTTCATATTACTGGCAAAATCCAGGAACTACTGTAGAGATTTTGGTAATAGATGCCCAAATTCAGAAGGAAGTTTTCTGAGCACAGGAGATAGCGTTGTCGGGAGGCAACTCCGAACTACTGCCGACTTCCTAAACGACCAGCAATGAGTTAATGTTTATCGGATGTAAAGAAAAATGCCGGGCTGGCGCTGAAGTCAGGGGCTTTCAACAGCGGAAGAGTTCGTTTTCGCAATTACAAGAAGGATGAGAACTTTGATTCACCTCCAGAAACGAAAGTCACCACCCAGCACCAGCAGGGCCTTTACGTTTGCATCACGTAATGTTGGCAGGAAGATGCAAGGACAACCAAGAGTCCTTACAAGGTTTGCTACAAGAACTGGAACTAGACACAGATAACATGTCAGTAAAAAACATGACAACAGAATTCGTGACTCGTGACATTTATTTAGAGAATTACTAACGACAAAACAGGCAATATCCGTATGATTCACACTGACAAGACTGAAACAATCATCCTGGAAGAAGCCATATCTGTAGTAACGATCATTATCATGATAATCGACAAAAATTACGCTATGAAAACGAGCACAGACACTACCACAGTAATCAGAACAACTACAGGCACAACTCGTATTCTATCTAGTACAATTCTAGTAGATCAAGCACACAGAACTTATGGCAAAACAGGAATTATGGTGACTGTCAGAAAAATGTGCTATATTATGAAAACAATAGCAGACAACAACACAATCAACACTGGAAAAACTCTAGTACATCAAGCCCTCCGCTACACGTTGAGATACTGTACCTGAAGTGAGACCACCAAACCCAGCCAACAATCAGCAGCGTGGGAAAAACACACATCAGTGGCTCGCAGCACTGGCAGCTGACGTCATTGTAGACAGGACTGAAAACATTGATGCCGAAACAGTTTCATACGTCTTGAAGACATAAAGACATATTTTATTGTAGGAATCAAATAATACACAAAATGCTATCGCCCATCCAATGAACAAGTTCCTCTAAATAACATCACTTTGTTTGCTCTTCTTGCCCCATATTCGTGGTTGGTGAAATTGCATTCAACAGATGTACAAAAACGACTAACTATTCTACATTACCTTTAACCAAAATCAAACTCCAAGGTGCTATTTCAGGCAAATGTGTTGATATACAACATAAAACTTGTTTGGATTTCACATAACAAGGCCATAAATTTGCTATGACTTTCTCAACTGTATCATCTTTGTTGACAGAAAATATATTGTGAGTAAATTTCTTAAATGAACACAAAGCATATTTAAACTTTAATGGCCTCAGAAGCTGAAATCAAGTACACTATCATGAAATTTGAAGACTGGATCTGAAGGAAAGATGAGGAGGGAATCGCCTCTCCATTTTGACACGCCATGTGAGACATTCTGAATTCTTTTATGATAACATACATTGTTTATATATTTATTGTGATCACACTGATCAGAAAGGAGTTATATACAGGTTGATTCAAGAGAAAATAGACGAAGTAGAGCACAGCACTGAGACAGATAGGAGAAATCTTTTTGACATTTTGACTTCACATTCAATTGTTTTTACTCACCATACAGGAACTATAAAAGGCTTTCAATAGACATTTCACATCAAGGATCACTTGCAAGTTTTGTCTTAAGCCATATGTTATTCCTGCATACTACAGGAAGTAAGTTGAAATTAAGTCTATGCTACAGCTAGGTGTCATAGAACTGGCTCTTAGTACGTACAGTAGCTCACTGCACATAGTAGAGAAAAAAAAGATGTATCAATCAAACTTGTATTAGATTCAAGACAAATGAATAATGTTATCTAACTTGACACAGATAGAGCTCTAATCTTAGATGAATTACTTTAAGACTTTTATGGTATACAAGTTCTATCCTTGGTCGACAAGAGAGCAAGTCTCTGGCAAATAAAATTATACCCAAGAGTGTAGAAAGTATACTGCGTTTCTCTGTTTTGGGATGTGCCATCAGTCTTACAAATTGCCGTTTGGCCTTAACATTGCCTCTGTTGCCCTCATTCGCAGTTTAAACTCCATATCATCCAAATACTTGAAGCGACACATTACTTCATGGCTTCCTCATACCTGAAAAATCTTGATCGTAACATAGCCATGTTTTTAATAGTTTGCTACAGATTTTTGAAGATTGAGGAGTTGCTGTCAATCAGGAAAAATCAGAATTTGGCAAGACCAGATTAAAGTTCCTAGGACACATCATCCTGTGTGGCAATCAGAGACATTCCAGTTCCTACTACCAAATGACAGTGTTGTAGCTTCCTTAGTTTAATAAACTTTTATCGTCATTTCTTGAGTATGAAAATTCTTGCCATTCCAAAACTTGTTCTCTTACTGGTAAAAGCATAATATTGCATCTAGATGAAGAGGAGTAAGTAGAGTACCTAAGTTTAAAGGATTCACTTCTGAATGATCCAATTCTTGCACATCAAGACCTGTATTGAGATTTTTGTTTTGCTGTACATTCATCAAAGCTCATCTATTCCAGAAATATGAGGAAAATGGTACCATTGTGCAAAGAAGTATAGCTTTTGCTAGCCACGTTCTAACGAAATCAGAAAGAAATTATTCGGTTACTGAACTAGAAGCTCTGACAATCATTTGGGCATTTGGACATTTTCCAAATTTGTTTTTTTCTTGTTAGGGGAACACATTAAATTTTGCAGAGACCATTGTACACTACAGTTTGTAATAACTTCAAAACTGAATCATAACAGATCAAAAATTTGGGCCATGTAACTTCCTGGCATTCCTTATACTGCGGATCATATTCCTGGCTCACCAAATGTTATCGCTGACATTTAATCACTTGCACTCATTAGCTGAGAAAAAAGTAATATAGAAACGAATCTTGAAAAAAACTTTAGTATATATTGTATTCACAGAAAGTTGCCTTTGAGAACATTATTGCTTTCTCTTTAAAATGTTTTGCACAGGGATAGGGTAAAAATCCTGTCTGGAGAGACTTGAAAAAGAAGTAGCATGTCAAAACAAACATGGAAATAAGACAGCATTACCTTGTACACAAGAATATCCACTTCTACCAATGTATTATCAACGACTCACTTTGGGTCTTATGTATAAGTGATGATTTCATAAACAAACTCATTTGGTACATGGATCTCACTTGCGCTGTTTGCACCAGTTAAGTGTTTCAACAAACTCCGTTCAAATTGTTCCTTCAGTGACATGGGAAAGATAATCAGAAAAGTTTTATCTGTATGCAAATAGTGTCAAAGAGCAGAGCCATCTACTGTTACCCACTGTGGTCCATTATTTCGCATCATTCCGACAAAGTTAAAGGAATTAGTAGTTGCACATTTTCTAGGGTCACTTATAAGAAATCAGAATGAATTTTTTACATAGTTTGTTCCCATAGAGTTAACTTCTAAATTTGTCTCACTCAGACAGTTATGAAGAGCAAACCCAACAACTGTGGCACATGCATTTGTAAAGTATTTCCTACATGAAGTACGGCAAGTTGACAAGGAAATTTCGGACAATGGACCCCAGTTTCGGTCAGATGCCTGGGGAAGAATTTCAAGAAATCACGAAATTGAATACATGTTCTTCTCTCTCTCTTCACCACAGGCTAATCATTCTGAGCGCCTCATCTGAGAAATCAAACTTTACAGATTATAGTGTCACCAATAACATCACAATTGAGATAAGAACATAATTATGTTTCAGAGCATTAAATGCATAAACGAACTGGAGAATGATTCTGCTTAATTCTCTCTCTTACTTATTCTTAAGAACGAACAGTCACTGGACTGAATCAGACAACTTGTACAATTTCATAATTCACACAAACTACATCATAAAGAGCTAACAAACTTAGCAATAAGTAACATAAAGAAAGCTGCAGAGCGAAGGAAGATGTCATAACACACTAAGAAAAATGTCAAAAAGCTCTACATTTAACAGGAAGCATTCGTCAAATTCCGTTCTTTACCTCACAAAATAAGAAACTGTCGTAAGTTTTGCTTGGTGTGTCCTTACAGAATCCGTCGAATAGCACATGACAACGCGGCAGAAGTGGAAATAATACATACTACAAAGAGTAAAAGAGTCCATCACATAACACATATCAAACAATTTGTGGAATAGCGACTTTTGTATTTTGCTCAGGTATTACCATCATGAAAACTACTTCGAGTCGTTAGTGGTATGGCATACATGTTATACATATTATGTTCTGTATGCTATATATGACATATGAGAGCATTATATTATTGAAGAATGTGCATTTTTTCGGTTTTTTTCTTTTGTAATTAACTACATCTCTTTGTCCTTGGGTCAGATTATGACAAATATGGTGGTGTACATATGTTAAAACGAATTAGGGTATTAGGCATATATTTCAGATTTGTGACACATATCAGCAGGTGGGAATGCACTGTTGAATGAAAAGTTTTTTTCACTACTGTATGGTAGCACTAGATAGAGATGGAAAACATGAATGAGAACACTATTCATTGAAATACTGAAATATTTTTATGGAAAAATGAGTATTTTAGTGAACAATATACAACCAATCCTTAACGCCTTTTTTCAATTTGTTAATATTTTTAGCACTTATTAATTTTCTTGCATTTGTTAGGGTAATATTGTGATATGTATATAATTTTGTTGCATAATAAGACTATTGCTTAACATGGCAATTTCCATATGATAACTTTACCATTACACTAATATCGGTCCACCAATGCACCTTTTCACACTGACTTCATACTGGCATTTTGTGAGGTATAAGAGACCGCATTAAATGCATTTGCATGTTGCATATGTATTTGCATATTTGACTCCTTTTCACCGATTATTGCATATTTTAACTAAAAACTAGTGACGATGCATAACATTTTCGCTCTATGTTTACAATATTTTAAAAATTTTGATAGGCGGTAACTGGCTCGATCTCATTTTGATGTCTCACAGATTTACCGCGACCTAGGACTACGTGCAATCACTAAACGAGAGCCAACTGCTTAGCGAAAACATTACAGAAGAGGAACAGAAACGGGCGCCCAGGTTACTCCCCTCCGTTGTCATACCGTACTCGTCGGCAACAATTAAATTAAACTACATAATCTTTTAGTCGCACGTTCATTGATTCACTTTAGCTTTCTTTTTATATGTACACAGTTGAAAGGGTTTACAATGGGTAGTGTGTAACATGTTGTGCGCCATGCCGCCCGCACAAAGAAACGTCGTTTCGTGGATAATTGACCATCCTCAAACATTTACATATGACCAAATTGTTTTATATGTGCAAAAAAGTGTTTCAAATAGACCAGCATGTCAAGACAAGTTTTCATATCGCAGGAATGCAGAAGAAAGGATCACGACAACAACTTCTGACAACAGCAAGTTGCAGTTGCAGGGATTTGTCCAAAGGTAACCAAAAAGTGGACTTAACATGGATCTATGTGAAGCATTCATTGCAAGCATTATTTCTCTTCACAAACTTACAAACCCTATTCGCAAAGGCTTCCTGCACAAATATTACTTAAATCAAAATATACTAGCTGAATCATCATTACGTAAAAATTACATACCGCGAATTTACGTAAATGTTCTGGAATAAATACGAAATGACCCCAAGGACAGCATTATGTGGATTTCAGTTGGTGAAACTACAGACACTTGTAGCCGTTACATTGAAAATTTAATTGTTGGTGCTTTAAAAGAAGAGCATTGTTCTTCCTATTTAGCGGCCTGCAAAGAAATTGAAAAAGTAAATCATTCTACGATAGCCAGATTTGTGAACGAGGGTATCAGAAAGCTATGTCCAGAGTCTTCTCCAGATGCTGCTCCCTATATGATCAAAGCAGGAAAAGCCCTCCGAGTATTTTATCCCAATTTGATCATGTGACGTGCTTTGCTCATGGAATACATTGCCTTGCTGAAGAAATGAGTTCCACATTTCTGAATGTAAATAAACTGATTTCATCCACAAAGAGAGTGTTTCTAAGAACTTTTGTTATCATCAAGACCTACAAAGAAAAAGTACCAAATGTGTTTTTGCCTCCCGAATCAGTGGTAACTCATTGGGGTACATGGACTGAAGCTGTGTAGTTTTACAATAAGCGTTTCGAGGCCATCAGAGGGATAGTATACGACTTCGATAGTGCAGAGGCTTTGGCAGTTTGCCAGTACAAGGAAAGTTTTAATGATTCTGGTACTGAAAAAGACATTGCTGTGATTAGCACTCATTTTTCCCATATACCTGCAAGTATTTTAAAGCTTGAAACTCAGGGTTTGGCGTTGAATGAATCTATTCAGTTAACGAATGAAATTATTCTAGTGAACTACTCATTACCAGAGATATTCCCAAGAAAACGTAAAGAGAAGTTTGAAAACATTTTAAAGAATAACCCAGGCTTTGGCTTGTGCCAAATTGACAGTTTTATAACAGGATGGGTGAACTTTTACCAGAAACAATAATAAGTGCCAACACAGCACCTAAATTCGAATACTGCCCAGTTACCTCAGCTGATGTAGAGCGGACCTTTTGTGCTTATAAAAATGTTTTGAGTGATCGAGGACACAATCTTACTTCTGAACATTTGGAACCGTTCTTGGTTGTTTATGTTTACAATAGTATAAAATTTAAAGCAAATTGTAAATTATGCTTTGGGCCAATAGTATTACTTAAAAATTAATGCTGTTCAAAACATTCATGATTGTATGTTGTTTCTTAAATAAAATATTACGGAGCTTTTGTGCATGCCCCTCGGCATGCGATATATCTCGAAATTGGTCAAGTACATATCGATTGTTTTGCTGTGACACACTCGCATCGCATCCGCTTGTTACCGACAACAATAGCAAAATAGGAACAATTCTTTAAACACGGTACAGGTCCCCATTTTGCAAATCCCTAGATAGTAATCCCAGAAAAGCCCCCTTTCTAACCTCTACCAGAAAGTATTCAGAAAATGATGTCAGCTTTCTAAATGTACCGATTTTTTGTGTGGCCGGCGCTCTTCTTCATAACTGATATGCACAGGTTCGGCTTTCAGATAAAATGCGCGCAGTAACTACCATGTTTTTTTTATTATTTATGTTCCATATTTCGACATTTTTCTTGCATTTCTAAGCATTTTTCATGTATATTTTAAGGTTTTTATGACGCCTAAAACCCATTCTCTTTGGTGATGAGACCGGTATCTTGCATTTTTGTGATGTTGTACTTTACTTTAGGTGCTGCATTATTTTTATGATGAACTTTTTGCGCATGATTTGTATTAGCTTAAGAATGTGTCTTTCATTTTGTTTACTGCTTTGCCTTAATGTTTTTTTTCTGCATATGTGTAAGATAAAACACTTTGCTACGTTACATTCTGATAAAATATTTGTTATGTTCATATGTGTATGATAATGAATTTGGCTGCATTGCTTTTCTGATGAAATATTTTTGTGAATACACGTAAACTGTGGCTCCTACAGTTATATGAGAACTCAATTAGTATAATCATTTACTACTATATTTTATAGATAAGATAAACATCATGACTAATAAGATAATTATGAAAAAATGTGTAGGAAGACAGTAAATCATGAATATGAAATGAGAAAGAAATGAATACAGAGAAATGTAAGTAGAAGAATCTGTGAGTAGGCAGTTTGAATAAAATTGCATATATGCTTTTGTTGAAGAGAGATGTTGGTTGCAATGTGGCAATATAAATGAGTATAGGCAGGTTGAAGAGTTACTCCATTATGTAGTTATGATGAAATGATAACAAAATATTTGAAAGAAGTTTGAATAAGATGTTTTCGACAGGTAAATTGACATGTTTTGGGCAGGTAAATTGACATGAAACGTATTGTTATGTGAATATGATGTTTTTGGTTGGTAAATTGAGATAAATGACATTATGAGAGAAGTGTAAGGTTTCAGCGAAAATATAAATTCATCAAGTATGATACAGCACAGAAGTTAGAAAACTGATAAGTACATGAGAACAGTATATGACACTAGGATAAAATATCGTACAGACTGACTGAGATATTGACTTTGAAGTGCACTCGATTCCCTTCCCTCTTCCTTTACATAAACTATGATACATTTTTTTGTTCTTTATTTCTGGTTTATAAACCTTCTTGCTCTTATGTTGTGTGTGTGTGTGTGTGTGTGTGTGTGTGTGTGTGTGTATGTGTGTGTGTGTATGTGTGTGTGTGTGTGTGTGTGTGTGTGTGTGTGTGTGTGTCTTTCTCCTGCATCTATTTTTGGTACCACTGTTCCTATGTTTTATGTGTTAGTCGTCAGTTCTGTGTACCCACACATTTTCTGAGTGATTAGGTAATGTAAGATTAATTACTGTCTACACTCAAGATTTTCTTGTACATTTTCATGGTCATTTGTCACCATTAGAATATACTGATGTTTTGTCAGTTGCTCCATTGTTTAAACTGTACTTTCGTATCTTGCACAGAATGTAAATAGATGTTTTCTGATCACACTAATTGTTGTAATCTAAAAACATTCATGTTAGCTTATAAGCTTTATCTTACATTTTCATTCAAGGCTCTTGTACCATTTGACACTTTTGCTAGTAATAAGGTCATATTTTGACTATATATGAAAGCAACCTAATTTTTGGTTATTTCACATGGAAATTCATATGTCATTCCTTAGAAAGACACTTCTGTATTTGCTGTTCAAATGTTTCTAATGTAGTATAAAAGAACCACAAATTCAATGTAACTGTGACTGATAAAACTAATTTTTTCAAACACTTAAAGGAAATAGTAGTACTGAGCATGAAGGTACACACAAGACTTAAATGGATGTATGAATTGTCAGAGGAAAATTATTTCCGTCTGATGTGACATTTACTACCAATCTTCAGAGTATTGTAAGTGATGGGCTCTTACTGAGTCTACCTCTTACACAACTTCATAAATGCTTTAAGAAATGTATGAATATTCTCCCCCCACCCCCCCCCCCAAACCATGGACCTTGCCGTTGGTGGGGAGGCTTGCGTGCCTCAGCGATACAGATAGCCGTACCGTAGGTACAACCACAATGGAAGGGTATCTGTTGAGAGGCCAGACAAACGTGTGGTTCCTGAAGAGGGGCAGCAGCCTTTTCAGTAGTTGCAAGGGCAACAGTCTGGATGATTGACTGATCTGGCCTTGTAACAATAACCAAAACGGCCTTGCTGTGCTGGCACTGCGAACAGCTGAAAGCAAGGGGAAACTATGGCTGTAATTTTTCCCGAGGGCATGTAGTTTTACTGTATGATTAAATGATGATGGCGTCCTCTTGGGTAAAATATTCCGGAGGTAAAATAGTCCCCCATTCGGATCTCCGGGCGGGGACTACTCAAGAGGATGTCATTATCAGGAGAAAGAAAACTGGCGTTCTACGGATCGGAGCGTGGAATGTCAGATCCCTTAATCGGGCAGGTAGGTTAGAAAATTTAAAAAGGGAAATGGATAGGTTGAAGTTAGATATAGTGGGAATTAGTGAAGTTCGGTGGCAGGAGGAACAAGACTTCTGGTCAGGTGACTACAGGGTTATAAACACAAAATCAAATAGGGGTAATGCAGGAGTAGGTTTAATAATGAATAGGAAATTAGGAACGCGGGTAAGCTACTACAAACAGCATAGTGAACGCATTATTGTGGCCAAGATAGATACGAAGCCCACACCTACTACAGTAGTACAAGTTTATATGCCAACTAGCTCTGCAGATGACGAAGAAATTGAAGAAATGTATGAGAAAATAAAAGAAATTACTCAGATAGTGAAGGGAAATGAAAATTTAATAGTCATGGGTGGCTGGAATTCGAGTGTAGGAAAAAGGAGAGAAGGAAACGTAGTAGGTGGGTATGGATTGGGGCTAAGAAATGAAAGAGGAAGCCGCCTAGTAGAATTTTGCACAGAGCATAACTTAATCATAACCAACACTTGGTTTAAGAATCATGAAAGAAGGTTGTATACATGGAACAACCCTGGAGAAACTAAAAGGTATCAGATAGATTATATAATGGTAAGGCAGAGATTTAGGAACCAGGTTTTAAATTGTAAGACATTTCCAGGGGCAGATGTGGACTCTGACCACAATCTATTGGTTATGACCTGTAGACTAAAACTGAAGAAACTGCAAAAATGTGGGAATTTAAGGAGATGGGACCTGGATAAACTGAAAGAACCAGAGGTTGTACAGAGTTTCAGGGAGAGTATAAGGGAGCAATTGACAGGAATGTGGGAAAGAAATACAGTAGTAGAAGAATGGGTAGCTTTGAGGGATGAAATAGTGAAGGCAGCAGAGGATCAAATAGGTAAAAAGACGAGGGCTGCTAGAAATCCTTGGGTAACCGAAGAAATATTGAATTTAATTGATGAAAGGAGAAAATATAAAAATGCAGTTAATGAAGCAGGCAAAAAGGAATACAGACGTCTCAAAAATGAGATCGACAGGAAGTGCAAAATGGCTAAGCAGAGATGGCTAGAGGACAAATGTAAGGATGTAGAGGCTTATCTCACTAGGGGTAAGATAGATACTGCTTTCAGGAAAATTAAAGAGACCTTTGGAGATAAGAGAACCACTTGTATGAAGATCATGAGCTCAGATGGAAACCCAGTTCTAAGCAAAGAAGGGAAAGCAGAAAGGTGGAAGGAGTATATAGAGGGTCTATACAAGGGCGATGTACTTGAGGACAATATTATGGAAATGGAAGAGGATATAGATACAGATGAAATGGGAGATACGATATTGCATGAAGAGTTTGACAGAGCACTGAAAGACCTGAGTCGAAACAAGGCCCCCGGAGTAGACAACATTTCATTGGAACTACTGACGGCCTTGGAAGAGCCAGTCCTGACAAAACTCTTCCATATGGTGAGCAAGATGTATGAAACAGGCGAAATACCCTCAGACTTCTAGAAGAATACAATAATTCCAATCCCAAAGAAAGCAGGTGTTGACAGATGTGAAAATTACCGAACAATCAGTTTAATAAGTCACAGCTGCAAAATACTAACACGAATTCTTTACAGACGAATGGAAAAACTAGTAGAAGCCGACCTTGGGGAAGATCAGTTTGGATTCCGTAGAAATACTGGGACATGTGAGGCAATACTGACCTTACGACTTACCTTAGAAGAAAAATTAAGGAAAGGCAAACCTACGTTTCTAGCATTTGTAGACTTAGAGAAAGCTTTTGACAATGTTGACTGGAATACTCTCTTTCAAATTCTAAAGGTGGCAGGGGTAAAATACAGGGAGCGAAAGGCTATTTACAATTTGTACAGAAACCAGATGCCAGTTATAAGAGTCGAGGGGCATGAAAGGGAAGCAGTGGTTGGGAATGGAGTAAAACAGGGTTGTAGCCTCTCCCCGATGTTATTCAATCTGTATATTGAGCAAGCAATAAAGGAAACAAAAGAAAATTTCGGAGTAGGTATTAAAATCCATGGAGAAGAAATAAAAACTTTGAGGTTCGCCGATGACATTGTCATTCTGTCAGAGACAGCAAGGGACTTGGAAGAGCAGTTGAATGGAATGGACAATGTCTTGAGAGGAGTATATAAGATGAACATCAACAAAAGCAAAACGAGGATAATGGAATGTAGTCGAATTAAGGCGGGTGATGCTGAGGGAATTATCTTAGGAAATGAGACACTTAAAGTAGTAAAGGAGTTTTGCTATTTGGGGAGCAAAATAACTGATGATGGTCGAAGTAGAGAGGATATAAAATGTAGACTGGCAATGGCAAGGAAAGCGTTTCTGAAGAAGAGAAATTTGTTAACATCAAATATAGATTTAAATGTCAGGAAGTCTTTTCTGAAAGTATTTGTATGGAGTGTAGCCATCTATGGAAGTGAAACATGGACGATAAATAGTTTGGACAAGAAGAGAATAGAAGCTTTCGAAATGTGGTGCTACAGAAAAATGCTGAAGATTAGATGGGTAGATCACATAACTAATGAGGAGGTATTGAATAGGATTGGGGAGAAGAGAAGTTTGTGGCACAACTTGACGAGAAGAAGGGATCGGTTGGTAGGACATGTTCTGAGGCATCAAGGGATCACCAATTTAGTATTGGAGGGCAGCGAGGAGGTTAAAAATCGTAGAGGGAGACCAAGGGATGAATACACTAAGCAGATTCAGAAGGATGTAGGTTGCAGTAGGTACTGGGAGATGAAGCAACTTGCACAGGATAGAGTAGCATGGAGAGCTGCATCAAAGCAGTCTCAGGACTGAAGACCACAACAACAACAACATGAATATTCTGCCAGCTGTATTCCTTTTCTTAGCCACAGTGTTAATGGGAAGATACATTAAACAGTATTTTCTTTGGTACTAAGTGATGCAATATTTTACCTTCATTTGTATTCCTGCACTAGCATCAGTATTAACGATATGAGACATTAAAGCAAATGTTCGATGGTTATATAACTGATGTAGTAAAGTGCTCTACAGTCCTTAGTATGGGTTGGGACCATGACTTCTGCTTGCAGATGTGAGCCGAGTTGGTGACACTTCACCCTCAACTCCAGGCTGTGATGGCTTCAGTTACACAGATTGAAACTGCAGTGGATAGGCATCACTGTTGTGGGCTGGCTATGGGGATCCAGCAGATGTCCAGCACTTTTGGGTTCGACAATTGGTCCTTATCGGAGGACAGCCAAGTTACTGCTCGCACTGAGTCTGAACCCTCACCTGTGGTCGAGTGGGAGGTTGCCAGGCAGTGAAACTCTTCCTGGAGGACTGCAAATAAGGCCTCCCCAGTCAGTCGGATAAACAGGTTCCAGGTGTTGTCTGTGGCTGACACTGTCCCTTGGCCAGATGCAGTCGTTTGTCCTGTTTCAAAGAAAACGTCTCAGCCTCCAAGAGCCAGGCAATCACAGAGAGTGGGATAATAGGTATTTGGGAGCTCCAGTGTTAGGCTCATTATGGGGCGCTCTTAGGGACACTGCTGCCAAGAAGGAGAAGAAAGCCAATATGCACTCCGTGTGCGTATTGGGTGAAGTCATTCCAGAAGTGGAAAGGATTCTTCCAGATATCATGAAGAGCACAGGTGCAGCCACATGAAGTTGGTGACTTTGGTATCAATGATCAGTGTCATGTTCGATAAAAAGAGATTCTATCTGGTTTCGAGAGGCTAACAGAAGTTGTAAATGCTACCAGTCTTGGGAGATGAAAGAAAAGCTAACCATTTGCAGCATAGTCGACAGGACTGATTACAGACCTCTGGTACAGATCCGAATGGAGGGTCTGAATCAGAGACTCAAACAGTTCTGCAACGGTGTAGGCTATAGATTCGACTTGCGCCGTACGGTGGTTGGGTTTCTGATTCCGCCGAATATGTCGGGAAACCACTACACGCATGAGGCGGCTACACGGATAGCAGGGGCTGTGTGCCGTGGACTGGGCGTTTTTTTGGGTTGGAAGGTCTCGGGGAAATACAAAAAGGGCTTCAGTCTCGAAGGGTGCAGGTCGAAAACAGGAAGATCGTACTTACGCGAAACATCGGAAAAAAATGGAAATGTCGTGTGGCTATGGCCTCCCGTCGGGTAGACCCTTCGCCTGGTACAGGTCTTTCGATTTGACGCCACTTCGGCGACCTGCGCGTCGATGGGGATGAAATGATGATGATTAGGACAACACAACACCCAGTCCCTGAGCGGAATCGAACCTGGGCCCTTAGGATTGACAGTCTGTCACGCTGACCACTCAGCTACCGGGACGGACACCATCGGTATAACAGTTGTAAATTATCGTAGCCGTGTTGGGAATGTACCAGAGCTCCAAGCGCCAACAGAAAGCATTGATGCTCAAATCGTTATAGGCACTGAAAGCTGGCTAAAACCGGAGATAAGTTCATCGGAATTTTTTGCAAAGAAACCAACGGTGTCCCGAAAGGATAGGCTAAACACACTTGGCGGTGGCGTGTTTGTTGCTGTTAGAAGTAGTTTATCTTGTAGCGAAATTGAAGTAGATGGTACCTGTAAGTTAGTATGGGTATAGGTCATTTTTCGTTGCCGGAATAAAACAATAACTGGATCCTTTTATCAACCTCCCAGCTCAGATGATATAATTTCTGAAAGGTTCAGAGATAACTTGAGTTTAATTTCAAACACGTACCCTACTCATACAATTATAGTTGGTGGTGACTATAATTTACATTCTATGTGTTGGCTAAAATACATGTTTAAATCCGGAGGTACGCATAAAACATTACCCGAAATTGCGCTAAGTGCATTCTCTGAAAATTATTTCGAGCAGTTACTTCACAAGCCCACACGAATAGGAAACGGTTGTGAAAAAATTCTTGATCTCTTAACAACAAATAATCCAGAGTTAATAACCAGCTTCAGGACGGATACGGAGATTAGTGAACATAGGGTTGCCGTAGCTAGATTGAATACTGTAACCCCCAAATCCTCCAAAAATAAATGAAAAATAAACCTATTCCGAAAAGCAGATACAAATTCACTTGACGCCTTCCTGAGAGACAATCTCCGGTACTTCCAAATTAACAATATAAGTGTAGACCAGATATAGACTGAATTCAAAGAAATAGTATCGGGAGCAATTAAGAGATTTATACCAAATAAATTAACAAACGATTGAGCAGATCCACCTTGGTATAAAAACGGGTCAGAACACTGTTGCAGAAACAATGAAAAAAGCATTCGCGATGGAAACTAAGGCAAAATCTCCAAGATTGGTGATCTTTTACACAAGCTCGAAATTTAGTACGGACATGGATGCGAGATGCTTGTAATAGATTTCACAACGAAACTTGGTCTCGAAACCTGGCAGAAAATCCAAAGAGTTTCTGGTCGTATGTAAAATATGCTAGTGGCAAGAAACAACCAGTGCCTTCTCTGAGCAACGGCAGTGGAAACACTAGCGGCGACAGCGCTGCCAAAGCAGAGTTACTAAACACAGCATTCCGAAATTCCTTCGCCAAAGAAGATGAAGTAAATATTCCAGAATTCGAATCAGGAACAGCTTCCAACATGAGTAACTTAGTACATATCCTTCCGGTCCAACCTCTATAGCAATTAGGTTGCTTACAGAGTATGCTAACGCAACAGCTCTATACTTAACAATCATATAGAACCGCTCGCTCGACGAAAGATTCATACCCAAAAATTGGAAAGCTGCTCAGGTCATACCACTTTTTAAGAAAGGTAGTAGGAGTAATCCACTAAATTATATGTCTTTATCATTAACGTCCATATGCAGCAGGATTTTGGAACACATATTCTGTTCGAACATTATGAATTACCCTGAAGAGAACGGTTTATTGAACACAGTGAACACGGATTTAGAAAACATCGCTCTTGTGGAAGACAACTAGCTCTTTACACACATGTACTGCTGAGTGCTATTGAAAATAGATTTCAAATTGATTCCGTATTTCTAGAGTTTCAGAAGGCTGTTGACAGAGCATAACACAAGCGGCTTGGAATAAAATTGCGTGCTTACGGAATGTTGTTTCAGTTACGTGACCAGATTAATGATTGCCTATCAGGAAGGTCGCAATTCGTACTATTTGATGAAAAGTCATCGAGTGAAACAGAAGTGATTTCTGGTGTTCCCCAGTGTAGTGTTATATGAACCATGGACCTTGCCGTTGGTGGGGAGGCTTGCGTGCCTCAGTGATACAGATGGCCGTACCGTAGGTGCAACCACAACGGAGGGATATCTGTTGAGAAGCCAGACAAACGTGTGGTTCCTGAAGAGGGGCAGCAGCCTTTTCAGTAGTTGCAGGGGCAACAGTCTGGATGATTGACTGATCTGGCCTTGCAACATTAACCAAAACGGCCTTGCTGTGCTGGTACTGCGAACGGCTGAAAGCAAGGGGAAACTACAGCCGTAATTTTTCCCCAGGACATGCAGCTTTACTGTATGATTAAATGATGATGGCATCCTCTTGGGTAAAATATTCCGGAGGTAAAATAGTCCCCCATTCGGATCTCCGGGCGGGGACTACTCAGGAGGATGTCGTTATCAGGAGAAAGAAAACTGGCGTTCTACGGATCGGAGCGTGGAATGTCAGATCCCTTAATCGGGCAGGTAGGTTAGAAAATTTAAAAAGGGAAATGGATAGGTTAAAGTTAGATATAGTGGGAATTAGTGAAGTTCGGTGGCAGGAGGAACAAGACTTCTGGTCAGGTGACTACAGGGTTATAAACACAAAATCAAATAGGGGTAATGCAGGAGTAGGTTTAATAATGAATAGGAAAATAAGAATGCGGGTTAGCTACTACAAACAGCATAGTGAACGCATTATTGTGGCCAAGATAGATACGAAGCCTACACCTACTACAGTAGTACAAGTTTATATGCCAACTAGCTCTGCAGATGATGAAGAAATTGAAGAAATGTACGATGAAATTAAAGAAATTATTCAGATAGTGAGGGAGACGAAAATTTAATAGTAATGAGTGACTGGAATTCGAGTGTAGGAAAAGGGAGAGAAGGAAACATAGTAGGTGAATATGGATTGGGGCTAAGAAATGAAAGAGGAAGCCGCCTAGTAGAATTTTGCACAGAGCACAACTTAATCATAGCTAACACTTGGTTTAAGAATCATGAAAGAAGGTTGTATACGTGGAAGAACCCTGGAGATACTAAAAGGTATCAGATAGATTATATAATGGTAAGACAGAGATTTAGAAACCAGGTTTTAAATTGTAAGACATTTCCAGGGGCAGATGAGGACTCTGACCACAATCTATTGGTTATGACCTGTAGATTAAAACTGAAGAAACTGCAAAAATGTGGGAAATTAAGGAGATGGGATCTGGATAAACTGAAAGAACCAGAGGTTGTACAGAGTTTCAGGGACAGCATAAGGGAACAATTGACAGGAATAAGGGAAAGAAATACAGTAGAAGAAGAATGGGTAGCTCTGAGGGATGAAGTAGTGAAGGCAGCAGAGGATAAAGTAGGTACAAAGACGAGGGCTGCTAGAAATCCTTGGTTAACAGAAGAAATATTGAATTTAATTGATGAAAGGAGAAAATATAAAAATGCAGTTAATGAAGCAGGCAAAAAGAAATACAAACGTCTCAAAAATGAGAGCGACAGGAAGTGCAAAATGGCTAAACAGGGATGGCTAGAGGACAAATGTAAGGATGTAGAAGCTTATCTCACTAGGGGTAAGATAGATACTGCCTACAGGAAAATTAAAGAGACCTTTGGAGAGAAGAGAACCACGTGTATGAATATAGAGAGCTCAGATGGAAACCCAGTTCTAAGCAAAGAAGGGAAGGCAGAAAGGTGGAAGGAGTATATAGAAGGTTTATACAAGGGCGATGTACTTGAGGACAATATTATGGAAATGGAAGAGGATGTAGATGAAGACGAAATGGGAGATACGATACTGCGTGAAGAGTTTGACAGAGCACTGAAAGACCTGAGTCGAAACAAGGCCCCCGGAGTAGACAACATTCCATTAGAACTACTGACGGCCTTGGGAGAACCAGTCCTGACAAAACTCTACCAGCTGGTGCGCAAGATGTATGAGACAGGCGAAATACCCACAGACTTCTAGAAGAATATAATAATTCCAATCCCAAAGAAAGCAGGTGCTGACAGATGTGAAAATTACCGAACTATCAGTTTAATAAGCCACGGCTGCAAAATACTAACGCGAATTCTTTACAGACGAATGGAAAAACTGGTAGATGCGGATCTCGGGGAGGATCAGTTTGGATTCCGTCGAAATGTTGGAACACGTGAGGCAATACTGAGCTTACGACTTATCTTAGAAGAAAGATTAAGAAAAGGCAAACCTACGTTTCTAGCATTTGTAGACTTAGAGAAAGCTTTTGACAATGTTGACTGGAATACTCTTTTTCAAATTCTAAAGGTGGTAGGGGTAAAATACAGGGAGCAAAAGGCTATTTATAATTTGTACAGAAACCAGATGGCAGTCATAAGAGTCGAGGGGAATGAAAGGGAAGCAGTGGTTGGGAAAGGAGTGAGACAGGGTTGTAGCCTCTCCCCGATGTTATTCAATCTGTATATTGAGTAAGCAGTAAAGGAAACAAAAGAAAAATTTGGAGTAGGTATTAAAATTCATGGAGACGAAGTAAAAACTTTGAGGTTCGCCGATGACATTGTAATTCTGTCAGAGACGGCAAAGGACTTGGAAGAGCAGTTGAACGGAATGGACAGTGTCTTGAAAGGAGGATATAAGATGAACATTAACAAAAGCAAAACGAGGATAATGGAATGTAGTCAAATTAAATCGGGTGATGCTGAGGGAATTAGATTAGGAAATGAGACACTTAAAGTAGTAAAGGAGTTTTGCTATTTAGGAAGTAAAATAACTGATGATGGTCGAAGTAGAGAGGATATAAAATGTAGACTGGCAATGGCAAGGAAAGCGTTTCTGAAGAAGAGAAATTTGTTAACATCGAATATAGATCTATGTATCAGGAAGTCGTTTCTGAAAGTATTTGTTTGGAGAGTAGCCATGTATGGAAGTGAAACATGGACGATAAATAGTTTGGACAAGAAGAGAATAGAAGCTTTCGAAATGTGGTGCTACAGAAGAATACTGAAGATAAGGTGGGTAGATCACGTAACTAATGAGGAGGTATTGAATAGGATTGGGGAAAAGAGAAGTTTGTGGCACAACTTGACTAGAAGAAGGGATCGGTTGGTAGGACATGTTATGAGGCATCAAGGGATCACAAATTTAGCATTGGAGGGCAGCGTGGAGGGAGACCGAGAGATGAGTACACTAAGCAGATTCAGAAGGATGTAGGTTGTAGTAGGTACTGGGAGATGAAGCAGCTTGCACAGGATAGAGTAGCATGGAGAGCTGCATCAAACCAGTCTCAGGACTGAAGACCACAACAGCAACAACATGAATATTCTGCCAGCTGTATTCCTTTTCTTAGCCACAGGGTTAATGGGAAGATAAATTAAACAGTATTTTCTTTGGTACTAAGTGATGCAATATTTTACCTTCATTTGTATATATAGGTCCCCTGCTGTTCCTTGTCTATAGGAATGGTTGAGGAGGATATTTGAGCAGCCGTCTTAGGATGTTTGCAGACGAATCTGTCATTTATAGCCTTGTAAAACAATGAGAAGATCAAAAGACATTGCGAAACGATTTAGATAAAATATGTGTATGACACGAGGATTGGTAATTGACCCTAAATAATGAAAAGTGTGAGGTCATTCACGTGAGTGCTAAACTGAATGCGTTAAACTTCGGTTACACGACAAATCAGTCAAATCTAAAGGCCGTAAATTCAACTACATTCATAGGAATTACAATTACGAACAACTTAAATTGGAAAGAACAGGTAAAAATGTTCTGCGGATGGCAGAACAGTTAGGAAATGTAGCTGATCTACTAAAGAGACTGTCTACACTACGCATGTCCGTCCTTTTTTGGAATACTGCTGCGCGTTGTTGGATTCTTACCAGATAGGATTAATGGAGTACATCGAAAAGTTCAAAGAAGAGAAGCAAGTTTAGTATTATTGCGATCTAGGAGAGAGAGTGTCACGGACATGACAGAGGGTTTGGGATGGACATGGTTAAAACAAAAGCGGTTTTCGTTGCGGCGGAAACTTCTCACAAAATGAAGAAATGCAAAGGCTCAATCTAGGTATAGTATGGATCAGTGAAGTGAAGTGGAAAGAAGACAAGGATTTCTGGTCATATGAGTATAGGGTAATATCAACAGCAGCAGAAAATGGTATAACGGGAGTAGGATTCGTTATGAATGGGAAGGTAGGGCTGAGAGTGTGTTACTGTGAACAGGAAGATTTCAGTTAGATTACATCATGGTCAGACAGAGATTCCTAAATCAGGTACTGGATTGTAAGGTGTACCCAGAAACAGATATAGACTCAGATCACAACATAGTAGTGATGTAGAATCAGTATGCAAATAAGTGGGATACGGAAGAATTAAGGAATGATGAGATGCCCTCGAAGGCTAAAGGTACAGCAATAAGGAACAGCTCAAAAGGCAGTACTGTTGAAGAGGAATGGACGTCCCTAAGAAGGGCGATAAGAGGAGATGGGAAGGAAAATGTAGGTACAAAGAAGGTAACTGCGAAGAAACCATGGGTAACGGAAGAAATACTTCAACTGATCGATGATAGGAGGGAGTACAGAAATGTTCCGGAAAACTCAGGAATACAGAAATACAAGTCGCTGATGAATGAAATAAATAGGAAGTGCAGGGAAGCTAAGACGAAATGGCTGCGCGAAAAATCTGAAGTAATCGAAAAACAAATGATTGTCGATAGGACTGACTCAGCATACTGGAAAGGAAAAAAGACCTTCGGTGACATTAAAAGAAAAGGTGATAACATTACGAGTGCAACGCGAATTCCACTGTTAAATGCAGGCGAGAGGGTGGAAATAACACATTAAAAGCCTCTATGAGGGGGAAGATTTATCAGATGTGGTAGAAGAAGAAACTGGAGTCGATTTAGAAGAGATAGGGGACCCGGTATTAGAATCAGAATTTAAAAGAGCTTTGCAGGACTTCAGATCAAATAAGACAGAAGAGATAGATAACATTCCATCAGAATTTCTAAAATCTTTGGGAGAAGCGGCAAAAATACGACTGTTCACGTTGGTGTGTAGAATGTATGAGTCTGGCGACATGCCATCTGACGGGGAAAACATCATCCACACAATTGCGAAGACGGCAAGAGCTGACAAGTGCGAGAATTATCGCACAATCAGCTTAACAGTTCATGCATCGAAGCTGCTTACAAGAATAATATACAGAAGAATGGAAAAGAAAATTGAGAATGCGCTAGGTGACGATCAGTTTGGCTTTAGGAAAAGTAAAGGCACGATAGAGGCAATTCTGACGTTACGGCTAATAATGGAAGCAAGGCTAAAGAAAAATGAGTACAGAGTACGGATTGAGAGTAAATCGAAGAAAGGCGAGGACAATGAGAAATACTAGAAATGAGAACAGCGACACACTTAATATCAGGATCGATGGTTACGAAGTAGATGAAGTTACGGAATTCTACTACCTAGGCAATAAATAAGGAGTGACGGACGGAGCAAGGAGGGCATCAAAAGCAGACTAGCAATGGCAAAAAGGGCATTCCTGACCACGAGATGTCTACTAATATCATATATCGGTCTTAAATGGACGATGAAATTTCTGAGAATGTACGTCTGGAGTACAGCATTGTACGGTGGTGAAACATTGACTGTGGAAACCGGAACAGAAGAGAATCGAAGCATTTGAGATATGCTGCTACAGACGAATGTTGAAAATTAGGTGGAGTGATAAGGTAAGGAAAGAGGAGGTTCTGTGCAGAATCAGAGAGGAAAGGAATATGTGGAGCCGGCCGCGGTGACCGAGCCGTTCTAGGCGCTTCAGTCCGGAACTGCGCGACTGCTACGGTCGCAGGCTCGAATCCTGCCTCGGGCATGGACGTGTGTGATGTCCTTAGGTTAGTTAGGTTTAAGTAGTTCTAAGTTCTAGGGGACTGATGACCTCAGATTTAAGTCCCACAGTGCTCAGAACCATTTGAACCATTTCTGAATATGTGGAAAACACTGATAAGGCGAAGAGACTTGCTGATAGGACATCTGTTAAGACATGAGGGAATGATTTCCATTGTAGTAGAGGGAGCTGTAGAGGGCAAAAACAGTACAGGAAGACAGAGATTGGAATACATTCAGCAAATAATAGAAGACGTAGGTATTCTGAGATGAAGAGGTTAGCACAGGAGAGGAATTCGTGACGGGCCGCATCAAACCAGTCAGAAGAGTGATGACCCAAAATAAGGTCAGTTTAATGAAATGATAAGGTCATTTATGTCACCAGTTTTGAAGCATGTTTTCACAGTACAGCCAAAGGGAAAAACCCGAAGACCGTAGATTTGTAATTATATAACACAATTTTTTAAGTTTGCATTTCTTATCTAACTATCTGTCTGCCTGTCCGTCTCTTAAGACCTTTTTTTCTCACGAAGAGGTAGACGTAGCAGATCCAAGTTTGTGCCACATACTAAGTTCTATGGTCCCTTAGCGGTATAATAAACATTAGCTTCTGTGCCCGTCAGTCAAAAGGTATGGCCATTTATGTCACGTGTTTTGATACTCGCAAACTCGCTCATCAAAAACTATAGGATACTTCCTGTTGATCTACAATGATGAAATTTGGCCAAAAGTAAGGTTTCACAGTACAAGTAAAAGAAAAAATTCGAAAGTTGTTAGTTTCTAATTATATCTCAGAAAGAAAAATTCTTTTGTCTTTGGTATCCAACGTCAAATTTGAAATTAAGCTTATCAGTAGTTCTACACTCAGGATGACTGGGTGCAATGCTAAGAGTCGAACATCGGGCAAGGAATGTCTTTATTGCTCTTACGATGCGTTTCGGAATTTATCCATCATCAGATACCGTGAGTCTAGTCTGAGAATATTTGCTTCACACACAACCTAAAGCGCCATATTTACGTGCAGTAATTGCTCCTGGATATCTGATGATGGATAAATTCCGAAGAATGTGTCGTATGAGGAATCAAGTCATTCCTTGCCTGATATTTGACTTTTACCGTAGCGATCCAGTCCGCCTGAATGGAGAACTGCTGATTATTGCAATAATGGTCGCCCGCCTCCTCCACAACTTTATGTCACGTTTATATTATTGAAATCAAATCATTCTCGAAAATCTTGGAATCCCTTGGACCAATATCTTGCCTGTATCAATGTCGATAAGAGGCAAAAACGCTCAAGATACCCGATTCCGGGAATGGATGAAACGTCTACATACATAATCAAAGTTTGTGCACAACCCTCAGTGCACCAGTCCTATTAGCACCTGGCCAATATTTTTATATGAAGAAGTTGGCCAGTTTGAGGATGTGTCATGCCACAAGAACTAAATTTTAAAAGTGACACAAAACCTTATTACATCTCAGAAAAAAACGCTTTACTCAAGATTCCAGGGGACGGGGGAGGGGGGAAGAGCCCCTACTTCTCCCCAATCTCCTGCCTTGCGAAAGTCAATGGGCAGGACGCTTACGAAATAACTTAGAACCTCTCTTTATCACTGTCCTATGGTCCACTTTTCACATTGCGGTATTGATGTAACGGTGCAGTTATCTGGTTATTTTCAGTCTTGCGATAAGAGTAGTGTCCTCTATTCGGTGGCAGCGTCCTCTGGATGACGCAATAGTCTGTGGTGTTTCTGCAGCCGCATAAGATGTGTCGCACTGTGAAGAGCCCTTGTGAAACGCTTTCAACCTGCCCTGGCACTTCCCGTGCCGCTAATTAGCCAAGCGACGTGACACGCCGTCACAGATTCTTCAGAAACGTATCAACTAATGTGTAGCATACCATGCAGCAGCTAACTTTTTAAAGAACAATTCTGGAAGGTATACCGAAAATCTATTTTCGAATTTTGGTATCACGAATCAAGTCAAGACAACAGCTGATATGGAGAAGATGGTTCTTTGCAAATAGCTTAGTTACTTTGAACAATTACAAGTCTAAGACCACCAGAGCTTTGGAAAGCTTCGATGCCACATGTCAATCTATTAACTGAAGATTAATTAAAACTTCTGTGTAGGTAAATGACTATGTAATTTTGCGCTGAACTCAGACAGAATTGTACACTACAGGCCATTAAAATTGCTACACCAACAAGAAATGCAGATATAAACGGATATTCATTGGACAAATATATTATACTACAACTGACATGTGATTACATTTTCATGCAATTTGGGTGCATAGATCCTGAGAAACCAGTACCCAGAACAGCCACTTCTGGCCGTAACAACAGCCTTGCTACGCCTGGGCATTGAGTCAAACAGAGTTTGGATGGCGTGTACAGGTACAGCTGCCCATGCAGCTTCAACACGATACCACAATTTATTAAGAGTAGTGACTGGCGTATTGTGATGAGTCAGTTGCTGGGCCACCATTGACCAGACATTTCCAGTTGGTGATAGATCTGAAGAATGTACTGGCCAGGGCACCAGTCGAACATTTACTGGATCCAGAAAGGCCCGTACAGGACCTGGAACATGCGGTCATATCCTACTGAAATGTAGGGTTTCGCTGGGGTCGAATGAAGGGTAGAGTCACGGGTCGTAACACATTTGAAATGTAACGTCCACTGTTCAAAGTGCCGTCAATGCGTAAAAGAGGTGACCGAGACGTGTAACCAATGGCACCCCATACCGTCACACTGGTTGATACGCCAGTATGGGGATGACGAATACACGCTTCCAATGTGCGTTCACCGCGATGTCGCCAAACACGGATGCGAACGTCATGATGCTGTAAACAGAGCCTGGATTCATCCGAAAAAATGACGTTTTGCCATTCGTGCACCCAGGTTCGTCGTTCAGTACTCCATCGCAGGCGCTCCTCTCTGTGATGCAGCGTCAAGGGTAACCGCAGCCATGGTGTCCGAGCTAATAGTACGTGCTGCTGCAAACGTCGTAGAACTGTTCGTGCAGATGGTTGTTGTCTTGCAAACGTCCCCATCTGTTGACTCAGGGATCGAGACGTTGCTGCACGATCCGTTAGTCATGCGGATAAGATGCCTCTCATCTCGACTGCTAGTTATACGAGGCCGTTGGGATCCAGCGCGGCGTTCCGTATTACCCTCTTGAACCCACCGATTCCACATTCTGCTAACAGTCATTGGATCTTGACCAACGTGAGCAGCAATGTCGCGATACGATAAACCGCTATCTCGATAGGCTACGGTCCGACCTTTACCAAAGTCGGAAACGTGATGGTACGCATTTCTCCTCCTTACACGAGGCACCACAACAGCGTTTCAGCAGGCAACGCCGGTCAACTGCTGTTTGTGTATGAGAAATAGGTTGGAAATTTTCCTCATGTCAGCACGTCGTAGATGCCGCCACCGGCGTCAATCTTGTGGGAATGCTCTGAAAAGCTAATCGTTTCCATATCACAGCATCTTCTTCGTGTCGGTTAAATTTGGCGTCTGTAGCACGTCATCTTCGAGGTGTAGCGATTTTAATGGTCAGCAGTGTATGTAGCAATGTGGCGAGAAAAGGCACTTGCAAGAAAAGGAAGCTGTTTGGAAGAATATTTTACTCATTTGCAAATCACATCTAGCCATGTGGTGCAGTCGTTTAGTGGCGTAATGTGCGACGTTATGCTGATGAAAGGGACCCACAAACGGAGTGATTGTGTGGCACTGATGGCCGGGAGGCTAGTCTTATTTCAGGTGACGCCACATTGGGCGACTTGCGTGTCGATGACGACGAAATGATGATGAGGACAAAAACAACTCCCAGTCCACGAGATTCCCGGTCGGGAATCGAACCCGGGCCCGCTACATGCTAGCCAAACTTTACCACTCAGCCGGGCGGTACGCAGAGTTAGAGCCACAACAGAACCTAAAGGCGGGCAGAGTTTCGTGCGACGTGCAGAGCAGTGGACGTAAAAGTGAACGACAATTTAATGATATGTGAGTGTTGTAGAAATATTGAGATAGTTAACAATTTCAGACGGAATACTGAGCGTACAAGATAGATGTGACTACTGAAAAAGAAAATAATCGAACGAGTTTTACTTTAGCAAAGAGTTTGTAACCACCGAACAGATAAATTCCGTAACCTCCCACCGAGCGAGGTAGCGCAGTGATTATACACTGGACTCGCATTCGGGAGGACGACGGTACAATCCCGCGTCCGGTCATCCCGATTTAGGTTTTCCGTGATTTCCCTAAATCTCTCCAGGCAAATGCCGGGTTGGTTCCTTTCAAAGGGCACGGCCGACTTCCTTCCCCGTCCTTCCCTAATCCGATGAGACCGATGACCTCGCTGTCTGGTCTCCTTACCCAAACAAAGCAACCAAACCGTAACCTCCGAATAAAAATCTCGTGATGTAATCTTTCAATAATTAACTGACTGTGAATCTAAACTGGTAAATCAAGACGTCAGCAGTGCTGCGTCATGGCCCTGAAAAATCATTCTGAATAAACTGAAGATTCTTACCTCAATTAGTCGCCGGATAACGCGTATATATCTGCTCCTATAAGAACTTCTTCTGGTACAACCCAGGGCAGTGCTGGCCGCTAGATTTTTTTATGTATGAAAATAAACTGACTTTCTTTATGACAGTCGGCATGACTACGGATAGAAGAAATTAGTAAAAACTTTAAATTCACATGAATGATTGTCAACAGTTATCTTTATAGGAAAGATCATTATTGAAAGATTTTGAACACATTTACAAGAGACTTTGCTATAACAATAGTACAAAAATCAGTTGTAGCAATTAACATATGCGCGCGGCAATAAAGAACAATAAATTTTGCTTTCACCTTATACTGCATCGCTCAGGTGCCGCCATCGTTCTCCACGACCGGCCTTTGTAATTCCATAGCTCTACTGCTCTTCAGCACTGAAAGACCTGAGTCGAAACAAGGCCCCCGGAGTAGACAACATTCCATTGGAACTACTGACGGCCTTGGGAGAGCCAGTCCTGACAAAACTCTACCAGCTGGTGAGCAAGATGTATGAGACAGGCGAAATACCCTCAGACTTCAAGAAGAATATAATAATTCCAATCCCAAAGAAAGCAGGTATTGACAGATGTGAAAATTACCGAACTGTCAGTTTAATAAGTCGCAGCTGCAAAATACTAACGCGGATTCTTTATAGGCGAATGGAAAAACTAGTAGAAGCCGACCTTGGGGAAGATCAGTTTGGTTTCCGTAGAAATGTTGGAACACGTGAGGCAATACTGCCCCTACGACTTATCTTAGAAGCTAGATTAAGGAAGGGCAAACCTACGTTTCTAGCATTTGTTGACTTAGAGAAAGCTTTTGACAATGTTGATTGGAATCCTCTCTTTCAAATTCTGAAGGTAGGAGGGGTAAAATACAGGGAGCGAAAGGCTATTTACAATTTGTACAGAAACCAGATGGCAGTTGTAAGAGTCGAGGGACATGAAAGGGAAACAGTGGTTGGGAAGGGAGTGAGACAGGGTTGCAGTCTCTCCCCGATGTTATTCAATCTGTATATTGAGCAAGCAGTGAAGGAAACAAAAGAAAAATTCGGAGTAGGTATTAAAATCCATGGAGAAGAAATAAAAATGTTGAGGTTCGCCGATGACATCGTAATTCTGTCAGAGACAGCAAAGGACTTGGAAGAGCAGTTGAACGGAATGGATAGTGTCTTCAAAGGAGGATATAAGATGAACGTCAACAAAAGCAAAACGAGGATAATGGAATGCAGTCGAATTAAGTCGGGAGATGCTGAGGAAATTAGATTAGGAAAGGAGACACATTAAGTGGTAGAGGAGTATTGCTATTTGGGGAGCAAAATAACTGATGATAGTCGAAGTAGAGAGGATATAAAATGTAGACTGGCAATGGCAAGGAAAGCGTTTCTGAAGAAGGGAAATTTGTTAACAGGGAGTATTGATTTAAGTGTCAGCAAGTCGTTTCTGAAAATATTTGTTTGGAGTGTAGCCATGTATGGAAGTGAAACGTGGACGATAAATAGTTTAGATAAGAAGAGAATAGGAACTTTCGAAATGTGGTGCTACAGAAGAATGCTGAAGATTAGATGGGTAGATCACATAATTAATGAGGAAGTATTGAATAGGATTGGGGAGAAGAGAAGTTTGTGGCACAACTTGACCAGAAGAAGGGATCGGTTGGTAGGACATGTTCTGAGGCATCAAGGAATCACCAATTTAGTATTAGAGGGCAGTGTGGAGGGTAAAAATCGTAGAGCGAGTCCAAGAGATGACTACACTAAGCAGATTCAGAAGGATGTAGATTGCAGTAGGTACTGGGAGATGAAGAAGCTTGCACAAGATAGAGTAGCATAGAGAGCTGCATCAAACCAGTCTCAGGACTGAAGACCACAACAACAACAACTGCTCTTTTAGAGCTACAAAACACCGCTACTGGACGGCATTGTCCGAACTTCAGGGCACAAGTCCATACAACTCGGCAACTGCTCTCTATGTGCGACCTTACCCAACCGTCAAACTGCGAGCTACTACTCCTACAGCTGCCGACACTGCTCTCTGGTCTGCGATTCTATTGTAGCTTAGATACCGCAGGCAGCGTGTGAGCTTTCCATCGAAGTTATATGTGTTCGAGTGCGCTAGCAATAAATTCCTTAGTCATGGACCACTTACAAGTTGAAACACGGTGAAGTAATGTGGTGCACTCTGTAATAATGTTGTGTGTTATCAGTCAGTGCCGTAAAACAAAGGGTAAATAATAAGCTATCACTCAAAAGGAATAATACTGCAGGTTCCTTACTGCATTTCATTGTTTACCTATGAACTAACGTTAAGGAAAGATCGACACACTGAAGGAAGGCTCACCCACCGTCTTACAGGTAACACAGATCAATTATCCGCATTAGTAGCGGTGTACTTATTTAAAATATTGCATTGGTGTATAAGTTCGTACCGTTTAGCCATAAGTCACGTCACCGAAGTTAAGGAGGGTAGGACGTCAAACGGGCCGATTTGGAGCAGGAGAGGCACCACAACACGTTTTAATTTCCACTGTCTATACTTTTACAAGTAAATTCATAAAACTTTGTTAGCATGACCACGAAGGATTTTGGATTCACACTCGTAGCAGCAGAAGTTCAAAAACATAACAAAAGAATTTTTTTACATGTGAAATTTCGTCACTTTTCCACTTACTACTGGCTGCATTTTGTTGCTGTAGGTGCACTTTTCTTCATGAGTAAGACAGACTATTCGATGAATGTTGCACACCATACAAACCATACTTACAGGTGACTGAAACTCTAGAATCTATTTAATTTATGAAACAATGAATTAGTTGTTACGTTTTAAACTTTATGTTTAGAAAAAAATCTAATTTTGTAGTTAATTATCTCAATTTTTACCACAGTTTTCAATAGATTTGGAAAATTCTAGTGTTTCATACACTAGTATGGTTTGTATGCTGTGCAAAATTCATCAAAGAATCTCTCTTACTTGTGAACAAAAATGTACCTATAGCAACAAATACAGCCAATAGCAAGCAAAAAAATGATGAAATTTCACATGTAAAAAAAAATTATTATGTTTTTGAACTTCCCTGCTATGAGTGTGAATCCCGAATCCTTCCTGGTCATGCTGACAAAGTTTAATGAACGTATTTGTAGAAGTATAGACAGTATAAAATAAAATGTCCTGTGGTGCCTCTCCTGCTCCAAGTCGGCCAGTTTGACGTCCTACCCCCCTTAAGCGCTGTCGGGCTGGGCTAGCGATTGGACGGGTGACCATCCGGTCTGCCCAGCGCTATTGGCACTCGGGGTGCTCTCAGCCCTTGTGAGGCAAAATGAGGACCTACTTGATTGAGAAGTAGCGGCTCCGGTCTCATAAACTGACATACGGCCGGGAGAGCCGTCTGCGAACAACATGCCCCTCCATATCTGCATCCAGTGACGCCTGTGGGCTGAGGAAGACACGGCGACCGGTCAGTACCGGTTGCCCTTCACGGCCCGTTCATAGTAGTTTAGAGCTTAGTTTTTTTAATAAAGGGAACAGATACACATAACAGAGGCTTTAGTCATCAATAATGTATTTTCCTTGTTACAACAGTCTGCCAACGGTGGGGCAACTTTTCGGTTCTGTGGCTGTAGAAATCACGTGATTTTGAGACGAAGAATACGTCGAGCCACGCTCGGGGCACATTTTCAACCGGAATGGAAGTTCCTTGAGGATTGTTCGACAGAGAGTGGAAAAGCTGAAAATCTGCGAGCGCAAGATGAGGTCAGTAAGGTGAATGCAGAATGACGCGTCATCTGTGTAGTGCTTTTTGTCAGTCTAGCAGAATGCAGCCTGGTGTTATCGCGGAGTAGCATCACATCACGCTGTCTTCCTGCTCGTTGTTCTTCGATTGCATCAGCAAGCCTCAGTTGTTGACAATAAATGTCAGCAGTGATGGTTACACCTCGGGGAAGCACTGTCGCTGTTCTGCCAGATGCATAACATTATCTTTCCTGGCTGCTCGCAGGTCTTTGTACGGGAGATTGGTGCTTTCTTTGAATTCAATCATTCATTTCTTTTACTTATGCTAGTCAGCAATAACAACACAGGATGGGAATGGTCGGTGTTTTTCATGAGCCGAGTAATGACGGCCAAGAAGAGGTGCACATATGGCCACCGGCTGGTTTTTGTTATTTTGGCTTAGAGCATGCAGTACCTATACACAGCCCGCCCGGTTGGCCGTGCGGTCTAACGCACTGATTTCAGGGCGGGAGAAGCGCCTGGTCCCCGGCACGAATCCGCCCGGCGGATTTGTGTCGAGGTCTGGTGAACCTGCCAGTCTGTCGATGGTTTTTAGGCGGTTTTCCATCTGCCTCGGCGAATGCGGGCTGGTTCCCCTTATTCCACCTCAGTTACACTAGGTCAGCGATTGTTGCACAAACAGGTCCTCCACGTACATGTACACCACCATTCCTCTACCACGCAAACATGGGGGTTACACTCGTCTGGTGTGAGACGTTCCCTGAGGGGTCCACCGGAGCCCGAACCGTACAATAACCCTGGGTTCGGTGTGGGGCGGCGGAGGGGTGAAGTGAACTGCGGTAGTCGTCGTGGGGTTGTGGACCACTGCGGCTGCGGCGGGGACGGAGCCTCTCCGTAGTTTCTAGGTCCTCGGTTAACATACAACATACATACATACCTATACACACGATTTTTTAACCTTCCCCATTCCATGCAAATATCGCAAGATGGAATTGTGACACTACAACAAATTTGCCATTTTTCTTCTGCACTGACATGGATATTTGTGGATTAGTGCGTTCCCATTACACCTCGAAGCTCTTACTGAACGTGAGGAGTCACTAATATAAAAAGAATCGTCATTAAAATGAGAAAACCATTTTCTTGTCGCATTCCTACCCTAATACAAGACACAAATGTTTCTGGCCTGCTTTGCTGGAACCACCCCTCTACTAAATGTTTTTTAAATGTTTTTTATTCCATTCTTTGATCACAATATCAATTCTTTTGACGATGACCGGTTTCAGTCAGTAATGACCATCCTCAGATCTTTTCTACACCATATCCTAAAGTGATAAGGCCGTAATGGCATCGTCAAAATATATAAATATACTCAGTACAGCATCTATGTCGCGGCTGGTGATCCCTCTACTAAATTCAAACAGAAGAACATGTTGGAAATGTTGCGATTTCTCCAATTGGCATTCGATCTTCTAGCGATCACAGCTGCACTCACTATCTTCAAATGACAAAATGACAGTAGATAAAGTCAAACAGCAACAGTCAGCTATAAGCCAAAACTGGCAATCGATAAATAGGTCCATAGTAAGCGGAATACCATCGTTCAAAATAAACACACCAGAAATTTATGCACCAGCCCAATAGATGCTACATCAGAACACTTTTTCAAGGTAAGGACTCGGCAGTTTCAGTGATTAACATTAAAGTAGGTATATCGCAGATTCTCCCACAAAAACTTTACTGTTGTCGGTTTACATCATATGAACTGGTATAAATTCCATTGCTGAAAAATATATTTAAAAGTTAACACTCAGAATCCCAAAAACAGAAGTATTTAGTAGCAGAGTAGTTATACAGGTTACATCGTTGGCGAGGGTTTTACACAAGAAGTACAGTCGACCCAACTGTCACGTGAATATGGCAGTTCACTTTACAAGGCGTGCTGGAGGTGCTATGCTGTTGTCTTCTTCCAACCTCTGAACTGAACTACCTACCCAGTTAAAGGGAGACCCCCCACAGCTTAACGCAGACACCGAACCACGATGCTGCTTGACGTTTTTCACGTTAAAAGATAACTGACAGACGTAAGTGAACCACAAAGTGGCAGAAAAACATCTTAACGCAGAACGGGAATCAAGCCTCAGATCTTTCAACCTGTAGTCCGGCATTTACTCAATATCCGCCGAACGTCGCAAGTACAGTAAAGTGAAACAAGGTGATAGTTGCTCTATAATAAAAAAAAATAAGTTCGTCTGTTTTACTCTTATCTGCATCTTTTAATGTGTTAACATGGATAAGAAGACTGTCATAGTTTTTATAACCTTCATTCTTTGAGTATGATATACTTTCATTTCATACACTCCTACAAACACAAGGCCTTAAAGACCATTTACGACGACCAAGAGATAGAATATCTGTTGGTACGTACAAGGCCGAAGATCTCAGTCTATGGTCAATGTGTCCGACTTGTTCGAGAGACGAGAACAATGACGATCAAAATAAAGAGAGGAAAAAAGTGGGTATTGTCTTTGATTAATAGCGAAAAGTCCTCGGTCCTGCGGTAGAGCTTGTCCCCTGCTTAAAATTTGAAAAATGTAATCAGTAATAGTGGTCGAAGACTTCCGGCATAAGAAAACACCTTCATTCTGCCAACGGCCTTCTGAAGGATGCGCAGAAGCGGGCAGAGTATCAGGGCGTTCTCTTGCTCTTGGGGTGGGAAACTGTTCTAAAAGGTGGAAGAACCAGCAATGATCAGCTACATGAGGATGCAGAAGGCAATGGAAAACACTGCATTAAAGACACGTAACGTGTATCCACACGACATGTGGCCTGTAACAGAAAAAGCATCATGATGATCTCTCGATTGGAAAAAAATTGCGAAGTAGTTCCCCATTCGCAACTCCGGGAAGGGACTTACAATGAGGAAGGAGACTGTGAGAAAAAGATCGTACAAACAACGAAAGAATAACATTTTAAATGTCGGAGCGTGGAATGTCAGAATTTCGAACGTGGTAGGTAAGTTAGATAATCTGAAAACAGAAAGGCAAAGGCTCAATGTAGATTTAGCGGGGGTCAGTGTAGTGAAATAGAAACAAGACAAGGATTTCTGGTGAAATGAGTACAGAGTAACATCAACAGTAGTAGAAAATGGTATAATGGTAGTAGGATTCCTTATGAATAGGAAAATAGGGCAGAGAGCGTATTACTGAGAACAGTTCAGAAGCGACATCAAACCAACACCAACAGCAATAGTTCAGGTACACATGACAATGCAGCAAGCAGAAGATGGAGAGCTAGAGAAACTATTCGACGGTTAATTCAGTATGTAAAGGGAGATGAAAAAATAATAGCGACGCGAAACTGTAATGTTGTTGTACGGGAAGAAGTAGAAGAAAGTGTTATGAGTGAATGTGGACTTGGTAGTTATAATGAGAGAGGAGAAAGACTAATTGAATTCTGTAGCACATTTCAGCTAGTAATAGCAAATATTCTGTCCACGAATCGCAAGACGAGGAGGTATACCTGGCAAGGACAGGCAGATACTGGAAGATTCCAGCCACATTGCATCATGCTCAGACACAGATTCCAGCCACATTGCATCATGCTCAGACACAGATTCCAGCCACATTGCATCATGCTCAGACACAGATTCCAGCCACATTGCATCATGCTCAGACACAGATTCCGAAATCAGATATTGGGTTGTAAGCCGTACCCAAGAGCAGATATAGACTCAGGTCACAATTTTGTAGTGATAAACAGTAAGCTGAAATTTAAGAGACTAGTCAGTAAGAACGTTCAAAAAACTGAAATACGGAAATACTAAGAAAAGATATATGCTTGAAGTTGTCTGAGGTTATAGAGACCGCAATGGGAACAGTTCAGCAAGCAATTCAGTTTAAGAGGAATGGACATCTCTAAAAAGGACTATCACAGGAGTTGGAATGAAGAATATCGATTCAAGGAAAGTAATTGTGTTGAAGCCATGGGTAACAGAAGAAATACTTCAGTTGGTTGACGAAAGAAGCAAGTACAAAAATGTTCAGGGAAAATCAGGAATGGAGAGGTATAAGCCACTTAGGAATGAAATAAAAAAGGAAGTGCATGGAAACCAAGGCAAAAAGGGTGTATGAAAAATGTGAAGAAATCAAAAAAGAAATAACTCTTAAAAGGACTGTTTCAGCATACAGGAAAGTTAAAACGATCTTCGGTGAAATGAAAAGTAAGGGGGGGGGGGGTGCATAAAAAGTGAAATAAGCATCCCACTGTAAAATGCAGAGGAGAGAGCAGGTAGGAGGAAAGCCTACATTGAAATCCTCTATGAGTGCGGCGAGGAGGGAGGGGACTTGTATAATGATGTAATAAAGGAAGGAAGTCGATAAGGAAGAGATAGGAGATCCAGTATTAGACTCATAGCTTAAAAGAGCTCTGGAGAGCTTTAAGATCAAATAAGAGGTAAGGGGTAGATGACATTCAATCGCCGGCCGCGGTGGTCTCGCGGTTCTAGGCGCGCAGTCCGGGACCGTGCGACTGCTATGGTCGCAGGTTCGAATCCTGCCTCGGGGATGGATGTGTGTGATGTCCTTAGGTTAGTTAGGTTTAAGTAGTTCTAAGCTCTAGGGGACTGATGACCACAGCAGTTGAGTCCCATAGTGCTCAGAGCCATTTGAACCATTTTTGACATTCAATCGGAATTTCTATAATCATTGGCGGAAGTGGGAAAAAATAGACAAATAAATTAATTAACAAGGATGGTGTGTACAATGTATGAGGCTACATGCCATCAGACTTACGGAAAAGCATAATCCACACAATTCCGAAGAGCCAACAGGTGTGATAATTATTGCTCAGTCAGCTTAACAGCTCATGTACTCAAGAAGCAACGACGGAAATAGAAGAAAGATTCAAGTGTGGGATTAAAATTCAGGGTGAAAGGATATCGACGATAAGATTAGCCGGTGACATTGTTATCTTGCGTACAAGGGAAGAAGAATTACAGAATATTTTGAATGGAATGGTCTACTGAATGCAGACTATGGATTGGGAGTAAATCGAAGAAGGACGAAAGTAATGAGAAGTAGCAGAAGTGAGAACAGCGAGAAACTTAGCATTACGATTGATGTTCACGAGATACTTAAAGTTAAGGAACTCTACGCAGCAAAATAACCAATGACGGACGGAGCAAGGAGGACATAAGAAGCAGACTAGCAGTGGCAAAAAGTGCATTCCTGGCCAAGAAAAGACTACTAGCACCAAACATAGGCTTAAAATTGAGGAAGAAATTTCTGAGAATTTACGTTTGGAACACAGCATTGTATGGCAATGAGACACGGAGTGTGGGAAAACCTGAAAATAAGAAGCATTTGAGATGTGGTCCCAGACAAGAATGTTGAAAGTAAGTGGACTGCTAGGGTAAGGCAGAATCGGCGAGGAAATGAATATAAGGAAACCACTTACAAGAAGAAAGGACAGGATGATAGGACACACGTTAACACATCAGGCAAAAACTTCCATCGTACTAGAGGGAGTTGAAGAGGATAAAAATTACAGGGGAAGACAGAGGTTGGAATACATCCAGCAAATAACTGAGGAAGTAGCTCACAAGTCCTACTCTAAGATGAAGAGGTTGGTACAGGAGACTAATCTGTGGCGGGTAACATCAAACCAGTCAGAAGACTGATGAAAGAAAAAAAAAAGATAGACCACGTAATGGGGAAGACTTGTGTGAGAGAAAAAATGTGCTATGACGGTTCCAGGCGACTCTAAGAATCGTTTTGTTGGATCTTCAGCCCTGGTACGACGAGATTTCACCAAATTCTACTACCCAGATGTGCCGCAACCGCATACTGCCTACCCCAATAAGCTACCAGATTGGCTTTAAACAAGAAACCCTAAATAAAGTGTTTCTAAGCGAAGAAAGGTAATTTAGAAGCTCTGTGTTCAGCATTTCACATAGGGCCGTTGTCTCGTTTATAATCAGCACACAGTGCATACGAACGCCTAAAACTGCCTATGCTCTGATGCCTGTCAGGGACGTAGTGAGTCACCAAAGACACCTAACGTCGCCAGCAAGCGTCGGCGAACATTTCTTTCTCCAACACAAATGCTCCCTGGAGTTTGAAGCACCGTGTACATTATATATATTCGATTATTCCCTTTTGAGAGAGCGATTGAACTTGAGTAGTCATGATTTCTTCTTCTTTCTTCGTTATTCCAAAATTCCTTTCATACGGTAACTGTGTTCTCTCTTGCGTTCTTCCGACCATCTTTTTTCCCGTTCTGTTCTCCGTATGTTCTTGTTTAGGTGTGTGTTACTGTATGATGTTTCTAAACTGTCCTCTGTTGTTTATGTTGTCTTGTGTGATCCCCAGTTCTTTAATGTCTTCTTCTGCTTCAGTGATCCACTTTGTTTTTGCTCTTCTTTACTTTCTGAAAGATTTGTCTTGTGAGCCTGCTTTTATTCATCCTGCTGATATGTCCATAAAATTTCATCCTTCTCTTTCTAATTGTGTCTGTTATTGTTTCTATGTTTTTGTAAATCTCTCTAGTTGGCATCTTCATCCAGATTCCTTCCCGAAACACTGGTACATATATTTTCCTTAGAATCTTTCTTTCCTGCTTTTCAATCTCTCTGATCTTAGTAAGACCATGAATCGCTACAGTTTCTGCAGCATAAAGTGCTTCTGGTAGGACTACTGTGTTGTAGTGCCTTAGTTTCGCATTGACAAAAATAATTTCCTATTATAGTTATTCCAAGTGAGCTTATACGCTTTTTGTAATCTGGAGATTCTTTCTTTATTGGCTATTGAGTTCATTCCTGATGGTTGGATTATCTTTCCCAGATATATGAAGTGGGCAACTTGTGTCACTTTCCCGTATTGAGTAGTAATGGGGAGATTATCTGCAGGTTTGTATTCCATATACTGTGCTTTCTCGTAGGAGATTTGTAGCCCAGTTTTCTGTGAGATTTCGTGTAGTTTTCCCAATGCAAGTTTGGCTTCCTCTCTATTGTTCGTTAGAATGGCAAGAACGTCCGCGAAAGCCAGAAACTTCACCCTAATTCTCTACTCTTTTTTAATTCCAAGCATAATTCTTTTTATTTCCTTTTCCCAAGACGTCACAATTTTTTGTAGAACCATGTTAAGCAGAAGGGGGGACATTCCATCTCCCTGACGAATAGCAGTATTGATATGAAATGCTTCTGATGTTTGTCCCATGAACTTAACTTTGGAGGTTGTATCTGTTAATGCCTGTTGAATAACTGACCTTGTTTTCCTGTCAATCCTGAACTCCTCTAAGGTGTGAAATAATGTTTGTCTATCTATTGAATCATAAGCCTTTTTAAAATCGACAAAAGTTACCACAGTATTTCTACATCTTCTCATTTGCAAAATTGTTTTTAAGTTCCATAGCTGTTCGATGCAAGATCGACCTTTGCGAAACCCTGCCTGATAATCTCCTATTAACTCTTCCGCTTGTTCCTCTAGTCTGTTCAATAGGGCCTTTGAAAGAATTTTGTATATTACAGGGATCAGCGAAATTCCCCTTTAATTATTTGGATCGGTTTTTGCACCTTTTTGTGGAGAGGGCGTATTAATGCACATTTCCACTCTGCAGGTATTTGTTCAGTTTCCCAAAAATTTGATATAATTCTGCGGGTTGCTTGTGTGAGATTATTGTCATTTAATTTCCATACTTCTGCTATGATTCCATCTTCCCCTGGAGACTTCTTGTTCTTCAAAGAATTGATTATTTCCTTTACCTCTTTAAGTGATTGTGGATTTGAATCGGGATTGAATGTGATGTTTCTCGAAATCTAGTTGTTTTGTCGGAGGCTTGCAGTTGAGCAGTGAGTGAAAATAATTAGCTAAAATTTGATAGTTCTTTTTGGGTTGGTTTCCAGTGATTCATCGGATCGGCGAAAGCACAGAATAGCTGGTTGACACCCTGTTAGGTTTTGTTTGAAAATTTTGTAAAAATTTCTGGTGTTGTTCTTGATAAATTCTTGTTCAATTTTCTTAAGCCGGCTTTTATCATATCTACGTTTTCCTTTTCGTATCGCCTTGGATGAATTCTTCTGTATTCTCAAAAATTCCTGACATTTTTCTGTACTTTTGTTGCTACTGAATGTTTTCCAAACTGTGATCTTCACCGTAACTCTGGCAAGGGGCCCTCATAAGGTACTATCACTCGGGCCAGGTAAACCAAGGTTTTTTGACGAGGTGTTACTCCTCCCACTCCACCTTTTCAACCGGGCTTGGGACCGGCTATGGCGGACATACACACACACACACACACACACGTAATATATATATATATATATATATATATATATATATATATATATATATATATATATATATATACTCCTGGAAATGGAAAAAAGAACACATTGACACCGATGTGTCAGGCCCACCATACTTGCTCCGGACACTGCGAGAGGGCTGTACAAGCAATGATCACACGCACGGCACAGCGGACACACCAGGAACCGCGGTGTTGGCCGTCGAATGGCGCTAGCTGCGGAGCATTTGTGCACCGCCGCCGTCAGTGTCAGCCAGCTGGGCTACGGTCCCGCACACCGTTAGGCCGTCTTCCGCTCACGCCCCAACATCGTGCAGCCCGCCTCCAGTGGTGTCGCGACAGGCGTGAATGGAGGGACGAATGGAGACGTGTCGTCTTCAGCGATGAGAGTCGCTTCTGCTTTGGTGCCAATCATGGTCGTATGCGTGTTTGGCGCCATGCAGGTGAGCGCCACAATCAGGACTGCATACGACCGAGGCACACAGGGCCAACACCCGGCATCATGGTGTGGGGAGCGATCTCCTACACTGGCCGTACACCTCTGGTGATCGTCGAGGGGACACTGAATAGTGCACGGTACATCCAAACCGTCATCGAAGCCATCGTTCTACCATTCCTAGACCGGCAAGGGAACTTGCTGTTCCAACAGGACAATGCACATCCGCATGTA
Source organism: Schistocerca gregaria (assembly GCF_023897955.1). NCBI lineage: Eukaryota > Metazoa > Arthropoda > Insecta > Orthoptera > Acrididae > Schistocerca > Schistocerca gregaria. Next base: position 173,509,165 of record NC_064922.1, on the reverse strand, counting down.
TCCCGTGCCACCCAACGTGCTTTAGAAGGTGTAAGTCAACTACCCTGGCCAGCAAGATCTCCGGATCTGTCCCCCATTGAGCATGTTTCGGACTGGATGAAGCGTCGTCTCACGCGGTCTGCACGTCCAGCACGAACGCTGGTCCAACTGAGGCGCCAGGTGGAAATGGCATGGCAAGTCGTTCCACAGGACTACATCCAGCATCTCTACGATCGTCTCCATGGGAGAATAGCAGCCTGCATTGCTGCGAAAGGTGGATATACACTGTACTAGTGCCGACATAGTGCATGCTCTGTTGCCTGTGTCTATGTGCCTGTGGTTCTGTCAGTGTGATCATGTGATGTATCTGACCCCAGGAATGTGTCAATAAAGTTTCCCCTTCCTGGGACAATGAATTCACGGTGTTCTTATTTCAATTTCCAGGAGTGTAGTAATCCAGTCTTGCTTCAGACTTAATTCTGTGTCAACAACACACTGCCCTGCTATATTTCCCAAAGAACTGTCAACGTTTTTGCACTTGAATGCTATGTATCCTGCTAGATATTTTAAAACATCATCATTCGCGTCTTCACTGGTACACACTGAATCACTGAGCTCGAAATCTAAGAGCAAGTTTTCGTCATCTGTAGCGACGTCAAATGATTTATCAGTTACTCTTATACATAATTCACTCGAGAGGAAACTTGCAAAATTTTCCTCAGTTTCATCAGCTGGTGTCTGATAGTTTTCAGAAGCAGAATTCTCATTTCTGTCCTCTGAAGTCGAAGCACCAGAAGACAAAGGTATTTCACTTGCACTTCCAGTCAGCATCAATAAACGAATTCTGTTTTTCACCTCGAAAGGAGTGGGATTGTTGTAGAAGACACCAAAGCCACGGATTCCGGAAAAGAAATTTTCCAGACAATCTTGATCGAGTCTGGTTGTCAATATATAAGTAGCTCCGGAATTTTTCATATCATTGTAAAGTCCAAAAAGTGAATTTATTGATATAATGAATCCCTTCTGAAACGGGAGAACACTGTTTCTTTTTCCTACTCGCATAGTAGAACACATTTCAAGAAATCTTTTAGAGAGTTTTCCAGACTTCTGATATTAAACCCGTAACCACTTCTAAGGGGAGCTTTCTCATCTTGAGGGTATCTCAAATTCAGCACATCGAAAACATCGTTCACGAGCTCAATGAAGCTTCCTTCGCGATCTTTATGCAGAACATATCTCACAGCTTGGGCAGTGCGACGTGAAAATATCTGTGCAGCCCTTCGGACATTCTGAAGATCTCGTCCATTAACGTTAAGATGAACCTCCGATATGTGGTGATTGATCGAAAGATCGCCTTTCTGATGTCGAAGAAGATCTTCTATAACCATTTTTGTAATCACAGTACCATCAGGCAAAGTGATTCCGTCATCAAGAAAATGATTTCTTAATAACTTGAGCAAATGTGGCACACCAAAACTTTTCTCCTATAATCGACAGGGTTTGAAAAGAATGTCTTCGATGTAGACACACCAAGTTGCTTCCACACATTCATATTTTTTGGTCCCATGTCACACGTAACAGCTACGATACGGATTCCTGCTGTTGCAACTTCTTTTATGACGTTCTGCAACAAATCACTAGACATTGCAACTTCAAAGTCATAATACACTGGCTGCTTCCATTTTGAAAACAAGCTGCGAACCATAACGACTTGGACATTGTTGTGTGGTCCGAGCTCTACATCATTGGGCGAATCGTAAGTCACACGACCGTCAGTGCTCATCTCGTCGAAGCATAGGACACCAATCGCCTCTAATGATGTGAACATTTCTGACCTACCTTTAATTAACTCCAAAACTGGTTTCAAAACACCTGGTTGCCACTTGAACTGTTCCGTCCATGTCTGGAGTGTTGACCTGCAGGGAAAAGGATAATTCTTCCTCCTCAGGTAGGCATATGCTTTAGGAGACAAAGCTCTAAATGTGAGAGCATTTGCAATGTCCTCTGAGCACCACTTTACTTGCTTCCTCTTCTTTAACAGAGAACGAATTTGTCCTGGTGTGAAACACTGAGAAAGTGTACTTCTCACATCTGAGCATACACATTTGTGCTTCTTAGTGTGAGACGCAATATGTTTTAAAGATGTAGCTTGCTTTATAACTTCTTTCATGGACTTAATTCTTTGTTCCAGTCGAACATTTTTAATCTTCAAACTAACCAATTCTTTCTCCAGTGTTTGAATTTCCTGGTCTTTAAGTGAAATTGGTGGATCAGTAAAAACGTCCGTGTTGCTGGATTTGTCCAGCTTACTTTTCTTGGGAGATAAAGTTTTCAACGTTGAGAGAGCTCTTTTTTTCACTGTGCTAGTGTCACAGCGACGTTCTCTCTCTGTAAGAACACTACCGGTAACATTCGCGGTGCTGAGACCTGGAACTTCGAATACATTTCCGTGCCAGTTTGGTATTTTTAGAGACGGAACAGCATTATCCTGTAGCCGTTTCCGTGTAGGTAGACCTAACAATTCATTCTGCAAGTCTCGTTAGTAATCGCTTTCACAAAAATGTTCAGAATAAACTCTTACATTATTAACATTAATTTTGTCCTCTCGTTTACAACGAGCAATCCATTTACGCTGTAGTTCAAAATTTTTTGGAAACTGATGACAAATTACGCCTTCAGTCTTACGTCCACTATTACTACATTCAGCAACTGCACAATACGACGTATTTGTAGACATAATTCCAAGGACGAAGCTACAAGACTCACGGAACAATTCCTTTCCAACTGAACACTCGGCAGGACAGTAGCTGGCAGCTGCCAGGTGACGTCACAGCTCGAGATTCATCATGGCGGATAAAGGAGTGGGAGGTCACATTTGCACTCCCGTGCCCGTAGCCTCGCTTGGGATGTGTTACCATCAGAGTAATTTTATGTCACTGTCTTTGCATCTCGTCTTTCCCCGTCCCCAACTACCAAAGGAGTGGGACGTCATCGAGACTGTCGCCAGGGTGCTAGTGATGCCAAAAACTGCGACCTGTAGATTCGATAATACAAAATTTGGATGACTTCACATGGGGAAGAATCATCGGGAAACGGGAAGAAGGACGAAATGTGATGAGAGCAGCCCAAGAGTTTGGTAAGGACCCATGTCAAACAGCAGGTTCAATTGCAACAACGCTTAACAGGACTACAACGCACGCTCCAGAGTGACACGACGACAGCATAGGGGTGGCCTCTTAGCCCAACGACCAGTAATTTACATGCCGTTGACACACGCACATCGGCGTCGCCGTCTGCGATTGTGCCACGAGCGTAGGAACATGACCAACGAGGAGTGCGATTCCATGCTCTTCTGGGACGAGGTAACATGCAGTCTGATTAGTGACTTTGGATGCGGCTTCACATAGCGTGAAGGGGAACATGTAGCGCACGCAGGAACACTGACGAACACGATCGTTTGGGCGATCCACGTGTTATGGTGTAGGGAGGTATAATGTTTCACGTGTGTACTTACCCCAGAATCTTTATAAACGTTACGCTCACCGATCAACGTTATTGTGACACAGTACTCCTCTCCTGAGAGTGTTGAATAGAAGGCTATGTGGCAAGCTGGATAGAGGGACTACAGAGGAGCGATTCGGATTTAGAAGAGGAAAAGGAACAGAGATGCTATTGGCCTGTTAAGAACTCTAGGGGAAAGATATATGGAAAAAGGTAGAGAATTCTTTGCTGTTTTTATAGATTTAGAAAAGGCTTTTGACAGAGTTCAGTGGAACAAAAAAAAAATGGCTCTGAGCGCTATAGGACTTACCATCTATGGTCATCAGTCCCCTAGAACTTAGAACTACTTAAACCTAACTAACTTAAGGACAACACACAACACCCCGCCATCACGAGGCAGAGAAAATCCCTGACCCCGCCGAGTATCGAACCCGGGAACCCGGGCGCGCGAAGCGAGAACGCTACCGCACGACCACGAGATGCGGGCTCAGTGGAACAAGCTGATGGGTATTCTGAAGAGGAAAGGAGTAGATTGGAAAGAGAGACGACTGATACAGAATCTACATTTACACCAGAAAGTAAGGAGAAGGATAGGAAATGAAATGTCAGAAGGAAGCAGCATTTGACGAGGTGTTAGACAAGGTTGTTGCCTTTCCCCGTTGTTGTTTAACGTATACCTTGAAGAGATTATTGCGAAAAACTTAGATGGGGAAACAGGAATATGTATTGGTGGAAAAAGAATAGAATGTAAAAGATTTTCTGATGACATGGTATTAGTGGCAGAAAGTGAGCTGGCAGTGAATAACATGCTGAAAAATCTGAATAAAGCTTGTGTGGAATATGGGATGCAAATAAACAAAGCAGAAACAAAGAGTATAGTCATCAGTACAAGACGCAGACTGTGTAATATTATGTGTCAAATTAGATAAAGGACTAAGGAAAAGGCTTGGCAAATGTTTTGTCTGGAGTGTGGCACTATATGGGGCAGAAACATGGACGCTGAGACGAGAAGATGATAAAAGGTTAGAAGCATTTGAGAAGTGGATGTGGAGGAGAACGGAGAGAATAAGCTGGATGGAAAGAGTGAGTAATGAAAGAGTATTGGTAAGAGAAGATGTCTGCTGCTGCAGGTTGTAAGAGAAAGGAAAAAGAACCGTTTGGGACATTCATTGCGAAGAGAGTGCTTGCTAGCAGATGCTTTGGAAGAACTGGTTTGTGGGAGAAGACTGAGAGGAAGAAGGAGGTACATGATGGTAGACGACATAAAGGGAAGAGGAAATTATGCAGACCTGAAGAGGATGGCAGAAGACCGGACAGCCTGCAGAACCACCATGTGAAAATCTGCCTTTTGGCAGAACACTTATGATGATGCGATGATACTCCTATACGAAGCGCTCCAGGGGTGCCTTCGATCCTGACTTCATTTTTACGGATGGCAATGCGCAACCGCTTCAATCAGTGCAAGTGGTGGAGCTCTTAGAACAAGAGGATAGATGGCAAATGAATTGGCCTATCCGTTCTCCCGACTTAAATGTTGTTGTATCCTCGTCACCACTGTTGGATCTTGTGCCTAAGGAAGCAAGGGAAGGGTGTTGTTATGGGTGGCCGGGATCCCCTTTCTACAATACCAGTGCACACTTGGATTAACTCAGTTCTTTACTTACATGGAACTGCTACTTAATTTGAATAGGGTCCCTGTATTCTGGTACAAGGTCCTCAGTAATAGTCCTCTTGTAGATAATATCGGTAATCCTGCGTTTACAAACTTTAGCCTCACTGGTAGTTGGACTACGGGCACTGATGTGGTCGCTTTGTACGGTCGTACCCTCCGATGGACTATACCTACTCTGTAAGGGGACGGCAGACGCCAAACTGGAATAGTGAATTAGTTAGTGAGGCTCTCTGGTCTGCGCAGGCGGTCAAATACACCCTGCCGAGAGGGCGTTGGTGGAATCGTGCCCGCAAACCCACCGTCGTCGCGACGGCGCAGATATTGCTTCGCCGTTTGCCCCCGGCAGCTGAGCTGGTCTCAGAAGTTTGTGTATATACCGTCCCGGCTAGTTAACAACCATTCCTTGCCGTCTTCGTCGGGCATAAAACATCTCTGAATCACGTTGTGAATCTAGTCGTGTGACCTAGCAGTTGAAAATCGATCGCGTTTTTCCAGAGAGATTTCATACACTTACAACCATGACGGATCCCAAGAAAGTTCTGTTTTTTTTACATTTTTTTTATTACTCTGGAATAAGATATCAGTTGAGTTCCAGACTATTTTTCCTAATTTATTTCCCTAAATAATTTGATTTAGTTACTTTAGCAGTTTGTAGACATTCGTCAGATGAGTATCGGGTAATATCAACGGCAGCAGAAAATGGTATAACAGGTGTAGGATTCGTTATGAATAGGAAAGTAGGGCAGAGGGTCTGTTACTGTGAACAGTTCAGTGACCGGGTTGTTCTAATCAGAATCGACAGCAGACCAACACCGACAACGATAGTTTTGGTATACATGCCGACGTCGCGAGCTGAAGATGAACAGATAGAGAAAGTGTATGCGGATATTGAAAGGGGACGAAAATCTAATAGTCATGGGCGACTGGAATGCAGTTGTAGGGGAAGGAGTAGAAGAAAACGTTATAGGAGAATATGGGCTTGGGGCAAGGAATGAAAGAGGAGAAAGGATAATTGAGTTCTGTAACAAGTTTCAGCTAGTAATAACGAATACCCTGTTCAAGAATCACAAGAGGAGGAGGTATACTTGGAAAAGGCCGGGAGATTTCAATTAGATTACATCATGGTCAGACAGAAATTCCGAAATCAGATACTGGATTGTGAGGCGTACCCAGGAGCAGATATAGACTCAGATCACAATATAGTAGTGATGAAGAGTAGGCTGAAGTTCAAGACATTAGTCAGGAAGAATCAATACGCTAAGAAGTGTGATACGGAAGTTCTAAGGAGTGACGAGATACGTTTGAAGTTCTCTAACGCTATAGATACCGAATAAGGAATAGCGCAGTAGGCAGCACAGTTGAAGAGGAATGGACATCTCTAAAAAGGGCCATCACAGAAGTTGGGCAGGAAAACATAGGTACAAAGAAGGTAGCTGCGAAGAAACCATGGGTAACAGAAGAAATACTTCAGTTGATTGATGAAAGGAGGAAGTAAAAACATGTTCCGGGAAAATCAGGAATACAGAACTACAAGTCGCTGAGGAATGAAATAAATAGGACGTGCAGGGAAGCTAAGGCGAAATGGCTGCAGGAAAAATGTGAAGACATCGAAAAAGATATCATTGTCGGAAGGACAGACTCAGCATACTGTAAAGTCAAAACAACCTTTGGTGACATTAAAAGCAACGGTGGTAACATTAAGAGTGCAACGGGAATTCCACTGTTAAATGCAGAGGAGAGAGCAGGTAGGTGGAAAGAATACTGAAATAAGTAGGGGTAAGCTATAGGAAGAGACGGGTCATATACAATATGTACAACAACCAAGAGGGAATAATAAGAGTGGACGATCAAGAACGAAGTGCTCATATTAAGAAGGGTGTAAGACAAGGCTGCAGCCTTTCGCTCCTACTCTTCAATCTGTACATCGAGGAAGCAATGATGGAAATAAAAGAAAGGTTCAGGAGTGGAATTAAAATACAAGCTGAAAGGTTATCAATCATACGATTCGCTGATGACATTGCTATCCTGAGTGAAAGTGAAGAAGAATTAATGATCTGTTTAACGGAATGAACAGTCTAATACTCGTAAGTACACAATATGGTTTGAGAGTAAATCGGAGAAAAACGAACATAATGAGAAGTAGTAGAAATGAGAACAGCGAGAAACTTAACATCAGGATTGATGGTCACGAAGTCAATGAAGTTAAGGAATTCTGCTACCTAGGCAGTAAAATAACCAATGACGGACGGAACAAGGAAGACTTCAAAAGCAGACTCGCTATGGCAAAAAAAGGCATTTCTAGCCAAGAGAAGTCTACTAATATCAAATACCGGCCTTAATTTGAGGAAGAAATTTCTGAGGATGTGCGTCTGGAGTAGAGCATTGTATGGTAGTGAAACATGGACTGTGGGAAAACCGGAACAGAAGAGAATCGAAGCATTTGAGACGTGGTGCTATAGACGAATATTGAAAATTAGGTGGACTGATAAGGTAAGGAATGAGGAGGTTCTACGCAGAATCGGAAAGGAATATGTGGAAAACACTGATAAGGAGAAGGGACAGGATGATAGAACATCTGCTAAGACATGGGGGAATGACTTCCATGGTAGTAGAGGGAACTGTAGAGGGCAAAAACTGTAGAGGAAAACAGAGATTGGAATACGTCAAGCAAATAATTGAGGACGTAGGTTGCAAGTGCTACTATGAGATGAAGAGCTTACCACAGGAAAGGAATTCGTGGAGGGCCACATCAAACCAGTCAGTAGACTGACTAACAAAAAAAAAAAAAAAAAAGGCATTCGTTGAATCCTATTAAATCTGTTTGTAAAAAGGTTTATCAGCTTCCTTCAATAACCCTTGAATGTTGACAGATATTATTGTCTATCATGGAATTTAGTAAATTCTGGTAGTGGCTCGTAAATTTCTGTTTTATTGACACAATTAAGTTCTTAAATTAATGAGAGTTGATCCTAGTGTGTATTGTTTCGGTATGATAACAGTCAGTAAGTACTACATTCCTTCGTGTACCTATCGCCAAAGATGTACTTTCTCATGAAACTGTCCTTTTCCATCAATGTCCTATAAATTATAGATATGTCTCTGGGCCTTACTATGTCTAAGCTTCTCAGTTCTCACGACACGATATTAATTCGAATCCTTTTAATGTCTCTTCAGCACAAGTTTAATCTTTTAACGGGCACTATTTTTTACTTCTCGTTTATTAGCGGAGTCACCTTGACAACGAGCGGCAAAGGGACTAGTGTGATAAGGTCCAAACTATTTTCGGTCCCAATACTATTTAATAATTCGCACACAGCGAATAAAGTCCTAATTCAACATAAGAGTTACCGTATTGTCACTAAATCTCTTCGCAAAAGTATACGTTAGTAGCTTTTCGTTTAACACGTACAATCACCATTCACTTGAATATCAATGTTCGCACACCCAATCACCTCTAACTGACTCCGTCTCTGACTTTATCCCAAAATGATCTATTCTCCACCACTCCAATGTCTAATCCAGTTCTAAGAATATAATTTAATTAGGCTTCTAATCCCAAAATTCCGACTACCGAGTAAGAACTGCGAACACACTCGCCACCGCTAAAAACAAAAACTCAAGAGACCTAACAATGATGCGCGTTGGTTTATACATAGTATTACTTATATACAGTATTAGATTCAAAACATAACGCAGCTTATGTCTTCATTTAATTCCCTTTGTACTACTCTGCGGTACTCTATTTCGACTATCTACTCTTTCTAAAATTTTAACTAACTACACCCCTGGAAACTGAAATAAGAACACCGTGAATTCATTGTCCCAGGAAGGGGAAACTTTATTGACACATTCCTGGGGTCAGATACATCACATGATCACACTGACAGAACCACAGGCACATAGACACAGGCAACAGAGCATGCACAATGTCGGCACTAGTACAGTATATAACCACCTTTTGCAGCAATGCAGGCTGCTATTCTCCCATGGAGACGATCGTAGAGACCTGGCGCCACAGTTGGACCATAGTTCGTGCTGGACGTGCAGACCGCGTGAGACGACGCTTCATCCAGTCCCAAACATGCTCGATGGGGGACAGATCCGGAGATCTTGCTGGCCAGGGTAGTTGACTTACACCTTCTAGAGCACGTTGGGTGGCACGGGATACATGTGGACGTGCATTGTCCTGTTGGAACAGCAAGTTCCCTTGCCGGTCTAGGAATGGTAGAACGATGGGTTCGATGACGGTTTGGATATACCGTGCACTATTCAGTGTCCCCTCGACGATCACCAGAGGTGTACGGCCAGTGTAGGAGATCGCTCCCCACACCATGATGCCGGGTGTTGGCCCTGTGTGTCTCGGTCGTATGCAGTCCTGATTGTGGCGCTCACGTGCACGGCGCCAAACACGCATACGACCATCATTGGCACCAAGGCAGAAGCGACTCTCATCGCTGAAGACGACACGTCTCCATTCGTCCCTCCATTCACGCCTGTCGCGACACCATTGGAGGCGGGCTGCACGATGTTGGGGCGTGAGCGGAAGACGGCCTAACGGTGTGCGGGACCGTAGCCCAGCTTCATGGAGACGGTTGCGAATGGTCCTCGCCGATACCCCAGGAGCAACAGTGTCCCTAATTTGCTGGGAAGTGGCGGTGCGGACCCCTTCGGCACTGCGTAGGATCCTACGGTCTTGGCGTGCATCCGTGCGTCGCTGCGGTCCGGTCCCAGGTCGACGGGCACGTGCACCTTCCGCCGACCACTGGCGACAACATCGATGTACTGTGGAGACCTCACGCCCCACGTGTTGAGCAATTCGGCGGTACGTCCACCCGGCCTTCCGCATGCCCACTATACGCCCTCGCTCAAAGTCCGTCAACTGCACATACGGTTCACGTCCACGCTGTCGCGGCATGCTACCAGTGCTAAAGACTGCGATGGAGCTCCGTATGCCACGGCAAACTGGCTGATACTGACGGCGGCGGTGCACAAATGCTGCGCAGCTAGCGCCATTCAACGGCCAACACCGCGGTTCCTGGTGTGTCCGCTGTGCCGTGCATGTGATCATTGCTTGTACAGCCCTCTCGCAGTGTCCGGAGCACGTATGGTGGGTCTGACACACCGGTGTCAATGTGTTCTTTTTTCCATTTCCAGGAGTGTATTACTTCGAAATACTACTACCGTTTTTTGGCTCTTAGGTCATTTCGTATTACAGAATTTAATCTAATACTCGTTTCTGTATAACCACTCTCTAAAGTCTGCCTCCGTAGCGTAGCGGTAGCGTTACTGCCTGCCAAGCTGCGGGTCCGGGTTCGATCCCCGGCAGGGGACTGTGTGTTGTGTGTCCTTCATTATCATATTCACCATCATTGACTCGCAAGTTGCCGCCGTAGCGTCAAGTAAAGAGGACGTGCAATACGGCGGCCAAGTACCCCTAATGGGGCTTCCCGGCCAACAATGCCATACTATCATTTCATTTCACTCTCTAAAGAGCGGTTACAGCTTGTTGCTTGACTCTGGCCTATCTCGTGACAGGCGCGCTTGATGCAGCGCCTACTATCGATCTTCGCGCTGTGTCTTTAGAGATATAGCTTACGCCAGCACAAATGCAATCGAGCACGTCTGTGATGCGTTACAGAGACGTATCGTAGAACCTCCATGAGTACCAACGACCGACCACCAGTTGTGAAATGTGCTGGAACGCCCCACCACAAAAGCTCCACACCAAGCATGTGACCTTCATAGTGGTACGTTGCATGGCATACACTGCCTTCCATGTTGATCACCCGCCCTATTCAGAAGCATGACCAGCCTTTTGGAATGTCCAGGGAACCATCACAGTTCGCGGTGACTTCACTGGAATTTTAATCAGAGTTTCATTTCTGTTCGTTTCGTTGTCTGTTTCTTTAAGTTACCTTCTAAACTACAATATAGCAGTTGTATAGCCCAAGCTGAATCGAGCTATGTTATTTGGCAAAGGCACATAACGCTCCGATACCTACTGCACACCAATGTATATAGATAGAGAGAAATTGAAGTATTCTTATTTTTAAAATAATGTTCTGGTTATTCCAGATCTTCATCACGGCTTGTTGATACGATGCTAATTTATTTTGTTACATCAGTGGTTTCGTACACCTCCTCATAGCTTTTACTATACAAGCAATCAACAATTTTCCGTTTGATGGCACTGCTGCAACGTACACTACTGGCCATTAAAATTTCTACACCAAGAAGAAATGCAGATGATAAACGGGTATTCATTAGACAAATATATTACACTAGAACTGACATGTGATTACCTTTTCACGCAATTTCGGTGCATAGGTCCTGAGAAATCAGTAATCAGAACAACCACCTCTGGCCATAATAACGGCCATGATACACCTGGGCATTCAGTCAAAGAGAGCTTAGATGTCGTGTACAGGTATAGCTGACCATGCAGCTTCAACACGATACCACAGATCATCAAGAGTAGCGACTCGTGTATTGTGACGAGCCAGTTGCTCGTCCACCATTGAACAGACGTTTTCAATTGGTGAGAGATCTGGAGAATGTGCTGGCCAGGGCAGCAGTCGAACATTTTCTGTATCGTGAAAGGCCCGTGCAGGACCTGCAACATGCGGTCGTGCATTATCCTGCTGAAATGTAGTGTTTCGCAGGGATCAAATGAAGAGGGTAGAGCAACGGGTCGTAGTACATCTGAAATGTAACGTCCACTGTTCAAAGTGCCGTCAATGCGAACAAGAGGTGACCGAGACGGGTAACCAATGGCGCCCCTTACCATCACGCCGGGTGATACGCCAGCATGGCGATGACGAATACACACTTTCAATGTGCGTTCAAGACGATGTCGCCAAACACGGATTCGACCATCATGATGCTGTAAATAGAAACTGGATTCATGCGAAAAAATTACGTTTTGCCATTCGTGCACTCAGGCTCACGGTTGAGTACACCACTGCAGGCGCTCCTGTCTGTGATGCAGCGTCAAGGGTAACCGCAGCCATGGTCTCCGTGCTGATAGTCCATGCTGCTGCAAACGTCGTCGAACTGTTCGTGCAGATGGATGTTGTCTTTCAAACGTCCCCACCTGTTGACTCAGGGATCGAGACGTGGCTGCACGATCCATTACAGCCATGCCGATAAGATGCCTGTCATCTCGACTGCTAGTGATACGAGGCGGTTGGGATCCAACACGGCGTTCCGTATTACCCTTCTGAAGCCACCGATTCCATATTCTGCTAACAGTCATTGGATCTCGACCAACGCGAGGAGCAATGTCGCGATACGATAAACCGCAATCGCAATAGGCTACAATCCGACCTTTATAAAAGTCTGAAACACGATGGTACGCATTCCTCCTCCTTACACGAGGCATCACAAGAACGTTTCACCAGGCAACGTCGCTCAACTGCTGTTTGTGTATGAGAAATCGGTTAAAAACTTTCCTTATGTCAGCACGTTGTAGGTGTCGCGACCGGCGCCACCCTGTGTGAATGCTCTGAAAATCTGATCATTTGCATATCACAGCATCTTCTTCCTGTAGATTAAATTTCGCGTCTGTAGCACGTCACCTTCATGTTGTAGCAATTTTAATGGTCAATAGTGTATATGCAACGTAGCGCGACTCCGATATAAGCACCGACATCTACGCAAGAGATCTGTGTGGAGTTCGTGTCTTTTCGACATACGTATTGTAAACACGGAAACGTGAGCTACGCTGATGTTATTGCCTAATGCGTCCAAACGGGGTCAAGGGGCCGTTATTCCTTTCTTGTCCGCCGAAGGACAGACACCGGTGGAAATCCATCGTCGAATGAAAAATGTGTACGGAACAGCGTGCCGTCGAAAACCACAGTTGTGGAATAGTGGGCCAAGTTCAAACGGGTGCCGCTGCTTCATGATAACGCACTTCCCCATATCGCAAATGTCATAACGTGGACATTAGGCCAATTGACATGGAAGACACTCGATCACTTGCCCTATACTCCTGATCTCTCCCTATGCTTTTACCATGACTTCGGTCTCTCTTTAAAATTTCTTGAATACCCGCGATTCATGTCGGACGAGAATGTGCAGTAGGCAATTTCTTCACGCAGCAGGACACGTTGTTTTACCAAACGAGTATCATCAACCTGGTGCTTCAGTAGGATGAGTTCCTCAGTAAAGTTAAAATCTTCCGGGCTGTTAGGTGGCATATTTCCTTCTAAAACAATTGACCCTCTTCTGGGATCTTCTTCAGGATGTTTCGGTGTCGGCTATTGCTAGAACAAAAGCAATAGCAATAGTGGGCACCGAAACATCCTCAACCAGATTCCAGCAGAGGGGTCGAAACGTCGATTACTTTATAAGGAACTATCACGTAGCCTAACATCCTAGAAGATTTTAACTTTAATGGCAACAGCCACAAAAGTCTGCAGACTTGCATGATTACCTCAATGCTCGCCGGCCGGTGTGGCCGAGCGGTTCTAGGCGCTACAGACTGGAACCGTCCGACCGCTACAGCCGCAGGTTCGAATCCTACCTCGGGCGTGGATATGAGTGATGTCCTTTGGTTAGTTAGGTTTAAGTAGTGTAAGGAGGCTGTTTAGGTTTTTATGTTGGTAACGCCACGTAGCGCTCTTTATGAAAATCACTGGCTGTGCTGTGTGCATTGTTGTAATATTCGCTGTTGTAGTGTTGGGCAGTTGGATGTGAACAACACGTAGCGATGGGCAGTTGGAGGTGAGCCGCCAGCAGTGGTGGATGTGAGGAGAGAGATGGCAGAATTTTGAGAGCGGACGGTCTGGACGTGTGTCCATCAGAAAGGGTAAATTTGTAATATTGTATATCATGAACTGATTATATATATTATTAAGGTAAATACATTGTTTGTTCTGTATCAAAATCTTTCATTTGCTAACTATGCCTATCACTAGTTAGTGCCTTCAGTAGTTAAAATCATTTATTTAGCTGGCAACATTGGCGCTCGCTTTATTGCAGTACTTCGAGTAACGAAGATTTTTGTGAGTTAAGTGATTCGTGAAAGGTATACATATATGTTAGTCAGGGCCATTCTTTTACAGGGATTAGTGAAAATCAGATTGCGTTGCGCTAAAAATATTGTGTGTCAGTTTAGTGTTGATCAGAATAAGTAAAGAGCGAAATGTCTGTGTACGCTCAGTCCTGCTCAGCTGTTTGAAAATCAAAAACGTAAGAGGTTTATCAGCACAGTAATTCACTAATTTTTCTAAGGGGATGTTTCAGTAGTTCTAGGGGACTGCTGACGTCAGAAGTTAAGTCCTATAGCGCTCAGAGCCATTTGAACCATTGAACCTTAATGCTCACGGCGATTTTACCTGACTGGGATACCAATTCTGGACTATACGGTCCCTGAACGGAAAATTTTTGATTGCCCCATATATTATTGAATCGCTCGGTCTTTGAATTTCAAGGGCCGTTCGCTGTCTCTAGCCTGGGCCTGTACTCTCCAGAAGAATGCATCAAATTTCATACACGAGTGTTTTTTTTTTTTTCTCACGCCGTAACTTATCTTTTTTCCTTCTGAAACAGCCGGTGATCGCTACAGATAACATTGTTCTCACGTACTAAATCAGTTATCTATAATCTATCGTTTGAGTTCTAATTCGTGATACTGTCTCTTTACTGCCATAGTAACAGATGATTACTGGTTTCAATGGTTCATGTTTTGCCTGTTCATGCCAATACTGGACTTAACATGTTTTCTTGCAACGATTAGCGGAATTTAATGCAGTGTTGTACCTCACACAGTACAAGCTGATAAAAGCCGCATATCCCGTTATTTCTAACATTTCTCAGAACGTACCTAGATCACTTCGGGAATACCACAAATAAATTCTCCTAAAGCTCGATGCTGGCTGTATCAAATGTGTCACCCAACATGCAAATAAAGAGTAATTTGACAAAAGCGTGCAATACTGAGCGTGAAGGACACATTTAGAAATGAGAGGAAGAACATGTACATTGGCACGCTCGATGTCTCTCAAACTTCCATGCTGCCACTATCTCAATTCGACCTCTTTGATCCACTTCCCTTAGTGAGTGTCGAACATACGTTAGCGGGCCGTTTTGGCCGAGCGGTTCTAGGCGCTTCATTCCGGAACCGCGCTGCTGCTACGGTCGCAGGTTCGAATTCTGCCTCGGGCATGGATGTGTGTGATGTTCTTATGTTAGTTGGGTTTAAGTAATTCTAAGTCTATGGGACTGATGGCTTGCAGATGTTAAGTACCATAGTGCTTAGAACCATTTGAACATTTGAACATAGTTATAAGCAGTTATTTTACTGAAGTTCGCTGTACGTATTCCTTTTTATGCATATTGAGAGGTATGAGATCTGTGGTAGCGCGTTCTTGTCTGTTTAATGCCCCTAACGGCGAGGATAATATGTGAAACAATGTATCAACACCGCATTATGTTTTACACCTCATAGTGAGGGAAATATATGGAACTGTGTACCAATGTTGCATTGTGTTTGTTACACCTAATAGCGAGGGTAACATACGTGTGGCACCATACGAATATCGCATTATCTTTGTTGTATCTAAAGATGAGTGTATAAGTGCGATCGTATACTCGTATCACATCATGTTTGTCACCTAACGTCGAGGTTAATAAATGGGATAACGTACTAATATCGCATTATGTCTATTGCACCTAACAATTAGGGCAATACGTTGGACCCCGTTAGAATATCACATTATATTTATTGCAGCTGATGGTGACAGTAAAATGGCGCTCCATGTACTAGTAGTACCTTATTATGTAAGCAAGGAACAACGGCACATAAAATAACTTACGGACATCAATACACTTTGTGTGACAATCGTACTGCGAAACCGTACTTGTCTGAGTGAAGTTGACTGTACCAAAACTAATCGCGATGCAGATACACATTTCAGACCCAGTGCTGGAATAGATGTACGCAAATGAATGACTAACTCTGTGAAAGATCGCGGGCCTAACAGTGAATCTTAGGGTGGGGAATACGCATTTAATCGCAAAAAAATATTAAATGTGTCCAGGGAGAGACTGCCTACTCAAATTAAAGATCTGATTTAAGTGGACTACTTAGGTTATCATAATAAGGCATGAGAATGAAGAAGCATCTAAATAAGTCATAAAATCACAAAATTTACAAATGTAGAATATTATCTGTGGGAAGTAGGTAAGTGAATTGTTGGTTGGCAAATTTGTTTGGTAGGGGTCGGAATTAGCTCATGTTCATACATCTGAGCTTGTAAAAATTAACTCCACCTGCTTACATCGCAATTACTGTGTTTGTTTGTCTGACTGGAGAAACCCAGAAGCCTGTCCAATAGCGAATGAGCTGATGTATGTGAGAAAGTGAGTCCGAACTCAGTTCTGATTTACTAAATCGCAGTGGTCCTGAAATGATGATTCTGGACGTTCTGTTGACTATTATCGGCGGTGCGATGTCAGCATATTGGTGATACTGTGTCTGCGTGCCATCAAGCATCGCGCTCGAACCACTCTGTTGAGGTCTCGAACATTGGACCCCACTCTGATAATGGGGTCAGTTGATTCAGTTGAAAGAGAAGCGTGTGGAGTACCGTTGCTTACAAAGTGCAAAGATGAAGTCCTTCATTTCTAATGAGTAAAGAATTAACTGCTCACTTACTCCTGCTAAACATTTTGGCAACAAATGCCCTTAGTTATATCGGTCTGCCAATGTCGTAATAGTTTCCTTGTAACAAAATCTCCCGCCAGAAGAGGTGAAATGTTGAAAACTTTCTAAGGTCAAAATCGCATAAGGATTTCTTTATTTACAAACAACCGGTTTCGACAGACTTTGCTGTCATTTTCAGGTCTTCAAAAATTTTTGTTATAAAATGTGACCCTTCTAGATGGACCTCATACCAAGTTTTTTTTTTTTTTTGTAGATACAATGCAGCACCTTATACGTTGAAGAACCAAAGAACCTGTTACTGTAAAGTGGCAGAATAAATGAAGGTCAATTTCACATCTTACATAAGAGTTCATACATCGTAACGGGAAGGCGAATATGACACCTAACACTTCAGCAGTAATGAGCAGATTTGCCTATAAGTGTGTAATGTAAAAGGGATGACGCTCAATCGACGGTGTTAACACACCACTTCTAAATAACGCGTATCAATGAGCAGAGGGTGAACAAGCAGCGAGAGGAAACGTTTTGTGTGGAAGCCAGCACAAGCAGATGCAGAGGCCACACCCCGGGAGGAACTACAGGAAGCTCTCAGGGGGCGGGGGGGGGGGGGGGGCACGTCCCTTGACAGGTCAGGTAACGCATACTGCAGGGCGAATAACGGGCCGCCAGAAGTAGGACAGAAAGAAGCTTTAGAAAACTGCGTTTTGGAATTCCAAAGGGATACAAGCAAAACCAGTGATGCATTTGATCATGTGAAATGCAAGTGGTACACACATGATAGACACATGTAACTTTTTAGGCACCTGGAGCAGGAACAAAACGTCCGATTGGCGAAAACACACTGGGATAATATATTGCACATACATAGGAAATGAAATTCACTACTGTACAGCTACATTACTAATAACAAACGGAGATCAGCCATAAAATATCTAGGTGTAACTATCCAGAGTGACCTTAAGAAGTGGAAAGACCATATAAAACAGGTAGTAGGAAAAGCAGACACCAGATTCAGATTCATTGGAAAACCTTAAGGATAAGGAAATGTAACTCATCCACGAAAGAAGTGGATTATAAGGTGTTTGTTCGCCATACTCTTGAGTGTTGTTCCTCTATCTGGGATCCCTATCAGGTAGGACTGATAGAGGAGATAGAGAAGATCCAATTATGGGATCGTTTAGCTGGTGAGAGAGCGTTACAGAGATGCTAAACAAACTCCACTGGCAGACGTTACAAGAGTGCATCACGGAGATATTTAATATTGAATTTTCGGGACAGCACTTTTCAGGAGAAGTCAGGCAACGTATTACTCCGCTCTCCACCCATCTTGTGTTTTGACTATGACGAGAAAATGCGAGAAATTGGAATTGCCTTACCGACAACCTTCCCACACACTATTCACGAGTGGAATAGGTATGGAGGGATCAGATAGTGGTACCGAAAGTACCCTCCACCACACACCATTAGGTGGCTTGTGGAGTATGATGTAGAGAGGAAGGAGTAAAGTGCCGAGATTTCAACGCAGTTTAGCGGTAGGACCCTTGAGATTGATAGAGTTCCCACAAAATAAGAGGAACGCTCCTATTGGTCGAAAAAAGCCATGACGTGGAGAACAAAAGAACTAAGGTGGGGAGAGAGTTCGGCTACGAGAAAGACGAGAGCTCAATTTTGGGAGGACTCTTATCTGAACTGGCGTCAAGTGCAGAACGGAGCACATAATGCTTTGTACAATGCAGTTCACAGCAGCTGGCCTCCAGCTAGAAATTACCTGTAGCATCGTTGAGCTCCAACTGTGGAGAAACGAACCAGCCAGTTAGTTAACTGTTCTTTCAAGAACTAAGAGGGCATTATAATATCCATGCTGCTCCAGCCATGCGTGTGTATATCGCCATAGTCTGAGACTAGGATGAGTTCGTGTTTTCTCGCAAATCGAGAAACATAGGGAGAGTTTCTGCTGGAAAATTCAGCAAAGGCTTAATTAGATGATTTAGGGACTTCAGTGGGCGAGAGCAGCCATGCAGACAACTCAGCGCAGATAAATACTGCGTGCAGAGGCATAAACTTGTTTGTTCACCAGCTTGCGTCCACTGTAAACTCTAGTGACTTTGGGTAACCTTTTGCTCAACTTGTTACAAAACTAACCATCCTCCATAGACTTGGTTGTCATCCTAAAAATGGTACTGAACTTTGAACCAGAATAGAGGATTTATCGCAGTACCGCTCAACATCATAACGTAATCAAAAGAAGAATTTTGTAAAGAAACTTATAGTTAAAATTTTATGTTGTTGTGTTTAGGATTATTTAACTATCTGAGAGCTACAATTTGATACTGTTGTGTTTTGGATTAGTTCACTTTCAGAGGCTGAGATGCGTCATTTTGACAACTGTCATAACATTGTCACATTGTTAACTGTTAAAAGAGTGAGTGTATTTTCGTAACAAAATCGAAATATTAAACAATGTCATTATAGCTTACACAGTTGTGTTCAGTCATAGAATAAGAAACTACGTAACCATAACCTTACAGTACACCTACCTAATAACGTGTAGGGCCCCTGCGAGCTAGCTGAAATGCCAGAACACGAAAGTCTGAAGCAGTGATGGAGGAAACTGACACCATGAATCCAGAAGGGCTGTCCATAAATACGTAAGGATACGAAGGGGTGGAGACCTCTTCTGAATATCACGTTGCAAGACATCCCAGATATGTTCAATAACCGGTGTTGCCGGAACCACTCTCTAGCTATTCTGGAGGTGTGGATTGTCGCATTGTCCTGCTGGAATTGCCCAAGTCCGTCGGAACGCACAATGGAGATAAACGGTTGCAGGCGATCAGACAACATGCTTACGTACGTGTCACCTGTCAGAGCCGTATCTAGACATATCAGGGGTCCCATATCACTCCAACTGCTCGCACTCCACACTATTACAGAGTCCCCAGCAGCTTAAAAATTCGCCTGGTGACATGCAGGGTCCATCGGTTCATGAGGTTGTCTCCATGCCAGTACACGTCCATCAGCTCGATACAATTTCAAACGAGACGCGTCCGGCCATGCAACATGTTTCCAGTCATCGAAAGACCAATGTTGGAGTTGACAGGCTCAGGCGAGGCCCGTGTGTCGTGCAGCCATAGAGGGGTACACGAGTGCGCCTTCGCCTCTGAAAGCTCATATCGATTATGTTTCCTTGAATGGTTCGCACTCTGGCACTTCTTGATGGGCCAGCATAGAAATCTGCAGCATTTTGAGGAAGGGTTGCACTTCTGTCACGTTGAACGATTCTCTTCAGTCGTCGTTGGTCCCGTTCTTGCAGGATGTTTTACCGGCCTCAGTGATGTCGAAGAATTGATGTTTTACCGGATTCCTGATATTCAAGGTTCATTCGTGAAATGGTCGTACGGGAAAATCCACACTTCATCGCTACCTCGGAGATGCTGTGTCCCATTGGTCGTGCGCCGGCTGTAACACCACGTTCAGGGTCAAATCTTGATAACCCGCCATTGTAGCAGCAATAGCCGATCTGACAACTGCACCAGACACTCGTTGTCTTACGTAGACGTTGCCGATCGCAGCGCCGTATTCTGCCTGTTTACACATCTCTGTATTTGAATACGCATGTCTATGCCAGTTTCTTAGCGCTTCAGTGTATAAAGAAATTTTTCCGTGATCTTGGTTTCCGAAAGTTTTACCCTTGAGAAAATTCAGCCGAAATGTTAAAAAACCAATAGTACCCATTTCCTTCCTACTTTTGCTAAACTCTCTGCAAAACGTGCTGCGTCCTCGTGACGTCACATCGATGCCACTAGTTGGTGTCATCTAAAGCAGGAGCAAGTCTGGCATCACATGCCACGGGAAAAGTTAAAAAACTGTGTTTGAGGTTTCTCATGGTCGCTGCTGTATCTTGTGATCCTTTAATATCTCAGATCTATAAGGCTTTCGGTTTTGGAAAGCCAGGAGATGTTTATCAGCTGGATGTAGTTTTCTTAGCACGGACAATACATCGACTTACTGCCAAGAATAGTCCCCTCATTCGGAATGAGTGGTTTCAGCTCAAAATACACTATTGTCCATTAAAATTGCTACACCACGAAGATGACGCGAAAACAGACGCCACATTTAACCGACAGGAAGAAGATGCTGTGATATGCAAATGATTAGCTTTTCAGAGCATTCATACAACGTTGGCGCCGGTGGCGACACCTACAATGTGCTGACATAAGGAAAGTTTCCAACCGATTTCTCATACACAAACAGCAGTTGACCGGCGTCGCCTGGTGAAACGTTGTTGTGATGCCTCGTGTAAGGAGGAGAAATGGGTACCATCACGTTTCCGATTCTGATAAAGGTCGGATTGTAGCCTATCACGGTAGCGGTTTATCGTATCGCGACATCGCTGCTCGAGTTGGTCGAGATGCAATGACTGTTAGCAGAATATGCAATCGGTGGGTTCAGGAGAGTAATACGGAACGCCGTGCTGGATCCCAACGGCCTCGTATCACTAGCAGCCGACATGACAGGCATCTTATCCGCATGGCTGTAACGGATCGTGCAGCCACGTCTCAACCCCTGAGTCAGCAGGTGGGGACGTTTGCAAGACAACAACCATCTGCAGTAACAGTTCGACGACGTTTGCAGCAGCATGGACTATCAGCTCGGAGACCATGGCTGCGGGTACCCTTGACGCTGCATCACAGACAGAAGCGCCTGCGATGGTGTACTGAACGACGAACCTGGGTGCACGAACGGCAAAACGTCTTTTTTTCGGATGAATCCAGGTTCTGTTTACATCATGATGATGGTGGCATCCGTGTTTGGCGACATCGCGGTAAACGCACATTGGAAGCGTGTATTCGTCATCGTCATGCTGGCGTATCATCTGGCGTGATGGTATGGGGTGCCATTGGTTACACGTCTCGGTCACCTCTTGTTCGCATTGACGGCACCGGTCACCTCTTGTTCGCATTGACGGCACTTTGAACAGTGGACGTTACATTTCAGATGTGTTACGACCCGTGGCTCTATCCTTCATTCGATCCCTGTGAAACCCTACATTTTAGCAGGAAAATACACGACCGCATGTTGAAGGTCCTGAACGGGCCTTTCTGGATACAGAAAATGTTCGAATGCTGCCCTGGCCAGCACTTTCTCCAGATCTCTCACCAATTGAAAACGTCTGGTCAATGGTGGCCGAGCAACTGGCTCGTCACAATACGCCGGTCAGTTCTATTGATGAACTGTGGCATCTTGTTGAAGCTGCATGGGCAGCTGTACCTGTACACGCCATGCAAGCTCTGTTTGATTCACTGCCCAGCCGTCTCAAGGCCGTTATTACGGCCAGAGGTGATTGTTCTGGGTACAGGTTTCTCAGGATCTATGCACCGAAATTGCTTGAAAATGTAATCGCATGTCAGTTCTAGTATAATATATTTGTGCAATGAATACCCGTTTATCATCTCCATTTCTTCTTGGTGTAGCCAGCAGTGTAGATACGTGCTATAAACTGCACAAGAGGTCGGGCGCCACTAGTGGAGGCTGCTTTCCCCCGAGACAGTGCGACGGTAGTTTCTACCTCTCGATGCCCAGATAGCAGTTCTGTGATGGACCCAGACCCTCGGCCCTCTGGGGGTCAGTTTAAGTGTGCCTCTTTTGTGACTGTCCTGCCCCACCTCTCCAGAATATCTCAGTGCTAAAGCTCACACAGAAAAGCAACTGAAACGTGCAGCAACAAGTTAAATTAAAGATTGTTAAAAAGAGGACATGAAATCAGCACATACAATCTATAATGGCATTAAATAGTATCAAAATTTATCTTATCAGACCCTGTCCAACTCAACTCGTGTGCAGTCGAATTATCAAGTATGAATGGAAAAAGGAGCCAAATGGCTCGCCGCTTTTGATACCAACTAAACTAATTGTAATTGGGTGTTAGACCAATTGTTCCTCCCAAAGAAAACCGAAGAGCGAAATTCCTACCACAGATTGAAGAGCTGCAGTTGTCCATTATGTTCCATCATGGTGGTGCACCCCAAGCTTTTGGTACCAGTTGTACTGAGTGACATTCCTTGAGACATGGATGGGTCGGGGTAGTTCCATCAAATGGCCTCAATCTCTCACGATGTGACGCTGTTAGACCTCTTTTTGTGAGGTTAAGTCAAGGATCGTGCATACACAACACCATCTAATGACACTGCAGCGCTTCGTGTACGAATCAATGAAGCAATCAGAACTGTTAATACTGAATACTGCGCCGTACATGGACAGCACTTGAATCTCGCCTTGACAGTCTATAGTCAATGAGTACACAAAGAAATTCTGGAACAGAAAAATAAAAGGATGAACTTTGAGAAATGTTAAACGCTTTAGAACAAACCACGATAATCTGCATTTAATAGTTTCCAAGTTATAATTTTCTGAAATAATATCAGACTCTACGGACACCTTTTATATTGCTGCAAAAGTTTTTTTTTCACGTTTTGTCTGTCAGAGACGACACGATGAGATGAAACTATCTGCTCGTCTTTGTTATAGGAGTAGCGTGAATGAAACCACCGTTTTCGCAGAGCGGCTAATTTCTGAAAATGAACTGCAGAAAAATGTAATTAAGTTTTGTGATATAGTAAGTAGGCTGTTTAGGTTTTCTTATTGGTAACGCCACGTAGCGCTCTGTATGAAAAATCACTGGCTGGCTGTGCGCAATCTGTGGGTAGTTCGCATTGTTGTCTGCCATTGTAGTGTTGGGCAGCTGGATGTTAACAGCGCGTAGCGTTGCGCAGTTGGAGGTGAGCCGCCAGCAGTGGTGGATGTGGGGAGAGAGATGGCGGAAATTTGAAATTTGTAAGAATGGATGTCATGAACTGCTATATATATTATGACTATTAAGGTAAATACACTGTTTGTTCTCTATTAAAATCTTTCATTCGCTAACTATGCCTATCAGTAGTTAGTGCCTTCCGTAGTTTGAATCTTTTATTTAGCTGGCAGTAGTGGCGCTCGCTGTATTGCAGTATTTCGAGTAACGAAGATTTTTGGTGACGTAAGTGATTTGTGAAAGGCATAGGTTAATTTTAGTCAGGGCCATTCTTTTGAAGGGATTTTTGAAAGTCAGATTGCGTTGCGCTAAAAATATTGTGTGTCAGTTTAAGCAAAGTCTTGTATAATTTTTCTAAGGGGACGTTTCAATATAAAATACAACTACCTGAGGATTTAAAATTTGCTTTGAGGGGTTTGTACACACAATGCGAAGAGTTTATTGCCGATATTAAAATAGGAAGAACTCATTTACTTAGACAAGTCGTAGTGTAGAACTGTCATAATCACTTTTGTTAAATTGAAGCGTAAGTTCGTAGCGTTTTTGTTTTGCGTGTTGACATTCCGGTTGCTATGGGTTTATTTATCGAGTTTCATTTTATTTGTAACTCATTGTTGTTATTTGAGTCTACATGCACAATGTGATCAAAAGTATCCGGACACCCTCAAAAACATACGTTTTTCATATTAGGTGCATTGTGCTGACAGCTACTGCCAAGTACTCCATATCAGCGACCTGAGTTGTGTTTTTATTTATTTTATTTTCTTTACCAAACTAGTTTCAGCGTAAATGCCGCCATCATCAGTGGGCTTTTTCTTTATGCTAAAACATTAAAAAATAGCATAATTATAAACATTATAAAACATGGTTACATGTGTACAGTTTGGTTCCAAATATTGTATTCTCTGAAAAATTTCATAATACTTTATAATACTCCACCTCTAACACAAAAAAATCTAAGACCTCCCACCTTTGTCGGGAGTTTTAAAAATATGCATTTACAGACAGAACCTGTGACGAGAGTAACTGGCGCCTGCAGACCGGCAACCCGTTTGATATTCTCCAAGAGCAGCACTGCAGCTACGAAAGAGTAGCAGAGTAGTCAGCCTGCAGGCGCCTGTTACACTCTTTATAGGTTTTGCCGGTACAGGTACATTTGTAAAATTCTCAATAACGGTGGGCGGATGCCACCATAAATTTTACCGTACTAAGGGGGGGGGGCGACTTAGAGGGACCCTTTCCCTTTTTACTCACGAATATGTCAATGTCGAATTCCCCCATGAGCATGCCGTAGGAGGACACAAAATAGGAAAAGTTCTGGAAATTTGTGGTAAGTTTCTATGGGACCAAACTTCTGAGGTCATCAGTCCCTACGTTTACTCACTACTTAATCTAACTTAAACTAACTTACTCTAAGGACGACACACACACACACACACACACAAACACCCATGCCCGAGGGAGGAATAACCTCCAAAGGGGGGAGCCGCGCGAACAGTGGCAAGGTCCCGCAGACCGCTCGGGTAGCCCGTGCGGCACAAAACAGAACTCTGGAAAAGCATGAGCATCCATAGCTGCTTTGGATCACGTTCATATTTCGTCGAACCGTTTTGGACGGTTCCTTGTGGTTCCAGCCGAGCACGGAAGCAAAAATGTGGGCCCATTGCGCTTGAAACTGGTGTGATCACATTCGATGGGGATGCAGCACCACGGTGTCCTTAGAGAAGAGCGAAAAAAACGATCGTGTCAGCAGTGTTGCAGACAGTGAAGAACGTCCTCCTGTTGTTCATCGCACTGAGAACTGTAGATTTCGACAGCGCAATTGTGAGAATCAACGCCCCAGCGAAATGAGTGGCTTCACTGACGCCCTTCATGTACCCCCTGCCGATTCTGAGCGGCGGTGTGTCTGGAATGTTGTCGTCGGCCACCCATAAGAAAACCGCGTGATTTCAACGCTGAGCGTCGCGGTTCTGACCTCCACCGCAGAGGAGTCAAAAGAAGGGCTGAAGCGTGGGTAACAGGGGCTGTGACGACCTTCCGACCGTGTGACACGTCCACAGCGGCCGTGGGCAGAAATGTGAAATTTGGCGCCAGTGTGACGTTATTAACTCACCTTACACGTCACATGAACTTCTGAGCTGCAGCATTTTTTTTCGAAAGTGTCTACACTTTGCTGTTAGAAGCGTCGTTGAGCCCGAGGCTGAGGTCAAAGGGCGCCAGGTTTTTGCATCATTACAAGGGGAGATTGTACGCGTCTATGGGCCAAAAAAAGTGAACCTTTAATTGTGTATTTTGTTAGAGGACGCATAGCGTGATATTAGGTAAACCATTTTTCTTTATCTTCGGAATTATCTAATATTATGAAACGTCCACTTAGAAAAATTTATACACGACTGGTCTATATGGATCGTCCCCTTAGAACAATTTATACATGACTGTGCTTAAACTGACTCACAATATTTTTAGCGCAACGCAATCTGACTTCCAAAAAATCCCTACGAAAGAAAGGCCCTGACTAACATTAACCTATACGTTTCACAAATCACTTACCTCACAAAAATCTTCGTTACTCAAGCTACTGCAATACAGCGAGCGCCACTACTGCCAGCTAAATAAAAGATTCAAACTACGGAAGGCACTAACTACTGATAGGTATAGTTAGCAAATGAAAGATTTTAATAGAGAACAAACAATGTATTTACCTTAGTAGTCATAATATATATATATCACTTCATGACACTGCGCACAGCACAGCCAGTGATTTTTCATACCGAGCGATATGTGGCGGTGGCGTTACCAATAAGAAAACCTAAACAGCCTACTTACATAGCCCCCATGCTCCCCACAAAAAATTTTTACAAATTGTTTTGGGCAGTGGCCAATAATGATTTGATGAAATTTTTCATAATTACTATAACAAAGATATCAAATGCACACACTTATTGATACAATGTTGGTCAAAAGCTAAAATTTTCTCACAGTCCATAGAGACAGTCCTGATCATTCATCACAGTAAAATAGTAGTGTTTTTCTCAAAGACTGAGCAATAAAAGAAAATGCACACGGAAGTAGTGGATTTCCATGCAGTCTTGAAGAAGTAGTGTTGCCCTTCCAACGAAAGACAGTGCTGACTCTTGACATGCAGACAGGTAATGGGCCACAACAGAGTCAGTCGACGTTGAAGACTATCGGTAGGTAGGTCATCACAGAGCAGACCCACTGTAGTCCTGGTAGAGATTACGGTATTGTTGGGCCACCAGATGTGCAGACCCATTGCAGTCCTTGTAGAAATAATGGTATTGGTTGGTCATCAAAGGTGTAGACCCACTGTAGTCCTTGTAGAGATGGCCAGCAGCCATCTGCTTGACTGTGCAGGTGCACAAACACCACTGAAGAGTCTTGCGGATAACATAACAAGTCCATAACCACCACTTGTGCACTCAGAAAAATTGTTTTTGAAATGTCCTTAGAACCAGCAATGCTGTTATCCAGTCCCTTACTGAATTATTAACACACGTGCAAACACTATCAGTCCCTACTTCTCACATATTGTCCATATACTATGACCAACAGAAATGCGTGCAGTGAAATGTAATTTACAAGTTACTTAATTTGATGAACTGGTGTCAATTACAATTTTATAACATAAGAATACAATAACAAAGGTACAAAATACATCTTTAAAGAACATAAGACTACAGATATCATTTGCAGTAGTACAGGCTTTACAATAGAATCGAAATAGCAAATACATCAGTGTTACAAAAATTATGACATAAGTACTTACATAAAAGATCAGAATAACTTTTGAAACATCAACCTCACACATGAGCATTAGAACAAAACAGAATAAATAATGCATAAACATCTTCATGAAGTAAATAACATGTTATTAACGCAAATTATATATGAGGATAACAGTATTCCTCATCATAGTGAATGTAGCTTAGTATTAGAAGAGAAAAAATTCTAGAGACAGGAAGAAAACAAATACACAAGGGTACACAAACACATAGTGGGATAACACAAAGAAAGGACAGGGTTTGTTTTACTGCAGTATTTTGCAAACAAAACTTTCTTTACTTCTCGGAGATCTCCCTTTGTTCTTCATTATTTCCAAAAAGTCCTATCTATACCTGCTTTCTGTACTTTTCTCATCCTCTTTCAAAAATAGTTTTTCTCCACTATACACTACTTTTTTTGGCCAAATCATCTTCATATAGCTTCTCAATGCTTCTCTTCCAATTCATCATAGTTAGTTTCTTATATAATTTACCCCCTCTTAAGCTAACTTAAAATCTACTGAGCTCAGATGCTAAACTAAGGGACGACGCAATGCAGCAGCACAAAACGATTAACACAAACAGCAATGAATAAAATATGCAAGTAAGCATAGCAAGCAGCAATAAATGTAATAACTTATACCTAAACATGACAAACCCACAAGCAGAAAAAATAGTACACTAAAGACAACAATGCAGATAAGAGAAAGTTATAATCACATCTTAATGACTATGTAATTAAAGTGGTGCACCACAACTTATTCTATTAAATAAATTACCAAGTACTTGAAAAGAAAATTATGTATGCAGTTCCTGTTACTAGTCCCTTCTTATTGTTCTTTCCTTTCCAAGTGCTCCTTTTTTTTAAGAATGTGGATCATAAAATTATTATTTAACAGATCTGTTGACAGAAAGTTTTCACATTAGCAAATGCATTTACTTTTATTTTATAAAACCAATGTTGTAACACAGCTAGAAAACAGATATCAAATGAAATAAGCAACTATGGACAAAGCATAAAAATATCATTCAATAGTCATGTGACATTTCATAAGTTAGTAGAATTCTCTCAACTCTCGTAGAAAGACATTTGTTATAATCAGGTGTCAGATGTAAGTATCTTTCTCAGTAATGAGCGTGTCGTATTTGAGGTGCTTTCTACAAAGGAATGTCAATAGCGAGGATAATAGCCTCTTTTTTTCCCACCTAATGGCTTTCTTTTGTCAGACGACTACCTCTCAGCTGGGCGCCCAAAACGCATTACATCAAGGTCACTTACCTTTCTTACTGAAATATTTACGACAGCAGTTTCCGCTACAGTGGCAGTCGCATATAAAAAAATTCACAGGTCAAGAATTTGCGTTACAAATCTGTAGAAACAAAATCCTTTAAATATAATAGTATCCAAAAAATTGTCACCAGCATTGTAACACATTCATGCATTTACATACATTTCATAACTCTTAAAGTACGATTCTTGGTTTCCAACCACCTTTTTCACAAACCAGAGTCCCTAAACACTACTCATTAATCCTTACCTTATTCGTCGACACTTCTTCAATATTTCATCATAACAGATATGTAGCGTAATCAAATAACTCATATAGCATCAGCTTAAACATACCGCAACAGCATAATACACAGTCATCGTAATAAAAACATCATAACACCTCAGTCAAATTCTCAAAATCGTCGTAGCTTCCTCCAATAATTTCAAAACCTAAAAAAATTCTCTGCTCGTGTCAAAAGTGTCATCTACCTCAAACGTACTTTAGAAATCATGATCCCATACCAAATACATCATTCAAAGCTCTCATAGCATCACAATGGTTCCGAAAAAATATGAACATGTCACAAAGCACAGACAAAATACAGTTTCATAAGTGTGAAGTCATCCAACTGTGCAACTACGCAAACATCTGTCATTGATGTAGTAAAATAAATGTTTATCTCTCCCAATTAGATGATCAGACAGCTGTGTAATTTATGTGTTAGAGAAATATGGTACCGATGTGTAAAGTTGTATAAGCAAATACCATATTAGCTAGGGCTCCTTGTGCTTGCCAGACACATGGTACACAAAGTAAGCGTGTACCCCCCTGAGGATTAATGTAATTATACCCTGAGGTGTTACAGATTACAGAAATGGAATGAAATGTATCACGAAAAAACTTTATATCATTGTACTTCAAATATCTTTAAAAATAAATGTTTTAAGTACAAAATTAATCACTCAAATACGTGTACTGTAGCGCTAAACTGTGCGTCTTGTTGTAAGATAATCTCTGTGGAAGTGTCGTAGTTATCGTCCTCCGAAAGCTAAGTTCTGCAGAACTCAATGTACTTACCTCATGATAAACAAAAGTGAAATGCTATGCGTATAGATATCTTAGTTATTATGGACCGTATCGTGATCAAGAAAGTACTATATTGTAACGTATAGTTGTGCTACAGAAAAGGCTGTCTCATCGTAGCTATACTACAAAAGTTACTACTAAAACGTGTTTTCCTTTCAAGAAGAATTCAGAAAAACTGTGCAGATATAAAACAGATACACCGCAAAAGCACAATGTAAATTGTGTCACACATTAGTAGCGTCGGGATATAATCGTGTAGCTATTAGAGAAACCAAATGCTAAGTCATCTTTAATCTCACCGAATGAACTTCAAATAAAGAATGTGTTTTCAAGTAAACCAAAATGTTGCATTAAAATCTCATTAGCAGTACTGGTAAATGTTCTAGGTATGTAAGCCTTATAGTCGTTACGTAATCGTGCAACTAACAAGCAGGAATGTACAAATTTAACACTGTGTCGTCTGTTCACTGTAACAATGCATTCGTAATTTCTGTTTAAAAATGTTCCCTAGGTTCTAGACTGGATAGTTAACTTCAAAACATTGTTGCATGTTAACAGTTTCTCAGTTTGACAAAACATACTACAAATGTGAAGTGAAATGTTTTATGGCAAAGACAAACTTAAAAAGCAGATTATCTCTTAATAAACGGTTTTACATGTAAAATGTGGTGTAAACCTTTACTCTTCCTAGTACGCAGACTGTCAACTGAAAAGCAATTATCATGTGGTTACGTCGGTAAGGAACACTGGAAGTTTGCTCAAGGTTAGCTTATGTTATTTTTCTCTGAGCCCGCCGGCGCACGCGGCTGCCTGCGGTGGGAGTCATTGTCTGTTTCTTTGTTGGCGCGCGCCGTTATTGGGATTAGGAGACCTAACTTCTACAAATTCACCTTGCCGAGAGGGCCCCTCTCTGTTTGAATCGCGCCAGTTCTGATGCAATTCAGGTCTGTCGTTACGATCATATCGTCTGTTGTCATGTCGGTAATTTCTGTAATTAATTTCTTGTCGGTCACGTGGTGGAGAATTTCTCCCTGAGTTTACGCGGCGCGCTGGACCGTTGCGTCTGAAGTTATTCCGTCTCCCTTGTTTTGGTTCCCGTATTGTCTGTTTCTATGTCATATTCATTACTACGGAAATGCGATCTTTCTCTGTAACTATTACTCTGCCAGTGGTTGTCATATGGGTGGTGTCTGTTTTGGTCACGATTTGTGCTGTGAGAATGGCCTTGTCGTGTCCAGTTATTGTTGCTTTCATCGCGGAATTGCGACGGATATGACCTGTAATTGTTGTGCTTCTGTTTTCGCGTTCCGCGATTGTCAGTGTCAATTTCCAGTCCTTGTAAGAGTCGCTGGAAAGCTTCAGTGTCGTCTTTGCAACGTCCTACCAAAATAATATTCCTTAAATGTTCCGGCAATTTCATTAAGCAAATGCGGATCAGTTCTGAAGGGCTGTATGGGTTTGAAAGATATTGATTCTTATGTAACATGTCTTCAAAATATTTCACAAGACTGGAAAATTCAGATTGTTCGAAATGTTTCATCATCATGATACCATGTTTTACTTGGTCTTGTGTGGCTTGGGACCAATATGCTGAGAGGAAGGCATGGTAAAATTCTCCTTCACTGTGGCAATCGTGAATGACCGATCGCATTCTTACAGCTGGTTCATTCTCTAAGTAGCCACACATAAATTCTAATCTGTGCTCTAGTGACCATTTGGGAGGAAAACAATGAGAGAATTGATGGAGCCACGCTTGTGGATCAATGTCGTTGCCTGAATTCTTAAATGTTTTGAATTTACGTGTAGTAATGAACAGCTTATAGTCAAAATCATCGTGTCGGCGGGTAGCATATCGTTCATTGTTACGTCGTGTCGGCAGTTCCATCTCAAAATTCGGTGCACCTTGCCAATTTCTTTCATAATTTTCGAAGTGCCCTGTGTTATTATTTTGTGGCTTTTCCGTATTTATAAGTCCCTCTTCCCGTGTTGGAGAGCGACTGTCCTCTGAAATACGTAATTCTTGTATTACCTGTGTCAGCTGATCTTGCACTTCCCGGATTTCTCTTTGGTGTTGTGTATTAATTTCATTCTGATTTTGTTTGAATTTCATAATTTGTTCGCACCCTTCTGTATCATTCAGATCATCATCTACCTTTGTAGATAAGTTAGTGAACTGATCTGAAAGTTCGGCTACTTTCACCGATAGTGAACACATTTCCTCAGTGTGTTTTTCTGAACCAAGTTTCAGAGTGTCCATTTGTGTTGAAATCGAATCTACTGTGACCTTTAAGTTTTCCTGAGTTCTTACAAGTTGCGTAACCGAATCGGTGGATGCAACTGAGTCCATTTTAGCTTACAAGGTGTCGTGATTTTCACGAACAATAGTTTGCAGTTCTTTTATGGCTGCTTCATGATTCTGTAATGCATTTTCATGCCGCGAAAAAATAGATTGAAAATGCTCACAAATTTGCGTTTTTACGTCATTACAGATTTTTTGGCATTTCGATTCAATGTTGTGTAACTCAGTAGTTAAATCTTCAAGTGTTTGTACAAGTGCGGTGTATAACTTCCGAAGATTATGATCCATTGTGTCCAACTGTTGCTGTGTTTGTCTCTGATTTTGTTCCATTGTGTCTAACTTCCGAAGATTTTGTTCCATTGTGTCTAACTTTTGAAGATTATGTTCCATTGTGTCTAACTTTTGAAGCTTTTGCTGTGTTTGTCTCTGATTTTGTTCCATTGTGTCTAACTTTTGAAGCTTTTGCTGTGTTTGTCTCTGATTTTGTTCCATTGTGTCTAACTTTTGAAGCTTTTGTCCCATTTGTTCCAATAATTGTAATAACAATGCACTGGTGTCTGAAACGTGTTCCTTAGTCCTATTCGGCAATGCATTTGCACCGGCAATATTCGCAGTTTGAAAAACAGAAAATGTGTCTTGACTTATTTGAGAAAACGGTGAGGACGCAAAACGTGAATCTACAGTATTTGCAATATTGTGTCCTGTCATTTCGGAATCCTGAGGCGAGCTGTTGCCGGCCGATCGATCGATAACGCTTTCCTGTTCACAAATTGTTTCACTGCCTACACCATTATTTGCAACCCGCTCCATTTCCGTATGCACAATTACCAAATTACTACTTTGAACATTAGTTAATTCATTACATGGTGGCGCTAACACACTGCTTTCGTCTTCACTGTCATTTCTCAGTTTACTTTGGAGCCTAGTATTACGTTTTTCACACGCCATTATTGTCACAATTTTTCACACGACAACACAGAAAAACACAATTTGAAGAACAAAAATAAGAGAACACATTAACATAGCACTGAAAATAATATCTAGTTAATTGCAAGCGCCGCTGTGAAATACTTCGTGCAAAACTACATGCATGCCACAACTATTTTACTGTACAACAATGAAAGACTGCAACTACAAAGGAAATTCTCTCTATGATTACGCGCTAGCAATAAACAAAAGCTACACTAATTACACAAACTACAAGGAAAAAAATCAGAAGATTCCAGTGAGGTATCCTTGGCTAAGGGTCGACATATGAAACGTCCACTTAGAAAAATTTATACACGACTGGTCTATATGGAACGTCCCCTTAGAACAATTTATACATGACTGTGCTTAAACTGACTCACAATATTTTTAGCGCAACGCAATCTGACTTCCAAAAAATCCCTACGAAAGAAAGGCCCTGACTAACATTAACCTATACGTTTCACAAATCACTTACCTCACAAAAATCTTCGTTACTCAAGCTACTGCAATACAGCGAGCGCCACTACTGCCAGCTAAATAAAAGATTCAAACTACGGAAGGCACTAACTACTGATAGGTATAGTTAGCAAATGAAAGATTTTAATAGAGAACAAACAATGTATTTACCTTAGTAGTCATAATATATATATCACTTCATGACACCAATTCATACAAATTTCAAAACTCCGCCATCTCTCTACCCACGTCCACCACTGCTGGCGGCTCACCTCCAACTGCGCAACGCTACGCGCTGTAAGCATCCAGCTGCCTCTGCTCAACACTACAATGGCAGACAACAATGCAAACTAAACACACACTGCGCACAGCACAGCCAGTGATTTTTCATACCGAGCGCTAAGCGGCGTTACCAATAAAAAAACCTAAACATCCTACTTACAATAATAGTGATAAGTCCAATATGTACGTAAGCGAAGAGAATGATCAAATATGACCGAGTCGTTCTAGGCGATTCAGTCTACGGTCGCGGGTTCGATCCTGCCTCGGGCATAGGTTTAAGCAGCTCTAAGTTTAGGTGACTGATCACCTCAGATGTTAAGTCCCATAGTGCTTCGAGCCATTTGAACCATTTCGTGATCAGATCTCTCATATACTTTTAATTTTAATCAACATAATATACAGGGTGGAAATCATTTGAACCGACGACCTATGGAAGATCGCAGGAGCCACTGAAACAAATATTTTTCTGTAATGTTATATTTTCCTGTGTGGATTTTTGAAATCGGTAGAGGGAGTTTTCCTGGATGAAAATTAACTGAATCAACAAATTCTGGGAGGTTGCATGGGACAATGAAAACACTTTATCTAATGTGTTTTCCTCTGACGTACCACGGACATCAAATCTCACAGACAGTAGACAAAATGCAACAAAAACAATATTTAGGTCTTTACTACCAAGGGACAACAACATTAACACATTTACTGCAGTTACAGTAGAGGCTCAAAGATGCTTCCATTGACGTGTATACCGCCGGGTCATATTCCGTCTAACATGGTCAAAGACATCAGATGTGTTCGTAATTTCTCGTGTTACTGCTACTATTTGGGCAACCTGTCCAGGCAACTAGATCCTCATCTGATTCAACAGGGGTTTTGTAAACAAGGCTGGCGAATCCATCCAAGTACAAAAACGTCCAGAGCGGTAGCCCGTGGTACAGGAGCATCTCTGCCGAAGCACTTTTCTGGAAACAGTCGGTTGAAGAACCGGCGCACAGGACGGCTGACATGTGCCGGCGTCCCGTCACGCTGGAACGACATGCGGTTTCTCGTAGCGAGTAGCACATCATCCAGCAATTCTGTTAAAGCTCTGGCGAGGAAATTGTAATAATACTCGCCATT
This sequence comes from Schistocerca gregaria, assembly GCF_023897955.1. Classification (NCBI taxonomy): domain Eukaryota; kingdom Metazoa; phylum Arthropoda; class Insecta; order Orthoptera; family Acrididae; genus Schistocerca; species Schistocerca gregaria. The sequence goes on along the minus strand of NC_064922.1, from coordinate 173,474,270 downwards.
TAATGACCTCGGTAGGAAATGTGGCCTAACTAAACAGTCACCAACACCTACACACACACTAAAGTCGCACTTGACGAGCGCGAGTAATGTGGCACATTAAACCCGCTCTAAAATCCGAATCGTGGGCGCCGAAGACCCCATCTAGCCCCGACGTTGCTTCATCTGTAAACAGCACAGAGGATGGAGAAGTAAGACGCATTTGACACTGTTCAATCTAAATATGCGAATTGTGGGTGTCGAAGCCCCAACAAGCCGGCCGGTGTGGCCGTGCGGTTCTAGGCGCTTCAGTCTGGAACTGCATGACCGCTACGGTCCCAGGTTCGAATCCTGCCTCGTGCATGAATGTGTGTGATGTCCTTAGGTTAGTTATGTTTAACTAGTTCTAAGTTCTAGAGGACTGATAACCTCAGATGTTGTCCCATAGTGCTCAGAACCATTTGAACCATTTTTTTGATGCCCCAACATTGCTTCATCTCTAAACAGCACAGACGCTGGCAATGTAGGTCGCATTTGACACTGTTCCATGCAACACTATGAAAACTGTTCTCTGAGTGGATAACCATCTGGTTCCACGTTGTCCACACACTGTAAGTGAAATGGATGTAACAATTGCTCAAGAAGGGCCCGTTTTGCACTCGTCTGATTTATCCCCGTGTTCCCGCTGTTGCACGAGAGCTGATAGAAGGATGGTGTTCCACATTTCGCAGGACAGATTCAACAAATTGCAGGTTTCGCACTCTGCGAATTCGTCCCTGTCCAGGTTACCTTCTAAGCAATCTGAAATCATATACACGTCCATACACCGTAATAAACATCGAATGATATGGGGTACGACGACGGGATAACGTTGTTGATAAACCCGCTGTGCTACTCGCTCGTTGTGGTTCTCCATGTTGTGAGTCCCAGCCATATCAGGTTACTCACTCCAGGAGCGTCGCTTCATTACTAAACAAGTACTGAGTTCGGTTAGATGTACACTCCTGGAAATTGAAATAAGAACACCGTGAATTCATTGTCCCAGGAAGGGGAAACTTTATTGACACATTCCTGGGGTCAGATACATCACATGATCACGCTGACAGAACCACAGACACATAGACACAGGCAACAGAGCATGCACAATGTCGGCACTAGTACAGTGTATATCCACCTTTCGCAGCAATGCAGGCTGCTATTCTCCCATGAAGACGATCGTAGAGATGCTGGATGTAGTCCTGTGGAACGGCTTGCCATGCCATTTCCACCTGGCGCCTCAGTTGGACCAGCGTTCGTGCTGGACGTGCAGACCGCGTGAGACGACGCTTCATCCAGTCCCAAACATGCTCAATGGGGGACAGATCCGGAGATCTTGCTGGCCAGGGTAGTTGACTTACACCTTCTAGAGCACGTTGGGTGGCACGGGATACATGCGGACGTGCATTGTCCTGTTGGAACAGCAAGTTCCCTTGCCGGTCTAGGAATGGTAGAACGATGGGTTCGATGACGGTTTGGATGTACCGTGCACTGTTCAGTGTCCCCTCGACGATCACCAGAGGTGTACGGCCAGTGTAGGAGATCTCTCCCCACACCATGTGCCGGGTGTTGGCCCTGTGTGCCTCGGTCGTATGCAGTCCTGATTGTGGCGCTCACCTGCACGCCGCCAAACACGCATACGACCATCATTGGAACCAACGCAGAAGCGACTCTCATCGCTGAAGACTACACGTCTCCATTCGTCCCTCCATTCACGCCTGTCGCGACACCACTGGTGGCGGGCTGCACGATGTTGGGGCGTGAGCGGAAGACGGCCTAACGGTGTGCGGGATCGTAGCCCAGCTTCATGGACACGGTTGCGAATGGTCCTCGCCGATACCCCAGGAGCAACAGTGTCCCTAATTTGCTGGGAAGTGGCGGTGCGGTCCCCTACGGCACTGCGTAGGATCCTACGGTCTTGGTGTGCATCCGTGCGTCGCTGCGGTCCGGTCCCAGGTCGACGGGCACGTGCACCTTCCGCCGACCACTGGCGACAACATCGATGTACTGTGGAGACCTCACGCCCCACATGTTGAGCAATTCGGCGGTACGTCCACCCGCCCTCCCGCATGCCCACTAAACGCCCTCGCTCAAAGTCCGTCAACTGCACATACGGTTCACGTCCACGCTGTCGCGGCATGCTACCAGTGTTAAACACTGCGATGGAGCTCCGTATACCACGGCAAACTGGCTGACACTGACGGCGGCGGTGCACAAATGCTGCACAGCTAGCGCCATTCGACGGCCAACACCACGGTTCCTGGTGTGTCCGCTGTGCCGTGCGTGTGATCATTGCTTCTACAGCCCTTTCGCAGTGTCCGGAGAAAGTATGGTGGGTCTGACACACCAGTGTCAATGTGTTCTGTTTTCCATTTCCAGGAGTGTATATCAGAAACAGTTATTACAACTGAAGAGGGAGGTAGGCCCTTTAACGGTACAACAGAACCCGTTGCAACAACAAATCAATCATTTTATCGGGAAACTCTTCCACTGATCCATGTTTGCATAGAAAACAACACTATGGGATTCTGGGTTCTCAATGATGCAAAACGCTTTTTCTTTTATAAGTAAGGTTAGACTATCAACGCTTAAAAGATTTACTGATTATTACGACAGCTATTGTGTAAGATTTCTATTTTCAAGTACGTCTACGTTGCCCTGACGTACATACAACATAGGGTGTGACTGTGTCTGGTGACTGTTGTTACGCTACTGGCCATTAAAACTGCTACACCACGAAGATGACGTGCTACAGACGCGAAATTTAACCGACAGGAAGAAGATGCTGTGACATGCAAATGATTGGCTTTTCGGAGCAGTCACACAAGGTTGTTGCCGCCGGCGACACCTACAACGCGCTGACATGAGGAAAGTTTACAACCACTTTCTGCCGGCCGTTGGTGGCCGAGCGATTCTAGGCGCATCAGTCTGTAACCGCGCGACCGCTACGGTCGCAGGTTCAAATCCTGCCTTGTGCATTGATGTGTGTGATGTCCTTAGGTTAGTTAGGTTTAAGTAGTTCTAAGTTCTAGGGGACTGATGACCTGAGATGTTAAGTCCAATAGCGCTCAGAGCCAGCCAACCGTTTTCTCATGCACAAACAGCAGTTGACCGGCGTTGCCTGGTCAAACGCTGTTGTGATGCCTCGTGTAAGGAGGAGAACTGCGCACCATCACGTTTACGACTTTGATAAAGGTCGGATTGTAGCCTATAGCGATTACGGTTTATCGTATCGCGATACTGCTGCTCGCGTTGGTCGAGATCCAATGACTGTTTTCAGAATATGGAATCGGTGGTTTCAGGAGGGTAAAACGAAACGCCGTGCTGGATCCCAACGGCATCGTATCACTAACAATCGAGATGACAGGCATCTTATCCGCATGGCTGTAACGGATCGTGCAGCCACGTCTCGATCCCTGAGTCAACAGATGGGGATGTTTGCAAGACAACAACCATCTGCATAAACACTTCGACGTTTGCAGCAGCATGGACTATCAGCTCGGAGACCACGGCTGCGGTTACCCTTTACGCTGCATCACAGACAGGAGCGCCTGCGATGGTGTACTCAACGACGAACATGGGTACACGAACGGCAAAACATTTTTTTGGATGAATCCCGGTTCTGTTTACAGCATCATGATGGTCGCATCCGTGTTTGGCGACATCGCGAGCAGCAACGTCGCGATACGATAAAACGCAATCGCGATAGGCTACAATCCGTCCTTTATGAAAGCCGGAAACGTGATGGTACGCATTTTCCTCTTTACACGAGGCATCACAACAACGTTTCACCAGCCAACACCGGTCAACTGCTGTTTGTGTATGAGAAATCGGTTGTAAACTTTCCTCATGTCAGCAGGTTGTAGGTGTCGCTACCGGCGCCAACCTTGTGTGAATGCTCTGAAAAGCTAATCTTTTGCATATCACAGCATCTTCTTCCTGTCGGTTAAATTTCGCGTCTGTAGCACGTCATCTTCGTGGTGTAGCAATTTTAATAGCCAGTACTGTATATAGCAGGTTTTACCAACCAGTCTGTGTGAGAGTTCGTCTGTACTGTACTTGACATTTATTCTTGAGCTTTCATTGACGTTATATTCCTTATACGTATTTTCATAAAATCATTGAAGTGCTTCATACGTGGCACTGAAGATATCAAATGCCATATGACTTGTAGCAGCTACTGAAACGAAGAATGTCACAAAAGTGAATGTTTCCAGTTGCTAATGACCGGAGTGTAAACGCTAGCCTTTCTTGAAGTTATATTGGTCGTAGGTAATTAGTGTTCTGCCTTTGAATTGCCTCCTCAAATGTAATGAGAAACCAGCGAAAAGCTTCAATCGCTGTATGTGCAAAGTTTTGAAACAGTGGTACGGGAAGCTGGAGCTGCAATTCAAGGTTAAGCGCACTACAGCCACAAATTTCACGCTTACGTACAAATTCAGACACTTTCATTCTTCTCTTTCTACTCCCTTTTGCTTGCTTCGTCAAAAAGAAGCCTCTCGTCATGCAGGATAATCCTATCTGAGTATAAAAATTTTGGGTCGTGTCTCTATGTAGTGTTATAAGCACCAAAACACTGTGATCGTTATTTCACGTTCTGTGCCGTTCCCTCTGTTGCAAACGTGTGCTCACAGACACAAAAGCATACTACTGAACACTGGTGAATTACTTGCGAATGCTCGTTCGCTTGAGAGGTGGCAGGAGCCTCCTCTCATATTTCTATCTTTGAGTAATTCGATTTTCCTCTCTAATTGCATGCGGTGATAAGTTGCTATTCCTTCACACGCGGACTTCCCACGCAGCGTCTCTCGTCACCCGGGTGGTCCAGTGACAGGCGGGCTCTGCTGATCTTGAAAGGGTTAAGCTGAGGGTGTGAGGGAGTCGAGTGAATGCTTTCCAGACGCCGACATTGTCATAATAGCGGCGGAGACACGCCGGCAGGGGCCTGAAGGAGCGGCTGGGCTAGAGGTTCCGTTACTTTGCAGAAACTTAGCGAAAACACTTTCTGGCGGACTACCAGCGAGGCGTGGGAATGACTTGGGTACCCAGGCAGTCTTGGCGGGCAAATTCCCGCGTTTTCTGCAAAATCGTAACTGTGATTGGCTTGCTCAGGGCATAGCTTCGTGACGTAGCAAAATCGGCGCAGAAATTGTGGCCAAGAATCTCCATTGGTGGACTAGTAGTGCTTCGGCAATAGAGTGGAATTTTCCGCCGGTTTTCGAGTTGCTGATTGGAACGTTTAACCACGACCACTGCCGTGGGGGCGGGAATGCTCTGTGTTCGGCTTGTACGGGTGCTCTTGAGAGGGTCGGCTCTCGCCTTTCGGTCGAAGTAGGTTACAAGACTGAGCTCTCGCTGCTCTGGACAGCCTGCCTTCCGTTGGCTGTCTAATATACTTGTATTTAATTGTAACTGTTTGACAAAGTTTCTGAAGTTTCGACTTCAACGTAACTTTCCAAGTACAGTTGGCAATTGAGCGTTCTGCGGACAAGCGGCCTATGTTGTCTGTCTTGAGCAGTTTTGGCTAAAGTTGACTGTATCGGAGTTACTGTGTGACTTTGCTTGTTAAAATCAATCACTGTTCCGTCAGTGATTGTGTGGCGAGCCTTCTTTGTCTCCCTCAGAGTCGCATTTGTGTTGCTAGGAAGTCTTTAGTCTGGAACAACCAGACCAGGATAATTTGTTTCGGACTATACTCGCGGCATTATCATCACCACGATGGGACGTCGAAGTAACCAGCCATCGGCTCCAGTACGCCAGATCGTGTCCGCGCAGTTAAGAAGACAGCTTGGTAATGTATGTCCGCAGCACCGGCAAAGCAGGCAATTTTGCTAGGTGATAATCAGAGCTCAGCAGAGCGCGCCTGTTCGTCTTTTCTAACTTTGTTCTGTCTTGGGTATTCACTGTCTGAGTTCTCACTACTGTAGAAGCAACTAATGTTGGGTTGTCTGTGTGTTTTTCTTAAGATTTGAGTTGCAAGGAATTGGCTCCACATACCACTTCGTCATAAATGTCACAATCTAGTTTAGGGACAACTTCACCTTCACAGCAATTGTTTGAGTATCCAATTTGAGCCAATTTGATGTATTGCAAATGTTTCATGTGTTTTGTTTATTATTTTGAGTTTAGTCATAATAAATCATATTATTATTTTGGACAAAACTTTCATTCTGTTAATCGGTAGAGCAACCCTATCATTTCTCACTCCGTTACTGAAACTTTCCTTTATTTAACTTATTTATCAAATTAAATTATTGCAGGTGCCAAACTCTTTTCTACTCCATTTGCAAGGTCGATTACTGTCAGTTCGCTTTTCTTTTTAATCCATGTGCAAAAGCAAAAGTCGGAGTTAGAATAGGGGTGGGGGCTTAGAGCAACATTTCCACATGAAGATTCTAGAAGAATTTAGTGTTAAATACACTGCTAGCCCCGGCACCTCGCAGTGTTCGCTTCCATTCGCTTCGGCTGAAAGCGCATGACGAATTACTGGAACGGTACTATCCCATCAAACGGCAACTTCTGCCCGCCCCCGTAGCGTAGCGTTATCGCTTACCACGCACGGGGCCTGGGTTCTATTCCTAGCAGGGGACTGGGTGTTGTGTGTCCTTTTCTAGGAAACACGTTGTGCCCATGTTGGAGCGATCTAGATGCTTTTAAAACAATAAACTGGCAGCCAAGATCGCAGGAATTCTCTTTATTCCCTGATTACCGGTTTCGGATCATAGGACCCATACAGGTTAATGTTGTAACCTGTATGTGTCCTAAGATCCGATGATGGCGGCTTTACTTTCGCCGAAACAGGTAATCAGGGAATAAACAGAATTCCTGCTATCTTGCCTACCAGTTTATTGTTGTATGTCCTTCATCACCATTTTCATCATGACTGATTCGCAAATCGTCGATATGGCGTCACCTATAAAGGACTTGCAATACGGCTGCCGAACTCCCCCGAATGGGGCCAAAAATGCCATGTGATAATTTCCATTTTTCCCGCAAATTATTTTTCCACAAAACTAGCAAGTAACGATAAGGCCCACGGCTGTTACATGCAGGGTAATGAAGAAGTACTCATCGCTAAACCGCCTTCGGCAGTATTTCGAGAGATTTTTATGGAGCTACAATTGACTGAGCTCCTCATTTGCCAGCTCGTAATTCGAGTGGTTTCTACACTTACGGGATGGCAAAATATAAGGTGTGGGTAAACAGTACCGGAACACTCGAGAAGATGTAACACAGTACTCGGCTTCTAATGTCGCGAATTTAGACGAATGTGACAATTTGTTCAGAAGTTGTTGAACTGCTCTTGCCGCAGATGTTATTTTGAGCACCCAACGTAAATAAATTCCGGTTTAAGTTTGTCGCATTGTTCCTCAGTTCATGCGCAAATCGGAAAAGACGCGGTTAAGCGACTAGCCCCTGAAAATCTCGTGCCGGTTGCGTGATTACTCCTGTACGACAAAACACCATTTATAATTGTGTCATCCGAGTGCACAATTTTAAAGAAAAATCTCAATCATTTATTTTCATCACACTGATGTTACCAAACGATACTCATATCTAGAACCAGATGTTTCAGTTTACAAATTTTTCATTTCGTTACCTATAACTTTGCTCCATCGAAGATTGTTATTGGACAATGCAAATTACCTGCGTGTATTACCTTGCAGTTGTAAAACAACACTCCGGTGTGGTTCCCAAAACTCGAATCTCCTCAAATAAATCCATTACGAGCTTTTAAAAAGAGATGGATTATTGTAATACAAAAAATTGTTGTTACTTGTATACAGTCAGTGATTAAACGTCTTGGGGTGTGAATTCAACGTAAATGATGCACAGAATGAAGCAGACATAGAGGTTCGTTTGGAGGAGCTTTGCACACGTATCTTAATTCAATTTACTTTAGTTTTTTCGTTGCTGCAATAAGTACACAATGTAGTGACACAAAAACCTACTTATTGACCTGAAACGATAACGCAGGAGGCCATTGTGTGTCATAAACGGACACCACTAACAGGAGAACGAGTGAGTCTTCTGCGAAGTATGGTATTTGTATGCGAATCACATCAAGAAACGCCTGTAACATAAGTGTCGACAACCCGCTACACACTGGTGCGCAGCCGTTTATCGTGTCGCTAGGATGCAGCTGTAACTGGCTGCCAGGGTAGAGGCAGCTGTAGGAAAGCATACATATCGGAATGACCACGTACGTTGGAGTACCCAGGAACCTGAACGTCGAAATATACTGAGGTGACACCTCCTAATATTGTGTTGGACTTCCATTTTCCCGGGGTAGTGCCGCAACTCGATGTGGCATGGACTCAACAGACATATTGAACCATGCTGCCTCTATAGCCATCCATAATTGCGGAAGTGTTGCCCGTGCAATATTTTGTGCTCGAAGTGACCTCCCGATTAGGTCCGTAAATGTTCGATGGGGTTCAAGTCGGGCGATATGCGTGGCCAAAGCATTCACTCGAAAAGTCCAGGTTGTTCATCAAACAAATCGCGAACAATTGTGACCTGGTAACATGTCGCATCATCATCCATAAATATTCCTTCGATGTTTGGAGACAATTAGTCGAACCTAACCATCTCAGGTCAATGAGTGGTTCAGTTGGACCAGAGGACTCTGTCCATTCCCACGTAAACACAGCCCACGCCATTGTGGAGCCACCACGAGCTTGCACAGTACCTTGTTGACAACTGGGGTCTTGTTGACAACTGGGGTCAGCTCTTACCAACTGAAATCGGCACTCATCTGACCAGCCCACGCTTTTCCAGTCTTCTAGGATCCACCCGACACGGTGCAAAGGCACTCGCGTCGGTCGTCTGCTGCCGTATTCCATTAACGCCAAATTTCGCCACTCTGCCCTAACGGATACGTTCCTCGTACGTCCCACATTGATTTCTGCGGTTATTTCCAGCAGTGTTGCTTGTCTATTACCACAGACAACTGTACGCAAAGGCAACTGCTCTCGGACACCACTAACAGGAGAACGAGTGAGTCTTCTGCGAAGTATGGCATTTGTATGCGAAGCACATCAAGAAACGCCTGCAACATAAGTGTCGGCAACCCGCTACACACCGGTGCGCAGCCCTTTATCGTGTCGCTAGGATGCAGCTGTAACTGGCTGCCAGGGTAGAGGCAGCTGTAGGAAAGCCGTCGGCCACTGCGTTGTCCATGGCGAGACGTAATGCCCGAAATTTGGTTTTCTGGGCGCGCTGTTGACACTTTGGATCTCAAAATATTGAATTACGTAACAATTTCCCAAATCGAATGTCCCGTGCGTCTAGCTCCACCTACCATTCCTTCTTAAAAGTCTGTTAATTCCCGTCGTGCGCCCATAATCACTTCAGAAACTTTTTCACACGAGTCAACTTAGTACAACTAACAGCTCCGCTATTGCCCTGCTCTTTTACACCTTGTGTATGCGACACTACCGCCATCTGCACATGTGCATATCGCTACACCGTTACTGCAGCACCTCAGTGTACTCCGTTAGTTTCGTAACAGCATTGGACTAAACCAGCAAATTTTCTTACGACATCTACGGTCGTTTAGTGACCAAATACGTGAGTATGGGGGATCGGACCAGATTTCTGACAGCATTCAGGACTCACTTGCAGATCGAACTCTTACCGAAACAAAATCGACAGATGTAAAGCCAAGTTCAGGAAGAATCTACAGATATTTTGCTCCCTCCACGCGAAAACACCGTGAAGGAAAAATTCGTTGAGGTTCGGGCCCACAGAGAGGCTTACCAGCAATCCCGAACCATTCGGGGGTGGAAAAGGGGGAAATGAGACTATTACACAAAATCCCCGCTTCACACCTTGTAAGATGGTTTGCGGAGTATCGATACAGATGTAGGATACCCAACGAAATACGACGAGGTCCGTCGCTGTTTACAGTGCATATACATGACGCGGTGGACAACTTCGGAAGCTCTGTAAGGCTGCTCGTGGACATGCCTGTAGGAAGACACTGACAGGATGGAAAAAGCGATATCAAATTTAATTTTATACATAAAAGTTTTTTTAAATTATTTAAAAACATTCAACTGTCTAAATTGTTACCTAATTACGATTGTCTAGATTGTCATCTGATTGAGATCTACACAGCTAAAACTTTCAAAATGTTTTTTTTTAAATTTTTTGGCTTCTAAGAACTCATTATACTGCCGTGATCTGTTTTGGGCTATCGTAGCGATCTTCAGATGACTACACTTGCTTCACTACAGTACCATTTGCGTTCGCTTCTGAGCTGTACAAGAATCCTTGTGTCTTTAGAGCCACTTTTATGCTATACAGATAACTTGAATAGCATAGAAAAATATGTCTATATGTCACAATTGATGATATATCAAATGACTGAGTTGTATGCACTTACGTCTGTTCTAGTGAACGTCGTTACCTTTCGTTTTCCTCATTATCCATTTGTAAATGTAACGTGCGATGTAATGGATCCAGTACACATCTCTAGTATACTACCTGATCGAACTGCGTAAGAAAGTATTTAATATCACAACTTAAATTTTCACTACTATTACATACTATTGAATACATATTTGCAATAATAAAGTGTGTCACCATAACTTAATTAAGTAAAAGACTGTTGCTATCATAAGTGATCCACGGTTATTTAATTTGGTAAAATATGTGTTTGTTTGGAGCATAAACACTGTGGTATTTCTGACATTTTCCCAATTTCAAATACACGTAAGAGCACTAAATGACTCTGTACAATGTATTGATAGATGTTAGTAACATGACTGGAAGAGTAAAATTATACCTGTTACTACAGTTTGATAATTCCCGCGTGCTAAAATACATGTGCTACAAAACTGAAAGGAAAATGATGCATTTATCTAAGCTCTTATTAGCATAACCGTATTTATATTTTGTGAAGTACATCATAGTGCATTTCAGTAACTCTGCAATCAACTTCAGTTCCTCTAATTAGTTCAGATATTATTCTCAGTAATAGGTGATCCGTTTATCATTGTTAGTGCCGGCCGCCGTGGTCTCGTGGTTCTAGGCGCGTAGTCCGGAACCGTGCGACTGCTACGGTCGCAGGCTCGAATCCTGCCTCGGGCATGGATGTGTGATGTTCTTAGGTTAGTTAGGTTTAAGTAGTTCTAAGTTCTAGGGGACTGATGACCACAGCAGTTGAGTCCCATAGTGCTCAGAGCCATTTGAACCATTTTTGAAACATTTGAACCATTTTTGAACTTTCTATGTACATCAGCGCCTAGGACCACCAAACTAGTCACCAGTTCAGACCAAAGCGGTGCAAGTAGTACCAGGTCACAGTAGCGCAAGTTCGGAGTAGTGCAAATTTAATTCACGCCAGGAGCAGTTAGCATGTTCCGAGAGAGGAATGTTAGGTCCCTTAATCGCACATGTAGGTCAAAAAATTTAAAAAGTGAGAGGGATAAGATGAAGTTAGATGTAATGGGAATCACAAAAGTGGTTCAAATGGCTCTGAGCACTATGGGACTCAACATCTATGGTCATCAGTCCCCTAGAACTTAGAACTACTTAAACCTAACTAACCTAAGGACAGCACACGACACGCAGCCATCACGAGGCAGAGAAAATCCCTGACTCCGCCGGGAATCGAACCCGTGTATTGGGAATCAGTGAAGTTCGATGGCAAGAGGAACAGGAGTTCTGGTGAGGTGAATACAAAGCTATAAATACAAAATCAAATAGAGGTAATGCAGCAGTAGGTTTAGTAATGAATAAGAAAATAGGAATCCGGGTAAGCTACTATAAGCAGCATCGTGAATACGTTATTGCAGCCAAGATAGACTCAAAGCCAACACTCAACATAGTAGTGCAAGTTTATTTGTCAAGTTGTTCCGCAGATGATGAAGAGATAAAAGAAATATATAATGCGATAAAAGAAATTACTCACATAGTTAAGAAAGACGAAAATTTCATTGAGATGGGGGACTGGAATTCGACAGTAAGAAAAGGAAGAGAAGGAAAAGTAGTAGGTGAATATGAACTCTAGTAATAAAATGAAAGAGGAAACCGCCTGGTGAAATTTTGCACATCGGCGGCACTTCGTTGAAGGACCATGAAAGATGGTTCTATTGGTGGAAGAGACCTTGGTGTACCGGAAGGTTTCAGATTGCTTACGTAACGTTAACATAACCTGTAAGAGATTTCCAGGAGCATATGTGGAGTCTTGACCACAATGTATTGCGTATGAACTGTAGATTAAAGCTAAAGGAATTGCAAGCAATTTCAGAGGAAGCACTAGACAACGATTGACTAGAAGAGGGGAAAGGAATACTGTAGAAGACGAATGTGTAGCTTTGAGGGATGAAATAGTAGAGGCAGCAGAGGATCAAATATGTAAAGAGACAAGGTCAAATAGACATCATTGGATAACACATGAGATATTGATTTAATTGCGGAAATGAGAAAATATAATGAGGCAGCAAATGGAGCAGGCGAAATGGAATACTAATACTAAAAATTAGACTGCCTCGAAGTGCAAAATGACTATTCAGAAATGGCAGGAGGACAAATGTAAAGACTTAGAAGCATATTTCAATAGGGTAAAGATGGATACCGCCTACAGAAAAATTAAAAAGGCCTATGGAGAAAAGAGAAGAACCTGTATGAACATCAGGAGCTGAGATGGAGAACCAGTCCTAAGCATAGAAGGAAAAGCTGAAAGGTGGAAGGAGTAAAGAGAGGATCCATGCAACGGAGATGTTATAGAATAGATGGGGATAAGATGGGAGATATGGCACGACGAGGAGAATTTCATAAAGGACTGAAAGACCTAAGTTAAAACAAGGCCCTGGCAGTAGACAACATTCCATTAGCGCTGCTGATAACCTTAGGAGAGCCAGCCATTACCAAACTCTTCCATCTGGTGAGCAAGATGTACAAGACAGTCGAGATACTCTCAGACTTCAAGAAAAATATAATATTTCTAATTCTTAAGAAAGCAGTTGCTGACAGGTGTGAATATTACCGAACCATCAGTTTAATAACTCATGCTTGCAAAATAGTAACATGAATTATTTACAGATGAATGGAAAAAAGTGGTAGAAGCCGACCTCGGGGAGGATCACTTTGGAATCCGTAGAAATGCAGGCGCATGCACGGCAATATTGATCCTACAACGTATCTTAAAAGGTAGGTTAAGGAAAGGCAAACTTGCGTTTCTAGCATTTGTAAACCTATTCTGTAAAGAAAGGTTTTGACAATGTTGACTAAAATACTCTCTTTGAAATTCTGGAGGTAGCAGGGGTAAATATAGCGTGCGAAAGGCTGTTAACAATTTGCACAGAAACGAGATAGCGGTTATAAGAGTCGAGGGCCGTGAAAGGGAAGCAGTGGTTGAGAAAGGAATGAGACAGGAGTGTAGCCTATTCCCAATGTTATTCAGTCTGTACACTGAGCAAGAGAGAAAGGAAACAAAAGAAAAATTTGGAGAGGCAATTAAAGTTCAGGGAAAGAAAATAAAAAAACCTGAAATTTGACAGTGACATTGCAATTCTGTCAGAGACTTGGAAGAGCATGTGAAAAGGATGGACAGTATTTTGAAGGGAGGATATAAGACGAACATCAACAAAAGCAAAATAATATAACGGAAGGTAGTGGAATTAAGCAGTACATGTGATTTATTATTTGGGCAGAAAACAACTGATGATGGCCGAAGTAGAGGGCATGTAAAAAGTAGACTACAGCAAGAATAGTGTTTCTGAAAATGAGAAATTCGTTAATATCGAATATACATTTAAGGGTCAGGAAGAATTTTTTTTAAGTATTTGTATGGAGTGTAGCCATGTGTGCAAGTGTAACTTGGATAATAAACAATTTGGACAAAAAGAGAATAGAAGCTTTCGAATTATGGTGCCGCAGAATAATGCTGAGATTAGGTGGGTAGATCACGTAACCAATGAGGGGGTAATGAATAGAACTGGGAGAAAATAAATTTGTGGTGCAAGCGGATTAAGAGAAGGAATCTGTTGATAGGACACATTCTGAGACTTCAACGGATCATTAGCTTAGTATTGGAGCGAAGTGAGGGTGGGGTGGGGGGGAGGGGGAATCACAGAGGGACACTAAGAGATGTATACAGTAAGCAGATGCAGAAGGATGTAGGTTGCAGTAGTTATTTGGAGATGGTTCAAATGGCTCTGAGCACTATGGGACTTAACATCTGAGGTCATAAGTCCCCTAGAACTTAGAACTATTTAAACCTATCACACACATCCATGCCCGAGGCAGGATTCGAACCTGCGACCGTAGCGGTCGAGCGGTTCCAGACTGTAGCGCCTAGAACAGCTCTGCCACTCTGAGCGGCTATTCGGAGATGAAGAGGCATGAGAGCTGCATCAGACCATGTACATTACGGACTGAATACCACAAAAACAACAAAGGGAGCAGTTAACTTGTAATTATAGTCCGTACGCATGTTGAAATTGTCTTGGTTTTGTGAAAAGTTAGTGAAGATACTTTGAAGGTTATTAAATGTGGCACTTAACCATATTCTTTGCATTCGTGTTAGCCTCCAGATTTCGAAAACCTACCCAACTTCATAAACCAGAACATGGACGTACAGTTTATTGATATCGCCAACAACTGGTTATAGCAAAAAGTAAATTAATACTGTTTCATTATCTGTCGCAACTATTCTTCAAATGTTCAAATGTGTGTGAAATCTTACGGGACTTAACTGCTGAGGTTATCAGTCCCTAAGCTTACACACTACTTAACAATTATCCTAAGGACAAATACACACACACCCATGCCCGAGGGAGGACTCGAACCTCCGCCGGGGCAACATATCTCTTTTGTGCCAGGCTTCGTAGCATCGTAGAAGCAAACGCAATTCCGACGAAAATTTTATATGAATTAATGGCAGGGGAGTGTTACTCACTGAAGCTGCACTTGTTCCTGGCGAATGCTATCTATCAGCAGAAACGGCCTGGAGTTCCCATACCGCTTAGATAGTAATAGGAGGAATAAACTGCGGCGCGGGCAGTATGACACGCTCTTTCGGCGAAACAGTTGGCAGCACAGCAGTCGCGGGAAATGGCGTTCGGGGAAGTCCCGACAACCACTACGCCAACCCCACGCCATGCGGCCTCCACCGGCGGAATTCTGCGAACCGCCACGTCCGGTCCCTCCTCGTCCCCCCCCCCCCCCCCCCCCTCCACCACCCAACCACTCTCGCGCTCTCTCTCTCTCACACACACACATAGAAAGAAAAGAAAGGGAGAAGGAACCTGCCTCTCTCCCGGGTCTTGTGATCGATGCCCCTGCGGACCACCATCAAACAATACACTCTAGTTCTCTCTTTGTTCCCTCCCACCTTTGCCTTCCCCTCTCTGCTCTGTACTCGCAGTGACGTCTCAGGAAGCGGCCGAAGAATGTGTTCTTCGTGTCCGAGAAGGTATAGCCCGACGATTTGCTCGCGCGGCGTAACAAAAGCATCTCAGCCACATTACGTAACCATTATGGTACCTCACCTGAACCTCTCGATACCAGTAATATTCTACTGTATTTCTGTTAACATATTTCTGAGACAACATTCAGATTTGATTTCACTTTTGATACATCGATATATTTATATTGCAATGATATTATTTTTATGTGTATTCTTTCTTTTTCACTATGATCTTTGACGTGCTTGTAACTGATTTTTGGGCGCGTAAGCGATTGTCAGTTAGTTGTTAACTTGCTAGAGAGTCGGACCTTGAGAAAGTCAAGTCGTGGACATTATGTTGGAAAGACGAATATTGTCGTCAGCTTATAAAATGTGAACTTTAACAGTGGCTGTGAGGAAGATGTTTTCAAGTATGTTTTGTATTGTGAAGTGATGTTTTCTGTTTACCTGATATTGCAATAAAAGCAATTAAAAGGAAGTGTAACTTAATTCAGAATGCTGATTATTTTTTTACATCACCATTGTCCAGCAAAAGTGTAAGCTTCAAGAATGGTTTGTGAAGCGCACCAAAAATCTTTTGAATAAAGCAGAATAAAACCTAGGCCTCTTTGCATCCGACCTTGGAATCATAACCACCCAGATTTTCAACGACTGAGCCATGATTTTACGAAGAGACCAGCGCGGGAAACACAAAAAGATGAGTGCCTAGTTTTTTCTTTGTTACATGAAATGACTATTAACTGTGCTCTAATTACACCTGCCACATAATATGACTGTTGTTGCCCGAAAATGCAGTATTTAGCAGCGTGAGCAACACCGCAATCGTTATTAAAATTTTGACCTTTGTTGTGGTAGGGTTGTTAGAAGGTGTATTAAACCGGTAGAGGAATATTTCTCTGGCGGCAAATAAATTAAACCAACAAACACTTTTCCATTTTTATCTGACAAAGAGACAACACATTAACACAAACCAATTTCAATTACAGTAGATTATCAAAAATGCCTCCGTTGACACATAACAAAGGTTACACTGTCAGATCATGTTCTGTCTGACACGGGCAAAAACCCCAGGAGTATCCTGAATTTATCCTACTGCTGCTCCTATCCGAGCAACCAGATCCTCTTCTGATGCAACAGGAGTTTCATAAACAAGGTTGCGCATCTCTCTCCATACAAAAAATGTCCAGAGGGGACACATCTGGGGATCGAGCAGGCCATGGTACAGGACCACCTCTGCTGATCCATGTTTCTGGGAACTGTCAGTCCAGGAATCGACGCACACGACGACTGAAATGTGCCGGCTCCCCGTCATGTTGGAACCACATGCGTTGTCTTGTACGGAGTGGGACAACAGTCCCCAATAACATAGACCCACACATTAACGAAGAACCGCACTTGATGAGCGCTAGTAACTGTGGCATGTGGGTTATCCTCACTCCAAACATGCGAATTGTGCATGTTGAAGACTCCATCACGCTAGAACGTTGCTTCATCGGTAAAGAACACAGAGGATGGAAATGTCAAATGCATTTCACATTGTTCCAGGTACCACTGTGAAAACTGTGCTCTGGGTGGATAATCAACTGGTTCCAGATTGTGGACACGCTGTAAGTGAAATGGACGTAACAATTGCTCTCGTAGGACTGTTCTTACATTCGTCTGATTCGTCCCCATGTTACGTGCAATTGCACGAATGCTGATTGAAGGATCGCGCTCCACATGCTGCAAGACAGCAACCTCAAATTGTAGCGTTCTTACCGTGCGACAGCGTCCCTGTCCAGGTAATCTTCTAAGTGACCCGGTCTCACGCCGACGTTGGTACACAGCAGCAAAAGTCGTATGATGCGGGATACGGCGATTAGGATATTGTTGTTGATAAACCCGCTGCGCAGCTCGTCCGTTGTGGTGCGCTACGTAGTACGCACCAACCATATTAGTGTACTCACTCCAGGTGTATCGCTCCATTAGTAAACAGAGACAATGCACTGCTACACTGGTGGACAGCAGTTGCCTACTACTGAAGAGCGTAGCTGAACAACTGAAAATCGTAATACGGCCTCTAACAACTGAAGAGCGGAATACAGCCTCCATCGGTTTAAATAATACCCATACGAAAAAATGACATTAGGGAAAACTATTTGTTTTGATGTCCCCTACAACCTCCCAGAGTTTGTCGGTTTAAATACTTTTCACCCTGTTTATGGCACCCATCTCGCACCTGTCTACTGTGCTGACGCGTTCGCTAGGATTCTTGCAAGACAAACTCCCATCGCACTCCCCTGAGATTTACTCAGATTTAGTGGTAACCTGTCAAAAACTGAACACAGATCAAACATAAAAACACGAAAAACGTATAATGAACTACTGAAAAACGAAGCAAAATAAACACAGTGAATCCGCAGCTCGTGGTCGTGCGGTAGCGTTCTCGCTTCCCACTTCCGGATTCCTGGGTTCCCGGGTTCGATTCCCGGCGGGGTCAGGGATTTTCTCTGCCTCGTGATGACTGGGTGTTGTGTGATGTCCTCAGGTTAGTTAGGTTTAAGTAGTTCTAAGTTCTAGGGGACTGATGACCATAGATGTTAAGTCCCATAGTGCTCAGAGCCATTTGAACCATTTGAAGACACAGTGAATGGTCCAACATCAAGAAGTGCTACACTGATCGACTTTCACTGACTGTGCCGTCGTGGTCATGCGGTCACGGTGTTGGATTGCAAAGCGCGAGATCTGCGTTCAAATGTTCCTCGAGGCCCACCTTCTTCTTTTTTTTCCACGAAATTATGAACTGTCCGTCCGGTCATTGGCGTGTCTGTTCGCTGTATTCAAATTTGTGTCTGTGTCGTTGTGTAGCGTTCTTTCGCAAAGGAGACATGTAAGGGTTGGGTTGTTTTTGGGGGAGGAGAGCAGACAGCGAGGTCATCGGTCTCACCGGATTAGGTAAGGAAGAGGAAGGAAGTCGGCCGTGCCGTTTCAAATGAACCATACCGGCATTTGCCTGGAGCGATTTAGGGAAATCACGGAAAACCTAAATCAGGATGGCCGGACGTGGGATTGAACCGTCGTCCTTCCGAATGCGAGTCCAGTGTGCTAACCACTGCGCCACCTCGCTCGGTGACGAAGGGACTACCAGACGTAGCTCCTATGTGTTCTGCACAAGTGCCACGTGTTATGACCCTTGCACACCGTTTCGGAGGTTTTGTCTAAAGTTCCTTCGTTGTAACATAGTTCAGACCCGTTTTTTTTGTTGCTTTTATTTCTGTGAGACGTCTGTCCGACTTCTCGCCTTCTTTCACTATTCGACACATTTACTTGCGACGACAATACACTGAAGCGCCAACGAAACTGGTAAAGGCGCGCGTATTCAAATACAGATATTTAAACAGAATATGGCTCTGCGGCCGGCAGCGCCATACAAAATTGTCTGGCGCAGTTGTTAGATCGGTTACTGCTGCTAAAATGGCGGGTTGTCAAGATTTAAGCGACTCTAAACGTGGTTTTATGGGTAACAGCATCTCCGAGGCAGTGATGAAATGGGGATTTTCCCGTGCGACCATTTCACGAGAGTAATATTACGAATCAGATAAAACATCAAATATCCGACATCGCTGCCACCGTAAAAAGACCCTGCAAGAACGGGACCAACGACAATTAAAGAGAAACGTTCAACGTGACAGAAGTGCAAACCTCCCGCAAATTGCTGCAGATTTCAATGTGGGTCATCGACAAGTGTCAGCTTGCGAACCATAATCGAAACATCATCGATGTGGGCTTTCGGAGCGGAAGGCCCACTCCTGTGCCCTTGATGACTACACGACACAAAGCTTTACGTCTCGCCTGGGCCCGTCAACACCGACATTGGACTGTGTATGACTGGAAACCTGTTGCCTGGTCGGACGAGTCTCGTTTCAGATTGTATCGAGTGGATGGACGTGTACTGGTATGACGACAACCTCATGAATCCATGGACTCTGCATGTCAGCAGGGGACTGTTCAAGCTGGTGGACGCTCTGTAATGGTGTGGGCCATGTGCAGTTGGAGTGATGTGGGACACCAGGTACATCTAGATACGACTCTGACAGGTAAGACGTACGTAAGCATCCCTTCTGATCACCTCCATCTATTCGCGTCCATTGTGCATTCCGACGGACTTGATCAATTCCAGCAGGACAATGCAACACCTCACACGTCCAGAATTGCTACAGAGTGGCTCCAGGAACATTCTTCAGAGTTTCAACACTTCCGCTTAGCGCCAAACTCCCCAAATATGAGCATTATTGAGCATATCTGCCATGTCTTGCAACGTACTGTTCACAAAAGATCTCCACCCCTTAGTGCTCTTACGGATTTACGGACAGCCCTGCAGGATTCACGGTGTCAGTGCACTCCAGCACTACTTCAGACATTAGTCGAGTCCATCGCATGCTGCGGAACTTCTACGTGCTCGCGGGGCCCTATACGACATTAGGAAGGTGTACCAGTTTGCTTGGCTCTTCAGTGTATTTTTTTACCACACAACTTATGATCTATAACCAGTATATATTATTAGAAATGCCAAGACTACAAGGAGCAGAACAGAAACATCAATGAGCGGACGGACAGTTCATAAATTTGAAAAGAAAAAAAAAGGGGGCACAAAGGAGGTTTGAATACGGATTGCTCCCTTTGCAGTCCAACACCGTGACCACACGACCACAACACTATCGTTATCGGATGTTTGTGAGTGTTACACATCGTGAGAAAAATTTTCGGAGCAAAATGGAATGGCTTTAGCGGACAGTGGCGAAGACTGCATAAAGAAGAGGTTCACGAACTCTATTCAAGCCCTGACATAATCAGTGTCATTAAATCACGTAGGCCGCGATGGGCGGGTCACGTAGCTCGAATGCATGAGGGCAGGGCAGCGCGCAGAGTACTGTTAGGGCACTTAGAGGGAGAACGTCCTGTGGGAAGACCGAGGCGTAGATGGGAAGACAATGTGAAGGAGCCTAGGTATTGAAGTTGAATGGAAGGAAATGGTCCAAGACAGGGACAGATGGAGAGAATGCGTTGCTGCTCTAATGGATTCTCGAGTCCTGTATGACCAGTGAGTGAGTGAGTGAACACATGTTGAACTTGAGCCATTCACTGTTCCTGTTTTGCTTCTTTTTTCACAGTTCAGTACGCCTTCTTCTTGTTTTCATGCTTGATCTGTGTTCAGTTTTTGACTCGCTATCCACTGGGACATTTTACCACTAAATCTGAGAGGCGTGCGATGAGGAGTTTCCCTTGTTAGAACTATATGAATATTATGTACAGGGCTACTGTAAATGATTCATTTTTTAAACGTGTGACCATTGCCGCGGTTGAATGACTCCTGATAGTGTTGCGGGCACGTGACGCAGCAGGGAAAGAACGTAAGCGGAAGAGAGGCGAATGGGCAGACATTATAGCGAAGATACAAGCCGAAACTTCGGAAATCCATTGATATAAACGGTTTGGACGAAGAGCACATTGTTGTGGTGCTGTGGTTGGAAACGAGAATCCCTGAAACTGTAAAGATGGTCGCCTGTTGACGTAATACCGACGTCAGCATACATGGAAAGTAGTTGAAGGACGGTAAAGTGCGATGTTGTTGTTGTGGTCTTCAGACCAGAGACTGGTTTGATGCAGCTCTCCATGCTACTCTATCCTGTGCAAGCTTCTTCATCTCCCAGTACTTACTGCAACCTACATCCTCCTGAATGTGCTTAATGTATTCATCTCTTTGTCTCCCTCTACAATTTTTACCCTCCACGCTGCCCTCCTGTGCTAAATTGGTGATCCCTTGATGCCTCAGAGTATGCCCTACCATACGATCCCTTCTTAAGCTCTGCCGCAAATTTCTCTTCTCTCCAATTCTAATCAATGCCTCCTCATTAGTTATGTGCTCTACCCATCTAATCTTCAGTATTATTCTGTAGCACCACATTTCGATAGCTTCTATTCTCTTCTTGTCTAAACTATTTATCGTCCATGTTTCACTTCCATACGTGGCTACACTCCATACATATACTTTCAGAAACGACTTCCTGACACTTAAATCTATACTCGATGTTAAAAAATTTGGTTGGAGGCTCCCCTGCTGTGTAATCCATGATAGACAGTGATCAGTGGGTCAGAGCCCAATGCTGGTGCAGACACACGTGTCTCGGAGGACACTGTTCAAAGACCGTTGGTAAACATGGAGCTCCACATCACACGACCCCTACGTGTACCTGTATTGACCCAACGTCATCGTCAGCTATTAAAGTTAAAATCTTCTGGTTTGTTAGGCCGCGTCATATTTCCTCTAAAATAATCGATGTTTCGATCCCTCTTCTGGGATCTTCTTCAAGGTGCTTCGCTGTCCACTACTGAAAGAACACAGTCGAGACAAGCGTCACGTTCTCTTATAAAGGGGAGTTTGCCCGCGTCTGTGCTGGAGAAGTCGGAGTATTGGTTAAAATTCTTGTGGGCCTTCGTCAAAGGCTACAATTTCCGCACTGGTGCAGAAGAAGGGGCGTTTTTGGCTAAACCCTTGTGAATACTATCGTCAGTTACGGTTGCAGTGGACACAGCATCACTGAGTTTTCACCACGGATCAATATAAATCTGTCGCCTGTCGAATGAATGGCATTTCTTCTTACACCAGATCGATGGTTGGGTTCTTAGACGACATCATCCAGGCGAATGACTGCACAAAACATGCACCACGCCACAGATGAAAGACGGTGAGACCAGAATTAGGCTATGTGGTACACTTGGTTGGGCTTTCATGGGATTTGTGGTGGTAATCGAAGGCAACGTGTGAACATAGAACTACGTGACCGTTACTGAGCACCATCTGCATCGCTTCATGCTTGGCATCTTCCAGCAATACAACTGTCAGTTCTGCCAGGTCAGAATCTGGCATCCATTGACTGGGAAAATTACACGTTTATCCTAAGGGGCAGAAACAAAGATTCGTGTGAAGTTATGTTCAAATGTGTGTGAGTTCTTAAGGGACCAAACTCCAGAGGTCATCGGTCCCTATGCTTGCACACTACTTAAACTAACCTATGCTAAGAACAACACACACAACACACGCCAGAGGGAAGACTCGAACCTCCGGCGGAAGGGACCGTGCAGTCCGTGACATGGCGCCTCTAACCGCGTGGCTACTCCGCGCGGCGTGTGAAGTTATTCTGGGAGCGCTCTCATCATACAACCTTTAGCATTTGGTTAGAAAAAAAACTCGAGATGGGAACATATTAGATACTTTGGCGACAAACAGACCTGATCTTTTTGAGGAAGTTAATCTAAAGAAGGTATCAGCGGCCATAATGTCGTTGCGGCTCCTATGCCAGTGGAAGTTGCAGAAAGACCAAAGAAACAGCGCAGAGTTTTCTTGTTTGGGAAAGCAAATAAAACTGTGATTAATGAATATCTTCATAGACAGATCCAAGCATTCCACACGGGACACAAAGATATTGAGCATCTTTGATAGGAATTTAAAGGTATTGTCCACCATGTGCTAGAGAAATATAGGGGAGGGAAAGGATCCACCTTGGTACAACGAACATATTAGGAAATTGGTGAGAAAGCAGAGAATTTTGCACAGTCGTTTTAAACGCAGTCACTGCCCCGCTGACAAACAGAAATTATGCGAAGTGAAAGCAGCTGTCAGAAGGACAATGAGAGATTCATTTAACGAATTTGAAAGCAATATTTTATCTGCAGATTCTAAAAATAGCCCCAAAAAATTTTGGTCGTACGGAAAATGTATGAACGCTGCAAATAATTCAATTCTTTCTCTTGCTGGCAGTACGGGTAATGTAATTGATGATGATAAACAGAAGGCCGAAATTCTAAACTTAGCTTTCAAAAACTCGTTTACGGTAGAGGACTGCAGCACCATTCCCCCTTTCAATTATCGAACAAACGCAAGGATGGCTGACATAGTGTTTAGTGTATCTGGAATTGTAAAACAGTTAAGACCCTTAGACGCCAGGAAGGCATGTGGCCCAGACGGTGTCCCCGTAAGATTATATGTTGACTATGCTACAAATATAGCGCCATTCTTATCCATCATCCATCAGAGATCATTGGAACAGCGGTAAACCCACGGGACTGGAAGAACGCCCAGGTCATAGCAATATATAAAAGGGGTAGAAAATCGGATGCACATAATTAACGGCCAATTTCACTGACATCGATGTGTTGTAGAATCATGGAACATATTTTCTGTTCAGACATAATGACCTTGCTAGACTCTGAGAAGCTCATCTACAGAAATCAGCACGGTTTTAGGAAACAGCTGTCATGCGAGACACAGCTGGCCCTCTTTGTGCATGATATACAACAGTCTCTAGATACCGGCTCCCAGGTTGATGCCATATTTCTCGACTTTCGAAAGGCGTTCGACTCAGTTCCGCAATGTCGCTTGCTCCAAAAAATGCGCTCTTACGGTCTATCCGATGACATATGCGATTGGATAAAAAGTTTTCTAACAGACAGGGAACAGTATGTCGTCCTGAACGGGGTGACTTCAACAGAAACAAGCGTAACTTCAGATGTGTCCCAGGGCACATTTGCAGAAAATAAGTGCGTGGTGTAGTGACTGGCAGTTATCTCTCAATATTAGAAAGTGTAACCGACTGCGTATAACAAGGCGAAAATCCCCGTTAATGTGCGAGTACAAAATAAATGTCCAGTCTTTGGAAGCGGTAACATCCATCAAGTATGTGGGTGCGACTATTCGAAATGACCTCATATGGAATGATCATATTACACAAGTAACGGGTAAGCTGAACTCTAGATTGCCGTTTATTGGTAGAATCCTGCTGCGATGCAGTCCTTCAACAAAGGAAATAGCTTGCAAAACGTTGGTTCGTTAGTCTTATTGTTTGTCTGTATGAGACCCTTGCCAGTTGGGTCTGATTAAAGAGATTGAGAAGGACCAAAGAAGAATGGCAGGATTCATGTCTGTTACATTTAGCCATCCCGAGAGAGTTACAAATCTCATAGAAAGTTTGAAGTGGGACACACTTGCAGATAGACGGCGCGATAAACGGAAGGGGCTGCACACTAAAATCTGAAATCCAATCTTCACCGAGGATGTAGAGCATATATTATTACCACCAACTTTAAAATCGCACAATGATCACCATTCTAAAATTAGGGACATTAGAGCTCGTACTGAGGCGATCAGTGGTTTTTCCCTCGCACTATTCGCGGGTAGAACAGAGGGGGGCGGAATATGACATTGGTGCGAATTGTGCCCTCCACCACACACCACTTGGTGGCTAGCGTAGTATACATGTAGATATGTAGATGCAGAATCGCGCTACAGAGGTCTGAGGGGCAGTGCAGTGAACTGACATCGTTGTCTTGGCCAGCAAACGCTCCTGATCTGTTCCCCCTGAAACATACACTCCTGGAAATTGAAATAAGAACACCGTGAATTCATTGTCCCAGGAAGGGGAAACTTTATTGACACATTCCTGGGGTCAGGTACATCACATGATCACACTGACAGAACCACAGGCACATAGACACAGGCAACAGAGCATGCACAATGTCGCCACTAGTACAGTGTATATCCACCTTTCGCAGCAATGCAGGCTGCTATTCTCCCATGGAGACGATCGTAGAGATGCTGGATGTAGTCCTGTGGAACGGCTTGCCATGCCATTTCCACCTGGCGCCTCAGTTGGACCAGCGTTCGTGCTGGACGTGCAGACCGCGTGAGACGACGCTTCATCCAGTCCCAAACATGCTCAATGGGGGACAGATCCGGAGATCTTGCTGGCCAGGGTAGTTGACTTACACCTTCTAGAGCACGTTGGGTGGCACGGGATACATGCGGACGTGCATTGTCCTGTTGGAACAGAAAGTTCCCTTGCCAGTCTAGGAATGGTAGAACGATGGGTTCGATGACGGTTTGGATGTACCGTGCACTATTCACCAGAGGTGTACGGCCAGTGTAGGAGATCGCTCCCCACACCACGATGCCGGGTGTTGGCCCTGTGTGCCTCGGTCGTATGGAGTCCTGATTGTGGCGCTCACCTGCACGGCGCAAAACACGCATACGACCATCATTGGCACCAAGGCAGAAGCGACTCTCATCGCTGAAGACGACACGTCTCCATTCGTCCCTCCATTCACGCCTGTCGCGACACCACTGGAGGCGGGCTGCACGATGTTGGGGCGTGAGCGGAAGACGGCCTAACGGTGTGCGGGACCGTAGCCCAGCTTCATGGAGACGATTGCGAATGGTCCTCGCCGATACCCCAGGAGCAACAGTGTCCCTAATTTGCTGGGAAGTGGCGGTGCGGTCCCCTACGGCACTGCGTAGGATCCTACGGTCTTGGCGTGCACCGTGCGTCGCTGCGGTCCGGTCCCAGGTCGACGGGTACGTGCATCTTCCGCCGACCACTGGCGACAATATCGATGTACTGTGGAGACCTCACGCCCCACGTGTTGAGCAATTCGGCGGTACGTCCACCCAGCCTCCCGCATGCCCACTATACGCCCTCGCTCAAAGTCCGTCAACTGCACATACGGTTCACCTCCACGCTGTCGCGGCATGCTACCAGTGTTAAAGACTGCGATGGAGCTCCGTATGCCACGGAAAAATGGCTGACACTGACGGCGGCGGTGCACAAATGCTGCGCAGCTAGCACCATTCGACGGCCAACACCGCGGTTCCTAGTGTGTCCGCTGTGCCGTGCGTGTGATCATTGCTTGTACAGCCCTCTCGCAGTGTCCGGAGCAAGTATGGTGGGTCTGACACACCGGTGTCAATGTGTTCTTTTTTCCAATTCCAGGAGTGTATATCGGGAGCCAGCTGCATGTCCGTAAACGACCATACAGTAATTTGCGGGAACTGCTTCACCTGTGTGTAGATACCTGGTGTCACATGCTTCTGGAATCCTGTCAAGGAATTGTAGAATCCATGCCAAACAGAATCTCTGTTGTACTGTATACACAACAACACGCTATTAAACAGGTGGTCGTAATGTTTTGGCTCAGCGGTGTATACATATGATTCATGGATGAATAGACCCGTAAACTCACCGTGTTCGCATTGTTCGTCCCAGTTACCGTTACGAGTGTAGTGTCTTGATGAAATGACGGCAAAGCAAGGAAAGAGTTTGTGTGTTGGAAATTGGCAGGTTTTTCTCCGTAATAATAGTGGAGCACGGAGTCAGACAGAATTATGGAGAAGTTCTGTCATGTAAACAGAGCACTGCGCGTTGATGTTGCCAGTTTAAGGACACTGGCTGTCTGTGCAAACAGAGCAAGTGTGTCAGATGCAACTGGGGAAGGACGAGGGAAGCGACACAGGAAAGCTGCGTGCATCATTTCCAGTCTGTGAGATGCCTGGGGAGCGTATCTCTCCTCGATTTGTTGCAATTTCCGCAACTCGCTGCTGACTGCGAGAATTTCATCTTCCAACAAGACGGAGCACACCTCATCGGTGCATCGACGTTCATCGCTGCCCAAACGACGAACGTCCCCATCGCTGGATTGAGATTAGTGGTGCAGATGACATGAAAGTGTTCCCTTGACCCCCAGGTCGCCTATCATAACGCCTGCTGAATTTTTCCGACGGGGCTACGTAATGGACCGTATTCACATATCCCCACTATCAAGCACGCTCTAACGGCACAGATATCTACGTCTACATCAACATGGATACTATGCAAATGACATTCAAGTGCCTGGCAGAGGGTTCATCGAACCACCTTCACAATTCTCTATTATTCCAATCTTATATAGTGCGCGGAACGAACACCTATATCTTTGCCTACGAGCTCTGATTTCCCTTATCTTATTCTCCCTATGTAGGTCGGTGTCAAAATTGAACCCAGCTAATAATTATTTGGGTTGAAACGCAATCAATTTATTGGAAATTCTTCATTCTCCTCTTTCAGACAAACATTTTACTTTTTCCGAAAAGTTATTCGCACCCAAACTTGTCGTATTGTAGATTGCTCCAGACTTAAAACTTAATGAAGTGTTATAGTTTTGTAGGCCAAAATTTTCTGATTTCAAAAGCGCATTTCTTTTACTAAAATGATTATTTAGTTAAGTGGGCACTACAGGTAGCAGATTTAACTTTCCAGATAAATTGTTGCCGGGTTCAAGTGATCAACGTACACTCTCAAAATACCATTTCGTGTAATAGTAGCTATCAATCATGCTAGATTATATAGTACATTTTGTAGTTAGAAAATTACTTCATTAACTAGAGTGTATACGCATTAGGCTGCGGCGTAAGCTCATAGTGTTTTTGACTAAGTTTAATAAACACAAGAGACACACATAACAGAGACTTAAGTGATCAACAATACATTCTCCTTCAATATTTACAACAATCTGCTAACCATGGGGTAACATTTCCATTCCGCAACTGTAGAAATGACGTGGTTTGAGGCGAAGAATTCGTCGAGTCGTGTTCGGAGCGCATTTTCATCCAGAAAAAAAGTTCCTTGAAGGCTGTTCGACAGAGAGCGGAGAAGGAGAAAGTCTGAGGGGGCAAGACGAGGTGAAGAACAAGATCAAGTGAATAATGTAGGTGCGGAATTCCTCCCAAAACCAGCTCCAGTGTACTGTTACTGTCAATCTAACACAATGCTAGAGAGAGTTGTCATGTAGAGGCGCGACTTCACGCAGTCTGCCCGTCGTTGTTTTGGCATTTCGTCTGCAAGGCCTCTCAGTTGTTGATAGTAAATGTCAGCAGTGAAGGTCACACCTTGGGCAAGCAATTCGTAGTACACCACACCGTCGCTGACCCACAATATGCGTAGCATCTTTTGTGTATGCGCGCACCGGGAAGTTGTTGCTTTGTTTGGGCTCAACCATTCCTATCGTTTCCTTTTGTCACTAGTAACGGTACAGGATAGGAATGGCAGGTGTTGTTCATGAGCCAAATGCCGGCGAGCAAACAGACGCACACATATGGCCAGTCCCTGATTACACCCGATTATTGAACATTCTCCACTGCATGCTAATGTCGCACGATGGTGAAGTGTTCACAGTTCATCACATTTGTCAGTTCTCACGTATACTGCAGTGGATCATTGTGGATTAATGCGTTTGAACGACCTTCATCCCCAATGGTCTTCATGATCATGGACACTCACTAATGAGAAAATGATCCTCTTAAAAAAAAAAAAAAAGGGGGGGGGGAACCCAATTTCTGGCTGTGCTGTGTCCAGTGGCGTTATCTACACACATGATACGTTTCTGTCTGCCTCCGCTCCTGCCATCCCATCCCGCTACTCAACTCAAACAGGATATGTTCTGCACCGGATTTTCTATCGTCCACAACTCCTCTCACTGTGTCCAAATGGTAAAATGACAATATGTAAAGTAAAATACCAACAGTGAACTACAAATAAAAAATGACATCGATGAACAAATCTACAGCGACCGGAATATCTACATCCACATATATATTCCGCTAGCCACCAAGTGGTGTGTGGCGGAGAGCACAATTCGCGCCAAAGTCATATTTCCCACCCTCTGTTCCACTCGCGGATCGCGCGAGGAACAAACGACTGTCTCAACGCCTCAGTACGAGCTTTCATTTCCCTTATCTCTGAATGGTGATCACTGCGCGATTTGAAAGTTGGTGGTAGTAATACATGCTCTACATCTTTGGTGAAGATCGTATTTCGGAATTTAGTGAGCAGCCCCTTCCGTTTAGCGCGCCGTCTATCTGCAAGTGTGTCCCACTTCAAACATTCTATGAGATATGTAACGCTCTCGTGATGGCTAAGTGAACCAGTCTCGAGTCTTGCTACTCTTCTTTGGACCTTCTCAATCTCTTGAATCAGACCCAACTGGTAAGGGTCCCATATAAACGAACAATTAAAGACTGGACGAACTAACGTATTGTAAGCAATTTCCTTTGTTGAAGGACTGCATCGCTTCAGGATTCTACCGATAAACCGCAATCTAGAGTTCAGCTTGCACGTTATTTGTGTAATCTCATCATTCCATATGAGATCATTTCGAATAGTCACATGCAGATACTTGACTGATGTGACCGCTTCCAAAGATTGGGCATTTGTTTTGTACTCGTACATTGATGGGGATTTTCGCCTTGTTATACACAGTAGGTTACACTTACTAATATTGACAGATAACTGCCAGTCATTACACCAAGCATTTATTTTCTGCAAATCCTCATTGATTTGTTCACAACCTTCGTGTTATACTACTTTCCTGTAGACTACAGCATCATCGGCAAACAGTCTAATGCCGCTTTCAATACCATCAACCAGATCGTTTATGTGAATCGTAAAAAGCAGCGGACCTATTACGCTACCCTGGGGCACACCTGAAGTTCGTTTCTGTTGAAGTCACCCCGTTCAGGACGACATACTGCTCCCTGTCTGTTAGAAAACATTCTATCCAAACGCGTATGTCATCGGATAGAACGTAAGCGCGCACTTTTTGGAGCAAGCAACAATGGGGAACTGAGTCGAACGCCTTTCGAAAGTCGAGAAATATGGCATCAACCTGGGAAGCCGGTATCTAGAACCTGTTGTTTATCATGCCCAAAGAGGGCCAGCTGTGTCTCGCATGACCGCTGTTTCCTAAAACCGTGCTGGTTTCTGCAGATAAGCTTCTCAGAGTCTAGATAGTTCATTATGTCTGAACACAAAATATGTTCCATGATTCTACAACAAATCGATGTCAGTGAAATTCGCCGGTAATTATGTGCATCCGATTTTCTACCCTTTTTATAGATTGCTATGACCTGGGCCTTCTTCCAGTCCCGTGGAACTTTCCGCTGTTCCAATGATCTCTGCTACATGATGGATAAGAATGGTGCTATATTTGTAGCATAGTCAACATAAAATATTACCAACATGCAAAACAGAAACGCTATGTGCCAACCTAATATTACCTATTTTTCACGTCTTTCAGGTTATTATTGGGTATATAATTGTTGCATATTTCTCCATTTGCTGCAAGTAGTCCGATACCTGTCTCTAAACAGGAGTTGCGCACAGGGTCACAGCCCGTCGCCCGCCATTATTCAGTACGGAAATTTCTGTAAGTCGATCAGTCCCGGCGGCGCTTTGCTATAGCACTATCCATACTGTCCGTTCACGGCTTAAATCAAGCTCTGGAGTCAAAATATTAAGTTACACGATTAATACAGTCAGAAGTATATTATTCAACCACTTGTTTCGATGTCAATACCCACTTGTGAATTTTCCACAGCCTACTAAGAGCCGATGTGTGCTCCTGACCTGAATTGTAATATCTACCAGGAAGCTGAATCTCGTATGTTTAAGAACAATAAATATGAATGAAATGAAAGGTTAATTTGACGGTGTTGTGTTAAATCGTTGAATAACTGTTTGAAGTATCTACTAATAATAATAACAACAACAACAGTAATGAAAACAAGAGCAATAAAGAGCGACAAACTATCTGCTTATGAGCGCGCACCTCTTATTGTGACCATTACCAAAAAAACGCCACTATTGTAGACGGATACCATCATTTTACTCAACGTCATAGTAAACATACACATAACAGATCCTGTGATCTTGTCACAGAAAGTCCCTTGCAAAGTTCCGAAGAGAATTTTGTATATTGCGTGCAAATAAAGCAATAGTTAAGAACCTGTATTCCTGAAACCTCAAGATACAGGTTCGGACAGGAAAAGAATCAGATGAAAGGGTGGATCCACAATTCTTACGCCATTCGTCCTACATAAGAGACTGTTAAATGGAATTAATCCTTTTTAAATTTTAACCTCAAACTGACAAGACTAAA
Source organism: Schistocerca gregaria (assembly GCF_023897955.1). NCBI lineage: Eukaryota > Metazoa > Arthropoda > Insecta > Orthoptera > Acrididae > Schistocerca > Schistocerca gregaria. Next base: position 173,443,057 of record NC_064922.1, on the reverse strand, counting down.
CTTTCAATTCTTGCTAGACAAAGGAATCTGTACCAGCAAAAAATAAAAAGTAAACCCTAATGAAACCTCTCTTAAACAATATGTAAGTAAAAGATAACTACTGAACAATCTTCTTAAACAGTCACAGTTATTAAGTTAATAACTGGTAATTTAGAATAAACACCCAAGCATAGCAACCGGCAGCGGTGGCCAAGCGGTTCTAGGCGCTACAGTCTGGAACCGCCCGACCGCTACGGTCGCACGTTCGAATCCTGCCTCGAGCATGGGTGTGTGTGATGTCCTTAGGTTAGTTATATTTAAGTAGTTCTAAGTTCTAGGGGATTGATGACCTAAGAAGTAGTCCCATATTGCTCAGAGCCATTTGAACCAAGCATGGCAGATCTGACAAATTATCTTACATCCATAGAACGGATACAATGACAAATTAAGGTGAAGCAAATAATAGTGAGTAAGAATTAAAGATATAAATCTGAGGAGATGGCAATGAGAAGGAAATTACGTTGAAATTTTCCTCAGCATATCAAGTATGTATGCTAATATTTGAACAGGCAAAGAAACAACCTCAAAATTTAATTACAACATCGCCCACACATACGCCTTTAGGCAGAATATTTAGAAGTTAAAGCAAGTACATCAGGACCTTAAGAAGTGATACCTAAAGAAGGCAAGACGCCAAGGTGACGAGTTCCACTATAACAATAGCGTACACGCTTCAAGCATAGCCGGAAGGCACGTGCAGTGGCAGAATAGCCATAGGCTCTCGTGCACGGCAGCCGCCGTATGTCGGGCTTGCGTTTTATAAGGCTGAGAGGCGCTGCTTTCAAACAACACATCGGTGAAGTATAGTCTGCAGAAATATAGCTTACATGAACAGCAATAGCCACTCTTTAAAGAGATCACGGCTACAAGCCCAAAAAATCAGTCATAAAATAAGGAAGTAAATATTACTCCCAAAAGAACTGCCTAAAGGAAGTAAATAAATCACTGGCAGGGGAGTATGAAAATATAATAATTAACGTCTATCCAGACAAATTATGTTAAGTTTACACGGAAATTGCACGGCCAGACGTCTACTTGAATGAAACAGATAGAACAAATAAACGCTTAAGCTCACCCCTGAAAGTGAATACTTACGAGGGAAACTCCCCATAGCATCCCCCTCAGATTTATTGGTAGGATGGTCGAGTGGATAGCCCTTCAAAAACTGAACACAGATCAAGCACGAAAACTGGAAGAAGTCATTGTATTGTATTGTATGCTGACAGGGGGCCTAGAAACGACGGAGAGGCTCCGTCCCCGCCGCAGCCGCAGTGGTCCACAACCCCACGACGACTACCGCAGTCCACTTCACCCCTCCGCCACCCTACACCGAACCCAGGGTTATTGTGTGGTTCGGCCCCCGGTGGACCCCCCAGGAAACGTCTCACACCAGACGAGTGTAACCCCTATGTTTGCGAGGTAGAGGAATGGTGGTGTACGCGTAAGTGGAGAACTTGTTTGCGCAGCAATCGCCGACATAGTGTAACTGAAGCTGAATAAGGGGAACCAGCCCGCATTCGCCGATGCAGATGGAAAACCGCCTAGAAACCATCCACGGACTGGCCGGTTCACCGGACCTCGACACAAATCCGCCGAGCGGATTCGTGCCGGGGACCAGGCGCTCCTTCCCGCCCGGAAATCCGTGCGTTAGACCGCACGGCCAACAGGGCGGGCTTGAAGAAGTCATACTGAACTGTGGAAACAGAAGCAAATTAGAAACGGTGAACCGTCCGAGCTCCAGATATGCTACACTGAGGGAATTTTTACAGCTAGGGCGTCGTGGTTATGTGGTCACGGTGTTGCTCTGCGAAGGGGGAGGAGATCCGTGTTAAAATTTTCGTCGTTGCCCGGAAATTTTTTTCCACGAAATTATGTTCGTCCGGTTATTGACATATATGAGCGCTGTATTCATATTTGTGTCTGTGTCGTAGTATAACGTCCATTTGCAACAGCAGCGACGTGTACAGAAGTGACACATGTTACGACTCTTTTGTTCCGTTTTGGGAGTTTTAACTCTTGGATTCATTTGTTATAACATAGTTCACACGCGTTTATTTGTTATTTTCATTTCTGTGAGCGGTCTATGGGGCATCTTACCTGCTCACACTATTCACCAAATTTACTTGCGACGGTAATATATTCTTACCACGAGAGTCATGTTCTATAACAAATGTATAGTATGACAACTGTCAAGACTACAGAAGGAGAATAGACACGTCAATGAATGGAGAGAAAGTTCATAATTTTGTGAAGGAAAAGAAAAAAGAAGGTGGGCCACGATGGAGTTTTGAACACAGATCTCTCGCTTCCTAGTCAGACATGGTGACTACACAATCACGACGCAATGTTGCACATATTTAGCTTGAGCCGTTCACTGTTTCTGTTTTGCTTCTTTTTTCAAAGTTCAGCACACCTTCTTCCCGTTTTCACGCATGATTTGTGTTCAGTTTTTGATGGCGAGTTTTCCTTGCTAGTGACAGGGCGTTACAAACAATGTTTCTTTGAATCAGTCATCAGGCTTGACAAGCATCTAGAACCTAAGAACTTTTAACATGTTGCAGCCCTGTTAGCAACTGTGGTAAATTAATGCCTCAAAGATCCGCCTCAGTTGTGAAAAGTTGCTGGACTTTACACAGGTTTCAGATAGAATAATCTAGCCTTCTTCAGAAGCATAAAATAAACTAATACATGCCAGAATTAGGCACGGCCAAACATGAAAAGCTAAAGTTAGTTCCCACGCATGCGCCCGCGGCTAACCAACCGCTTTCCACGAAGTGGGGCCGGGGCTAAGTAACGTATCTTGACATGGTACCACGGTACTGTAGCTTTTCATGTTTGACCGTGCCTTATTCTGGCATCTAGTAGTTTATTTTATGCTTCTGAAGAAGGATAGATTACTGTAGCTGAAACCTGGGTAAAGACCATTAACTTTTCGCAACTGAGGCGGATCTTTGACGTATTAATCTAGAACCTAGTTTAAAAGCACGCATTTTATTACTGGGAATTCCCCTTAAAATAATTGAAAGGTAAAATTAGAAGCTGTACAAAACGTTAAAAAAATCTCAAACACACTGAACAGGAATTATGCCACAGGGCTTATGGCCAAGTTACTGAAACTGAGTAAAGAACTTGATTGAACACTAAAGCTCAAACAGCAGACTGCCATATACATGAGGTGAGAGTTAAGTTTCGCTTGTTAACCACTCAATTTGAGAGTGCTGCTCGGCTTATGGCTTTCATAACCCAGAGGAATAAAAGTCTCAGTGGTAAACTTTGCCGACAACGCAGGAATAGTCACTAATTTAACCTAAAATTTTCACCTATGAAATAAATGCAAAGGTACTACACGGTTGTAAGTAGGCTGCTTACGTTCTTATGGTAACGCCACGTAGGGCTGTGAATGAAAATCGCTGACCACGCTGTCTGCAATCTGTGTCTGGTTGAAGTCGTTGTTGGAAATTATTCGCCAGTGTAGTGTTGGGCAGTTGGATGTGAACAGTCCGTACCGTAGTCGCCAGGAGTGATGGATGTGGGGAGAGAAATTCCAGAGTTTTGAGATGTTAATATGAGTGGACGATCTGGACGTGTGTCCAAGAATATGTATAATGACTTTTCAATATTATTGTTTTTTCTCTACCAAAATCTTTCATTTGCTGACTATATGCCTATCAGTAGTTAGTGCCTTCAGCAGTTAGAATCTTTTATTTAGCTGTCAGTACTGGCGCTCGCTGTATTGCAGTAGTTCGAGTAACGAAGATTTTTGTGAGGTAAGTGATTCACGAAGGGTATAGGTTATTGTTAGTCAGGGGTATTCTTTTGTAGAGATTACTGAAAGTCAGATTGCGTTGCGCAAAACTTGTTTGTGTCACTTTAGTGATAATAAGAGAAAACAGTCCCAGTACTTTCAGTTTCACTCTGGAGTTTGAAAATCAAGTAACGTAGAAGTTTTACCAGATCAGTCATTCTTTACATTCAAAGGAGAAGTTTCACGGTTGCGGCCAAGATTGATCACAATAAATTAACATATTCCAGCGATCCATAAGGCACCAACAGCAGAAGCACAGATATCAGAGCACGAGCAATAGTGTCCGCAAATTTTTGCAGTAATGGTCCCTCCATACTTGGGAACGATGAGGGAAAAGGTGTAAGCATCCAGGTCCGCACAGCATGGATAAACAGAGAAGGGCAAATCCGCAGAAGGCCGCAGGACAGCGTCGATACAGTAATGTGATTACCACTACCCAAAGAAATCGATCTCGGCACCAACATAACTATCGGACGCAGGGACCGTTGCGAGCAATAACCCAAGCGTGATACCTCACGCAGCGCCCCTTCTGCCCTTTCTCACTTCACAACCCACTGCCGGCCTCTTTCGAACTGTCTGAGCCAGCGGTCAGCTACAAAACTACAAATTGAATTCGCTCCGCCAAGCGGGGCGTCAGTGAAAGAAGGCACCGCCAAGACAGAGATAAAATGAAATGGAGCCGCCACAACTAGATTCCTGTTCCCCCCCCCCCCCCCCAAAAAAAAAAAAACTCGTTCATAAACTTCCACATGCCTAAATATAAACTCCTTTACCACCAGACGGAGTCCGACGCATAAAACTGTTCCCCAAGGTATTTTCTTATTATTTTTTTTCTTTTATTGTCACGAGTTGCTCTTCTGTAACAGTCTTCTTACCACGGTAGAACTCACACCAAACTTCATTAATTTTTTGTTGCTTATATTCCAATCTCTGTCTTCACCAACACCTTTTACGTGGTGTCATAACACATGTCCTATTATACTGCCCCTCTAGTCAGTGGTTTCCATATAGACATGTCCTCACCGATTCTTCTGATAACCTTCTCCTTTCTTTAGACCACGTCTCAAACGCTTCGATTCTCTTCTTTTTCGAATTTCCCACGGTTCATGATTCAGTTCCAAACAACGCTATTATCAAAAATTTTCTTCTGCAAATTGAGGTCCACGTTCGATACTGAGCGACTTCTCTTAGAGAATGATCTCTTTACTGGTGCTAATCTGCTTCTTACACGCTCCCTGCATCGCACGTCATGAGTTATTATAGTACAGAGGTTGCAGAATTCCTAATGTTATTCGTCGTCCTCAGTTTTGTGTCAAGTTTATAACTAATCTCATTCCTGCCACTCCTAATTATGTCCGTCTTTCTCTTACTTACTCTAAATTCAAATTCTGTGCTGATTAAACTGTTCAGTCTATTCAACAGGTCCTGTAATTTTTCTTGACCTTCTTTGAACATAGCAGCGTCGCCTGCAAATCTAATCATTGTTTATCTTTCACCCTTAATTTTGTTTCTATTCTTAAAACTTTGGTCCATTTCCGTCATTGCCTGTTCTCTGTACAATTTGAATAATAACGGCGAAGCACTGCGTCCCTGCTTATCGCTCTTTTTAATCCGATATTTCTATCTTGTTCTCCCATTTTTCTTGTTCGTTCTTGCCTCTCTGACCTGTTGCTTTTCTCTATAGCTTACGCACATTTTTCTGAACAAATTCAGACAACTTGCGCCTTACATTTTCTGAGTCTGTATATTTTGTATGCACTGAATTTTCTTATAAATGGCTTTCAAAATATAAAGTGATTAGTGTTCATTTTTCGAGATCACCGTAGCTCTAGGGTAGCACGCACACCGGGAGGTGAAGACCTGTTTCTTTTTACGCTTCACATGCCATTTATCTTGGGCTCGTCACGGATGTGTCCAGCGAAAAACTTCTCATGACTATGAGACGTTATGGGCATGTAGAGATTCCCCAATGAGAATTTATTCGGAAAACGCTACTAATTTTCACGCCGCAAACGTGGAGCTAACTAAGCTTACCGACTTTATTTGTCACGCTGCAGTGAACCAACGCTGTGGACACAATGGCACCGATTGAAAATTTATACCTTAACGAGCTGTTTGTTGGCGAGGCTTCTGGAAAACAATGGTTGCGTTCATAGAACTATTCTTCAGGACGGGACGCGGCCACAGCGCTCGGTAACTTTTCAATGGTACCCTGGTTGAAACAGGAGGCGCTACCGGTCCAAGACCAATCACTCAAGACGTAGACAACGAATTGGCGTTGAGGACACCTCGATTTCCTATCCACAGCAGTCTAAGTATCATTCCAAGTGGCCCTCATCCATTGACTAAAATATTCCACTTGGGCAGAAGATTAAAGAAGTTCTCTGTTATGTTCAAAATGAGTATCTTTTGTTGTTGAAAAATTACCACCAGGTGAGAGGTTACCCATCACGACGACGTCCCCAAGTTGGAGACGTTGTCTTCCTTAAAGAAGACAACAAACGTCGCCGCTTGTGGAAGAGGGCCGTGGAGATGACAGAGTTGCGGGGGGTGACTACATCATGCGCCCCCTTCTGAAGCTACCGGGTGGTACAAAGATCTGTTGACCCATGCAGGTGGTCGTCCCCATAACAGTAGATCAAGCCGAGGAGCAGATTAAGAAATGACGTCACATAATGCTGTGTCATCCGAACAAGACACCGTGCTGCCTGTCGGCAAACATGTCGCAGGAACGTCGAACTAGGCGCTGGAACAAGCGTGCCCATCCCGAGAGAGGCCAGAGACACACCGACTACCAACACGCCCCCAACGCCCTCTCGACTACAAGTATATAGATCGCCGACGCTGACCAGAGGGCTGCGGACTCAGTCACTAGCTCAGTTACTGGCTCAGCCAATATCCTAGTTGGCGTCTACATCTAAATACATACTCCGCAATCCACCATTCGGTGCGTGGCTGAGGATAACTCGTACCACAACTAGCATCTTCTCTCCCTGTTCCACTCCTAAACAAAACGAGGGAAAAATGACTGCCTATATGCCTCTGTATGAGCCCTAATCTCTCTTATCTTTGTGGTCTTTCTGCGAAATGTAACTTGGCGGCAGTAAAATTGTACTGCAATCAACCTCAAATGCTGGTTCTCTAAATTTCCTCAGTAGCGGATCACGAAAAGAACGCCTCCTTTCCTCTAGAGACACCCACCCAAGTTCCAGAAGCATTTCTGTAACACTCGTATGATAATCAAATCTACCAGTAACAAATCTAGCAGCCCGCCTCTGAACTGCTTCTATGTCCTCCCTCAATCCGACCTGACAGCGATCCCAAACGCTCGAGCAGTACTCAAGAATACGTCGTATTAGTGTTTTATAAGCGGTCTCTTTCACAGATGAACCACATCTTCCCAAAATTCTACCAATGAACCGAAGACGACTATCCGCCTTCCCCACAACTGCCATTACATGCTTGTCCCACTTCATATCGCTGTGCAATGTTACGCCCAAATATTTAATCGACGTGACTGTGTCAAGCGCTACACTACTAATGAAGTATTCAAACATTACGGGATTCTTTTTCCTATTCATCTGCATTAATTTACATTTATCTATATTTAGAGTTTGCTTCCATTCTTTACACTAATCACAAATCCTGTCCAAGTCATCTTGTATCTTCCTACAGTCACTCAACGACGACACCTTCCCGTACACCACAGCATAATCAGCAAACAGCCGCACATTGCTATCCACCCTATCCAAAAGATCATTTATGTAGATAGAAAACAACAGCGGACCTACCACACTTCTCTGGGGCACTCCAGATGATACCCTCACCTCCAATGAACACTCACCATCGAGGGCAACATACTGGATTCTATTACTTAAGAAGTCTCCGAGCCACTCACATACTTGGGAACCAATCCCATATGCTCGTACCTTAGTTAGGAGTCTGCAGTGGGGCACCGAGTCAAACGCTTTCCGGAAGTCAAGGAATATGAATCCGTCTGATACCCTTCATCCATCGTTCGCAAGATATCATGTGAAAAAAGGGCGAGTGCGTTTCGGAGGAGCGATGCTTTCTAAAGCCGTGCTGTCAGTTCACGTCACCGGCTACGAGGGTGTATAGCGACCGGCTTACAGCGGGACTTTTACTTCACCAGCAGGAGGTTAACGTGGACTAATATGGAAGAGCTTGTACCACAATAACAACAAAATGGTTCAAATGGCTCTGAGCACTATGGGACTTAACATCTATGGTCATCAGTCCCCTAGAACTTAGAACTACTTAAACCTAACTAACCTGAGGACAGCACACAACACTCAGTCATCACGAGGCAGAGAAAATACCTGACCCGCCGGGAATCGAACCCGGGAACCTGGGCGCGGGAAGCGAGAACGCTACCGCACGACCACGAGCTACGGACGTCCCACAACACATGGACGTTGTAGCAGCTATCTGTTTATGTAAATAAAGATCCCTTGTAATATATATGAGCAGCTGTGTTGTAGAAAGAGGATACCGTCTACCGAACAACACCCTCTCCCATGATCCCTATGGTACGAGACTCTACAGACACAGCCAAGGCAAAAGCACCATAGGCGCAAAGATGAGAGCTGGTGCCAGTGCCATACAGACAGACCACTTCCTCGAGATTCACCAACGCCTCAGGCGGCGCGAGGATGGAGATATAAACTTCGCATCGGCCAATGCCAGGCCGAATACAATCCACCAATGACTACACGGCAACTGACAGAAGCTTACTCAGAAGATAGAAGAGCAGCTCTCGCCCACTTGGTTATAGATCATCGTCCAGCACTGACATAGATGGGGAACGTCGTTAAGTGAACTCTTAGAAGTGAACAGACAGTTGCTATAAATTGTATTTGTTATGTACCGTGAAGTTTGCCTACTATTATTTGCATTTAGCCATTGAGCGCCTTTTTTGTGTTGTATCGCATGCAGTGTTATAGACTTCATTATTCAACAAGTCACGAAGATACGAGGGTCACTCCAAAAGAAATGCACACGTTTTTTTAATCCATCTTTTATTCTAAATGTTTGAAAGTTTTACAGTGTGCAGATGCGTCCTTTAGGAACAATATTTTCATTTCTCCACGTAATTTCCATACCTCTCAGCTGCCTTACCCCATCTTGGAACCAGCGCCTGTATACCCGCACGCTAAAATTCCGGACCAGCCTGTTGGAGGCACTGTTTGGCAGCGTGCACAAGGGAGTCATCATCTTCAAACCTTGTTCCACGAAGAGAGTCTTTCAGTTTCCCAAAGAGATGATAGTCACATGGAGCCAGGTCAGGACTGTAAGGCGAGTGTTTCAGTGTGGTCCATCCGAGTTTTGTGATCGCTTCCTTGGTTTTTTGACTGACATGTGGCCGTGCATTGTCGTGCAACAGCAAAACATCCTGCTTCTGCCGATGTGGTCGAACACGACTCAGTCGAGCTTGAAGTTTCTTCAGTGTCGTCACATATGCATCACAATTTAATGTTAGTTCGACTTGGCATGATGTCCACAAGCAAGAGTCCTTCGGAATCGAAAAACACCGTTGCCATAACTTTTCCAGCAGAATGTGTGGTTGTGAATTTTTTTTTTTTCTTAGGTGAATTTGCATGATGCCATTCCATTGATTGCCTCTTCGTCTCTGGTGAAAAATGATGGAGCCATGTTTCATCACCTGTGACAATTCTTCCGAGAAATTCATCTCCACCATTCTTGTACTGTTCCAAAAGTTCGCTGCACACCGTTTTCCTTGTTTCTTTGTGAGCCACTGTCAGCATCCTGGGAACCCATCTGGCACAAACCTTTTTTTAACGCCAACACTTTCAGTATTCTGCAAACACTTCGTTCTCCTATCCCAACGTAGCGTGACAATTCGTTCACTGTGATGCGTCTGTCAGCAGTCACCAATTCATTAACTCTCTGCACATTGTTTATGCAGTACGAGGCCTGCCGCTGTGAAGACAGTCCTCAATATTGCCGCGCCCGCTTTCATCATGTAACCTGCTTGCCCACCGACTAACTGTACTGCGATCGACAGCAGCATCTCCGTACACCTTTTTCAACCTCTTGTGGATGTTTCGCACTATCTCGTCTTAACAGCACAGGAATTCTATGAGAGCACGTTGCTTCTGACGAACGTCAAGTGTAGCAGCCATATTGAAGATATGCTGTGACGGCGCCACTCACGGGAACAGGTTGAACTAAGTTTGAAAACAAGCGGGAAGGATAAATCTACACACTGTAAAACTTTCACACATGCAGAATGAAAACTGTATTTTTACAAAAATAGTGTGCATTTCTTTTGGAGTGACCCTCGCAAATAAATCTTTTTAGCTTATTTTTTCGATTTTGTTAATAATTTGTTGGAGTGTTGTAGAACCTTCGTTCTCCTACCCTGTTACCTGACCCTGGGGCATAGCTGTGTAATAGTGGCAGGGAGAAATTGCCTTACCCTGTTAACTGACCCTGGGGCATAGCTGTGTAATAGTGGCAGGGAGACATTGTCTTAGCGATGTACTGCACCGTTTCACGAACTCACACAGTTGGCCTACAGTAACAACACTGGCAAATCGGCCTCCACAGCAGTAGCGAGGCCTTTACAAAACTGGCTACGAGGCTTTACAAAACATTGCATTTCTGCCATCGTTGTGTAGTCGTTGCTCTAATTGAAATAAATCGTTCTCGGTTGTGTTGCGTTAAATTCTCTTTATACTGATCTCTCATTGCAATTGGGAAACAGAAGACAAGACCAGTAATCGTCAAGAAGAGTCCGACAATGGTTACAGTCTTTCACTTGCTACATTCAATATGTGCGTAGACGATGTTGTTAGGCAGTGGAACCATGGGTTTAAACAAGGTGTCAGATTAATCCCAAGACACCCACACCCACACACATGTAGACAAACACACACACACACACACACACACACACACACACACACACACCATGGATTTAAACAAGGTGTCAGATTAATCCCAAGACACCCACACCCACACACATGTAGACAAAGACACACACACACACACACACACACACAAGCGAGCGCACTAATTATTCAGAAGATAGAAAATGACCTCCAGATTGTAATACATCGCCTAAATCAGATATGGAAGAACTATCATCTAAAATTTTCTGTTAAAAACGTAAAGTAACGGCCTTCAAAGAGTATTTCCAAAATAATACTAGATGAACAATCAATAAAACAGGTGTGAAATTTTCAGCTGCTAGACTGCGATACTAGGTCTGAATACGAAACGTACGTCACTGACAAATTAAACAAGTTTCAGATGACATGTTGCACTGCACGCAGAACACCGGGTGACAAGACAAGACGGGAAAAGAAGATAAACTTTTACAGAGCTATGGATACACTTATTCTAACACTTGAAGCGAATCTTGGACGTTAGCTAAGAAAAACAAAAAAGAAGAATACAGTCACCTGAAAAGAAATTTTTGAGGGAAGAAAAAAGATTTACAGTCAGAGATCAAATACATAACGGCCTTATAAGAGAAGAACCAGCTTGTGTTTTCTCCGTAAGAGCCAACAAGTCACAGTGACATTGTTGTTGTTGTTGTTGTTGTTGTCTTCAGTCCTGAGACTGGTTTGATGCAGCTCTCCATGCTACTCTATCCTGTGCAAGCTTCTTCATCTGCCGGTAATCATACAGTAAAGCAGCATGTCCTCGGGAAAAATTACGGCTGTAGTTTCCCCTTGCTTTCAGCCGTTCGCAGTACCAGCACAGCAAGGCCGTTTTGGTTAATGTTGCAAGGCCAGAGAGGAGGTGGGTCCCGCTGTGATGGAGGACGGAACTGTTCCAGGCAGGGTTCAATTTGGATAGTGTCTTGGGGAGTTGGATCATTAGGAGTGGGATCAGGATTATTTTTCTTCTTGGCAAAGTGATATTTCCAGCAGAGACTACGAGTGTAGGACAGTAAATCTTTGACAAAGGCAGTTTGGTTGAACCTGGGAGTGGGGCTGAAGGTGAGGCCTTTGGATAGGACAGAGGTTTCGGATTGGGAGAGAGGTTTGGAGGAAAGGTTAACTACTGAATTGGGGTGTTGTGGTTCCAGATTGTGTTGACTAGAATTTTGAGATGTTGGGGGGAGTGGAGCTGGAAGTGGGAGATTGAGTAGATGGGAGAGACTGGGTCTGTGTGCAATGAGAGGAGGTTAACAAATATTTGTCAGGTAGGTCCAGTACGTTATGCAGCTCGTTCCCGCGTCTTGGTTGTGGGAGACACTTGAAGTCACTGATGTGTCTAAGCCCCAGTAATGATACACAGACACTACAGGAAAGCGTCATCAATGCCTGTTAGTGCATCCGTGATCACCCTGCAATTTTTCAGAGAGTGAGTCACTCCGTGAGACGCCTGACAGAGACATGTCATACTACGAATGGGCAAGGCAGGTAGTACGTAATAGCAATCAGATTACTGTAGACGTTCTGCTGTTCCATATTAACAGAATAATGTGTCCTCATTCGTTCACTGCTTTCTGCAGGTCGTTTTTCATAGCAAAGAGCTTGCAGTAGGAGAGCTGTGTCTCATAGTAGTGAAGATGAACAAGTACTCATGGCTCTTAAGATATGCGTTTTAGAGCCCATGTCTCCTGGATATTTTGTCTTGTTTCGGTCCAAACTATCACCTCGCAGAATATTAAGTCCCTGTTTTTCAAACACCGTATACATTGTGAAACGCTAATGATCTTATAACAATCCATTGGGGGACACCCGAAAATACTTTTAGGGAAGGCAGTAAAAAGTATGGATGTGGCCTAATCAGTTATTGTCGGTTTCATAATAAACATGTACACCTGATTTAAGGAAATATTTTTTTTAAAACGATCATTTAAAAATATTGAATTTAACACAAGCTACAATGACGGCTGAACGCCTTATTACGAAAGAATTCAAAATTATTTGTCGGCTGAAGGCCACAAGCAATAGGAATAATTTAAACAAAATATTATTTTTAAACAATTGACACAATCAGACCAAATAAAGAAGAGAGTGATCCACAGTGCTCCAAGGATCGACCTGGGAGAAGTCCCTACAGCTGCGTAAGCGGTGAGACAGGCAGCAAAGCGTTATGCTCACGTAACACGATGGCAACTCAAACCAGGGACAGTGTAAACGCCGACCAACCCTCTTACCAAATCCACCTAACACTTGGTAACCAGTTCAACGATGGAATAATTCAGGCGAGGGCGAAGTGACAGACAGCACTGCGTTCGCAGAAGCCAGCTTTTAAAACACCGAAAGGCAGAAGGAACCACTGCACAAATGCAGTACGCAAACAGCGTTAAAATAACTCCTCATTCAAAAACACGGACCTGTGAAAACAATTCCACCAACAACTCAAATAACGCTAAAACCAGTCACTGTGGAACAACAAGCACGAACCACAAGTCGACACAAACACAGCCCAATAGCGTTCAGAAGACCAAATACACGGCGTCCGATGAAGCGACCGACCGAACGACCAACCGACGTTCGTCCTAACTGAGGCTATGGAGAGGTGCCAGCATGCATCGTCGACTGACAGCTTATCGCCATGAGGTCACTTCCACAGACGGACACACACACTACTGAATGCTGCACTACTTGAATATAACGATCCACCCAACTTAAACTCGCTGAATCCGGACCTCGACGTGGCCCTTCACTATCGCGACCACATCCTTCCATCGGGCAGTGCATGTATCGCCAGCTGTCCCGGCGACTACTGGCGCTGTGCGGAACTCACTGTTCCTCCGTCCTAAGTGAACTACCTGACACACGAGGATCCGGATATACTAGAGGTCACTCCAAAGATAGTACTGCAGTACCTGCTATCGCTAAGCGCTGCTTCTGCCAATGATACCAACTTGTGAATGGCACCAAGGCGAGCCGGAGCACGGCTCAGTCTGGAGATTTACAAAGATCTCGTGAGTATAAGCCCTCTTAACACCATGACGTTGCACTCAAACTGACCTGGATTCACATACTGATTTATCTGAAGAGGTTATCATAAGGTGGTTGTATCCTCGCTTTAGCCAAGCTGTCCACAGGGGCTGTAACTGATCCTTGATATCCTGTACACTGGCACTTGGACAGAGTTGATGTCCGAGCTGGTCTCAGACACGTTCTATCGAGGACACATTTGGTGAGCCTGGTGGCCACGTACATACCTCAACACCACTCAGACAGTTCATAAACAAGGGTGTCACGTGTGATGGCAATTGTCCTGTTGAAAAATCCGATCACAATACCGTCGCATGAGATGTAAACACATGATGTTGCAGAGCGTCCGTGACGTAGTGTTCCATCAGTCAGTAACAACCGTGACCTGAGTTCATCCGTTCATACGTCATAGCTCCTACCACCATGAAGCCACGAATAACGCCCCTCTGTCTCTCCAAAACATTGGGTGAATGGAACCTCTCCCCACGCCGCCTTCATAGGCGCCAACGACATACAGCACTGTGATTCATCGACGAATACAAAGAAAAGCTACTCACCATCAGTCCATGCTTCACGGTCACGACAAAAATCCAAATGCAGTCGTCTGCGCTGAGCTGTTGACGGCAGTCTACGAGTGGGATAGTAATTCCCTAGTTTGGCTGCTCCTAGTATCCAGCCCATGGCGCGGACTGATACCGAATGTTGCAGGGAGTCCATCGCCCTTACTCGGATAGCAGGTCTAGACGGGAAGTTGTTACAATGTCCACGGTGCACAGTACGAAGATTCTACATTCTAGTGTTCAGGCGTGGTCGACTGGAACCTTGAAGATGCGTATGTCTGCTCTACCGTTCCCGCAGTTCAACATCGGACCACTATCACAGCAAAATCCCTCACAAATCTGGACATTGCACGATCTGAACAGCCAGACGAAATGAAGGAGGAGGTCCCTTTTAAATTCTGTCAGGTCGTAAGGTGGCTATAATTTCGCACCTTACAAGCACTCACCTACATCATCTACATACTTTGCCTTGATTTACAACCGCAACTGTGTGGAAAATCCCACAAAGGTGTGTTGGTCCTGCTTCACACAGGAAGTGCTAAGACGAACAGTCTGGGCATCTCAGTGCAGAAGCACAATATACCGGCGACCAGCCGGTGGTATAATGGAGCCGGAAGGATAACCGGATAATACTTCCGAAACTCTGAAAATCTTGGACGCAGCAGAGAGGAACTAGGGAATGTTACCACGGAAATCGCAGGCTGGGTTATTTCTGAGGATTTTTACTTTAAGAAGTGTACCATTGTATGAGTATAAGTATTTCCTCAGAAACTTTCTGCGCTGGACGACAAAAGACTAAAATATGGTTAGTCGGCGTTTGGAAGAATCTGTAGAGAGGGAGAATATTCCGGGGTTCTGAGAATATGATTCGCCTTCTGAGTTACGAGAGAAGGGAGCCGAGCTTTGCTGGGAAGCCAGCGTTGGAGAGGTCTTTCGGTTTGAGCGCCCGGGTTTGATGGTCTCTCAGTATCAGCTTTTGTTGGTACAGACGGACTTGCTGTCTTTGTTCTCAGGAGATTTTATGTTTAGAACGGTTAGGCACTGTACTGTTGCGAACTCATACGATTATGGACTTCACCTCTGGGTAGAGAGTCGTCGTTGGGTACGCAGCGTTCAGTGATTGAGAACATTTCTTCTTCCTATACTCACGTTGAGTAGAACACAGAGAGAGGACAGTATTAGATTATACTAGTCAGAGGACCGCCTTCTGGCTCCCTAGTGTCTGAATTAGTTTTTTTAATATTTTGTGGCTGGAGATCTTCCGTCGTCACCGACGTCTACGAGAACCATCACTCCGACGCACCGGATGTAGTACATACGGTGATATTGCTAATTGATTTAGCTTATTAGAGCTATAAAGCCAAAGAGCTGTGATGACGTAAATTTTATTTCCACTAAGGTTGCACACCACTGTAGACCATCATTGAAAGTAGTGTCGTCTAATGTTTGGTACGTAGATGATGTCAGTCATCCCGCGCTATTTATATTAGATCGCATAGCCATAAAAAAGGGCAGATTTGGGCAATTGATCGATCATATTGGTTAGGAAATCCATTTGTATCCCTTTATGTCCATTGCACATTGATATATAAACATTTGTAGTTGCATAAAGGTGTTTTAATCTACAATAAACTTAAAAGCAGAAATAACATTTAGCTTTTAGTAGCTACTAGTTCCCTTAATCATTCATTTATGTCTGTGTTGTAATTTATATGTTAAAGAGCAGGAACGAGGAGATAATATTGCCATTAAGAGATCCCAAGATCTGCTTCAGGGGTCAGTCAAACGACGCCAAATCTTCATTTTCGGGTTCAGTATTTTCCGTTGCGCACATTCATTTTACACCCGCCTGGAGTAGCATCTTGGAAGGTGTTGATAAGGCTGTCTCACACTGATCCGTGTCTTTGACTGTGATCACTCAACATCTGACGCTGTTCGCTGTTCACGCCCCTTATGTACCCTGCTAACGACACTGAATATGAACAACATTAACGCACTCTGTTGGCTACCTGTCGCTGCAGCTTTAATCATGTACTTACCCGCCGATGGTGTATACGTGTGCGAAGTTGCACTGACACCCTGTAACAAAAAAATGGTTCAAATGGCTCTGAGCACTATGGGACTAAACATCTTAGGTCATCAGTCCCCTAGAATTTAGAACTACTTAAACCTAACTAACCTAAGGACATCATACACATCCATGTCCCCGTCAGGATTCGAACCTGCGACCGTAGCAGTCCCGCTGTTCCGGACTGTAGCGCCTAGAACCGCAAGACCACCGCGGCCGGCCACCCTGTAACACAGTGACATTTTGAAGCACGTGGCAAGGCCACAACATCTGCCCAGACAATTCCTCAACAAAAGGAAGAGAGAAAAATAACAGAATCTTAAACATGGCTGCGAAGCAGCTAATGTGTAAATCTAAAGAGGCTGGAAAATCTGCCAGCCAGTTGCAAAATAAAGGTTTATTAGCCCTTGACCTATGTTCGATATTTTTAAAAACATTTTCTTCAGAATGACTGGACCATGTTACACCTTATGATGGGACATTGGATTAGATTAAATTGACGTGGTTCTCAAGGCTCTAAGCACTATGGGACTTAACATCTGAGATCATCAGTCCCCTAGAATTTAGAACTACTGAAACCTAACTAACCTAAGGACATCACATACATCCATGCCCGAGGCAGGATTCGAACCTGCGACCGTAGCAGCAGCGCGGTTCCGGACTGAAGCACCTAGAATCACTCGGCCACAGGGCCCGCATGAAAACTGATAAAACAAGAACAACCCCAAGCCACGGCTTTAGATAGCAGCCAGATTATACAATACTGACCATTAAAATTGCTACACCACGAAGATGACGTGTTACAAACGCGAAATACAACCGACAGGAAGCAGAGGCTGTGATATGCAAATGATTAGCCTTTCAGAGCACTCACACAAGTTTGGCACCGATGGCGACACCTACAACGTGCTGACATGAGGAAAATTTCCAACCGATTTCTCATACACAAACAGCAGTTGACCGGCGTTGCCTGGTGAATCGTTGTTGTGATGCCTCGTGTAAGGAGGAGAAATGCGTACTATCACGTTTCCGACTCTGATAAAGGTCGTATTGTAACATATCGCGATTCCGATTTATCGTATCGCGACATTGCTGCTCGCGTTGGTCGAGATCCAATGAGTGTTAGTAGAATATGGAATAGGTAGGTTCAGGAGGGTAATAAGGAACGCCGTGCTGGATCCCAACGGCCTCGTATCACTAGCAGACGAGATGACAGGCATCTTATCCGCATGCCTTTAATGGATCGTGCAGCCACGTCTCGATCCCTGAGTCAACAAAATGCCTCTGGGCACTATGCGACTTAACTTCTGAGGTCATTATGGTCGTGTCCGTGTTTGCGACATCGCGGTGAACACTCATTGGAAGCGTGTATTCGTCATCGTCTTACTGGGGTATCACTCGGTGTAATGGTATGGGGTGGCATTGGTTACACGTCTCGGTCATCTCTCGTTCGTATTGACGGCACTTCGAACAGTGAACGTTACATTTCAGATGTGTTACAACCCGTGGCTCTACCCTTCACCCGATCCTAGCGATACCCTACATTTTAGCAAGATAATGCACGACCGCATGTTTCAGGTCCTGTACGGGCCTTTCTGGATACAGAAAATGTTCGACTACTGCCCTGGCCAGCAAATTCACCAGATCTTTCACCAATTGAAAAGGGTGGTCAATGGTGGCTGAGCAACTGGCTCGTCACAATACGCCAGTCACCACTCTTAATGAACTGTGGTATCGTGTTGATGCTGCATGGGTAGCTGTACCTGTACACGCCATCCAAGCTCTTTTTGACTCAATGTCCAGGCGTTATTACGGCCAGAGGTGGTTGTTGTGCGTACTGATTTCTCATGATCTATGCACCCAAATTGCGTGAAATTTTATCACATGTCGGTTCTATTATAATATATTTGTCCAATGAATACCCGTTTATCATCTGCATTCGTTCTTGGTGTAGCAATTTTAATGGCGAGTAGTGTATACATCGTACTTCAGAATGAGTGCTTCCTATTAATGCCCACAGGTAGAGCCTCATGCCAACTGCCGCCCATAGTCTCTGGCATGATGTACACGTAACATATGCTAATATTTTATCTTGTGACTCCTGTAACAATTTTAAGTTGACGAGAGCCTCTACCTGTGAGCATTTTCTTGTGAGAACTCATTCTGAAGACACGACGCATGAAATCTTTACCGCTATCTAAAGCATGGCCAGGGATAGTTCTTATTCTGTCAATTTTATGTATGACATGATCCGTTCGCCTTCGTCTAATCTAAAGCACCACCATGTGACTTAGCAAGGCCCACTCCTTCTGAAGAAGATGTTTTCAAAAGTATCGAAACCTAGGCAAGGGCTAATAAACGTTTGTTTTGCAACTGGTTGGCTTATTTTTCAACCTCTTCGGAGAGAAATAAAATTATTCCTTTAATTCCGATCACAGATCCAAACTCCGAATAAAAGTCCGAGTAAACTGACACCTAACTCCGATCAGTCGAATAGTTAATTATCAATTCACCAAACTTGATCACTGAATTAATACCACTAATTTTTCCAAGTCCACAGACACCACCGAGATATTGTCTACATAGAGGACAATGTGTCAGAAGGGGCAGGATAATATTGGCATGTTGTTGTTGTCTTCAGTCCTGAGACTGGTTTGATGCAGCTCTCCATGCTACTCTATCCTGTGCAAGCTGCTTCATCTCCCAGTACCTACTGCAGCCTACATCCTTCTGAATCTGCTTAGTGTACTCATCTCTCGGTCTCCCTCTACGATTTTTACCCTCCACGCTGCCCTCCAATGCTAAATTTGTGATCCCTTGATGCCTCAAAACATGTCCTACCAACCGATCCCTTCTTCTAGTCAAGTTGTGCCACAAACTTCTCTTCTCCCCAATCCTATTCAATACCTCCTCATTAGTTACGTGATCTATCCACCCACCTTATCTTCAGTATTCTTCTGTAGCACCACATTTCGAAAGCTTCTATTCTCTTCTTGTCCAAACTAGTTATCGTCCATGTTTCACTTCCATACATGGCTACACTCCAAACAAATACTTTCAGAAACGACTTCCTGATACATAAATCTATATTCGATGTTAACAAATTTCTCTTCTTCAGAAACGCTTTCCTTGCCATTGCCAGTCTACATTTTATATCCTCTCTACTTCGACCATCATCAGTTATTTTACTTCCTAAATAGCAAAACTCCTTTACTACTTTAAGTGTCTCATTTCCTAATCTAATTCCCTCAGCATCACCCGATTTAATTTGACTACATTCCATTATCCTCGTTTTGCTTTTGTTAATGTTCATCTTATATCCTCCTTTCAAGACACTGTCCATTCCGTTCAACTGCTCTTCCAAGTCCTTTGCTGTCTCTGACAGAATTACAATGTCATCGGCGAACCTCAAAGTGTTTACTTCATCTCCATGAATTTTAATACCTACTCCAAATTTTTCTTTTGTTTCCTTTACTGCTTGCTCAATATACAGATTGAATAACATCGGGGAGAGGCAACAACCCTGTCTCACTCCTTTCCCAACCACTGCTTCCCTTTCATGCCCCTCGACTCTTATGACTGCCATCTGGTTTCTGCACAAATTATAAATAGCCTTTCGCTCCCTGTATTTTACCCCTGCCACCTTTAGAATTTGAAAAAGGGTATTCCAGTCAACATTGTCAAAAACTTTCTCTAAGTCTACAAATACTAGAAACGTAGGTTTGCCTTTTCTTAATCTTTCTTCTAAGATAAGTCGTAAGGTCAGTATTGCCTCACGTGTTCCAACATTTCGACGGAATCCAAACTGATCCTACCCGAGGTCTGCATCTACCAGTTTCTCCATTCGTCTGTAAAGAATTCGCGTTAGTATTTTGCAGCCGTGGCTTATTAAACTGATAGTTCGGTAATTTTCACATCTGTCAGCACCTGCTTTCTTTGGGATTGGAATTATTATATTCTTCTTGAAGTCTGAGGGTATTTCGCCTGTCTCATACATCTTGCTCACCAGCTGGTAGAGTTTTGTCAGGACTGGTTGTCCCAAGGCCGTCAGTAGTTCTAATAGAATGTTGTCTATCCGGGGGCCTTGTTTCGACTCAGGTCTTTCAGTGCTCTGTCAAACTCTTCACGCAGTATCGTATCTCCCATTTCGTCTTCATCTACATCCTCTTCCATTTCCATAATATTGTCCTCAAGTTCATCGCCCTTGTATAAACCTTCTATATACTCCTTCCACCTTTCTGCCTTCCCTTCTTTGCTTAGAACTGGGCTGCCATCTGAGCTCTTGATATTCATACACGTGGTTGGCTTCTCTCCAAAGGTCTCTTTAATTTTCCTGTAGGCAGTATCTATCTTACCCCTAGTGAGATAAGCTTCTACATCCTTACATTTGTCCTCTAGCCATCCCTGTTTAGCCATTTTGCACTTCCTGTCGATCTCATTTTTGAGACGTTTGTATTCCTTTTTGCCTGCTTCATTTACTGCATTTTTATATTTTCTCCTTTAATCAATTAAATTCAATATTTCTTCTGTTACCCAAGGATTTCTAGCAGCCCTCGTCTTTGTACCTACTTTATCCTCTGCTGCCTTCACTACTACATCCCTCAGAGCTACCCATTCTTCTTCTACTGTATTTCTTTCCCCTATTCCTGTCAATTGTTCCCTTATGCTCTCTCTGAACCTCCGTACAACCTCTGGTTCTTTCAGTTTATCCAGGTCCCATCTCCTTAATTTCCCATATTTTTGCAGTTTCTTCAGTTTTAATCTACAGGTCATAACCAATAGATTGTGGTCAGAGTCCACATCTGCCCCTGGAAATGTCTTACAATTTAAAACCTGGTTCCTAAATCTCTGTCTTACCATTATATAATCTACCTGATACCTTTTAGTATCTCCAGGGTTCTTCCACGTATACAACCTTCTTTCATGATTCTAATATTGGCATAGCCCATTTAATTAATACAGAAAGCGCCCAAGATGGCGAAATCCAGCTTACTGTTCTGGCCGTTATTTCAAATCGTCGTTGGAGCGACGCGGTGGCGGAGGCTCACGCGGTTCTCCCTGAGAATTCTCGACGCTTCAGGGCAGCCAACATGAGGGGCGGAAGTCTACCATTACAAGCGGTCAGAAGAGCAGGAACGCATTCACCTCTCGCCCCTGTTAGGTTGTCTACCCGTACATTTCACTCACGGTGCACAGCAGCTCATAGACGGAACCTTTAAATACCCTGGAGAGCAGCTCTCCAGTCCCATTGCGTTGCAGTTTCTAGAGAAGTCGACACCGCGAATTTCAGTGTATGGCAGTTACCACCATACAATGCACGTGCTTCCCATCTCCATGGGAACTGCGTAGGTTTAGTCACCCGGGAACCATTCGTGATGTCTCTGAAGCCCTCCGCAATTACGATGGTCGCGACTGCGTTAGCACTACGTCTGTACAGTAAGATACCAGCGCTGCAGACCGGCGTGTAGCGTAGTAAGCTGTCTTGGCCGAACCCTCTCGCAGTTAGCGTGACTCATGGCTAATTTCCCTGATTATAGTGATACATGCTATTTAATTTCTGCGCTCTCTCTGGGGACTGGTCTTCACAGTAAAGACGGGTTTGTGGGTGATACTGTGTACTTTTAACTTGTCCTACAGCAAGTATGCTCGCCCAGAGCTACATCAAGTATGCTCGCCTAGCGGCTACATTCTGCGAGTAACAATTTATGAACACTTGTGACGGCGCTACCTCTGAATTTATGCGTTCAATTACGAATACATGTTCCGCGAGATTACCCCGACAATCAGTCTCTGGTCTTCCCTACTTCGCCTGGGACAGAAGCTCGTCAGGTGAGTGATCTGCTACGGAACGCTGTCAATCGGAGCTCCATTGCTAATCTGCAACACTTATTTCCATCAAAACCTCAATGGCAACAACCCGACCACCTCTCCTGCGTGCTTCATTTTTGGTGAAGCAACGTAGCCAGTGGTTTTTCAGGAAAGGTAATGACTAACAGTGGTCCAAGGTACCGTCTGGCACATACCGACGGTGGCTTGCGAGTACGTACGTGGGTGTGTATCTAGGCCAGTACATCAGAATGAAGAGCTATGTTTTGGGTTCGAGTCCAGATCCGGTACACAGTTTTAATCTTGTAGAATGTTTCACAAAGATTGCTTCTCGAGCCCTGTGACATTGTGAGTCGTGGCGACTGGCGCTAGTTATGCTCCACTTCTGTCGGTGATATCGACACTCGTCTGCTTTTGTACCTCTGACTGATCCGCCTTGGTTTTCCGGATGGCGTGTGGCCGGGACTCTCTTCAGTCGGAGTTCAACGAGGCAACGATTTTTGAACGCAGGCCCTCGTCTCTATCCGCTGCGCCTGGACCTCGCCGTCCTCTACGCCGTTGCCGTTTTGCCGCGCGCCGGGTGTACGGTGCTGATTAGGCGACGCGTTTGCGTGCGAAACGGTGGCGGGTCAGTCATCTCATGCTTCTCATCGCGTAACGGGAAGCATGCAGTCGCCTATGAATCATATTCTGCTGTTAACATCTGAAGATTTGTGAAACATATGGTGGCATGTTACACGACTGGCCATAAAAATTGCTACACCACGAAGAAATCCAGATGATAAACGGGTATTCATTGGATATATATATATATATATATATATATATATATATATATATATATATATATATATATATATATATATTTTGACATCAGTCTACTGACTGGTTTGATGCGGCCCGCCACGAATTCCTTTCCTGTGCTAACCTCTTAATCTCAGAGTAGCACTTGCAACCTACATCCTCAATTATTTGCTTGACGTATTCCAATCTCTGTCTTCCTCTACAGTTTTTGCCCTCTACAGCTCCCTCTAGTACCATGGAAGTCATTCCCTCATGTCTTAGCAGATGTCCTATCATCCTGTCCCTTCTCCTTATCAGTGTTTTCCACATATTCCTTTCCTCTCCGATTCTGCGTAGAACCTCCTCATTCCTTACCTTATCAGTCCACCTAATTTTCAACATTCGTCTATAGCACCACATCTCAAATGCTTCGATTCTCTTCCGTTCCGGTTTCCCCACAGTCCATGTTTCACTACCATACAATGCTGTACTCCAGACGTACATCCTCAGAAATTTCTTCCTCGAATTAAGGCCGGTATTTGATATTAGTAGACTTCTCTTGGCCAGAAATGCCTTTTTTGCCATAGCGAGTCTGCTTTTGATGTCTTCCCTGCTCCGTCCGTCATTGGTTATTTTACTGCCTAAGTAACAGAATTCCTTAACTTCATCGACTTCGTGACACTCAATCCTGCTGTTAAGTTTCTCGCTGTTCTCATTTCTACTACTTCTCATTACCTTCGTCTTTTTCCGATTTACTCTCAAACCATACTGTGTACTCATTACACTGTTCATTCCGTTCAGTAGATCATTTAATTCTTCTTCACTTTCACTCAGGATAGCAATGTCATCAGCGAATCGTATCATTGATATCCTTCCACCTTGTATTTTAATTCCACTCCTGAACCTTTCTTTTATTTCCATCATTGCTTCCTCGATGTACAGATTGAGGAGCAGGGGCGAATGGCTACAGCCTTGTCTTACACCCTACTTAATACGAGCACATCGTTCTTGATCGTCCACTCTTATTATTCCCTCTTGGTTGTTGTACATATTGTATATGACCCGTCACTCCCTACAGCTCACCCCAACTTTTTTCAGAATCTTGAACAGCTTGCACCATTTTATATTGTCGCACGCTTTTTCCAGGTCGACAAATCCTATGAACGTGTCTTGATTTTTCTTTTGCCTTGCTTCCATTATTAGCCGTAACGTCAGAATTGCCTCTCTCGTGCCTTTACTTTTCCTAAAGCGAAACTGATCGTCACCTAGCGCATTCTCAATTTCCTTTTCCATTCTTCTGTATATTATTCTTGTAAGCAGCTTCGATGCATGAGATGCTAAGCTGATTGTGCGATAATTTTCGCACTTGTCAGCTCTTGCCGTCTTCGGAATTGTGTGGATGATGCTTTTCCGAAAGTCAGATGGTATGTTGCCAGACTCATATATTCCACACACCAACGTGAATAGTCGTTTTGTAGCCACTTCCCCTAATGATTTTAGAAATTCTGATGGAATGTTATCAATCCCTTCTGCCTTATTTGACCGTAAGTCCTCCACAGCTCTTTTAAAGTCCTATCCTAATACTGGATCCCCTATCTCTCCTAAATCGATTCCTGTTTCTTGTTCTATCACATCAGACAAATCTTCACCCTCATAGAGGCTTTCAATGTATTCTTTCCACCTATCTGCTCTCTTCTCTGCACTTAGCAGTGGAATTCCCGTTGCACTCTTAATGTTACCACCGTTGCTTTTAATGTCACCAAAGGTTGTTTTGACTTTGCTGTATGCTGAGTCTGTCCTTCCGACAATCATATCTTTTTCGATGTCTTCACATTTTTCCTGCAGCCATTTTTTCTTAGCTTCCCTGCACTTGCTATTTATTTCATTCCTCAGCGACTTGTATTTCTGTATTCCTGATTTTCCCGGAACATGTTTGTATTTCCTCCTTTCATCAATCAACTGAAGTATTTCTTCTGTTACCCATGGTTTCTTCGCAGCTACCTTCTTTGTACCTATGTTTTCCTTCCCAACTTCTATGATGGCCCTTTTTAGAGACGTCCATTCCTCTTCAACTGTGTTGCCTACTGCGCTATTCCTTATTGCTGTATCTATAGCGATAGAGAACTTCAAACGTATCTCGTCATTCCTTAGAACTTCCGTATCCCACTTCTTAGCGTATTGATTCTTCCTGGCTAAGTCTTGTACTTCAGCCTACTCTTCATCACTACTATATTGTGATCTGAGTCTATACCTGCTCCTGGGTACGCCTTACAATCCACTATCTGATTTCGGAATCTCTGTCTGACCATGATGTAATCTAATTGAAACCTCCCGGCCTTTTCCAAGTACACCTCCTCCTCTTGTGATTCTTGAACAGGGTATTCGCTATTACTAGCTGAAACTTGTTACTAGTCTTTCTCCTCTTTCATTCCTTGTCCCAAGCCCATATTCTCCTGTAACCTTTTCTTCTACTCCTTCCGCTACAACTGCATTCCAGTCGCCCATGACTATTAGATTTTCGTCCCCCTTTACATACTGCATTACCCTTTCAATATCCTCATACACTTTCTCTATCTGTTCATCTTCTGCTTGCGACGTCGGCATGTACACCTGAACTATCGTTGTCGGTGTTGGTCTGCTGTCGATTCTGATTACAACAACCCGGTCACTGAACTGTTCACAGTAACACACCCTCTGCCCTACCTTCCTATTCATAACGAATCCTACACCTGTTATACCATTTTCTGCTGCTGTTGATATTACCCGATACTCGTCTGACCAGAAATCCTTGTCTTCCTTCCACTTCACTTCACTACCCCTACTATATCTAGATTGAGCCATTGCATTTCCCTTTTCAGATTTACTAGTTTCCCTACCACGTTCAAGCTTCTGACATTCCACGCCCTGTCTCGTAGAACATTATCCTTTCGTTGATTATTCAATCTTTTTCTCGTGGTAACCTCCCCCTTGGCTGTCCCCTCCCGGAGATCCGAATGGGGCACTATTCCGGAACCTTTTACCAATGGAGAGATCATCATGACACTTCTTCAACTGCAGGCCACATGTCCTGTGGATACACGTTACGTGTCTTTAATGCAGTGGTTTCCATTGCCTTCTGCATCCTCATGTCGTTGATCATTGCTGATTCTTCCGCCTTTAGGGGCAATTTCCCACCCCTATGACGAGAGAGTGCCCTGAACCTCTATCCGCTCCTCCGCCCTATTTGACAAGGCCGTTGGCAGAATGAAGCTGACTTCTTATGCCGGAAGTCTTCGGCCGCCAATGCTGAATATTTATCAAAATTTAGGCAGTGACGGGGATCGAACCCAGAACCGAACCCGATTATGAATCAAAGACGCTACCCCTAGACCGCGGGTACAAATATATTATACTAGAACTAACATGTGATTACATTTTCACGCAATTTGGGTCCCTAGATCCTGAGAAATCAGTACCCAGAACAACCATCTCTCGCCGTAATAACAGCCTTGATACGCCTGGCCATTGAGTCAAACAGAGCTTGGATGGCGTATACAGCTACAGCTGCACGGTCAGCTTCAATGCGATATCACAGTTCATCAAGAGTAGTGACTGGCGTATTGTGACGAGCCAGTTGCTCAGCCTCCATTCACCAGACGTTTTCAATTGGTGAGAGATCTGGAGAATGTGCTGTACAGGACAGAGGTCGCACATTTTCTGTATTCAGAAGGGCGCGTACAAGACCTGCAACATGCAGTCGTTCATTATCCTGCTGAAATATACGGTTTCGCAGGGATCAAATGAAGGGTAGAGCCACGGGTCGAAACACATGTGAAAAGTAACGTCCACTGTTCAAAGTGCCGTCAATGCGAACAAGAGGTGACCGAGACGTGTAACCAATGGCACCCCATGCCATCACGCCGAGTGATACGCCAGTATGGCGATGACGAATAGACGCTTCCAATGTGCGTTCACCGCCATGTCGACAAACACGGATGGGAACATCATGATGCTGTAAACATGACCTGGATTCATCCGAAAAAATGACGTTTTCCATTCGTGCACCCAGGTTCGTCGTTGAGTACATCATCAAAGGCGCTCCTGTCTGTGATGCAGCGCCAAGGGTTACCGCAGCCACGGTCTCCGAGCTGATAGTCCGTGCTGCTGCAAATGTCGTCGAACTGTTCGAGCAGATGGTTGTTGTCTTGCAAACTTCCCCATTTGTTGACTCAGGGATCGAGACGTGGCTGCGCGATCCGTTACAGCCATGCGGATAAGACGCCTGTCATCTCGACTGCTAGTGATACGAGGCCGTTGGGATCCAGCACGGCGTTCCGTATTACCCTCTTGGATCCACCGATTCCATATTCTGCTAGCAATCATTGGATCTCGAACAACGCGAGCAGCAATGTCGCGATACGATAAATCGCAATCGCGATAGGCTACAATCCGACCTTTATCAAAATCGGAAACGTGATGGTACGCATTTCTTCTCCTTACACGAAGCATCACAACAACGTTTCACCAGTCAACGCCAGTCAACTGCTGTTTGTGTATGAGAAATCGGTTGGAAACTTTCCTCACGTCAGCACGTTGTAGGTTTTGCCATCGGCTCAACCTTGTGTGAATGCTCTGAAAAGCTAATCATTTGCATATCACACCATCTTCTTCCTGCCGGTTAAATTTCGCGTCTCTAGCACGTCATCTTCGTGGTGTAGGAATTTTAATGGCCAGTAGTGAATATCTACCGGAGATCAGTTACGGATGGTTCTGAATAAGACAGTATTACACGGAACTTACGATATCTAAGGCTTCGAAGTGTTGTTTCCGCGGAGCGGAGTCTAATTATTTTGGCAAATGCAAAACGGAATAGAGTATTACTGCATCTTTTAAAGGTTCCTTGCAGTGTTAATATGATGTAGTATGTTAGTGTGCTCTTCGCCCAGATTTGGTTTTCGACTTTCATTTAATATGAATGGCAGAGCGTTTCTTAGGTCAATGTAATTTTTATTGTTCTTTTATCCGGTAAATTTCTCAGTTTGGTTTTCAGTTATGTTACAGATAGTCACGTAGTTAGTAAGCCTTGTATTGTCTTGAAAAAGGTGAATCACGAGTTGAATTTGTCTGCTGCGTGAATTATTTGCTGTTGCAGAAATGATCTGGTATGTGGGGCTGATGGGGTTTGTCGCCTTGGTGGGCAGGCTGAGATCTTGTGCGTGTTCGGCGTGTTTTCTGCCCTGGCTTGCAGCCTGATCAACTTCGACATTGTCTGGCGGTTACTTTCTACTCGTTTGTTCCGAGTACCACCGCGTATAAGCCGCGCTTCCATCCTTTAGTTGAATATCCGGCCTGTCTGCCGGCACGGACATCTTTTTATAAGTAATTCAAGGTGAATCATTAGCGTTGTGTAAATTTTGGTTACTTAAGAAATGAACTTGATAGTTCTTATGATGGTGACTGACTGTGATCCTTTTGCAATCAGATCTAACTATTATCTTTAAAATACTGTTTGTTATAATTATTCAGGATCCAATCATATAGTTCTTCTAAGTCCGTGAAGGACAAGCGTCTCCATACAGTGACGTGGTCAACGTTACCTTGTACAGCAGCAACTTCTCTGACGCTGACATTAGGGTTATCGTCAACTGCACGAAGAATTGCCTCGTCCATTGCAGGTGTCCTCGTCGTTCTAGGTCTTTCCCAGTCGCAAGTCATAGGCTGGAATATTCCGTGCTCCCTAAGACGCCGATCAATTGCTTCGAACGTCTTCCTGTCGGGACACCTTCGTTCTGGAAATCTGTCTCGATATAAACGTACCGCGCCCCGGCCATCAAATGGGCATCTGCCAACTCCGCATTTGTAAACATTGCACTGACTGCAAAACCACGTTCATGATGAACACTAACCTGTTGACACTACGTACTGATGTGCCTGATGCTAGTACTGTAGAGCAATGAGTCGCATGTCAACACAAGCACCGAAGTCATTACCTTCCTTCAATTGGGCCAACTGCCGGTGAATCGAGGAAGTATAGTACATACTGACGAAACTAAAATGAGCTCTAACATGGAAATTAAGCGTTTCCGGAGACATGTCCACATGACGTCTTTTCTTTATTTGTGTGTGTGGAATGTTTCCTGAAAGTTTAGCCGTACCTTTTTGTATCACCCTGTATACAGTGGTGCTCGGTGTACATACGAGGCAGCTACCACCATATTACTGAACTAGGGCATTAGATGATTAAAATAAATTTGTGTGGCTAGATAGTCTTCTAGCTGGTTTGATCCACCCGACACGACGACACCTCCTGAGCCAACGTCGTCGTCTCCGGTAACGTTTGCCCAAATCTCCATCTACATCTATATGATTTCTTTGCAGCTCACACTAAAGCGCATGGCAGAGAGTTGATACAACTGTCAGACTATTTCAGTATATTCCCACTCTCGGATATCACGTGGGAAAATGCGAACACTTAAATGATCTCTTGCGAGCTCTGATATTCTTATTTTATTACGACGGTCCTTTCTTCCTATTTAGGTGGAGTGTCTCAGGGCAACGAAAAACTCCTTTGTTTTACTATTTGTCACCCCAACTCACATATCATACCAGTAACACTCTGTCTGCTACTTCTAGATAATATAAACCGAATTCTCTTTCAAGAGCAGGGCAGGAAACCTGTTGAGGAAATTTTTTGCATCTTCTAAAAACTAAACCTGCCCAAACGATACTCTTCGATTTTGATCGGATTTGAATATGTTGTAGTCTAGGGCAAAATAAGAGACACTTATTTTTTATACATGCCCATAAGGCCGTTAAGGGGGAGAAAACCCCCGTTGAACAAAATAGAGTTTAATATCTCTCAACGAATACCGTTTAAACGGAATTAGATACAGAAAAAAATACTTCAAATGAAAGTTTTATGGTTTTTAATGTACGGTACAGCGGTGGACCCAGATTTGTCGAAAAACGATTTTTTTTCGAAATACCCTCTCCTCACTATTTCATTTTTTAATTTCGCCACTTGACTAACAGCAAAACGTACAGCATCGTTAATATCAAATTCAGTCATATATGATGAAGTGGTATTCCGAAGAAGCATTTGACTGAAATAAGCTAGAGATAAATCTAATCGCTGTATGCGAGCCAGTATGTATCTGCTTCTATGCCAATTGTCATGCTGGGATATTTCATACTTTATACAATTTACAGAAGACATACACATGTATCTAGAACAATATTTGTAGAATACACATTTGGAAAATATTTATCTGGGAAAGAGTTGTTAAACAAACTAACATGAAATCTATCATTCAAGCAGACGCATGTCGGGAATGTGTACAGCGATGTACCGATTTGCACCTTCTGAGTGCCACTTCATCATATATAAGTCACTTTGGTATTAACAATGCTATACGTCTTCCTGTTAGTTGAATGTCGAAATGAAATACAAAATAACGGGGAGACGCGATTCGAAAAAAAATGACTTTTTCGGCAAGTCTTGGTGAGCCGTTGTAAAATACATTAAAACCCATAGAAGTTTTATTTGATGCATTATTTTATATCCGTTATTGTTTCGACGGTACTCATTCATAATTATTAAACTCAATTACTTTCAAGGGGTGTTTCAACCCCTTAACAGCCATATAGGCACGTATAAAACTATACACTGCAACACATTCACAGTCGATCAAGATCGAAGTATATCCCGTGGGTAGGTTTACCTATAGGTGTTGTGACAACAAAACGCAGTGTTTGGTTCTCCTCTCCCACAACATTTTCTGTGTAATGATATTTAATTATATCGACAGCCTTTAAGTTTGTATGATTTATCGTATGACGGTAAGATCAGTTTAAGGAACACTTCTTAATGTAGACACTAGAGGATAATACCAATATTGCGCAAAAACTAATCTCTAGCACCAAAATTAGAATATGGAACAGAGCAAGAAAGAAACTTATAATAATTAATACTTTGAAGAGCCAAACAAAGTGGTACCTTTGCCTCATATCGACTATGGGCCTCGCGAGCACGCAGAAGTGGCGCAACACGAATGTCTGAAGTAGTGCTGAAGGGAACAGACACCATGAATCCTACAGAGCTATCCTTAAATCCGTAAGGGTACGAATGGGTGGAGATCTCGTCTGAGCAGTACGTTGCAAGGCATCCTACATATGCTCAATAATGTTCATGTTCGGGGAGTTCGGTGGCCAGCGGAAATTTTTAACCTCAGGAGAGTATTCCTGGAGCCATTCTGTAGCAATTCGGGACGTGTGGCTTGTCGCATTGTCCTGCTGGAATTTCCCAATTCCGTAGGAATGCACAATGGACATTAATGGACGCAGGTGATCAGGCAGGATGCTTAGGTACGTGTCACCTGTTAGAGCCGTATCTAGACATATTAGTACCCACATATCACTCCAACTGCACACACCCCACGCAATTTCAGAGCTTGCACCAGCCCTGTTGGCATGCAGTGTCCATGGATTCATGAGGTTGTCTGCATACCTGTAGACGTCCAACACCTCGATACAATCTGAAACGAGACTCGTTCAACGAGACAACACGTTTCCAGTCATCAACAGTCCAGTGTCGGTGTTGACGGGCCCAGGCGAGGCGTGAAGCTTTGTTTCCTGCAGTCATCAAGAGTAGACGAGTGGACTTTCGGCTTCGAAAATCCATATCGAAGATGTTTCGTTGAATGTTTCGCACGCTGATACTTGTTGATGGTCTAGCGTTGGAATCTGCAGCAATTTGCGGAAGGATTGCATTTCTGTCACGATGAACGATTCTCTTCAGTCGTCGTTGGTCCCGTTCCTGCAGGATCTTTTTCCAACCGCAGCGATGTCGGATATGTGATGTTTTTCCGGTTTCCTGATATTCACGGTACACTCGTGAAATGGTCGTGAGGGAAAATCCCCACTTCATTGCTACCTCGGAGATGCTGTGTCCCATCGCTCGCGCGCCGACGATAACATCACACTCAAATTCACTTAAATCATGATAATCTGCCATTGTAGCAGCAGTAACCGACCTAACAACTGCGTAAGACAGTCGTTGTCTTACACAGGCGTTGTCGATCGCAGTGCCGTGTCCTACCTGTTTAGGTATCTCTGTATTTGAATGTGCATGCTTATACCAGTTTCTTTGGCGCTTTAATGTAGAAGAGCTGCAGGTACATTAACATTAAGTGATGTCATTCTACAGAGCCTGGCATTTATTACATGAAGCAAGTAACATAAGCTACTCATGCTTTCTTTCTTTTCTTGTGTAGTCCGTAATCTCAACTACCAAAAAAAAAAAAAAAAATTGAAACCGATACTTCTAAGAAATACGTTCAGTTTACTTACAGAATTTTTAAGTAACATTTTTCTTTCAAAGGACATGATTAACGGATTGGCCATATCTTCAGACGTCCTAATTTTAGTCCGTTTTAACATTAAAAGCAGAAGTGAGCGCATGTACGCTTTATTTTATTTATGTTCGGCTTCTCAACTGGTAAACTTATTACGACTTGATATTCAAAATTTCCCGAAAACTGTATTTTGTGCGCAAATGGCTACAGGTGCATTGAAATAGCGCTATGTTTCTGGCCATTGTATCAGTGTTGGTCGTGGCTGCGAATTGAACAGTTTTTTTGGGGGGGAG
The DNA here is from genome assembly GCF_023897955.1 of Schistocerca gregaria. NCBI lineage: Eukaryota > Metazoa > Arthropoda > Insecta > Orthoptera > Acrididae > Schistocerca > Schistocerca gregaria. The sequence goes on along the minus strand of NC_064922.1, from coordinate 173,410,401 downwards.
GGGGAGGGGGGTTGTTGGTGAGCATATGTCCAGTTCGTGGTTTGAAAATCTTTTTGGATTTGCTGCCAGATCCTAAGATCAAAATAATTCTACAGTATATTTCGGCCATCTTCAGGAGAAAGCTGCTGCTGCTGAGTCCTGGTGCAAACTGATACGAAGGCTTTGGTTTGTTTTCTTTCTTTCTTTACTGAAATTCAATGCCCCATCTGGGGCGGGCTGGCAGAAGCATAGGCGCCGCTCTTCAGCCGAGAGACCTCACATAACAGGGAGACAATTAAAACAACATAAAGGAGAAAATATGGCGAAACAGACATTTAAAAAAGGGGAAACATAAGGGACGGTAGCATACAAAATGGGGTGACTGTAAAAATGGAATTAAAATCTAAAAAATGCACACAAAACACCACACAGTGTAACGATTGAAATAACACAAGGCAAAGTACAGCGAGAGCATAAAAGTTGCGATGTTCAATGTAGCACATAACAGTCACGGACAGTTACACTATGTACAAGTCCAGCACACAATTAAAATTACAGCACTTGACATCACTGTAGAGCAGCACTGAACACAACACTGACATAGCACACCGACAACGAGGAACAGACTGAGAGGATCTGCCAGGGGTATGGATATGAGGGAGAATGGAGGAAGAGCGGTGTTCGAGAGGGGCAGGAGAGAAGGGGACCAGGGAGGGAAGGACAGAAGAGGGAAACAGCTGAGAAGGGGTGAAGAGACTCAGAGGGGGAAGGAGGAGAAACCGCTCTGGGGAGTGAGGGGGGGGGGGGGGGACAAGGCCAGGCTACAGTTGGTAGGAAGGGTAGATGTCACAGTGAAGTTCATCATCCAGGAGGGGGAGGCACTGGAAATAGGGCTGATGAATGAGATGGAAGGTGTGGAGGTGGCAACAGTTGGGTGGTGGAGAGGAAGGAGGACACCAGGGGGTTGGTAGGACCAAGCCTGTGGACAGTGTAAAGGATGTGGATATGCTGGAGGAAAAGGAGGAGCTGGAGGAAGGGGATGAGGTCATAAATATGTGGGGTATGGAAGATGGATATGGAAGGCAAGGTGTAGCACATTGTGTTCTACGATTTCAAGGGCCTTGTAAAAGTGGGTGGGGTTGGAAATCCAACACTTGCATGACAGAGGATGGGATGGTTGAGGGAATTGTAGGTGTGGAGGATGGTGGAAGGATGCAATCCCCATGTCCAGCTGCATAGGAGTTTCAGGAGGCAGAAGTGGGAATGAACTTTCTGCTGGATGCTCAAGAGATGAGGGGTCCAGGTGAGGTGACGGTCGAGGGTGAGGCCAAGGTACCTCAGGGTGGGGTGAGCTGAATGGGACAACCATAAATGGTAACGAGGAAATCATGGAGATGGATGGAGGGTTTGATACGAAGGATCCACTGGTTGCACCAAGTGGTGAAGTGGTAAAGGTGGGTTTGGAGGGTGTACTGGGGCCATTAAAGGGTAGAATAAAGAGGCAGGAAGGCAGTGTTACCAGCATAATGGAGGAGGGGATGGCTTGGGCATATCAGCAGTGTACAGAGGGGAGAGGACGGAGCCTTACGAGACGCCAACTGTGGGATAAAAGATATGGGAGTTGGTACCATGGAGGGTGACATAGGAACGGTGGCGTGAGAGGAAGGAAGTGACTATACAGACAAAATTGATAAGTAGGGCCTTGGTTTGGAGTTTAATGAGGAAACTGTGATGCCATAAGCAGGCATAAGCATTTTGGAGGTGGAGAGATACAAAAATTGCGGAGTGACAGGAATTACGTTGGAGCGAGAGAAGGTGGCTGAGGTTAAGGAATTGGTCTTCAGTGGAGATGCAGGGTTAGAAGTCACACTGGGTAAGTGGGACAAGGTGGTGTCGATTAAGGTGGTGATGGATATGAAGGAAGAGGATGGATTTGAAGACCTTACTGAAGATGGAGATGAGGCATATGGGACGATAGGAAGATGTGACAGAAGTGGGTTTGTTTGCTTTTAGGAATAAGAGAACGCAGGAGATTTTCCACAGGTTGTGGTAGATGCTGACAGGAAGGATGAAGTTGTAGAAATCGGCAAGGACAGTCAGGAAGGAGACGGGACATTCTCTGACGTGGCAGTAGGTGACACAGTCGTGACCAGGGACTGTTCTGTTATGTGATTGCAGTGTTCAGTGATTGGAGTGTTTATGTTGGGGGGGGGGGGGGGGGCTAACCGCCTCAAGTACTGGAGACTGGTAGCAAGTGGAGCTACCGAGATATCGGTGAGTTCCAAAATGGATGGGAAAAGGGTATAATTAAAGTGGGGATTATCAGGGACAGAGAAGACCTCGGAAAGGTGGGAAGCGAAGTGGTTGGCCTTACTGAGGTTGTCGGGAAGGGGAAAATCGTTATGGAGAAGGGGATAACAGGGTGAGGAATGTGACGCCAAGGCTGCAGACACCTGCTATATAGGCCGCCGTACCATACACGGCGCATGCGCCGCCCTCTACAGTTGCTGCCCTACAAGACTGGGCAGGTGGCCATGCCCTTAGTAGAACACCGGCGGCAACGATATATCGCACTCAGACACTATTTACCAACACTTGGGCCGGCCACAACGAAGTCATTTCTGTTTTGTTGCGAGACAGTGCGGTGTTTCAAGTCCTGTTCAGAGGAAAATCATGCTCTCTCTTAATCAAGCTGTCTACCAAGCTAATTTAAATTGCCTCTTTATTAACTCCCAAGAACGGAAGTATTGGCAGTTAGCACAGTCTCACAAGCTGTCAGTTGAGGTTGCAATGGGCATCCCATTGTCACCTATTACTGCAAATTTGCTCATGGAAGACTTCGAGGAACGTGCCTTGGAGTCGGCAGCTTTGAAACCTGTGTGTTTTTTCACATATACCGAAGATATTTTTGTTGTTTGACCTCATGGCAGTGAGAGTTTTTCAGCTAAATTAGCCCATCTCGAAGTCACTTTTCGTGAGAATGGTTATACTAAACACAGGTCAGCATCGAATGAGGTTCCGTAAAGGATGATACTGGCTTAGCTAAGCCGAGTTTTTGCCGTATTCCTTGCAGTTATGACTCGTCACATAATGGCCAGACAATCAGGACTGTGGAAGACTGGTGTACTGAGCATAAGCAACTAACACTCTGTAAGTAGGAAGTTTAGGTTTTTTTTATTGGTAACGCCGTCGCCACGTAACGCTCTGTAAGAAAATCACTGGCTTTGCCGTGTGCAGTCTGTGACTGGTTTGCATTGTTGTCTGCCATTGTAGTGTTGGGCAGCGGCAGCTGGATGCTAACAGCGCGTAGCGTTGGGCAGTTGGAGGTGAGCCGCCAGCAGTGGTGGACGTGGGGAGAGAGATGGCGGAGTTTTGAAATTTGTAAGAATTGGTGTCATGAACTGCTATATATATTATGACTATTAAGGTAAATACATTGTTTGTTCTGTATTAAAATCTTTCATTTGCTAACTGTGCCTATCAGTAGTTAGTGACTTCGGTAGTTTGAATCTTTTAGTTAGCTGGCAGTAGTGGCGCTTGCTGTATTGCAGTAGTTCGAGTAACGAAGATTTTTGTGAGGTAAGTGATTTGTGAAACATATAGATTAATGTTAGTCAGGGCCATTGTCTTGTAGGGATTACTGAAAGTCAGATTGCGTTGCGCAAAAAAATATTGTATGTCAGTTTAAGCACAGTCGTGTACAATTGTTCTAAGGGGACGTTTCATAACTTTTACAACAGCCGAGCAAATCCACCACTGCAGAATATTGTCTTGGCAGCGGTCATCCAATGGAATATGACACGGAGATTCTGGCATGCATTTCCAACTACTGGACTGATGCTATTGAAGAATCTGCAGAAATTAAATTAACAAATAACTTTATAATTCGAGATGGTGGTTTTTGTTTAAATTTTACTTGTAATCCTGTTCTCTCCTACCTAAAAAAAAAACAGAGATTGAGGTTATGCTACCTCACACGTTGATTATGTTTTGCCAAGCTCTTGATGACGATGTGTACAAATTTCAGTTTTTCCAACATTGTCATGTGGTGCCACTTAGGTTCATTGTGCAGCATTTCTAAATGGGTATCAAAGGTTCCAACAACGTACTTCGATATAAGAAGATGCTTCACCAAACCCAGTTTTATTTTTGATAATTCAAGTGTGGTGTTTGAAGCGTATTGCAAACATCCTGCGTCTTTAACTTACGTAAACTTTTAGTCAGTTTCCGGTCTGTAGCTTATATACGTCTAATACCATGAATTGTGGGGCTTTTTTATTCTCACGGTGCCTCAGTCTGAAGCTAATACTGTCATTAGTCTTAAACCCTACACGCCAATTGGTATTACAGCGAGAATCTGCTATACTAAAAGGTACAGATACTAGTTAAATTAGCTGAAGTTACGGTTTCAGCTGAAGAATGAAAGACAGGCAATCATTAAATTGCTATCCATGGCCCGTTACATTAAAGGTAATTTTTTCTGACTTTTTGAGTTTAAATCTATAAAATAAATTACGCTTAACATACCATAACTGCAATTAATTTGTTAAGATGACAAGCTGTAATGTGGAAACAGCAACACCACCGCCGTAAGAAGTTGATATGCATTCTATGGTGCGAAGCTATAAATAATGAAATCTAAAGGCTACATGTTTTAATTTTTGTTAATGCATAGAGAGCATGACCGAACTTGTACCGAGACAAGTGATGTGTTAGGAATGATGTGGCAAACATAGGTAGACACCTACAAGAAGATGACACATTAACAATTTTATATACAATATGTACAATTAATAACTGATGTATACATTACTTGAAATTCTGGTGCTGAGTTTTTTACAATTAGAGTAATGTTCTTCTTATAAGTAGATAGTCTTGAATGCTGACACAATCTGATAAGTCACTGAAAAGTAATGCTACTTAGTAGCTTCATGCTGTGTCACTGCAGTATCCTCGACTTGACGCAGTGGTAACACCGCTTCCCGTCAGATCACCGAAGTTAAGCCCTGTCGGGCTTCGCCAGCACTTGGATGGGTGACTGTCTGCGGCTGCTCAATGTTGTTGGCAAGTGGGGCGCACTCAGCCCATGTCAGGCCGTTTGAGGAGCTACTTGACTGAGAAGTATCGCCTCTGGTCACAAAAGCTGCCAACGGCAAGGAGAGGGGTGTGCTGACCACATGCCCCCCCCCTCCACGTATCTGTATCTGCATCCAGTGACAGCTATCGGCTGGGGATGACACGGCGGTCGGTCGGTACCGACGGGTCTTCCAAGGCGTGTCCAGACGATGTTTGGTTTTATGATCCGTACTAATGTTGACATGAGCCCAAAGATTCACTGAGGCTGTAGCGAGGCTGCGCGAATAGTTGCTTGAAAAGATACAACAGTCAATCAGAGTTGCAGGCAGTGACGCCATGTGAATTTAGGGCCCTCTGGCGGCATGGATGTGTAGCACCCCCCTCTCTTCCCACTCCCTCACCCCCCCCCCCCTTTTGGAGACAGCGAGCAATCGAATAGCAAGCACGTGGGTGCTGGAAGTTTTTGAAAAAAGTGACCGATGACCGTAGCAGTCTGGTCCCTTCAATCCCACAAACCAACCAACCAATAGCAAGCACGTTCGTCCGGCAGCGCGCTAGTGGAAAATTTAACTATGTCATCTCCCTTACAGCTGTGAGTGGTGCTTGGAGCAACTAGTGCAGTTCAATGAAGATGCTGTCGATACCGCAGCAAATGCAGTACGTCAGTTAGTATGAACCAGGACTGCGCTGAAAATGAAAACCTATTCTGAGACTGCGCAAATTTCGCAGGTTGCTCATGGTCTAGTTATCGTTTTAAGGTGTGTTTCTGACCAATGCCTGTAGGGACAGTTCTGCTCGATTCGATATCCGCAGCCCTGCTGTCATACCATTGTCCTGTTTTCCTTCTGCGCCCTGTATGGTTTGTCCCTTTATACTGGTGTCAGACGCATGTATACAGTCGGGCGGCCATTTGTTCTATACGCGTTACATAGACAGAACCGAGGTGTACTCCTGCCTCTCTTCCCAGACTAATTAACAAACCAGCAATGTATTTAAATGATAATTAATTGAAACCCTCAGCTGCCGACAGGTGTTGTTGATATACCTCGATAGGGACAGCCGAAAATGTGTGCCCCGACCGGGACTCAAACCAGGGATCTCCTGCTTACATGGCAGAAGCTCTATCCACCTTTTTTTCATTTTGTTTATTATGGTCCGTCGTGTTTCGTCGTAGTGGAAGTCACATGACATCCGCCAAAGCTGGTTGTTGATCCTTTCACTCAGTTTTTTTATCACAGAAGGCAGCCCACACTCTGACCCAACACGATGAGCTACCGTGCCGGCATCCAGCTGAGCCACCGAGGACACAGATGAAAGCGCGACTGCAGGGACTTATCCCTTGCACTCTTACCGTGAGACCCACATTCCCAACTGTCCACAATTCTACATATTCTACAAATAGATAGCCGGCCGCGGTGGTCTCGCGGTTCTAGGCGCTCAGTCCGGAACCGCGTGACGGCTACGGTCGCGGGTTCGAATCCTCCCTCGGGCATGGATGTGTGTGATGTCCTTAGGTCAGTTAGGTTTAAGTAGTACTGATAACCACAGCTGTTAAGTCCCATAGTACTAAGAGCCATTTTTACAAATAGATATTTGCCCATCCACTTATTACTTCATATATGAACAGCCTTTGACTGTATTTATATGAATAGTTCGTATATATAGTTAAAGGCTACCCAGCCACCCCCCATGAACCATGGACCTTGCCGTTGGTGGGGAGGCTTGCGTGCCTCAGCGATACAGATGGCCGTACCGAAGGTGCAACCACAACGGAGGGGTATCTGTTGAGAGGCCAGACAAACATGTGGTTCCTGAAGAGGGGCAGCAGCCTTTTCACTAGTTGCAGGGGCAACAGTCTGGATGATTGACTGATCTGGCCTTGCAACATTAACCAAAACGGCATAGATGCGCTGGTACTGCGAACGGCTGAAAGCAAGGGGAAACTACAGCCGTAATTTATCCCGAGGACATGCAGCTTTCCTGTATGATTAAATGATGATCACGTCCTCTTGGGTAAAATATTCCGGAGGTAAAATAGTCCCCCATTCGGATCTCCGGGCGGGGACTACTCAGGAGGACGTCGCTATCAGGAGAAAGAAAATTGGCATTCTACGGATCGGAGCGTGGAATGTCAGATCCCTTAATCGGGCTGGTAGGTTAGAAAATTTAAAAAGGGAAATGAACAGGTTAAAGTTAGATATAGTGGGAATTAGTGAAGTCCGGTGGCAGGAGGAACAAGACTTTTGGTCAGGTGAATACAGGGTTATAAATACAAAATCAAATAGGGGTAATGCAGGAGTAGGTTTAATAATGAATAGGAAAATAGGAATGCAGGTAAGCTACTACAAACAGCATAGTGAACGCATTATTGTGGCCAAGATAGACACAAAGCCCATGCCTACGACAGTAGTACAAGTTTATATGCCAACTAGCTCTGCAGATGATGAAGAAATTGATGAAATGTATGATGAGATAAAAGAAATTATTCAGGTAGTGAAGGGAGACGAAAATTTAATAGTCATGGGTGACTGGAATTCGTCAGTAGGACAAGGGAGAGAAGGAAACATAGTAGGTGATTATGGATTGGGGCTAAGAAATGAAAGAGGAAGCCGTCTGGAGAATTTTGCACAGAGCATAACTTAATCATAGCTAACACTTGGTTCAAGAATCATAAAAGAAGGTTGTATACATGGAAGAAGCCTGGAGATACTGGCAGGTTTCAGATAAATTATATAATGGTAAAACAGTGAGTGATTTAGGAACTAGGTTTTAAGTTGTAAGACATTCCCAGGGGCAGATGTGGACTCTGACCACAATCTATTGGTTATGACCTGTAGGTTAAAACTGAAGAAACTGCAAAAAGGTGGGAATTTAAGGACATGGGATCTGGATAAGCTGAAAGAACCAGAGGTTGTACAGAGTTTCAGGGAGAGTATAAGGGAGCAATTGACAGGAATGGGGGAAAGAAATACAGTAGTAGAAGAATGGGTAGCTTTGAGGGATGAAATAGTGAAGGTAGCAGAGGATCAAATAGGTAAATAGACGAGGGCTAGTAGAAATCCTTGGGTAACAGAAGAAATATTGAATTTAATTGATGAAAGGAGAAAATATAAAAATGCAGTAAATGAAGCAGGCAAAAAGGAATACAAACATCTCAAAAATGAGATCGACAGGAAGTGCAAAATGGCTAAGCAGGGATGGCTAGAGGACAAATGTAAGGAAGTAGAAGCTTATCTCACTAGGGGTAAGACAGATACTGCCTACAGGAAAATTAAAGAGACCTTTGGAGAGAAGAGAACCACGTGTATGAATATCAAGAGCTCAGATGGCAATCCAGTTCTAAGCAAAGAAGGGAAGGCAGAAAGGTGGAAGGAGTATATAGAAGGTTTATACAAGGGCGATGTACTTGAGGAAAATATTATGGAAATGGAAGAAGATGTAGATGAAGATGAAATGGGAAATAAGATACTGCGTGAAGAGTTTGACAGAGCAATGAAAGACCTGAGTCGAAACAAGGCCCCCGGAGTAGACAACATTCCATTAGAACTACTGACGGCCTTGGGAGGGCCAGTCATGACAAAACTCTACCATCTGGTGAGCAAGATGTATGAGACAGGCGGCATCCCCTCAGACTTCAAGAAGAATATAATAATTCCAATCCCAAAGAAAGCAGGTGCTGACAGATGTGAAAATTACCGAACTATCAGTTTAATAAGTCACAGCTGCAAAATACTAACGCGAATTCTTTACAGACGAATGGAAAAACTGGTAGATGCGGACCTCGGGGAGGATCAGTTTGGATTCCGTCGAAATGTTGGAACACGTGAGGCAATACTGACCCTACGACTTATCTTAGAAGAAAGATTAAGAAAAGGCAAACCTACGTTTCTTGCATTTGTAGACTTAGAGAAGCTTTTGACAATGTTGACTGGAATACTGTCTTTCAAATTCTGAAGGTGGCAGGGGTAAAATACAGGGAGCGAAAGGCTATTTACAATTTGTACAGAAACCAGATGGCAGTCATAAGAGTCGAGGGGCATAAAAGGAAAGCAGTGGTTGGGAAAGGAGTGAGACAGGGTTGTAGCCTCTCCCCGATGTTATTCGATCTGTATATTGAGCAAGCAGTAAAGGAAACAAAAGAAAAATTTGGAGTAGGTATTAAAATTCATGGAGAAGAAATAAAAACTTTGAGGTTCGCCGATGACATTGTAATTCTGTCAGACACGGCAAAGGACTTGGAAGAGCAGTTGAACGGAATGGACAGTGTCTTGAAAGGAGGATATAAGATGAACATCAACAAAAGCAAAACGAGGATAATGGAATGTAGTCAGATTAAATCAGGTGATGCTGAGGGAATTAGATTAGGAAATGAGACACTTAAAGTAGTAAAGGAGTTTTGCTATTTAGGAAGTAAAATAACTGATGATGGTCGAAGTAGAGAGGATATAAAATGGAGACTGGCAATGGCAAGGAAAGCGTTTCTCAAGAAGAGAAATTTGTTAACATCGAATATAGATTTATGTATCAGGAAGTCGTTTATGAAAGTATTTGTTTGGAGTGTAGCCATGTATGGAAGTGAAACATGGACGATAACTAGTTTGGACAAGAAGAAAATAGAAGCTTTCGAAATGTGGTGCTACAGAAGAATGCTGAAGATTAGATGGGTAGATCATGTAACTAATGAGGAGGTATTGAATAGGATTGGGGAGAAGAGAAGTTTGTGGCACAACTTGACTAGAAGAAGGGATCGGTTGGTAGGACATGTTTTGAGGCATCAAGGGATCACAAATTTAGCATTGGAGGGCAGCGTGGAGGGTAAAAATCGTAGAGGGAGACCAAGAGATGAATACACTAAGCAGATTCAGAAGGATGTAGGTTGCAGTAGGTACTGGGAGATGAAGCAGCTTGCACAGGATGGAGTAGCATGGAGAGCTGCATCAAACCAGTCTCAGGACTGAAGACAACAACAACAACAACCCAGCCATTGACCTTCGTCTATGCAAATACGCACAGGTTGGCCGAACTCTTACGGGAATTACCAAAGCGTGCGCGAGTAATGAGTGGATGGGCAAACATCTACTAGGTACATTACATATGTAGAATTGTGGATTGCACTCGCTTTATTCATCTGTGTCCTCGGTGGCTCAGATGGCTAGAGCGTCCACCACGTAAGCAGGAGATCCCGGGTTCGAGTCCCTCTCTGGGCACACATTTTCAACTGTCCCCACAGAGGTATATCAACAACAACTGACGGCAGCTGAGGGTTTTAATTAATTATCATTTATTCTAGAAAAGCTGCACGGTCATCAATGGTATTTGTTATTTCGAGAACAGTTATATATATGAGCCCACTTACGGTGCGGCTATAATATTCTTCATTTTGTTCTAAACTGACCGTGCGTTTTCTTGTAAATTCGCCTCCCCTATCCCCCTTCTCTAGCAGGAGAGTGCATATACTTCTTCTATACAGCACTGTAAACACACTGAAAAATACCCAGGAACAGGTGAGGGCGATTGACAATTGTTTCTAAAAAATTTTACTGGTGTTTCTCCCATCTTTAGGAGCTGATATCAAATTCACATTCATGAGATATGACGTTGCCTGAGGTGAAGTTCACACAGGAATCACGAAGTGGAGCAGCGAAATTCCCAACAGTAATAAGAGGTTGTGACAGGAAGGAAAGGAATCAAAAAAAAAAAAAAAAAAAAAAAAAAAAAAAAAAAAAAAAAAAAAAAATTTGAAAGAGAAAATCAAAATGTACAAGGTTCGATTGCCCAGCTGTCCAAGATATACTTTTTTCTGTTTGCACTTACATGGTCTCTAGAGTCTGATCGCCGGCCGCGGTGGTTTAGCGGTTCTAGGCGCTCAGTCCGGAACCGCGCGACTGCTACGGTCGCAGGTTCGAATCCTGTCTCGGGCATGGATGTGTGTGGTGTTCTTAGGTTATTTAGGTTTAAGTAGTTCTAAGTTCTAGGGGACTGATGACCACAGATGTTAAGTCCCATAGTGCTCAGAGCCATCTGAACCTTTCTTTTTTTTAGAGTCTGATCTAATCCATTTTTATTTGTCAGTCATAGACTCTTTCGATTCTGGCGAAGATTTGTTGCTAAGTCACACAGTGGTTCACAGTACTTGTTAAGCTACACGTTACTGTAGCTGGAGTGTCAGTTTAATAGATAAAGGCTGCCAAGAATTCTGAATCCTTGCAGGTGCTCTCTCTCACATGTGGACACCTGGAGCCTGGCTGCACACTCCTCCATTATCACGCCACCCTGTCTTAGTTGGAAGAGGAAGAAGAGTGTCAGACTGCGAATTCCCCACATATAGATGGCAGTGTAATTGCGCCAAAATACTGAACGTTTCGCATGCGGCTTGGTTTCATATTTCATGATACAGATCGTAAACAAACAATATAACAGTATCACACTACTGGCCATTAAAATTGCCACACCAAGATGACAAGCAGATCATAAACGGGTATTCATTGGACAAATATATTATAGTAGAACTGACATGTGATTACATTTTCACGTAAAGTGGGTGCGTAGATCCTGAGAAATCAGTACCCAGAATAACCACCTCTGGCCGAAATATCGGCCTTGATACGCCTGGGCAATGAGTCAACAGAGCTTGGATGGCGTGTACAGGTACAGCTGCCCATGCAGCATTAACGCGAGACCAGAGTTCATCAAGAGTAGTGACTGGCGTATTGTGACGAGCTAGTTGCTCGGCCACCATTGACCAGACGTTTTCAATTGGTGAGAGATCTGGAGAATGTGCAGGCCAGGGCAGGAGTCGAACATTTTCTGTATGTAGGAAGGCCAGTACAGGACCTGCGGCCGGCCGCGGTGGTCTCGCGGTTCTAGGCGCGCAGTCCGGAACCGGGAGACTGCTACGGTCGCAGGTTCGAATCCTGCCTCGGGCATGGATGTGTGTGATGTCCTTAGGTTAGTTAGGTTTAAGTAGTTCTAAGTTCTAGGGGACTGATGACCACAGATGCTAAGTCCCATAGTGCTCAGAGCCATTAGAACCATTTGAACAGGACCTGCAATAAGCGGTCGTGCATTATCCTGCTGAAATGTAGGGTTTCGCACGGATCGAATGAAGGGTAGAGGCACGGGTCGTAGCACATCTGAAATGTCTACAGTTAAAAGTGCCATCAATGCGAACAAGAGGTGACCGAGTCGTGTAAACAATGGCACTGCATACCATAACGCCAGGTGATACGCCAGTATGGCGATGACGAATACGCGCTTCCAATGTGCGTTCACCGCGATGTCGCCAAACACGGATGCGACCATCGTGATGCTGTAAGTACAATATGGATTCATGAGAAAAAATGACGTTCTACCATTCGTGCACCCAGGTTCGTCGTTGAGTGCACCATTGCGTGCTTTCCTGTCTGTGTTGCAGCGTCAAGACCGCAACCGTGGTCTCTGTGCTAATAGTCCACGCTGCTGCAAACGTCGTCGAACTGTTCGTGCAGATGGTTGTTGTCTTGGCAAACGTCCCCATCTGTTGACTCAGGGATCGAGACGTGGCTGCACGATCCGTTGCAGCCATGCGGATAAGGTGCCTGTCATCTCGACTGCTAGTAATACGAGGCCGTTGGGATCCAGCATGGCGCTCCGTAGTACCCTCCTGAACCCACCGATTCGATATTCTGCTAACAGTCATTGGATCTCGACCAACACGATCAGCCATGTCGCGATACGATAAACCGCAATCGCGATAGGCTACAATCCGATCTTTATCAAAGTCGGAAACGTGATGGTGCGCATTTCTCCTCTTTACACGAGGCATCACAACAACGTTTCACCAGGCAACGCCGGTAAACTGCTGTTTGCGTATGAGAAATCGGTTGGAAACTTTCCTCATGTCAGCACGTTGTAGGTGTCGCCAACAGTGCCAAACTTGTGTGAATGCTCTGAAAAGCTAACCATTTGCATATCAGAGCATCTTCTTCCTGTCGGTTAAATCTCGCGTCTGTAGCACGTCATCTTCGTGGTGTAGTAATTTTAATTGCCCGTAGTGTAATAATAGAGAAAAGAAAATAGTTTAGGCAATGGCTTGTATAATGTTATTTTAATATATGTAAGACGTGATAATGGTTTAATGACAAAATCTAACGTAAATTGGTAGCGGACGTAGACGTTTGAGTGCAGTGGGTTCGGGAGCTGCGGCGCAGAAGAGATGTGACGCGTTCAACAGGTGTACGCAAGGTCAGGTGAGGTGGTCTGGGGATCAGCTTACGGAAGGCCGGGGGAGCGCAGGCCAGCGTGAACCTTGGCCTTTGTGCGCCGTGCTGGCGGACGCGGCCAGCTGTGCGTGTCACGTGTGTCTGAGTTCAGCGTAGCGGCTCAGCGCAGCGGGAACAAAAGAGGCGCATAGCGCGGCGAGCGGTGTGTGAGTGCGAGTGTGAGTGTGAGTCAGGCGCGGCGCGGTGAGGCAGGGGGACACGTGGCCGCCAATCACCGGCCGTGACTCAGGCGGGAAGCGCTTCCTGTCGGCGCTACTGGCTCCAGTAAACTCTCGCAGCGCTCTGTGTATATCCCCACAACATCAGCACGGGAAGAGCTGCCCAGCCGAGCGTGTTCACTACCACAGATAGCCGTGGCGCAACTCTTCTGGCTGCAGTCTTACACCCTTAAGCCCGGTTCACACAGGCAACAAAACTATCGCCACCGCTAATGGGGAACTGCAGTTGCTTTGTAGTTGCATCTGTGAACTCCTAGTTTTCCGTGCCGCCATTTAAGAAGCGCAACTTTTGTCACGCCACAAAAAGTTGAACTTGGTTCTACTTTGTTGCGCCATTTTGCCTTCTCCACAATCGAATAACGTCATTCGATTGCTATCTCGCGGCTGGATTCAAACCTTTCTAGTGCGTATTCGTTCGCAGATAGTGCTTTTGTTTGTTCGTTTGCTATTAATATGTCGAAAAAGTGGTCAACAGCGACAGTTATGAGATTCTTGGAGGTGTATCAAGAACGAGAATGCCTTTGGAACCACAAAAGCGAATCGTACAAAGACAGAAATCTGAGAGATGCTGCATTAATTGAAAAAATAAACAGAATGCGTGAATATGTACCTGGAATTGATGTAGCTACAACAAAATTAAAAATTCGAACCATTCGAAATGCTTAGATGAATGAACATAAAAAAGTACTGAAATCACTTAAGAGTGGTGCGTCTACAGACGGTATTTATAAACGCAGCCTTGCTTGGTTTGAAGGTGCAGACCGGTTCTTAAAACATGTAGTCGACACAAGGGAGACGAGAAACACTTTGGTAAGTAATATTTTACATTTATTATATTTCCAAAACATCTTATTTAGTAATATGTACAGCGGTTTAATCAGGTGAGACAGGTGACGCCATTTTGCAAACTGCGCAATTACGAAGAATTTGTGGCGTCCTGTGTGAACGGTAGCTCCCAGCGCCAGTCCAGAATGACTTGACTTGTGGCTTTAAGCAACACAACTATACTAACCGAAATAGAATCGTACGTAGTATCTTTGGAACTACAATGAGAGGACAAAAGTCATGGGATAACTCCTCTTACAGGGTGTACATCACAGTCTAACATAACAGTCGCAATGCTCACTGCAGTAAAAGTTGTTACCGTTTGACAGATAGAGCGACACTAGCGCTCCAAGCGGCCAGTAAGGTCAACATCAGACGCGTCGTAAGCATAATGTTTGTTTTGCATCCATTTCCTACGTGTTACATTGCTCGCTTATTTCCAAGTCCGTATCGATCTTAGTGCTGAGTTTTCACTCAGAAGCCGCTTTGGCGTTAGGAGGTTGTTTCCGTGTGTGATCGCTGGCTGGAGCTTAGCTGGAGGCGTATGAGGAGGAAAGGTGGAGCTGCCTTGGCGTGGACACAGTTCAGCTCGGCTGTGGTTGTTTGCGTCTGGACGCCGAGTGGGGCCCTATGGGAAGACCGGAGCGTGGTTTTACGGTTAATAGTGGGGACAGCGGCGTGGAGTGCCGTTTAACTTGATTTACAAGGGGAGCAAAATCCCGCCTGTTGTAGTTTGTCGAGCCTTCTATGTGCGGCGGGATGTCATTTCGTCCTCCTGTCTCTCTGTCGCTGGAATTGCTGTCCTCGTTTAGCGTCCAATGGATTTATATCGATGGGCTACGCTGCTCTCCGTACTCTACTAGACGCTGGTGATGGATAGTGCGTCGTTCAGTGGCACGTTAGTCTGGCTGCTTTATGCCTCGTCTTCATAGTCTTCGAGTGGCACTCCTGAGAGTTTGCCTTGCGCAGTTAGATTGGAGTTTATTTTGTCTTGTGGTGCTTCCACTTCCCGTCAACGAAGGTTAAGCTCGATTCGGCACTCGGTACGACGCTTGTCACCTCAGCAGGCGGGTCGGAGCCAGCTTCGCGACCAAACGGAAGCCTTTCGACTGAGAGGTCTTGTGTTTTGCATATTGTTCACAAATTGTTGTTTTGGTATTAAGTTGGCTGAGGTTTCTTATGAATTTCCCGGCGTTTGGTCTGTTGTCTGGCCCTGGCTAGGTCTCGTTATTTTAAAAGTCTGTCCTTGTTTTGGCTTAGAACGATTTTGGTTTACTGCCTGTTGGTTGTGGTAGTACGCCGGGTCGCTGTTGTTGTGTTGCATTTTGTATGGGGCTGTGTGCTCGGAGCCGTGGAGTATGTGAACTGCTTCACTGGGGAGTACTGATCGGGCCATTCTTGGTCCTCTGTTGTATGAAATCATTTTATTATTATTTTAAAGGAACATTATCACTTAAATGATTTAATTATTGTTGCGTCAATTGCAGCTTGGGTACTTAGAAATTTAGTAGTGTAATTACGGAAGATTTAATAGTGGCAGATGCCCCTTTACCTGTTTTGTAATCTGTTAATTACGGAAGACCTTAAGCTCACAGTCATAGGATCTGATTTTCTTAAATTATTGTATTTTTATTTCATGTTATTGTTTTCTTTTAATTTGCTGATCACTGGTGTACTGTTCAAGTATTAAAATGTTTCAGGTAGCTATTACTTGGGTGGAACGCGCGGAACCGCAACGGAGAGAGCAGTTGCGTGCCTTACGTGACCGTTGTTGGCGCGGCATGGTGTCCGTTGTTTGTTTTGGTGCGCCTGAGTTAAGTATTGCGTTGCCACCTCCTTGCGGCCCCGTCGTGTTCTTTTCATAAACATTTCCTTCAAGGTATTTTAGTTAATTTTATGCTAGTATTATTTTAATTTCTTACATTGGTAAAATTGTGCGGCCTTCATTTTGCACACTGTTTATCATAGCTGAGTTGATGTGCCATTGTAGTTGCTTAAACTCCATTGTGTGTGCCCTTCATGGTACATATTGTTTGTTATAAGATTTGACTATAGCAATTATAATGTCCCATATATCATGATGTGCGTGCGTAATGGTGCAATAAATGGATGATTGTTATTTCTGTTTTTGGCGTCCTTCATGCCTCCTTTCTTGTCCCTGTTGGTACGCAATCCTTGTACTTGTGTCGGTAACTCCACATAATTTATGAAATATTTATTTTCTTGCCTCCGAGGGTTTGTGTAGTATCAGAAGGCATATATGTTTCTAAAAATGATTCTAAAATAAGCGCAAGTATGGACAAAAACCATGAATAGAGTGGCATGCTACAACACATTCGTGAAGAAACACTTGTGACGTTGGATAGAGTTGCAGTTTACCTCGTTGACTTCAAAAGAATATAAACACACAGATTCACACGTAAGAAGCACAGACATGTACCTCTACATGCAAAAGTGATTGACAGCTCATTTATAGATCTGTAGACCTACTGTGTTTGTCATGGTCGCCTGTTGCCACAAGTACGACCTTCATCTTTATATTATTCTAAGTGGGACAAGCAACTGTCAAATAGTGGGTGAAACATGTTGAAAACATTATAATGAGCTGATTACATTACATTTCACCTAAAACCAAATACTTGAATATTTTTCAAACAATCAGTCAGTGAACAAGGTGCTAACAAAATAATGTCATCACACGAAGGAAGCAAGGAAAATTAAGTGACTAACAACAGAAGTGAATGAAATACATACCAAACATTACGCTTTTGTGAGACACGAATAACTGCACTTAATAACAACTTCATACTCAAAGCAGGTCTGTGTTAACGAATCACACGAATCTGGCACATGGAGAGCTGAACTGGCTGCTTCTGTGTCATGTCACTGTTTTACAGCTTTAGATGGATTGTCGAATCTTTGTGGCAGTTTCCTCTTCATCGTCAGTTGAGGTGGCTTATTTGGGTTGTCAAATAGTGTAGGTTCTGCATTCCACACGAGTTTATTATTGTCTGCTTTCATGAACTGGTTTTGTTTGAAATTTAGCGAACAAAAGCTAATATTATTATACAGTTGAACTGGGTCTTTTTTCATAAGGTCTTCTCATCTGCTATTAACTTGCCTATTTCTGCCCCTAAAAGGAAACGTTAATAATTAATATAGTTGTAATTTGCAAGTGAATACTGATCATACAGTTTAGTATCATGATGGTGCATACCTCTCAGGATCCTTAGGAAACCTAAAAGGAGACAGCTGTGGTGTCTTCTTCCTGTTGATCCTGCAATTTATTGCGCTGAAAACGCTCCCGCTTGTAAAAACCATTGTAGAAATCAAAATAAACAACCGCTATTCGCTTTCACAATCACGCCGAACTCACAGTTGAAGTTCCTGGCCGCTAGGGGCGCTGCTGGCGCGGTAGGCGACAAAATCGAGGCGAAGTGTCGCGACTGTTATGTTACACTGTGGTGCATGTAAATTCGAGAAACACTTTCAATTATTTATTGCACAAGAACCAAAAATTGTACAGATATCATATATGTGTTATTTTGAAGAGAAACCCTGAAAGCGTTTTTTTTTTATGCGTACTGCCACAGTGTAGTTTGGTAATTTACCGATAGTCAGCGCTAGTCGCAAACATGGCGAGTCCAGGTGCGGAGCGAGCTTACTGTGTGTTGGATTTCGACAAAAATGACTGTGTTACAGCTGTTCAACGGATATTTAGAACCAAGTACGGTAAGAAGCCATCAACAAGGAACGCCACTTGCCACTTACCACTAGCACAACAAATTCGTTACGACGGTAGGTGTTTCTTGTGCCTTGTCACTTCGAAAACTGTACAGGCCATTCTTCTACACGGAGTCGGCCGTTGTGGCCGAGCGGTTCTAGGCGCTTCAGTCTGGAACCGCGCGACCGCTATGCCTCAGGCATGGATGTGTGTTGTGTCCGTAGGTTATTTAGGTTTAACTAGTTCTAAGTTCTAGGGTACTGATGATCTCGGATGTTAAGTCCCATAGTGCTCAGAGCCATTTGAACCATTTTTTCTACATCGAGAGCACTGCCACTGGATATTCCTACTTGCACATGTTGGAGCAGTGGCTGATGCCTCAAATGTAATCGGACTCTCCATTCATCATTCAGCATGATGTGGCTCCATCTATGAATCGGCCGTGCTGCAGGAGGGGACAGCTGTTTCATGAAATGGCCTCGCCGATCACCAGATCTCACTCCGTGTGACTTTTTTTTTGTGGGGACACATTAAAGATGTATTGGATGTATGCCTCTACAACATGATGTAGCAGAGTTCCGGAAGAGAATACGGGAAGCGCCTGCCACAGTCGACGATGCCATGCTGGGACGGGTGTGGCAAGAATTCGATTACCATATCGACGTCTGCTAGGTCACTCATGGTTCGCATATCGAACTTTTCCTAAGTTTGCTAAATATTTAACGGTGTACGGTTCTGTTTGACGAGTTTGACAAACATAGAGCGTCTTTGAAGTGTTTCACAGAAATTTTGACTGACGGAAAATTTGACAACATGGCGGACGTTATTTGTGTTGATGTATCGCCACGTATGTTTAACGAAAAATAATTCTATTACAATTCATCTTACTGTACCACGTGTGTCCACAACTACGGAAACTACGATCAGTCCAGCGCAAAATAGTGATGTGCGGTCTCACTTTCCCTGCAGCTGCCTCTCTCGCTCCTATGCCGACACCAGTGACACACGGTCGCGTACGGGGCACAGAACTACACTGCCTGGCGCCGCGGAGCAAGGCCGCACCCGCCGGACACAATTCTCGGATGAGCCTCAATTAGACGTTCGTTCCTCGAACGTATTATTACTTTATTCAGGACGCACTCACTGTAAAGACGCTTCAGCTATATTAGCAGTAAATTTTCAGAATGTTCGGAATAAAATTCCTGAATTTACTGCCCTCCAGGAAGCGTGCGGTGCGTAAATTATTCTCGGGACTGAGACCTGGCTGAACCCTGCGATAGGAAGTTCTGAAATATTTAGTGAGGTTTGGAACGTGTATCGGAAAGACAGATTAGACACCGTAGGAGGTGGTGTCTTCATTGCAGTTGACAAAAATATTGTGTCTACTGAGGTCGAAGTAGAGTGTGATTGTGAAGTTATCTGGACACGTTTAACAGGGCTAGGAGAAATAAAGTGAATTGTGGGCTAATATTACCGGCCACCAGGTTCGACCGTGACAGTTCTAGAATCATTCAAAGGGAGTCTACACTGTATATCGCAGAAGTACCAGGATCATGCTACATTAGTCGGAGGCGACTTCAACCTACCTAGCATAGACTGGGATGTCTATGGATTCATTACAGGTGGTACAGACAAGCTGTCGTGTGAATTACTTTCGAACACATTATCAGAAAACTGTCTTGAGCAGCTAAATCGACAGCCAACGCGTAATGGAAATATTTTAGATCTGGTAGCCACGAACGGACCAGACCTCATCGACGGTGTCAGTGATGAGACAGGGATATGTGATCATGATGTTGTCCATACGACTACGGTTACGAAAGTTAAAACGTCAGTGAAGAAGGCTAGCAGAGTAGTCTTACTAGAAAGAGCAGATAAGCAGTTGTTAGCATCCCACTTAGTAAATGAATCGACTTCATTTACTTCCGGTACGATGGACGTGGAAGAATTATGGGCAAATTTTAAACATATCGTAAATCACGCATTGGACAAGAATGTGCCGAAAAAGTGGGTTACGGACGGAAAAGACCCACCGTGGTTTAACAACGCAATTCGGAGAATGCTCAGGAAGCAAAGGCGGTTGCACTTGCGGTACAAGAAAGATCGGGAGAATGAGGACAGGCAAAAGTTAGTAGAGATTCGTGCTGCTGTAAAAAGAGCGATGCGCGAAGCATTCAACCACTACCACCGTCATACCTTAGCAAAAGATCTTGCTGAAAACCCAAGGTAATTCTGGTCTTACGTAAAATTGGTAAGCGGGTCGAGGGCTTCCATCCAGTCACTCACTGATCAGTCTGGCCTGCCAACGGAAGACAGCAAAACGAAAGCAAAAATTTTAAATTTAGCATTTGAGAAATCTTGCATGCAGGAGGATCGTACAAACATACCGCCGTTTGAGTCTCGTACAGATTTCCGTATGGAGGACATAGTGATAGACATCCCTGGGGTTGTGAAGTAGCTGAATGGGTTGAAAATAAATAATCTGCCAGGTCCTGGTGCGATTCCAAGTCTGTTTTACAGAGAGTGCTCTACTGCATTGGCTCCTTACTTAACTTGCATTTATCGCGAATCTCTTGCCCAACGTAAAGTCCCGAACCACTGCGAAAAAAACGAAGGTGACGCCTGCATAAAAAGAAGGGTAGAAGGACGGATCCTCAAAATTACAGACCAATATCCTCAACATCGGTTTGTTGCAGGATTCTCGAACATATTCTCAGTTCGAATATAATGAATTTCCTTGAGACAGAGAAGTTGCTGTCCATGCATCAGCACGGCTTTAGAAAGCATCGGTCCTGCGAAACGCAACTCGCCCTTTTTTCACATGATATGCTGCGAACCATGGATGAAGGGTATCAGGCGAATTCCATAATCCTTGACTTCCGGAAAGCGTTTGACTCGGTGCCCCACTGCAGACTTCTAACTAAGGTACGAGCATATGGGACTGGTTCCCAAGTATGTCAGTGGCTCGTACGTTGTCCTCGATGGTGAGTGTTCATCGGAGGTGAGGGTAACATCTGGAGTGCCCCAGGGAAGTGTGGTAGGTCTGCTGTTGTTTTCTATCTACATAAATAATCTTTTGGATAGGGTGGATAGCAATGTGCGGATGTTTGCTGATGATGCTGTGGTGTACGGGAAGGTGTCGTCGTTGAGTGACTGTAGGAGGATACAAGATGACTTGGACAGGATTTGTGACTGGTGTAAAGAATGGCAGCTAACTCTAAATATAGATAAATGTAAATTAATGCAGATGAATAGGAAAAAGAATCATGTAATGTTTGAATACTACATTAGTAGTGTAGCGCTTGACACGGTCATGTGGATTAAACATTTGGGCGTCAGATTGCAGAGCGATATGAAGTGGGACAAGCATGTAATGGCAGTTGTGGGGAAGGGGGATAGTCGTCTTCAGTTCATTGGTAGAATTTTGGGAAGATGTGGCTCATCTGTAAAGGAGACTGCTTATAAAACACCTTACGACCAATTCTTGAGTACTGCTCGAGGATTTGGGATCCCTATCAGGTCGGATTGAGGGAGGACATAGAAGCAATTCAGAGGCGGGATGCTAGATTTGTTACTGGTAAGTTTGATCATCACGCGAGTGTTACGCAAATGCTTCAGGAACTCGGGTGGGAGTCTCTAGAGGAAAGGAGGCGTTCCTTTCGTGAATCGCTACTGAGGAAATTTAGATTAGCATTTGAGGCTGATTGCAGCACAATTTTACTGCTGCCAACTTACATTTCGCGGAAAGACCACAAGGTAAGAGAGATTAGGGCTCGTACCGAGGCATATAGGCAGCCATTTTTCCCTCGTTCTGTTTGGGAGTGGAACAGGGAGAGAAGATGATAGTTGAGGTACGAGGTACCCTCCGCCACGCACCGTATGGTGCGCAACTTTCATTTCATTGTGTGCCCGCCTCTGAAATGTATGTGTCTGTTATTGCAAGCAGTACGATGTGTTCTCCCCACATGCATATATTATTGCTGATAGTGCGTCTCCCTTTGTCTTGCCGAGCGACATGGTGCAGCAGTCAGCGCACTGGACTCGCATTCGAGAGGACAACGGTTCAAACCCGCGTCCGGCCATCCTGATTCAGGTTCTCCGTGATTTCCCTAAAATCGCTTCAGGTAAATGCCGGTATGGTTCCTTTGAAAGGGCCGATTTCCGTCCCCATTCTTCCCTAATCCGAGCTTTCACCCCCTCTCTAACGACCTCGTTGCCGACGCGACGTTAAACACTAATCGCGTCCTCCCCTGTTTGTCTTAATGAATACGCTGTTAGTGAATTTATGTTTCTAGAATACTTCATGTGAACTTTAATGTATGGAACATAATTGACCTGTCCAATAGATCTACTACATCTACATCTACATATACATGCATACTCTGCAAATCACATTTAAGTGCCTGGCAGAGGGTTCATCGAACCACCTTCACAATTCTCTATTATTCCAATCTCGTATAGCGCGCGGAAAGATTGAGCACCTATATCTTTCCTTACAAGCTCTGATGTCCCTTATTTCATCTTGGTGATCGTTCCTCCCTATGTAGGTCAGTGTCAACTTTCACATTCGAAGGAGAAAGTTTGTGATGGGAGTTTCGTGAGAAGATTCCGTCGCAATGAAAAATGCCTTTCTTTTAATGACGTCCATCCCAAATCCTATGATTTCTGTGACACTCTCTCCCATATTTCGCGATAATACAAAACGTGCTGCCTTTCTTTGAACTTTTTCGATGTACTCAGTCAATGCTATCTGGTAAGGATCCCACACCTCGCAGCAGTATTGTAAAAGAGGACGGACAAGCGTAGTGCACGCAGTCTTCTTAGTAGGTCTGTTACATTTTCTAAGTGTCCTGCCAATAAAACGCAGTCTTTGGTTAGCCTTAACAACAACATTTTCTGCGTGTGCCTTCCAATTTAAGTTGTTCAGAAAATTTAAGATGTCAGGATAACAGCATTACTGTAATCGACAACTTGTACTTTCTACACTCTCCCAGAGAGAATTAGTTAAAATTGATATATTAAGTGGACATCGACGTCATAAAACATATTTCAGTGAAACTTAAACCAAATAATTAGCGTATAGTGGACTCTATGTGAAAAAATTTTAAAACTGTGCAGTACATAATGGAGTGAATACTAATTGTTATCCTGAGTACTGCCGCACGGGATTAGCCGAGCTGTCTCAGGCGCTGCAGTCATGGGCTTCGCGGCTGGTCCCGGCGGAGATTCGAGTGCTCCCTCGGGCATAGGTGTGTGTGTTTGTCCTTAGGATAATTTAGCTTAAGTAGTGTGTAAGTTTAGGGACTGATGACCTTAACAGTTAAGTCCCATAAGATTTCACACACATTTTTTTTTATCTTGCGCACTGAATTACTCGTAGTTTTTATTTAAGGCACACTGTACTCGCACGCTATTCAAAATAAACGGTCAAAACAAGTTTTATGTTTTTGATTATTAACTTGTTGAATCTGAAAACCAGGAATATTTACCAATTTCTTGTCTTGCCATTTTTTTCTCATAAGTAATTAAGAATATATGACATGCTTCAGCTTAAAATATTTAATACTTCGTTGTATAATGTGGTTCACTGAGTAGACAAGTCCTTATTAATATTCGCGCAAAATTTTATTATTGTAGCTTTAATGCTGAATGACATACTGACACGTAAGTATGCAAAAACATTGATTTCGGGAACCTGAAACTAGAGACATGGTTCATTTTTTTCTCAGTGCAAACATGTCGAAACATTTCACCTACATAATCTTATTGATTTTGAGCGTCCTTTTATCTTCTTTTGTTTTTTTTTTTACTTCTTTTGTTATTCTCTCTCCTTTGTCATGCTTTCAACAGCTTTTTCAGCTGCAGCGACACGTTGCCCGTCCAGCAACTATAGCCCACTTCCCATGCCGTTCCCAATTTTCATTGCTAGTCTGCTCATGATTTTTTAATATGCTTGTTATCCCATCTTTTAAAAAAATTAGACGTCCGTCACACCAATCTGAAATACTGGTAAGTCAACAACAACAACAGTTTTCGGCAAGCGTTCCCAAATGCAACTATGGAAGCTTTCATTCAGAGTCTGTGCTTTGTATGTAAAGATTTTTCCAGGAGTTTAAAATCTGAAGATCTGCATCTATGCGCTTGGCATTGGGTGTGCATGTATATGGTTTTGTCCATTTGTTTCACACCTATCATTCTTGCACCATGAAATGTCTCCTTTTGGGTTGGGTAGAGATCCTACTGTGGGTGCTCATCAGTCGATATTCAGTGAAACAGAGGTGCCCAAATTGTTTTTCTCATCTCACTGACATTTTCTCTGTTTCTAGTGATGGCTATACTATAACATTCTTAGAGGTTTCCTGTTTCTGTTTTGATGAGTCTACCTTGTGCACCAATTGCTTTTGAAACCCAGCTAACAAGTTCAGGGTGGGAAAGGATCAAACATCAACACGTGGAAGGTAGACCCATCAGATAGTTAGCCGTTTTCACCAAATTAACATTTATTTAAAAAAACTGATAAATTAAATTCCAGATTAATAACAACAAAACTATAGTGACATATAAAGTGACAAACTACTGGAATTCACGAATATTAGCAAAAGGAAACAGTATTAAATAAACACAAGGCATATGAGTTTATTGAATCGTTCAAATAGAGAGCACATCCGATTTTATGAGAATTTGAACACTCTTCTTTTAAGAAAGATAATTTACAAGGTTAATGAGTTAATCCCGCTAAACTCCACAGCCTACAACCCTGGCGGCAGTCGCTCAACCCAGGTATAGCTCCGAAGAACGAGACCTACCCAGCAGACACGGCTGAAACACCAAGGTCGATTCGCGTATTTCTGTGAACGTAAATCACATGCGAGGCACCACCCTCAAACAATAACAGAATGATGAGAATCGCTTTATCAAGATAAATACAATTCGTAACTTCACATAAAACAAATAGTTAAAGCCACACTTAAATAAATAAGCTAATATATATATATATATATATATATATATATATATATATATATATATATATATATATATATATACGCCTTCACCAAGCTTTCAGTCAGATCAGGGGAAACTCGCTAAATCAACAGAGATAATTATAACAGATTTTGTCATACACATAAATACATACGCCTCTGTCTAGGTAAGATTATAAGCGAGAACATGTAACTGAAAAAAGGGCTCTGAGCACTATGGGACTTAACATCTCAGGTCATCAGTCCCCTAGAACTTAGAACTACTTAAACCTAACTAACCTAGGGATACCACGCACATCCATGCCCGAGGCAGGATTCGAGCCTGCGACAGGAGCAGTCGCGCGGTTCCGGACTGAAGCGCCTACAACCGCTTGGCCACCGCGGCCGGCACATGTAACTGACAAAGTGCAGGTTCAAACAGCAGTTGCAGTTAAAGGCAGAAAATTTCACTCAGCAGTAACCCTACGTAATTCAATTATGACTAAAGCGCATCAACGTAGGTTAGAATAAATACTCTTTACTAAACCACAATTAGATTTTGAACCGTGGATTTAATTTCAAAGAATATTCTTAAAAATTTATTTTATTTACTAACGATTCATGAAGAACATTAACACATTTAATCACACTATGTGAGCGTTGAAGTAGTTGCCAGGGAGTAACTGATGAAATCAAAAATCAAATGCTTTTAACAAATGGGAATTTTATTCCTAAAAGCCTTTTTTTAAGAAACAGATTTAAAATTATAAGCAGAAAGCACCCTCTAAATATCAAGTTACAATTTATTCAGAGGCACAAAGAATCAAATTTTTGACTGTATGAGCTTTGACACGGCCGTAGTTACGACCGCTCACAACAACCTCTGAAAGACTCCACTGGTGCAAATCTGCAACTCACCGGATTACTTCAAACTAAAAGTTTCAACAATTCACACAACCTGTAGGAGGGATGGAAATGATACAAAACACTAAAATTAAAAGATTGACTTGCCACCGAAGGTGCAACTTGATTTTAACTTCTAACAAAAGTCTTACAGTGGAAGGGTGGCAACTTTATATACTAAAATGATCATTTAAATAAAAGCCCATGAAATGCAGTCTTACATAAAATTATACAACGTTGGCCAAACATGCTCTACAGTACACATATGCCGCCTCTCAAGATGAAAGGCAAGATAAAAACATATTTCAGGAATTAGGCCGTTACACTTCAAGCAATAAATTTGTTAACACACCGAATCCGACAAACATGGCAGAGGCAGCTATTAACGTACGGCAGATTGATAGGGAGATTACCGAACAACCGGAACCGCAGGTTGCTCTAACCCGGCCCTACTCCACAAGGGAAAAGTGGATCACCCAATTCCTAAGTAACCACCTTCCCGCGGGTGGGCAAACGGAAAAGAATGGTGGGACGACCCCCAAAACAAAGAGGCTGGTGACCTCCCCAAGAAAACAAACAGAATTTAACAAGTAAATGAAACAACATATCACCAATCACTTAACTTCTAATAAACTGCCATTTCTGGCGAAAACCTGGCGCAGCGCTCCCAAAACGCTCTCCCGAACCGTCCGCTGCCAGCCGCTTCAACGGACGCAGGAAGGCGCGCCGATCTCCCGTCTCACAGCGTCGCAGCTCGCACCGGCCAGACCGATGTCGTGGGTTGACTCCTGTTGCTCTCGTGTCGGCCGCGAAGCCACTACCCCTCGCTATACGGCGCGGCCCATTGGACTGACGTGGCGACCTCACATGCGCCGACGGGCAAGGCGGACAAGTCATCTTGTGTCACAGTGCGCAACCGACCGACCCAACCGCCAATGACCATTGCCTGATCAAACTCGAGCAGACTGGCGGCCTAACACATACTAACACTCCGGGCGTCAGCCAGACACTGAACTGCCCCACTGACTAAATTCGCTGCCTAGCGATCTCATAGCGCCCCTTTAATCCACGTGAACAGGCTACGTTTCCCCTTTTCCACCAGAGGGAGACACCAAAGCTGCGATTGCCACAGCGGCGCCACCGCCAGAAACGGAGGGCGACTGCTTCACACTTCGCGCTGCGGCGCGCTCTTCAAAACAACAAATTTACAATGGCTCACATGTCCTTGCAGAATTTCTTAAGTCTTGTCACCATTCTCTTCCCCACATGTCCTACACATCCGTATATACAATTCAGTTTCACCATATGGTTTAGCAGCCACAACACTACTGAAGCTTTCGTAGTCACCATCACCAAGGTAGAAACTGTATCATACACCACGTTTAGAAATTGACCTAAAAATAGAGACTGCCCTCTTACTTTCCATACCACCACTGAAACCTTCAAAGTCTTTGTCACATTTGTGTCATTTACCTTATTGATACAATCTTGGCCTGGTTTTCAAATAGTTCAAATGACTCTGAGCACTATGGGACTTAACAGCTGTGGTCATCAGTCCCCTAGAACTTAGAACTACTTAAACCTAACTAACCTAAGGACATCACACACATCCATGCCCGAGACAGGATTCGAACCTGCGACCGTAGCAGTCGCGCGGTTCCGGACTGCGCGCCTAGAACAGTGAGACCAGCGCGGCCGGTGGCAGGGTTTTATTAGGCATTCATATTCCAGCACAATGCAGCAACAGTATCTGTAGACTGACGAATATCTGCAGTTCCTTTCGCTGCCCTCTGCATTGATGCTTCATTGACTGCTGTCAGGACATTTTTCAAACGTTTATAATACCTGTCAGCTTTGTCAAACTGGAGATCCGTCATAGCACAGAATTTCTGGGCTGCATTTCTTTCCTTCCCAATAGACCTTATGATATAAGCAAGTCGAATATTCAATTTACTATTTTGTGCGTATTACTGGAGATAACGTGAAACGCGTGGTGTGGTTACTCTGTGTTATTGTTACCAAAACTTTACGAATCCATTGGGCAATGCATCTCCCACTACCAATAAAGAAATACAGTCAGCACCTTAAGCACTGAATCCTAAGCCCCTGTTCACATAGCAAATATATTAAATTGTCTTAGCTCCAAAGCAGCTACGGAGTAACGCGATATATTCTGGTGTCTCACAAGAAATGTGAATGCTAGCTACAGGCACAGAAGTGTGCAATGCTGGCCATAATACATACAATGCACATGAAATTCTTTTGCCTGCCGAACGAGAACATTTAAGAAAATTCAACTTCTTTAAAAATTATAAGACCTGGACTGGGCGTCGGTACTGATTATCGTGAATTACTAACACTCAGTTTTTTTAGCAAAATTATATTGCAAGTTAAGTTTGGCTTTTCAAAACCATCTGACAGTTGAAGCTACATTACTCACAATTGACTCACAAACAATGAGATTTGAACAGCAAGTATTATCTGACTTCATTAATCCAACATAAATGCAGTTCATCAAATTACACATCGCTCTGTTAACAAACCTTAAAAGCATTAAAAAATGAAATATTTAACTAGTCTTTGTCTCAAAAGAATTTACGTACATTCTGGGGTTACTCCACAATTACAAATTATCAGCCAACTTATCGATACTAGCGCGCTGGCAAAAACAGAAATCAAAATTATTTAAATCTTGCATGAAGACTTCTGCTTGCTTGTTTAACAATACTGACATACCTACATTAATCTAACTCTTGGTGGCTTCACACACCACACCACAAATACTGCGTACTCCATTGTCTTTCCTTCACAGACAGCTACCTACGACTGAGGTCCCAGCGTTCTCTTACTTCAACAAAGCAGTACAGCATCTTTGTGGTCAGCGATCCACATTATCGAGCCTATCAGAGGCATTCATTGCTTATAGTATACTAGTTTCATTTTAATTTATTAATATTCTTCTGGTGCCACAGACGTTGTACATTTCGTTACCTTTCACACTTGACTTTCCACTAAAATTTTACTGGACATGCCTCTTCTCTTACTTACGTCCCTACTAAACGTAAGGGATTTTTCACTACTGCCACTGCAATACTTATATTTAGCAACATAGAAAACCAATTCTGAAAACTTGCACTTACTAATCATAATGTAACCGCTAGTTTCCTTATTTACAGCACCAGTACCTTGTTCATTTTCGGTAAGATGTTTTAACTTACGGGTTGAAGCACTGTCTGGCAAGCTTTTAGGCCTAACCTCTCTTCACTGCGGCGTAACACTTTCTTTATTTTTACGATTTCCAACAACACTCTTGCGTTGATTACCGTAAAATTTATGACTACAGTTAAACTTCTTCGTTTTTGACACTTTTCAGTGTAAAATGGTTGAAATACGTAATCACAACAACAAGCTTACAACACGAACGCACCCGAAAAAAATAAAAGAAAAATATAAGATTACTTGTATCGACAGAAAGATCGACTGCATAAATTCCCGATCACTATACAGTCGATATGTTCTTCGAGGATATTACACAAACAGGTTGTCGTGAAAATAGCGACGCCAAAGTTAAATACCACGACACTGTAGGCAAGGCTTCGTGTTTGACAGGAGTGCGATGGCTAGGCATTCACGTGACACATCTAGTTTAGAAAGGCATTTAAACTCCAAAGTGGCGAGGAGCCATACATAAAGCATATTTTTGTAGAATCAGGAAGAACCATAGGGTTTTATTAAAGAAAAAATTCCATTTTTTGGGTCCTCGAGACGTTTATGCCCTCTTAAGTAGCTCGCTTACAATTCCTGCTTCTCAGATGCTTTTCTTAAGCCGCCGCTTGAAAAGACTCTAGGATACATGCAAATATTTTCCTTGGCTCACCTTTCCATCCGCCTCACAGTATTCGTGAAACCTTTAAAAGAAACTTAGAAACTTGCAGAAGGCTTGATATGAAGCCGTCCAGACGTTGTAAACCCGCAAGGAAAAATAATAAGTTGAAGTGTCGTGACACCTTGTGCATCACGGAGCCGTCCTCATCCATGCCCGCTCAATTACCACAACTCAACTAGATGTCTTTTCGAGTGCTCTTTTTTCTCTCCGGAATCTGAAATGGTCAACTTCTACTTCATTTTTAATTTCCCTTCTAATTCTTGAAAAATGCACTGTTGTATTTTGCGATGTAATACTAGACTGAGTGTCCGATAATTTTCTTCTACTTTCACTATAAGCCTTTCTTCGGGAGTGGAGTAATAACCCAAGTGCATTACAAGCAGCAACGGAATCGCCTGCCGGTTCTGACCTCGGCAAACCGAACTAGCTTACAAGCGCTGCAGGTTGCATATACTGCAGGTTGTCATGGCATCCTAGCCTGGACTGGCGAGTTGCTATGGACCGTGAATCAGTATTAACGCATTTACTCAGCCCGGAAACGAAGACTCAGCACCTCCAAAATTGTCATGGAGAAACATGTACATCTTTATCTACGTCTAAAGTAAAGGGAAGAGTAGTTGAACTGAACAGATGGCGTCTTGAAAACAGTTTACAAGAAAAAAAGTTCACAAGGATAAAAGTTTAACAAAGCTTTGAAATTGGATGCGTCGCCAGCGAACGTTTACAAAGTAAATTTAAATCAATAACAGCCCTCGGTCGCAAAAAAGAAGTATTTTGATCTAGGTTTCGGCACTACCATGAATGCCTTCATCAGAAGGCGAACACTCAAAACTGGCCTATAACATAAGTACAAAATTTTACGAAATTTTTTTTAAAGTGTAATTACTGTCTAGCAGTACAAAAAAGAAACAGTAGTGACATGTCACGAATAAAAATAAATATCAAGCGATAAAGCTTTAGTCGCGAGATTTTTGAAGTAGAATAAGCAGAAGGCAAGCCAATCGTTCCACTTCGCTTTGCGACTTACACCCGGATATTTAAACGACGTGAATATATCAAGCAGCACACAACTGTGCTGAATCCGAACATTACTGGCTTTTTTCTCCTACTCATCAGCATTAACTTACAATTTTCCACATTTAGAGGTAGGTGCCATTCATTACACCAACTATGGCACAATAAGAACTTATAAAGGAAAAAGAAACCAACCGAAAGTTTTTTTCTATTCATTTCTTGGGGCCCATCTCTTATCAGATTCAATGCCTTCTTCGTAATAAATACAACTGCAATGTAAACATTGAAACCAATAATAGATTGAAGAAAATTTTGTTCATAATTTAAAATCGACCTGTTCCACTTTGAAAAACTCTAGTGTCACAAACTCTTCTTACTATGTAGGACAAACAGGACGTGCCCTTATAGCCAGGTACAAAGAACATCTTTTAAGAAAAAATGGCTCTAGCACCCAAAACTCGTCTTTTGGACGATCATCTTCTGATTACAGGTCACGCGCTTAAGGCTGTTCACGATATCAACATTTTGCACACTGATAGGAAAGGCCGTAGATTAGATGTTCTGGAAGAATTAGAAATTTTTAAACATCTTTCTTGAAATGATGTCCTCATTCTTAATGAGCAGCTACATTTACGTAATAAAAGCTTCTTCACTCTATAAAGCCGTTACTTGATATTTGATTTCGTGTTCCCTCTCGCAGTTACCGAAATATTTTTTCTAAGTCGAATCATAATGTTTTAACAAACTGTCTATTGGGTTCTGTCTCGGGTTCTTCGGCCGACGTTCATCTGATGATTTTACTGACGTTTCGCCAGCACGAGTGGCTGGCATTGTCAAAGCTTCACCCTCCATTGCAGATGGTGAAGCTTTGACAATGCCAACCATCCGTGCTGGCGAAACGTCAGTAAAATCATCAGATGGACGTCGGCCGAAGAACCTGAGACAGAGGCCAATAGGCAGTTTGTCAACAAGTGGCCACGAAAGCCTTAACTATTTCATACTTCTTTGTTTATTAAACGGTTTATATTAACTACATTTCATGTTATACCATTTTTCTACTCGCTGAGTTATTCAGTTCCCTTTGTATTTCTACAGTGGCGTTTTCAGCCTTTAAACTGTACTCGTAAGCTCTTAAGTAGACAAATTGTTACCATCTCTGCTGTTGTCAGGAAAAAATATTGCCATTAATTGCACGTACTAAATAATGCTTATCATAACATTCTTCTGTCCACATTTTGAATGAAACTTCCTGGCAGATTAAAACTGTGTGCCGGACCGAGACTAGAACTCGGGACATTTGCCGTTCGCGGGCAAGTGCTCTACCATCTGAGCTACCCAAGCACGACTCACGCACCGTCCTCACTGCTGTAATTCCGCCAGTACCTCGTCTCCTACCTTCCAAACTTCACAGAAGCTCTCCTGCGAACCTTGCAGAACTAGCACTCCAGGATGACTAGACACGTTTTGAATGTTGAGTAGCCTGTCTGTATTGGCACTCTTGGTGTAATGTTCACCTGCCCGCAATCGCTAACGCGGGCGCCTCAGGTCTGACGCTACCGCAGCTCGACAGGCGTGAGCAGCCCATACTGGTTTGCCTTCTATGTGTTCCACTTCAAAACTTTCGTGACTAAAGCTTTATCACTAGATAATTATTTTAATACGTGATATGTAAGTACTGTTTCTTTTCTGTAATGCTAGTCATTACTTACACTTAATTTTTTTTATAATTTTGTACTAACATTATAGGCCAGTTCGAGTGTTTTACTTCTGATGAAGGCACTCAGTGCCGAAACCTAAGTCAAAAGAGTTCTTTTTTGCGACCGAGGGCTGTCATTGATTTAATTTTAAATAAGGCTCATAAAATGTCTTTTTCTGCCACTCCAGGGTTAGGCCTGAGGCTTGTTGCGAATTCTTAGTCCATCCTCGACTTTCCACACACCTCGTGCCTCTTTGTTTATAATCCAGTGCTTGTTTAGGAAGTCTTTGTGGTGACATACGCAGCACATATCCTCACCATTTTTCTTTTTATTGGGTTGTCTTTTGGGTTATTGGTTGGATTCCTAATTCTTCCCGTATTGTTTCGTTTGTAATTTTGCCTTCCCTAGTGAAGCCTTATAAATTTCGTTTCTGATGCTTCTAGTTGCGGTAAACCTCTGTTTCTCAGCGTCCAATGCCCTGCGTAATTTAACAATAAGCATGATTTTATAAAGTTTCGGTTGGGTCTCTTTCCTTCTTTTGTCGTTAAGTATTCTTCTTATTGTGCCATAGTTGGTGTAACGACTGGCAGTTAGCTATAAATGTGGAAAAATGTAGGTAAATTCGGATGAGTAAGGAAAGAAACCCACAACATTCAGATACAGCATATTCGTGTCCTGTTTGATATAGTCACGTCGTTTGTAAATATGGTTGCGAGCTGGGGAGAGGTTCCATTCTTCCAAAGATTTGGAGAGACAAAGTGGTGTTACTGTTAGTGTCACGGTGTGGAGAACCATCGAACATGAGTTCAGAGCATGGTTAGTAGTGACTGAGGGCACACAGACGGCACAACGGTGCGCTGTGGACATCCTGCTCCCTCTTGTGTTACCTCACATACAGCAGTACCATGGTGCCATGCTTCAACAGGACAATGTTTGTCCAAAGATGGCACGCGTCTGCATGATGCTGAGGTACGTTAGTGGCCAGCAAGACCTTCAGATCTGCCCCAGATAGGACTTGTGTGGGACCAGCTCATATGCCAACTCCATTCCAGTGGCAGTTTCAGGATACTGTATCAATGAACTGTTTCAAAAGTTGTGGGTCAGCCTACTGCAGGGGAGGATACCACAGGTCATGACACCCTTCCAAACCGAATCAGTACCTGCATCCACGATAGATGGGGTGTAACGTAATATTAATAACTGGACTCTTACTACCAAGTTCTTCGTAAACTTGACGCAATGATGTTATCTCTAGAATAACATCACATATCCTGTCAACCCGTGAAGTATCATTCCTTTTCCTTCTCCCTTCGTGGGTGCCTCCACTTTTTCGTCAGGGAGTGTACATTCCAAATGTAAATGACATAAATATTCTGTAATTTTAAATAACACATTCAGTAGTTAACAAGGCCATTCAAATAAACTACCAGGTACAACAAATGTCGTGTTCTCTCGTATGTATGCAAACCAATATGTGGCGTTCATCTAGTTTAAATCAAATCTCCTTTAATACAGCAATAGATTGCGGGTATTCTTTGGCTGCCAGTCCATTGTCAAGTTGCTGTCACCGTGCACATTGTTGCAGGCACGTGCTATGTTCCCGAGCATATCGAAGTACTGAATTACTGCATGATGGCTCGTGAATTTACTATAAAGTTTTTTAAACAAATTAGTATAATGTTTATCCGCCACTTGTAACTTAATTATATAGCTGATATAGCTCTTCCACATCTGTGTAGATTATCACTTTTTTTATGTGGAAGATTTTTCCTAAAATGACTCGTAATCTGTTTTAAAATGTAATGTGCAGATCACAATTATTATTTCTATGTCTCCTTTTCTCTTAGTATGAAATAGAACGAGCCTGTGAGGACTGTAAATGATCGACTTCGGGTTATTGAGGGAATTTTTAGCAAACTGGTACATCTATAAAGAAGACTGAGCATAGGACTCTTCTTTAGTTTTGCTCGAGTGTTATGGATCGGTTCGCATTAACGAAAGACATCGAAACAATTCAGAGGTAGGCTGCTTGATTTATTAGCGGTAGGTTCAAAAAACATGTAAGTTTTACGGATGTTGTTGTTGTCTTCAGTCCTGAGACTGGTTTGATGGAGCTCTCCATGCTACTCTATCCTGTGCAAGCCGCTTCATCTCCCAGTACCTACTGCAACCTACATCCTTCTGAACCTGCTTAGTGTACTCATCTCTTGGTCTCCCTCTACGATTTTTACCCTCCACGCTGCCCTCCAATGCTAAATTTGTGATCCCTTGATGCCTCAAAACATGTCCTACCAACCGATCTCTTCTTCTAGTCAAGTTACGTGATCTACCCATCTAATCTTCAGCATTCTTCTGTAGCACCACATTTCGAAAGCTTCTATTCTCTTCTTGTCCAAACTAGTTATCGTCCATGTTTCACTCCCATACATGGCTACACTCCAAACAAATACTTTCAGAAACGACTTCCTGATACATAAATCTATATTCGATGTTAACAAATTTCTCTTCTTCAGAAACGCTTTTCTTGCCATTGCCAGTCTACATTTTATATCCTCTCTACTTCGACCATCATCAGTTATTTTACTTCCTAAATAGCAAAACTTTTACTACTTTAAGTGTCTCATTTCCTAATCTAATTCCCTCAGCATCACCCGATTTAATTCGACTACATTCCATTATCCTCGTTTTACTCTTGTTGATGTTCATCTTATATCCTCTTTTCAAGACACTGTCCATTCCGTTCAACTGCTCTTCCAAGTCCTTTGCCGTCTCTGACAGAATTACAATGTCATCAGCGAACCTCAAAGTTTTTACTTCTTCTCCATGAATTTTAATACCTACTCCAAATTTTTCTTTTTTTTTCCTTTACTGCTTGCTCAATATACAGATTGAATAACATCGGGAAGAGGCTACAATCCTGTCTCACTCCTTTCCCAACCACTGCATCCCTTTCATGCCCCTCGACTCTTATGACTGCCATCTGGTTTCTGTAAAATTGTAAATAGCCTTTCGCTCCCTCTATTTTACCCCTGCCACCTTCAGAATTTGAAAGAGAGTATTACAGTCAACATTGTCAAAAGCTTTCTCTAAGTCTACAAATGCTAGAAACGTAGGTTTGCCTTTTCTTAATCTTTCTTCTAAGATAAGTCGTAAGGTCAGTATTGCCTCACGTGTTCCAACATTTCTACGGAATCCAAACTGATCCTCCCCGAGGTCCGCATCGACCAGTTTTTACATTCGTCTGTAAAGAATCCGCGTTAGTATTTTGCAGCTGTGACTTATTAAACTGATAGTTCGGTAATTTTCACATCTGTCAGCACCTGCTTTCTTTGGGATTGGAATTATTATATTCTTCTTGAAGTCTGAGGGTATTTCACCTGTCAGATACATCTTGCTCACCAGCTAGTAGAGTTTTGTCATGACTGGCTCTCCCAAGGCCGTTAGTAGTTCCAATGGAATGTTGTCTACTCCGGGGGCCTTGTTTCGACTCAGGTCTTTCAGTGCTCTGTCAAACTCTTCACGCAGTATCGTATCTCCCATTTCGTCTTCATCTACATCCTCTTCTATTTCCACAATATTGTCCTCAAGTACATCGCCCTTGTATAAACGTTCTATATACTCCTTCCACTTCTCTGCCCTCCCTTCTTTGCTTAGAACTGGGTTGCCATCTGAGCTCTTGATATTCATACACGTGGTTCTCTTCTCTTCAAAGGTCTCTTTAATTCTCCTGTAGTCAGTATCTATCTTACCCCTAGTGAGATAAGCTTCTACATCCTTACATTTGTCCTCTAGCCATCCCTGCTTAGCCATTTTGCACTTCCTGTCGATCTCATTTTTTAGACGTTTGTATTCCTTTTTGCCTGCTTCATTTACTGCATTTTTATATTTTTTCCTTTCATCAATTAAATTCAATATTTCTTCTGTTACCCAAGGATTTCTAGCAGCCCTCGTCTTTTTACCTACATTATCCTCTGCTGCCTTCACTACTTCATCCCTCAGTGCTACCCATTCTTCTTCTACTGTGTTTCTTTCCCCCATTCCTGTCAATTGTTCCCTTATGCTCTCCTTGAAACTCTGTACAACCTCTGGTTCTTTCAGCTTATCCAGATCCCATGTCCTTAAGTTCCCACCTTTTTGCAGTTTCTTCAGTTTTAACCTACAGGTCATAACCAATAGATTGTGGTCAGAGTCCACATCTGCCCCTTGAAATGTCCTACAATTTAAAACCTGATTCCTAAATCTCTGTCTTACCATTATATAATCTATCTGATACCTTTTAGTATCTCCAGGATTCTTCCATGTGTACAACCTTCTTTTATGATTCTTGAACAAATTTGTTACCGGTAGGTTTGAACAACACATGGTAGTCGAATGCAATAAGATGACTCTGAGCAAATGAGAGCAGTTGAATGTTTGTTTGGTAATACTTTTAGATTATCGGTTGACTTCTATTGACTCCTATTACAACATTACGCAACAGGCAAACTTTATGACCCTTTTTAACTAGACGGAATATTTAAACAATTTTTTAAGGAAATACAAATTTTTGACAGTCTTTATTAACAAAATATAATAGTTTTCGTATTAAAATTATGACACTAAGGTTACTTTTAGGAATCGGGCAGGAACGTGTTTCAGACAGCACGACTTGAGTCAATAATAGTCTGCATGCACGCGTAACTTAAATCATTGTACATGCTGCGACTTCCATTGGTTCTCTTTTAAAAGAACTAAATTGGCGATAGTGATGGTAGAAATAAAAATGGTTGCCTGGCTACCGATCCCAAGTTAACAGGCACATTTGATCTTACTTGTTAATATTCAGCTGTATTGACCGTGGCCAGGATCGGACCTCATCTCTTCTAGCAGGGGTTTCTGGTTGTCAATTAAAGGGTAATGGGAGGCGACAGGGGAATTCCACAGACCAGAATTCAGACAGGTCTGTTAAAATATTGCGTACATTTCGATAAAGACGTATATGGAAGTTACAAATAAAATAGCAGACACATAGCAGTAGCAAAAACCTGATACAGAGAATGTCTTGCTACAGGACAAGACAAACGGAGCAGTTCGGAATACGAACAAGCGTTCTGTTAACTCGTCCAGCACTTGATCAGAGACACAGAGTGTGTGAGTGTATACAATGAGAGGAGGAAAGTAATGATTATTACTCACGATAAAGAATAAACTGAAGCCCAGACATGGGCAGTACAGACAGGTATCGAGCAAGCACACTCAGCTCTGTCGCGCCTACCGACCGATACGCAAACCGTTGCTCTTGTGATGGTTCACGACCGAAATAATCGCAGTTGCATTACCTTTAATGTGAAAGAGTTGGAATCGTAGCTATAAGGTTCATGGCTCTTACTGAGAACATTAGGCAACCGCAAAGACATACAAATGGTTACAAATTCTTTACTTCTGAAGTCAACAGACCTGGTCCAGCTAACCCTGCCAACAACTGAGGACATGAGGGCTTCTCCCGTCGATTTGGCTACCGAGCGTGTCGCAATCAACTAAGCGTTCGCCAGCAGAAAGAGGAACCCGTAGCCAATCTAACCAGTTGTGACGGTTAAGTTTCGTTCCGTCCCACAGGGCCTGGTCTCACGGTTCTGAAGTTGGTTCCCCTGCAGTAGCGGCATCTCTTCGAAAGGGCAGGGAGAGACTGGTGTCCTTATTCCACAAAGAGAGCTTTGTCTTTATCTCAAAATAATGGCTCGAACGGCCATTGTCGCAGTTCGCCATATTGCAGATTATTGTTGTTTGTTGTTGTGGTCTTCAGTCCAGAGACTGGATTGATGCAGCTCTTTATGCTACTCTATCCTGTACAAGCTTCTTCATCTCCCAGTACCTACTGCTACCTACATCCTTCTGAATCTGCTTAGTGTATTCATCTCTTGGTCTCCCTCTACGATTTTTACCCTCCACACTGCCCTCCAATACTAAATTGGTGATCTCTTGATGCCTCAGAATATGCCCTGCCAACCGATCCCTTCTTCTAGTCAAGTTGTGCCACAAATTTCTCTTCTCTCCAATTCTGTTCAATACCTCCTCATTAGTTATGTGATCTACCCACAAATCTTCAGCATTCTTCTGTAGTACCACATTTCGAAAGCTTCTATTCTCTTCTTGTCGAAACCATTTATCGTCCACGTTTCACTTCCATACATGGCTACACTCCTTACAAATACTTTCAGAAACGACTTCCTGACACTTAAATCTATACTCGATGTTTACAAACTTCTCTTCTTCAGAAACGCCTCCCTTGCCATTGCCAGTCTATATTTTGTATCCTCTCTACTTCGACCATCATTAGTTCTTTTTCTCCCCAAATAGCAAAGCTCATTTAGTACTTTAAGCGTGTCATTTCCTAATCTAATTCCCGTAGCATCACCCGATTTAATTCGACTACAGTCCATTATCCTCGTTTTGCTTTTGTTCATGTTCATCTTATATCCTCATTTCAAGACTGTCCATTCCATTCAGCTGCTATTCCAGGTCCTGACAGAATTACAGTGTCATCGGCGAACCTCAAAGATTTTATTTCTTCTCCATGAACTTTAATACCTACTCCGAATTTTTCTTTTGTTTCCTTTACTGCTTGCTGTATATACAGATTGAATAACATCAAGGATAGGCTACAACCCCGTCTCACTCCCTTCCCAACCACTGTTTCCTTTTTCTGTCCCTCGACTCTTATAACAGCCATCTGATTTCTGTACAATTTGTTAATAGCCTTTCTCTCCCTGTATTTTACCCCTGCCACCTTCAGAGAGTATTCTAGTCAAAATTGTCAAAAGCTTTCTCTAAGTCTACAAAAGCTAGAAAAGTGGGGTTGCCTTTGCTTAATCTATCTTCTAAGATACGTTGTAAGGTAAGAGTTGCCTCACGTGTTCCAGCATTTCTACAGAATCCAAACTGATCTTCCCAGAGGTCGGCTTCTACGAGTTTTTCCATTCGTCTGTAAAGAATTCGTGTTAGTGTTTTGCAGCCGTGGCTTATTAAACTGATAGTTCGGTAATTTTCACATCTGTCAACACCTGCTTTCTTTGGGATTGGAATTATTATATTCTTCTAGACGTCTGAGGGTACTTCGCCTGTCTCATACATCTTGATCACCAGATGGTAGAGTTTTGTTAGGCCTGGCTCTCCCAAGGCTGTCAGTAGTTCTAATGGAATGTTGTCTACTCCCGGGAGAGACAAGGCATATTATTAGGAATATTTAAATTGAGGATCGAAAAATTACTCCATCCCCACAAGACAACAGTCCTCCGGTATCGGTCTGCCGGGAAAAATTGGTTCGATGTGCTTTAATTGACGATTAAATTCATTGTCCTTCTGAACATTAATCGGATCGACCTCTGTGGAATATCAAATAATTCGTAAATTTGCGTATTGTTTGAATCTACGGTAAGAAAAGTAAAACGTATTTTATAAATTATAGAGCGTAGCAATCAGTCGTCCTTTCTAGATTTTAGCACGCAAATCCAGATTTCTCATGCATTTACATGCATCGAGGGACTTACATCCATCGAGAATAGAAAGTAGTGCATTGAGAAAGGCTGGCCACTAGCCGAAATCTGGATTTGCGTAATAAAATCTAGAAAGGATGTCTGGTCGCTGCACTCTATAATTTATAAGCTACGCGACAGTCGCTGAATGGAAGGTAACCTGATGAAAATGTATTTTGTTATGACTCTGTTTTTCAAAGGCTGGAGAGGCCGGTTGTCGTTCCTAGTGCAGACGTCGGGGTAGGCTGGAAAAAATTACTCTGCTCTTCACTAAATTGATAAAAGCACACACAATATATACCGGCGCAATACTAAACAAAACTTTATATTACCTGGAGACGTCGGTGCAAAGCACTGTGTCGGCATCACTGAAGAATGTGGAGTTTCAGTTTCAGCATTTAACAGTCTCACATGTGGCTATTGTTCTAATTAACAGTTGGCATAGAGCAGTGTTTTATTATTCCACATCTTTACCATTGGAACCAGCGATCAGAGGCAATGTTTCCACGAGGAGTAGCGATTTTAGTCTCGCGTGATACCCGATATGAGGTGGTGATGAAGGTTCTTGCTCTATCATGAGCTGTAGCGTACTGCACGTGGCTTCTACTTTTCTTTTTTTGTGCACTTTTGTCTCCTTAACTTAGAGGGAATTCCCTTCAGTTTTTCTACCCTCTGTCGACTCTATACGTCGACCACTAACCGTACAATAACGTCACACATTACGTTGTATTTATACAGCTTCTGTCACAATGTTACTCACTTCTAGAAGTTGCAGAGGGGACTTAGTAGATCAGTTTTTGCACAGGAACGCTTGTCCGGAAACGTCATCCAACTTCGCTACAGGGAGTCACACTTATTGGCGCCGGCGCCTGTAAATGTGCACTACTGGCCATTAAAATTGCTACACCAAGAAGATGACGTGTTACACACGCGAAATTTAACAGACAGGAAGAAGATGCTGTGATATGCAAATGATTCGCTTTTCAGAGCATTCACACAAGGTTGGCGCCGGTGACGACACCTACAACGTGCTGACATGAGGAAAGTTTCCAACAGATTTCTCATACACAAACAGCAGTTGACCGACGTTGCCTGGTGAAACGTTGTTGTGATGCCTCGTGTAAGGAGGAGAAACGCGTACCATCACGTTTCTGACTTCGATAAAGTCGGATTGTAGCACATCGCGACTGCGGTTTATCGTATCGCGACATTGCTGCTCGCGTTGGTCGAGATCCAATGACTGTTACCAGAATATGGAATCGGTGGGTTGAGGAGAGTAATACGGAACGCGGTGCTGAATCCCAACGGCCTCGTATCACTAGCAGTCGAGATAACAGGCATCTTAACCGAATGGCTGCAATGGATCGTGCAACCACGTGTCGATCCCTGAGTCAACAAAATGGCTCTGGGCACTATGCGACTTAACTTCTGAGGTCATCAGTCGCCTAGAACTTAGAACTAATTAAACCTAACTAACCTTAGGACACCATACACAACCATGCCCGAGGCAGGATTCGAACCTGCGACCGTAGCGGTCGCTCGGCTCTACACTGAAGCGCCTAGAAACGCTCGGCCACTCCGGCCGTCACCTGAGTCATCAGATGGGGACGTTTGCAAGACAACAACCATCTGCACGAACAGTTCGACGACGTTTGCAGCAGCATGGACTATCAGCTTGCAGACCACGGCTGCGGTTACCCTTAACGCTGCAACACAGACAGGAGCGCCTGCGATGGTGTACTCAGTGACAAACCTGGGTGCACCGATGGCAAAGCGTCATTTTTTCGGATGAATCCAGGTTCTTTTAACAGCATCATGAAGGTCACATCCGTGTTTGGCGAAATCGCGGTGAACGCACATTGCAAGAGTGTATTCGTTATCGCCATACTGGCGCACCACCGGTCATGATGGTATGTGGTCCATTGGTTACACGTCTCGGTCACCTCTTGTTCGCATTGACGGCACTCTGAACAGTGGACGTTACATTTCAGATGTGTTACGACCCGTGGCTCTACCCTTCATTCGATCCCTGCGAAACCCTACATTTCAGCAGGCTAATGCACGACCGCAAATGCAGGTCCTGTACAGGCCTTTCTGGATACAGAAAATGTTCGTCTGCTGCCCTGGCCAGCACGTTCTCCGGATCTCTCACCAAATGACAACGTCTGGTCAATGGTGGGCGAGCAGGTGGCTCGTCACAATACGCCAGTCACTACTCTTGATGAACTGTGGTATCGTGTTGAAGCTGCATCTAAGCTCTGTTTGACTCAATGCCCAGGCGTATCAAGGCCGTTATAACGGCCAGAGGTGTTTGTTCTGGGTACTGATTTATCAGGATCTATGCACCCAAATTTCGTGAAAATGTGTTCACATGTCAGTTCTAGTATAATATATCTGTCCAATGAATACCCGTTTGCCATATGCTTCTTGGTGTAGCAATTTTAATGCCCAGTAATGTATGTATAAACAGGGTGATTCTGTGATAATGTTACAGACTGTCTAGGATGATGGAGAAGGATAAATGTATCAATTTGACGTAAGGCTCCCTGTATCGGAAGCAAACGAGTCGGAAGTTAAAAGCGGAAACCGTTCTGGAACCTCTGACAGTTGAATACATGTAGTGGTATTGTTGTTAAGATTGTATGGTAGGCAACTTTCAGAGGTGGCAGTGTGGACCAAAACAAGGAAAAAACGTCCAGTAAACATGGGTTCTAAAATGCATATGTGAGGAAGTCTGAGCACTTGTTCAGCTTCGTTAGTATGAAACACATCTCCTCCAGTGAACAAGTACTCATAGCTCTTAAAGTATGCGTTTTAGAGCCCATGTTTACTGGACTTTATCCTTGTTTTGGTTCATACCTCTGAGTGTTGCCTATCGTTCAATCTTAGCAACAATAGTACCGGTACATTTATTCAACTGTTAGAGGTTCCAGAACGGTGTTCGCTTGTAACTTCCGACTCGTTTGCTTCCGGTACAGGGAGCCTTACGTCATATTGATACATTTATCCTTCTCCGTCATCCTAGACAGTCTGCAACACCATCAAGAATTACCCTGGATATACACACATTTACAGGCGCCGACGTCTATAACTCTGATGTTCTATAGAGTCATTTGATGACGTTTCCGAACATGGGTTCCCGTATAATCTACTAAGTCCCCTCTATAACCTCTAGATTTGAGTAATATTAATTGTGCCGGCCGGTGTGGCCGAGCGATTCTAGGCGCTTCAGTCTGGAACCACGCGACCGCTACGCTCGCAGGTTCGATTCCTGTCTCGGGCATGGATGTGTGTGATGTCCTTAGGTTAGTTAGGTTTAAGTAGTTCTAAGTTCTAGAGGGCTGATGACCTCAGATGTTAAGTCCCATAGTGCTCAGAGCCATTTGAATCAAGATTAATTGTGATATACCCTGTAGCAATTAAAGATAAGTAGTTATAAAAAATATACACGAAAATCAGTAAAATATTATAAATGATTGAAAATTATGAGGGACTTAAGGTGTTGCTGTTACTATAGCTTCTGACGAGCGTTGTTAAATTTTGCTGGTACTCTTATCGTAGTAACTATGCC
This sequence comes from Schistocerca gregaria, assembly GCF_023897955.1. Lineage (NCBI taxonomy): Eukaryota > Metazoa > Arthropoda > Insecta > Orthoptera > Acrididae > Schistocerca > Schistocerca gregaria. Next base: position 173,366,774 of record NC_064922.1, on the reverse strand, counting down.
ATCGCTCTCAGCGGTGCAAACACAAGCCTCTATTGATAAGGACAAAAGGAGTTGGTATTTACCATACCAGATAGCTGCTGTTGTGTCAGGGACGCAGAAAATCAGAACGGAGGTATCATTTGTGTGGATCAAAAGCCATTCTGGAATTACGGGAAATGAGGAAGCTGACCAAGTGGATAAAGACGCAAGGATGTTATACAAGAGCAATGTATCCCAGTCGATGATCTCATCACAGTAGTTAAGTACATGGTCAAAAACGAACACAACAGGGCGTGGAAGACTGAAGATCTGCGTAAGGGTCAGTGCTACAAAAACAAATACACCTGCATCTACCAAAGGAACAATTGCATCCTGCAAAGTGGGCTCCGAAATGCAACTCTAATGACAGAAATAGTGACAGGTAGTTTGTGAGGAACATTACCAGGTTGAAATTTAGCCACCACTGCCTCCTTTATATACACAACCTGGTACAAGTGCCTTATTGTGATTCTGGATACTTGCATGATATTAATCACATCTTCTTTGGCTGCATTCAGTACGAAAGGGAAACCGAGTGCCGGAGGACAGAGCTGGTCTGAATGGAGCAAACACTTCAAATCAAATGGCTCCAAGCACTACGGGACTTAACATCTGAGGTCATCAGTCGCCTAGACTTAGAATTACTTAAACCTAACTAAACTAAGGACATCACACACATCCATGCACGAGGCAGTATTCGAACCTGTGACCGTAGCAGTCGCGCGGTTCCGGACTGAGAGCCTAGAACCGCTCGGTCACTACGGCCTGCTGCAAACAGTTCCTTCCCATTTGTCAATCCTCTTGTTTCCGAAGAGAGCACGCTAGATGGCGCTGCCATATGTCAAACGGATATCAAAAATCCTTTTTTTTAAACAGGAACCCCCATTTTTATTACATATTCGTGTAGTACGTGTGATAGATGGCGCTGTAATAGTCACAAACGTATAAGTACGTGGTATCACGTAACATTCCGCCAGTACAATGTGATTTATTTCGTTATACATTACCCGTTTTAAAATGGACAGTTTACCAATTGCGGAAAAGGTCGATATCGTGTTGATGTATGGCTATTGCGATCAAAACGCCCAACGGGCGTGTACTACGTATGCTGCTAGGTATCCTGGGTGACATCATCCAAGTGTCCGGACCGTTCGCCGGATAGTTAGGTTATTTAAGGAAACAGGAAGTGTTCAGCCACATGTGAAACGTCAACCACGACCTGCAACAAATCATGATGCCCAAGTAGGTGTTTTAGCTGATGTCGCGGCTAATCCGAACATCAGTAGCAGACAAATTGCGCGAGAATCGGGAATCTCAAAAACGTCGGTACTGAGAATGCTACATCAACATCGATTGCACCCGTACCATATTTCTATGCACCAGGAATTGCATGGCGACGACTTTGAACGTCGTGTACAGTTCTGCCACTGGCCACAAGAGAAACTACGGGACGATGACAGATTTTCTGCACGCGTTCTATTTATCGACGAAGCGTCATTCATCAACAGGGGTAACGTAAACCGGCATAATATGCACTATTGGGCAACTGAAAATCCATGATGGCTGCTATAAGTGGAACATCAGCGACCTTGACAGGTTAATGTATGGAGCGGCATTATGGGAGGAAGGATGGCCGCCTAAATGGTGCTATGTATGCTGATTTCCTACGTAATGTTCTACCGATGTTACTACAAGATGGTCCACTGCATGACAGAATGGCGATATACTTCAAACATGATGGATGTCCGGCACATAGCTCGCGTGCAGTTGAAGCGGTATTGAATATGTGACATGACAGGTGGATTGGTCGTCGAAGCACCATACCGTGGCCCGTACGTTCACCGAATCTGACGTCCCTGGATTTCTTAGTGTGGGGAAAGTTGAAGGATATTTGATATCGTGATCCACCGACAACGCCTGACAACATGCGTCAGCGCATTGTCAATGGATGTGTGAATATTAGGGAAGGCGAACTACTCGCTGTTAAGAGGAATGTCGTTACACTTATTGCCAAACGCATTGAGGTTGACGGACATTATTTGGAGCATTTATTGCATTAATGTGGTATTTACAGGTAATCACGCTGTAACTGCATGCGTTCTCAAAAATGATAAGTTCACAAAGGTACATGTATCACATTGGAACAACGGAAATAAAATGTTCAAACTTACATACGTTCTGTATTTCAATTTAAAAAACCTACCTGTTACCAACTGTTCAACTAAAATTGCGAGCCATGTGTTTGTGACTACTACAGCACCATCTATCAGAAAGCGAAAAAAGTGGAACAAATAAAACATTCATGTTCCTTTACGTACTACCCGAAGATGAAATAAAAATGGGGGTTCCTATTTAATAAAAAACAGCCGCAGTTGATATCCGTTTGAACTTTGGCAGCGCCATCTAGCGGGCCAACTACAGCGCCATCTGGTTTCCCCCTTCAAGCTAGACAAGTCTCGTTCGTTGTAATTTTTTCGTTTGGCGCTTATTTCGTGAGATATTTGGCCAGGTTACGATCAATGGACGACCCTGTAATATATATCTGTCTGTTTCTGTGTGTGTGTGTGTGTGTGTGTGTGTGTGTGTGCGTGTGGGTGTGTGTGTCCCTGTTTCAAATTTGATTGCGTTGTTCCATTTTAACTGTTCGTGACGTTGTATGTTTGGGTTACCACATTAATCACCAAAGATTTGCAATTTGAGTTAACTTTTTAAGAGACTGTATGCTTGGACTGGCGCTACTGGTGAAACCGAAGGCCCATGCACAAATACGGGGCCTATTCGGAAAGTAAGATCCGATCGGTCGCAAAATGGAAACCTCTGTAAAAATCAAAAATGTTCTGTTTGCTAAAACTTCCAGCTACTTCTCCAAATACTAACTGCTCCGACTTAGACATTTCTCGTCGCTTTTTACCAACTTTCGAATACCCACCTCATATAAGGTAGCCCCTTGTGCTTCCGCCAATTCTGTACGCTTGTCTACAGCTCCTTGTCTGTGCCAAAATGTTGTTGTCTTCATAGCCAGCAGTACACGTCAGCTGAGATGAAACTCAGGGAGAGCCAATTACGGGCTGTATTGTGGGTGAGCAAGCATCTTCATAGTCCCTGCAGAGTACGGCCGAGAATACGCTACTGGCCATTAAAATTGCTACACCACGAAGATGACGTGCTACAGACGCGAAATTTAACCGACAGGAGGAAGAGGCTACGATATGCAAATGATTAGCTTTTCAGAGCATTCACACAAGGTTGGCGGCGGTGGAGACACCTAGAACGTGCTGACGTGAGGAAAGTCTTAAACCGATTTCTCATACACAAAGAGTAGTTGACCGACGTTGCCTGGTGAAACGTTGTTGTGATGCCTCGTGTAAGGAGGAGAAATGCGTACCATCACGTTTCCGACTTTGATATATGTCGGATTGTAGCCAATCGCGATTGCGGTTTATCGTATTGCGTCACTGCTGCTCACGTTTGTCGAGATCCAATGACTGTTAGCAGAATGTGGATCAGTGTGGGTTCAGGAGGGTAATACGGAACGCCGTGCTGCATCCCAACGGCCTCGTATCACTAGCAGTCGAGATGACAGGCATCTTATCCGCACGGCTGTAGCGGGTCGTGCAGCCACGTCTCGATCCCTGAGTCAACAGGTCGGGACGTTTGCAAGACAATAACCATCTGCACGAACAATTCGATGACGTTTACAGCAGCATGGAGTGTCAGCTCGGAGACCATGGCTGTGATTACCCTTGACGCTGCATCACAGACAGGAGCGCCTGCAATGTTGTGCTAAACGACGAACCTGAGTGCACGAATGAATCCAGGTTCTGTTTAATGATGGTCACATCCGTGTTTGGCGACATCGCGGTGAAGGCACATTGGAAGCGTGTATTCGTCATTGCCGTACTGACGTATCACCCAGCGTGATAATATGGGGTGTGATTGGTCACATGTCTCGGTCACCTCTTGTTCGCATTCACGGCACTTTGAACAGTAGACGTTACATTTCGGATTTGTTACGACCCGTGGCTCTACCCTTCATTCGATCCCTGCGAAACCCTACATTTCAGCAGGCTAATGCACGACCGCAAATGCAGGTCCTGTACAGGCCTTTCTGGATACAGAAAATGTTCGTCTGCTGCCCTGGCCAGCACGTTCTCCGGATCTCTCACCAAATGACAACGTCTGGTCAATGGTGGGCGAGCAGGTGGCTCGTCACAATACGCCAGTCACTACTCTTGATGAACTGTGGTATCGTGTTGAAGCTGCATCTAAGCTCTGTTTGACTCAATGCCCAGGCGTATCAAGGCCGTTATAACGGCCAGAGGTGTTTGTTCTGGGTACTGATTTATCAGGATCTATGCACCCAAATTTCGTGAAAATGTGTTCACATGTCAGTTCTAGTATAATATATCTGTCCAATGAATACCCGTTTGCCATATGCTTCTTGGTGTAGCAATTTTAATGCCCAGTAATGTATGTATAAACAGGGTGATTCTGTGATAATGTTACAGACTGTCTAGGATGATGGAGAAGGATAAATGTATCAATTTGACGTAAGGCTCCCTGTATCGGAAGCAAACGAGTCGGAAGTTAAAAGCGGAAACCGTTCTGGAACCTCTGACAGTTGAATACATGTAGTGGTATTGTTGTTAAGATTGTATGGTAGGCAACTTTCAGAGGTGGCAGTGTGGACCAAAACAAGGAAAAAACGTCCAGTAAACATGGGTTCTAAAATGCATATGTGAGGAAGTCTGAGCACTTGTTCAGCTTCGTTAGTATGAAACACATCTCCTCCAGTGAACAAGTACTCATAGCTCTTAAAGTATGCGTTTTAGAGCCCATGTTTACTGGACTTTATCCTTGTTTTGGTTCATACCTCTGAGTGTTGCCTATCGTTCAATCTTAGCAACAATAGTACCGGTACATTTATTCAACTGTTAGAGGTTCCAGAACGGTGTTCGCTTGTAACTTCCGACTCGTTTGCTTCCGGTACAGGGAGCCTTACGTCATATTGATACATTTATCCTTCTCCGTCATCCTAGACAGTCTGCAACACCATCAAGAATTACCCTGGATATACACACATTTACAGGCGCCGACGTCTATAACTCTGATGTTCTATAGAGTCATTTGATGACGTTTCCGAACATGGGTTCCCGTATAATCTACTAAGTCCCCTCTATAACCTCTAGATTTGAGTAATATTAATTGTGCCGGCCGGTGTGGCCGAGCGATTCTAGGCGCTTCAGTCTGGAACCACGCGACCGCTACGCTCGCAGGTTCGATTCCTGTCTCGGGCATGGATGTGTGTGATGTCCTTAGGTTAGTTAGGTTTAAGTAGTTCTAAGTTCTAGAGGGCTGATGACCTCAGATGTTAAGTCCCATAGTGCTCAGAGCCATTTGAATCAAGATTAATTGTGATATACCCTGTAGCAATTAAAGATAAGTAGTTATAAAAAATATACACGAAAATCAGTAAAATATTATAAATGATTGAAAATTATGAGGGACTTAAGGTGTTGCTGTTACTATAGCTTCTGACGAGCGTTGTTAAATTTTGCTGGTACTCTTATCGTAGTAACTATGCCATCGCTCTCAGCGGTGCAAACACAAGCCTCTATTGATAAGGACAAAAGGAGTTGGTATTTACCATACCAGATAGCTGCTGTTGTGTCAGGGACGCAGAAAATCAGAACGGAGGTATCATTTGTGTGGATCAAAAGCCATTCTGGAATTACGGGAAATGAGGAAGCTGACCAAGTGGATAAAGACGCAAGGATGTTATACAAGAGCAATGTATCCCAGTCGATGATCTCATCACAGTAGTTAAGTACATGGTCAAAAACGAACACAACAGGGCGTGGAAGACTGAAGATCTGCGTAAGGGTCAGTGCTACAAAAACAAATACACCTGCATCTACCAAAGGAACAATTGCATCCTGCAAAGTGGGCTCCGAAATGCAACTCTAATGACAGAAATAGTGATAGGTAGTTTGTGAGGAACATTACCAGGTTGAAATTTAGCCACCACTGCCTCCTTTATATACACAACCTGGTACAAGTGCCTTATTGTGATTCTGGATACTTGCATGATATTAATCACATCTTCTTTGGCTGCATTCAGTACGAAAGGGAAACCGAGTGCCGGAGGACAGAGCTGGTCTGAATGGAGCAAACACTTCAAATCAAATGGCTCCAAGCACTACGGGACTTAACATCTGAGGTCATCAGTCGCCTAGACTTAGAATTACTTAAACCTAACTAAACTAAGGACATCACACACATCCATGCACGAGGCAGTATTCGAACCTGTGACCGTAGCAGTCGCGCGGTTCCGGACTGAGAGCCTAGAACCGCTCGGTCACTACGGCCTGCTGCAAACAGTTCCTTCCCATTTGTCAATCCTCTTGTTTCCGAAGAGAGCACGCTAGATGGCGCTGCCATATGTCAAACGGATATCAAAAATCCTTTTTTTTAAACAGGAACCCCCATTTTTATTACATATTCGTGTAGTACGTGTGATAGATGGCGCTGTAATAGTCACAAACGTATAAGTACGTGGTATCACGTAACATTCCGCCAGTACAATGTGATTTATTTCGTTATACATTACCCGTTTTAAAATGGACAGTTTACCAATTGCGGAAAAGGTCGATATCGTGTTGATGTATGGCTATTGCGATCAAAACGCCCAACGGGCGTGTACTACGTATGCTGCTAGGTATCCTGGGTGACATCATCCAAGTGTCCGGACCGTTCGCCGGATAGTTAGGTTATTTAAGGAAACAGGAAGTGTTCAGCCACATGTGAAACGTCAACCACGACCTGCAACAAATCATGATGCCCAAGTAGGTGTTTTAGCTGATGTCGCGGCTAATCCGAACATCAGTAGCAGACAAATTGCGCGAGAATCGGGAATCTCAAAAACGTCGGTACTGAGAATGCTACATCAACATCGATTGCACCCGTACCATATTTCTATGCACCAGGAATTGCATGGCGACGACTTTGAACGTCGTGTACAGTTCTGCCACTGGCCACAAGAGAAACTACGGGACGATGACAGATTTTCTGCACGCGTTCTATTTATCGACGAAGCGTCATTCATCAACAGGGGTAACGTAAACCGGCATAATATGCACTATTGGGCAACTGAAAATCCATGATGGCTGCTATAAGTGGAACATCAGCGACCTTGACAGGTTAATGTATGGAGCGGCATTATGGGAGGAAGGATGGCCGCCTAAATGGTGCTATGTATGCTGATTTCCTACGTAATGTTCTACCGATGTTACTACAAGATGGTCCACTGCATGACAGAATGGCGATATACTTCAAACATGATGGATGTCCGGCACATAGCTCGCGTGCAGTTGAAGCGGTATTGAATATGTGACATGACAGGTGGATTGGTCGTCGAAGCACCATACCGTGGCCCGTACGTTCACCGAATCTGACGTCCCTGGATTTCTTAGTGTGGGGAAAGTTGAAGGATATTTGATATCGTGATCCACCGACAACGCCTGACAACATGCGTCAGCGCATTGTCAATGGATGTGTGAATATTAGGGAAGGCGAACTACTCGCTGTTAAGAGGAATGTCGTTACACTTATTGCCAAACGCATTGAGGTTGACGGACATTATTTGGAGCATTTATTGCATTAATGTGGTATTTACAGGTAATCACGCTGTAACTGCATGCGTTCTCAAAAATGATAAGTTCACAAAGGTACATGTATCACATTGGAACAACGGAAATAAAATGTTCAAACTTACATACGTTCTGTATTTCAATTTAAAAAACCTACCTGTTACCAACTGTTCAACTAAAATTGCGAGCCATGTGTTTGTGACTACTACAGCACCATCTATCAGAAAGCGAAAAAAGTGGAACAAATAAAACATTCATGTTCCTTTACGTACTACCCGAAGATGAAATAAAAATGGGGGTTCCTATTTAATAAAAAACAGCCGCAGTTGATATCCGTTTGAACTTTGGCAGCGCCATCTAGCGGGCCAACTACAGCGCCATCTGGTTTCCCCCTTCAAGCTAGACAAGTCTCGTTCGTTGTAATTTTTTCGTTTGGCGCTTATTTCGTGAGATATTTGGCCAGGTTACGATCAATGGACGACCCTGTAATATATATCTGTCTGTTTCTGTGTGTGTGTGTGTGTGTGTGTGTGTGTGTGTGCGTGTGGGTGTGTGTGTCCCTGTTTCAAATTTGATTGCGTTGTTCCATTTTAACTGTTCGTGACGTTGTATGTTTGGGTTACCACATTAATCACCAAAGATTTGCAATTTGAGTTAACTTTTTAAGAGACTGTATGCTTGGACTGGCGCTACTGGTGAAACCGAAGGCCCATGCACAAATACGGGGCCTATTCGGAAAGTAAGATCCGATCGGTCGCAAAATGGAAACCTCTGTAAAAATCAAAAATGTTCTGTTTGCTAAAACTTCCAGCTACTTCTCCAAATACTAACTGCTCCGACTTAGACATTTCTCGTCGCTTTTTACCAACTTTCGAATACCCACCTCATATAAGGTAGCCCCTTGTGCTTCCGCCAATTCTGTACGCTTGTCTACAGCTCCTTGTCTGTGCCAAAATGTTGTTGTCTTCATAGCCAGCAGTACACGTCAGCTGAGATGAAACTCAGGGAGAGCCAATTACGGGCTGTATTGTGGGTGAGCAAGCATCTTCATAGTCCCTGCAGAGTACGGCCGAGAATACGCTACTGGCCATTAAAATTGCTACACCACGAAGATGACGTGCTACAGACGCGAAATTTAACCGACAGGAGGAAGAGGCTACGATATGCAAATGATTAGCTTTTCAGAGCATTCACACAAGGTTGGCGGCGGTGGAGACACCTAGAACGTGCTGACGTGAGGAAAGTCTTAAACCGATTTCTCATACACAAAGAGTAGTTGACCGACGTTGCCTGGTGAAACGTTGTTGTGATGCCTCGTGTAAGGAGGAGAAATGCGTACCATCACGTTTCCGACTTTGATATATGTCGGATTGTAGCCAATCGCGATTGCGGTTTATCGTATTGCGTCACTGCTGCTCACGTTTGTCGAGATCCAATGACTGTTAGCAGAATGTGGATCAGTGTGGGTTCAGGAGGGTAATACGGAACGCCGTGCTGCATCCCAACGGCCTCGTATCACTAGCAGTCGAGATGACAGGCATCTTATCCGCACGGCTGTAGCGGGTCGTGCAGCCACGTCTCGATCCCTGAGTCAACAGGTCGGGACGTTTGCAAGACAATAACCATCTGCACGAACAATTCGATGACGTTTACAGCAGCATGGAGTGTCAGCTCGGAGACCATGGCTGTGATTACCCTTGACGCTGCATCACAGACAGGAGCGCCTGCAATGTTGTGCTAAACGACGAACCTGAGTGCACGAATGAATCCAGGTTCTGTTTAATGATGGTCACATCCGTGTTTGGCGACATCGCGGTGAAGGCACATTGGAAGCGTGTATTCGTCATTGCCGTACTGACGTATCACCCAGCGTGATAATATGGGGTGTGATTGGTCACATGTCTCGGTCACCTCTTGTTCGCATTCACGGCACTTTGAACAGTAGACGTTACATTTCGGATTTGTTACGACCCGTGGCTCTACCTCTCATTCGATTCCTGCGAAACCCTACATTTCAGCAGGATAATGCACGACCGCATAATGTTCGACTGCTGCGCTGGCCAGCACATTCTCCAGATCTCTCATCAATTGAAAACCTCTAGTCAATGGTGGCCGAGCTACTGGCTCGTCACAATACGCCAGTGACTACTCTTGATGAACTGTGGTATCGTGTTGAAGCTGCATGGGCAGCTGTAGCGGTACACGCCATCCAAGCTCTGTTTGACTCAATGCCCAGGCGTATCGAGGCCGTTATTACGGCCAGATCCTCAGGATCTATGCACCGAAATTGCGTCAAAATGTAATCACACGTGAGTTCTAGTAATTTGGTCCAATGAATACCCGTTTATCATCTGCATTTCTTGGTGTAGCAATTTTAATGGCCAGTAGTGTAGTTACCATGAAAAAGGAAACGTATGACAGTTAAGTATTTTGGGCTGCATGATATCAGGGGCTGGAGCCGCTATTTTCGAGGTGTCTTCGCGTCCTCTTTGGGCACTCATATATATATATATATATATATATATATATATATATATATATATATATATATATATAGAGAGAGAGAGAGAGAGAGAGAGAGAGAGAGAGACCGCCCAACACACCTTTGCAAACGTTCATGGGCTTTTCACTGTGTTATCCATTTCACGCCCGACTAGACCTTCCTTTCCGAATAGCGCTCGTAAATAAGTGAATAGGCAGTAAGTTAAACTGGCTGACGATGCACTGCGCGCTGTAGGGGTACCATGTTACGAGTGACTACCGTGCACGTTGAAGTTCTCGGCTTTCCGGGAGCAGCACCTTTTTCTCTGCAGTCCGCTTCCCCACCGACACTAGCCACGAAGAGAATTTTTTCTTTTTCTTCGTTTCTTGCTCACTCTCTGCTCACCAGGGGGTGAACTGCGTGAGCAGACGGCGGCGTCCTTGGGGGTGCCGCACTCTCTCTGCGCTATTGTTCCCGCGGCCAGCAGAGAGCGCTGAGATTCGTCTCGCATAGCAGGTTCCCGCGTCACCGGCGCTTTCCACAGTAGCCTGGGAGCTCTGCTGGACGTCGCGACTGATTCCAGCACACCATCTTCTTAACGCGTCAGTTGGGTTAGGAGAAAATCCAAATAATTAGGTTCACTTTTGCAGTGTTGTAGGTATAGGGCGTCAGCGAACGGACTAAATATAAGCGGAAAAGAGTAGCGTGACAAGATATTGCAAATGTAACTGAGCCGTGCGTGGCTCTTGTTCCCGCAATCATGTATTTTACATCCTTATTTTTAACGTACTTCCACCTCACTACGTTAATTTAACTTTTCTGCTTTGCCTGACCGCGAGCGGCGTTAGCAGCGCGTATCGATATATCCGCTGTTGTAGTATCTTTGAATGACTGCTATTACTTCCCGGTTGTTGTCTGTCGTAGGGGAGTTCGTCGTGAGTTCGCGTCGGGAGTTCTTGGCGAGTTCGGCTCTACCAGTCAATTCGGGTTGCGAGTTCCTGCTAGTCAGTTGCAACGCGCCTGGAGCGCAGTCCGGGCCTGCCAGTCGGTGAGTTGCAGTGCGGCACTAATGCAGTCGGGTTGGAGTAGCAGTGAGGTCTGCGTGGACATGGCTCACGCGACCATTCCCGCCAGTCATAACTTGAGCCGGGCCACGGTCTTGGTGGATCGTCGGTCGGTTGTCCTACCGGACGACGCGTTTTGGCTCGCCAAGCGTTCATGAGTCGGTTGTGTGTGTGTGCATAGACTCCCGATTTGTCTTCGTGCGTGCTTAGCTACTGTTGGGTATAGCTCTGGCATTCCTGGAAGTGTTTGTCAGGTTGTGTGTATAGTTGGCGCGATTTCCTTAGACTAGTTACTTAAATGTTGTTGTTATACTGGCTCTGAGAGATCGATCGTCTCATCGGGCGACGTGTAACTGGTTCTCGAAGCGCTTCTGGGCCCCTACTATTACCATCTTGTAGAACTTGGGCCGGTCGGTGTGCCCGTGCGGTTCTAGGTGCTTCAGCCTGGAACCGCGTGACCGCTACGGTCGCAGGTTCGAATCCTGCCTCGGGCATGGATGTGTGTGATGTCCTTAGGTTAGTTAGGTTTAAGTAGTTCTAAGTTCTCGGGGACTGATGACCACAGATGTTAAGTCCCATAGTGCTCAGAGCCATTTGAACCATTCTGACAATTAGAAGCAGAAACTGACTTCAACCTTTGGCCCCTTTCCACGATCCTCTTACCTGTTCTGCCCAGCGGGTTTAGCGGGCGTATAAGTAGCACTGCTGTACGTCCTGCGAAAGCGATTACAGGACGTAAGACAGAGTAGTAATGCAACACCCAGAAGACATGGTTGGTTGTCAATGTAGGCATGTAAACAGAGTTGCAATGGCATCTGAAGGTATAAAAAAAGACTGTGCGATTTGCCACGTCGACTTTCAAGAACTTTTGACCGTAAGTGTAAAGGAAGTTGTGAATTTGATAAACGTACTCAACCTCTGCAGTATCAATATAACTACACTCCTGGAAATTGAAATAAGAACACCGTGAATTCATTATCTCAGGAAGGGGAAACTTTATTGACACATTCCTGCGGTCAGATGCATCACATGATCACACTGACAGAACCACAGGCACATAGACACAGGCAACAGAGCATGCACAATGTCGGCACTAGTACAGTGTATATCCACCTTTCGCAGCAATGCAGGCTGATATTCTCCCATGGAGACGATCGTAGAGATGCTGGATGTAGTCCTGTGGAACGGCTTGCCATGCCATTTCCACCTGGCGCCTCAGTTGGACCAGCGTCCGTGCTGGACGTGCAGACCGCGTGAGACGACGCTTCATCCAGTCCCAAACATGCTCAATGGGGGACAGATCCGGAGATCTTGCTGGCCAGGGTAGTTGACTTACGCCTTCTAGAGCACGTTGGGTGGCACGGGATACATGCGGACGTGCATTGTCCTGTTGGAACAGCAAGTTCCCTTGCCGGTCTAAGAATGGTAGAACGATGGGTTCGATGACGGTTTGGATGTACAGTGCACTATTCAGTGTCCCCTCGACGATCACCAGAGGTGTACGGCCAGTGTAGGAGATCGCTCCCCACACCATGATGCCGGGTGTTGGCCCTGTGTGTCTCGGTCTTATGCAGTCCTGATTGTGGCGCTCACCTGCACGGCGCCAAACACGCATACGACCATCATTGGCACCAAGGCAGAAGCGACTCTCATCGCTGAAGACGACACGTCTCCATTCGTCCCTCCATTCACGCCTGTCGCGACACCACTGGAGGCGGGCTGCACGATGTTGGGGCGTGAGCGGAAGACGGCCTAACGGTGTGCGGGACCGTAGCCCAGCTTCATGGAGATGGTTGCGAATGGTCCTCGCCGATACCCCAGGAGCAATAGTGTCCCAAATTTGCTGGGAAGTAGCGGTGCGGTCCCCTACGGCACTGCGTAGGATCCTACGGTCTTGGCGTGCATCCGTGCGTCGCTGCGTTCCGGTCCCAGGTCAACGGACACGTGCACCTTCCGCCGACCACTGGCGACAACATCGATGTGCTGTGGAGACCTCACGCCCCACGTGTTGAGCAATTCGGCGGTACGTCCACCCGGCCTCCCGCATGCACACTATATGCCCTCGCTCAAAGTCCGTCAACTGCACATACGGTTCACGTCCACGCTGTCGCGGCATGCTACCAGTGTTAAAGACTGCGATGGAGCTCCGTATGCCACGGCAAACTGGCTGACACTGACGGCGGCGGTGCACAAATGCTGCGCAGCTAGCGCCATTCGACGGTCAACACCGCGGTTGCTGGTGTGTCCGCTGTGCCGTGCGTGTGATCATTGCTTGTACAGCCCTCTCGCAGTGTCCGGAGCAAGTATGGTGGGTCTGACACACCGGTGTCAATGTGTTCTTTTTTCCAGTTCCAGGAGTGTATATTCTTTGTAAGCCTGTTCCTGAGACCACAAATGTCGGCCAGGGACGTTACTTTTTTTTGAAGAAAGCAGCAGGCAGTGTGTGTTAGACTCTCTGGCAATGTACTTGGTTTCAAAAGGATAGAAGTTGGCCTGTATTGTAATAATATGGTGTTATGAAACATACTAAAATGGATTGTTCTAATGGAGGAATTGCGTAGGCGAACATGGAAGGCAATCGAGTGTTTCCTTTTTATATTTGCAAATGTGTAGTTTCTTATTGTTAGAAGACTGCGTATCAGGGACGTTTGGTGCAGAAATTTTGTAATATGCAATGTACTATTTTGTCTTATAATTGAAACATGTGTCAAGGACAGAAACTGTACACGGAAAAGCACTCCGTCGTCATGCCACAAGTAGCCCATCGGGACCATCCGACCGCCGTGTCGTCCTCAATGAGGATGTGCATAGGAGGGGCGTGCTTTTTTTTTTTTTGTAATTTTCATTTTGTTCTGTTTAGTTCGTTGCATCTGTTCGGTACGGACGTTGTAAGACATCCATTTAAGTTCGTTGTTGATCTGTTAACTCAATTTTTTTTTATTACAGAGGGCATATTACCCTCTGACCGAACACGCTGAGCTGCCGTGCCGGCGTGGGGTCAGCACACCGCTCTCCCGGTCGTTATGATGGTTTTCTTTGACTGGAGCCGCTACTATTCGGTCGAGTAGCTCCTCAATTGGCATCACGAGGCTGAGTGCATCCCTAAAAATGGCAACAGCGCATAGCAGCCCGGACGGTCACCCATCCAAGTGCCGGCCACACCCAACAGCGCTTATCTTCGGTAATCTGAAGGGATCCAGTATATCCACTGTCAAGGCCGTTACCTACACAGAAACATTATTAAGAAATATTTTGCTAACTTAAATTGTGAGACCCTTATGAAAGGGTGCATTGTTGTTATGGTTTAATGAAAGCACAGTTGCACTTGGAGTCTTTGTTCTTATTTATCATTCGTCAAGTTTACTTCTTCATTTTTCATTCTTTACCTTTATGAACGTGTTTGTATACTCGCATTGCACAACGTGAGTTGTGTGCTGCAGAGGCATTTTTGTGGAAATTGGTAAGATACCGTCTTTTATTGCACATTGCAAGTACGGCAAATAAAATTTGGTTTTAGACGGGCATATCAATACTGCTAATAGTAACAGGTTGCAGAACATAAGAGCGTTCCGTGCGCACGGGAGCACCTACAGTTTAAATAAACATCAAAATTCATGTTGACTGTAAGATACAGAGATTGTCGGAATGTATCTGTGAAAATATCATATAATTTCACAGGTTTCAAATCACTAAAAGATTTCAAAAAAATAATATCTTGTACATTTTCAAGCAGTTTATCAGAAATCAGACGCACTAAGTTTCATGTTCATTTGCTCTGTGATTACAGTAACAGTTCTGATACAGTGACTGTTTACGACACTAAGGTAAAGCTTAAAAGTATTCAGGGCCAACATTTTAATCTGATTCATTTGTTCTGCAGTGAAATAGCATATGTAAATTTGATTGAAAACGGATTGCTGTGTCGCAGGAGAATTGTTTGATGAACTGGGTAGCCTGGATTTCGCATCGTGTAGCTTCTGCTTCACATAATTCCGTTCAAAGTTTAATGGTAACACAGTTCTATTGCCCTGCAGTGAGACTTGCGTATTTCGATATCAAAATCAGTTTTAATAGTTTTTAGGTATACAGGGTGTTACAAAAAGGTACGGCCAAACTTTCAGGAAACATTCCTCACACACAAATAAAGAAAATATGTTATGTGGACATGTGTCCGGAAACGCTTAATTTCCATGTTAGAGTTCATTTTAGTTTCGTCAGTATGTACTATACTTCCTCGATTCCCCGCCATGATTTCATACGGGATACTCTGCCTTTGCTGCTAGAACATGTGCCTTTACAAGTACGACACAACATGTGGTTCATGCACGATGGAGCTCCTGCACATTTTAGTCGAAGTGTTCGTACGCGTCTCAACAACAGATTCGGTGACCGATGGATTGGTAGAGGCGGACCAATTCCATGGCCTCCACGTTCTCCTGACCTCAGCCCTCTTGACTTTCATTTATGGGGGGTATTTCGAAGCTCTTGTCTACGCAACCTCGGTGGCAAATGTAGAGAACTCTTCGTGCTCGTATTGTGGACGGCTGTGATACAATACGCCATTCTCCAGGGCTGCGTCAGCGGATCCGGGATTCCATGCGACGGAGGGTGGATGCATGTATCCTCGCTAACGGAGGACATTTTGAACATTTCATGTAACAAAGTGTTTGAAGTCACGCTGGTACGTTCTGTTGCTGTGTGTTTCCAATTCCATGGTTAATGTGATTTGAAGAGAAGTAATAAAATGAGCTCTAACATGGAAAGTAAGCGTTTCCGGACACATTGTCACATAACATATTTTATTTCTTTGTGTGTGAGGAATATTTCCTGAAAGTTTGGCCGTGCCTTTTTGTAACAACCTGTATAGGCCAGACACAAACACGGGTGTAGAAGCTTAAGATTAAACTTTCAGATAGATCATGCACGAGAGTACATTATTGTTGTTTTTGTTTAGAGTTCGTACCGGACCTGGTGGTGTGCATAAGGGTCATGGACAACGTCAGATGTTGAGCGATCCCGTCCGTTATAGACACACAGATGCCGTGTAGTCTTGTGAGACACTGTCATCAGTATTTGGCACAATTTAAAAGGGACATCATTATGGGTCTCCATATGGTCGAAAGTTCGAAACGTGCAATACCCAGATTTGGGGACCAATGGATGAGATGGTGCCACTATGTTGGACTGCATCGGAACGTTACCGCACGCATGCTCATTATGAAGGTTCCGGACGGCCACGTCTGAACCTAAAGAGAGGGTCGTCGTCTTGTGCACCAAGCACAACGTAACTCCTTCTCATCTGCGACTGCCACCCGAGAACAAGTAATGGACTCCGTGGAACATTTTGTGCTATACCACATCATAAACCGCAGACTGCCAGCAGCCCGACTAGGGTATTGTCATCCTTGTATTGTCTGCTATTAAGACCTTAATACAAGCAGCTGCATTTGAAGCGGCACAATGATCTGGAGGCACAGGAAGCTGATGAATGACGTGGCGTTATGTCCAGCGGTGAATCGTGGTTGCGCGCAATCCATGTTTAGCTTTGTAGACAGGTATGGTGGCAGCCTTGGGAGATGTTCCTTTCTTCCAGAGTTTTCGAGGGGCACAGTGGTGATACTCTGTGCCTCATGGTGTGGGAGCCATCGGGTATGACTCCAAATCAAAGCTGGTAATAACTGAGGATGCGCTAACGACACAACAATATGTCACGGACATCCTTTTTGCCATTTTTCGGCAGAACAATGCTCGTCCAGGCATGACACGTGTATCCATGAACTGTCTGTGTGATGTAGAGGTACTCCAGCGGTGAACAAGTGCTCCAGATCTGTCCCTGATAGACCAAGAGTGGAAATAGTTCGCACATCAACTACATCCCTGTACAAGTATGCATGATGTCGAAGAGCAGTTACTACAACTGCAGGCATCTTACCTCAGGAGGGAATACGACGATCTTATGACACCCTTCCCACTGAATCCGTGCGTGCATGCAGGCTAGAGGGTGACCAACGCTATGTCTACATCTACGTCTACATGGTTACTCTGCAATTCACACTTAAGTGCCTGGCAGAGGGTTCATCGAACCATATTCATGCTACTTCTCTATCATTGCACTCTCGAATGGCGCGTTGGAAAAAGGAACACCTAAATCTTTCCGTTCGAGCTCTGATTTCTCTTACTTTATTGTGATGATCATTTCTCCCAACGTAGGTGGGTGTCAACAAAATATTTACACATTCGGAAGAGAAAGTTGGTAATTGAAATTTCGTAAATAGATCTCACCGCAAAGAAAACCGCCTTTGCTTCAGTGACTGCCACCCCAATTCGCGTATAATATCAGTGACACTCTCACCCATATTGCGCGATAACACGTAACGGGCTGCCCTCATTTGCACTTTTTCGATGTCCTCCGTGAATCCTAGCAGGTAAGGATCCCACACCGCGCAGCAATATTCCAGCAGAGGTCGGACAAGTGTGACGTAGGCTGTCTCTTTAGTGGTTTTGTCGCATCTTCGAAGTGATCTGCCAACAAAGCGCAGCCTTTTTTTCGCCTTCCGTACAATATTATCTATGTGGTCTTTCCAATTTAAGTTGCTTGTAACTGTAGTTCCTAGGTATTTAGTCGAATTGACAGCCCTTAGGTTTATGCGATTTATCGTATTCCCAAAATTTATCGGATTTCTTTTAGTACCCCTGCGGATAACCTCGCACGTTTCTTTGTTTAGTGACAATTGACACTTTTCGCACCATACAGAAATTCTCTGTAGGCCATTTTGTAATTGGAATTGATCGTCTGATGATTTTACTAGACGGTAAATTAAGCGTCTTCTGCAAACAATCTAAGGGGGGTGCTCAGATTATCATCTAGATCATTTATGTAAATCAGGAACAGCAGAGGGCCTATGACACTACCTTACGGTACGCCAGATATCACATCTGTTCTACTGGATGATTTACGGTCTATCACTACGAACTGTGACCTCTCTGAGAGGAAATCACGAATCCAGTCACACAACTGACACGATACTCCATATGCACGCCATTTGATTAATAGTCGCTTGTGAGGAACGGTATCAAAAGCCTTCTGGAAATCTAGGAATATGGAATAGATCTGAGATCTCTTGTCAACAGCACTCATTACTTCATGGGAATAGCGAGCTAGCTGTGTTGCACAAGAACGATATTTTCTGAATCCGTGTTTGTTATGTATCAATAAGTCCTTTTCTTCAAGGTGACTCATAATGTTCGAGTACAGTATATGCTCCAAGATCCTACTGCAAATTGAGGATAGTGATATGGGCCTGTAATTCAACGGGTTACTCCTATTTCCTTTCTCGAATATTGGTGTGACGTGTTCTACTTTCCAGTCTTTAGGAAGAGACCTTTCGTCAAGTGAGTGGTTGTATATGATTGCTAAGAAAGGCGCTATTGTGTCTGCATACTCTCAAAGGAACCTGACTGGTATACCATATGGACCGGAAGACTTGCCTTTCTTAAGCGATTTGAATTGTTTCGTAACACCTAAGATACCTACTTTTATGTTACCCGTGCTAACAGCTATTCTGGTTTCGAATTCTGGAATATTTACTTCGTCTTCTTTCGTGAAGGAATTACGGAAAACTGTATTTAGTAATTCCGCTTTAATGGCACCATCATCGGTAACATTTCCCTCCATAAGAGGACTCATCTGTGAACTTCTTTATCAATTGGACTATATTCAGTGAAATAAATTCACATAGCCTTTTAACCTGTTAAGTTCAATTTCGTTTCCTCTACCCCTTCTAGGCGCTTCATTTTTACTCAGTAAGTTTATGTTTGAGTTTTATGCATCGAAATGTTTTGCGACATGCATATACCACAAATGTCTTGCTTTTTCTGTTGCATATTACGAATGATTCAACATGCCGACGGAAGAACCTCCTTGGCAGCAATCATACACCTTGTGTAGGCCACAGCGATAAGACGTGTGACGGTGTACAGTGTTACCAAAATTAAAATAATGAAATTACTAATATGAATCAGAAGTACGTTATTTTGAAGTTGTTCATTTGCGACTTAGTTGTTATGGAGAACTCTTTTTTTCATTCTGTTCACTAGTATTTATCCCGCCTTATTCTGCCCCCGTTTTGCTAATGTTTTGGCAAATTTTATTTCATTATGTAACTTTCGGGGCAGATGCCCTTCCTGACACCATAATCGTGAAAGTAAATTGAGGGACGGAAGTCATGTGAGGCATCTTTCTGTGAATCGTTGTAAGTAGGATGTTTAGGTTTTTTTTACTGGTAACGCCGCCGCCACGTAGCGCTCTGTATGATAATCACTGACTGTGCCGTGTGCAGTCTGTGGCTGGTTTGCATTGTTGTCTGCCATTGTAGTGTTGGGCAGCGGCAGCTGGATGCTTACAGCGCGTAGCGTTGCGCAGTTGGAGGTGAGCCGCCAGCAGTGGTGGACGTGGAAAGAGAGATGGCGGAGTTTTGAAATTTGTAAGAATTGGTGTCATGAATTGATACATATATATTATGACTATTAAGGTAAATACATTGTTAGTTCTGTATTAAGATCTTTCATTTGCTAACTATGCCTATCAGTTGTTAGTGCCTTCAGTAGTTTGAATCGTTTATTTAGCTGGCAGTAGTGGCGCTTGCTGTATTGCAGTAGCTTGAGTAACGAAGATTTTTGTGAGGTAAGTGATTTGTGAAACATAGGTTTATGTTAATCAGGGCCATTCTTTCGTAGGGATTTTTGGAAGTCAGATTGCGTTGCGCCAAAAATATTGTGTTTCATTTTAAGCACAGTCTTGTACAATTTTTCTAAGGGGACGTTTCATCGTGTAAACTTTGTTCTGTGTGGTATCATATTTTAACTAGTTATCGTGTTCACTGAGGCATTTGGCTCAACGAGCATGAGAAGCCGACAAAAACCACCCTCCATGTTGCCAGTGTAAAGGTATGCACTCATCAATCTACCTTGCAGATGGGTCACCTCCATCTATCACAAGTGCATGTTATGCTGTACAAGGAGGTCAGTCGTTATGAAGAACTTAGGCACTTCATTATGTTCCAGTGTATACAACATACGTGTTGGTAATCCTAATAAAACATACTGCTCTGAGAGTATTTCCATGCAATGGTAGTACATCCAGTTAGAAAAAACTGTAGTGATTTATACAGTACATGTAATAAATATCATGTGTATACAAATTGCACAAAAGCTTTTCGAAACATGGCGGTCATATTCTAGACTTATAATGAAACTCTCGTCATGACCACTAATATCTATTTCACTTCCTTCAACCTTAGGTATTTCGACGTTGCACCATTTTCAAAGGAACCAAATCCTGTTCATACAATGTATGACATTCAACCTAATCTTTCTAAACGCAAAGGCAAACTATATTCGGATTCTATTGTTCTAAAACTTATTGCGCCTAAATAAAAAGTGTTAAAAGCAATTATCTTTCCAATACCGTTGTACTACAGCCTCTCTGTTGTTAGTTGGTACTGTGAGACTGTAATATAATCAAGCCCAAGACACAGTGTGAATCCTACAGTACCAGCACGTATCTATATATTGATTTACAAAAAGAAAAGTTCACAGGAAATATGTCAAATGAAATTATTTAATGCTTAAATATTTATATTCGATATCTTTATTACAATGTTGAAGTTCTTAAAGTATTTTTTTTAAATTCACTTCTGTTAAATTTTACTAAACACGTAACAACCATTGTCCCTGACAACAGAAATATTTTTATTAAAAATGAAACTCCACCAGCTGTACTTAAGATTTCATATTTATTTGGCTACTAGTTTCGACATTGTGTCAACGCCACCTTCAGGCCCTATATAACACACAATACATAAAACAAACACTATGAGACATCAGTAGGCAGTGATCTATTATACAAAATAAATAAATTGTAAACATATTATATAAAGGATAAATTCATTAAAAGTTGTTACATTTCGTTCATTTTCATTAAGATGCAATTTACCTTGACATTAGCAAATTATATGGTGCAAACAAGTACAAATGTGGTTATATATACACAGTTACTTCCATTACAGATCAATACCAGACATTTGAATAAAATGAGGATATATATAGGTCTAGGTGACAAACCGAAACTCTTAGAGGTAATAATATAGCCATGAAACAGTATCATAATTGTGTTAAATGTGAATAATAATACCGTAAACCCTTCTTTGTGTGCACAATTTAACTAATGGGAAATAAAATATGCATTGTCAATCAGACATGTAAGGTATGATTCCATTGTTTATAAATAGTGGAAGGTGGGAAAGGTGGAAAGGAGTTACGTTTGCATAACACTGTATCGTCCTCACTATAAAGTAACGAAGTGAAATAGGTTACTTAAATAACATCATTTAGAACGATACGAAACACAATAGATTATTTTAGACCTTGGTTATGGCCGTAAACGAGGGGCCGACATTGAAATGGTACATTTTGTTGACATGTTAGCTTGAATTTCTCTTGTTGGCATGAGTAGATTCATCAACTGACTCATGTGTATTTATTTTACACCATTGACTACCTTGTAAGATATGAACTGGATTCCATACCATTCTTCCAGGTCCTCCTCACTTGTGTTTCGTATCGTTCTAAATTATGTTATTTAAGTAACCTATTTCACTTCGTTACTTTATGGTGAGGACGATACAGTGATATTCAAACGTAACTCCTTTCCTCCTTTCCCACCTTTCACTATTTACAAGCAACCAAATCATACCTTACATATGTCTGATTTACAATGCATATTTTCCTTCCCATTAGTTACATTGTGCACACAAAGAAAGGTTTAAGGTGTTATTGTACGCCTTTAACCCCGTGGTCTAGGGGTAGCGTCTTTGATTCACAATCAAAACTTCTTCGGTCCCGGGTTCGGTCCCTGCCACTGCCTAAATTTTGATAAATAATCAGCATTGGCGGCCGAAGACTTCCGGCATAAGAACTCACCCTAATTCTGCCCACGGCCTTGTCAAAGAGGGCGGAGGAGCGGATAGAGGTTCAGGGCACTCTCTTGTCCTAGGGGTGGGAAATTGCCCCTAAAGGCGGACGAATCAGCAATGATCAACGACATGAGGATGCAGAAAGCAATGGAAACCACTGCATTAAAGACACGTAACGTGTATCCACAGGACATGTGGCCTGTAGTTGAAGAAGTGTCATGATGATCTCTCCATTGGCAAAAGATTCCAGAATAGTCCCCCATTCGGATCTCCGGGAGGGGACTGCCAAGGGGGGGGGGGGGTCACCATGAGAAAAAGATTGAATAATCAACGAAAGGATAATGTTCTACGAGTCGGAGCGTGGAATGTCAGAAGCTTGAACGTGGTAGGGAAACTAGAAAATCTGAAAAGGGAAATGCAAAGGCTCAATCTAGATATAGTAGGGGTCAGTGAAGTGAAGTGGAAGGAAGACAAGGATTTCTGGTCAGATGAGTATCGGGTAATGTCAACAGCAGCAGAAAATGGTATAACAGGTATAAGATTCGTTATGAATAGGAAGGTAGGGCAGAGGGTGGGTTACTGTGAACAGTTCAGTGACCGGGTTGTTCTAATCAGAATCAACAGCAGACCAACACCGACAACGATAGTTCAGGTATACATGCCGACATCGCAAGCTGAAGATGAACAGATAGAGAAAGTGTATGAGGATATTGAAAGGGTAATGCAGTATGTAAAGGGGGACGAAAATCTAATAGTCATGGGCGACTGGAATGCAGTTGTAGGGGAAGGAGTAGAATAAAAGGTTACAGGAGAATATGGGCTTGGGACAAGGAATGAAAGAGGAGAAAAACTAATTGAGTTCTGTAACAAGTTTCAGGTAGTAATAGCGAATACTCTGTTCAAGAATCACAAGAGGAGGAGGTATACTTGGAAAAGGCCGGGAGATACGGGAAGATTTCAATTAAATTACATCATGGTCAGACAGAGATTCCGAAATCAAATACTGGATTGTAAGGCGTACCCAGGAGCAGATATAGACTCAGATCACAATATAGTAGTGATGAAGAGTAGGCTGAAGTTCAAGACATTAGTCAGGAAGAATCAATACGCTAAGAAGTGGGATACGGAAGTTCTAAGGAACGACGAGATTCGTTTGAAGTTCTCTAACCCTATAGATACAGCAATAAGGAATAGCGCAGTAGGCAACACAGTTGAAGAGGAATGGACGTCTCTAAAAAGGGCCATCACAGAAGCTGGGAAGGAAAACATAGGTACAAAGAAGGTAGCTGCGAAGAAACCATGGGTAACAGAAGAAATACTTCAGTTGATTGATGAAAGGAGTAAGTACAAACGTGTTCCGGGAAAATCAGGAATACATAAATACAAGTCGCTGAGGAATGAAATAAATAGGAAGTGCAGGGAAGCTAAGACGAAATGGCTGCAGGAAAAATGTGAAGACATCGAAAAAGATATGATTGTCTGAAGGACAGACTCAGCATACAGGAAAGTCAAAACAACATTTGGTGACATTAAAAGCAACGGAGGTAACATTAAGAGTGCAACGGCAAGACCTGACAAGTGCGAGAATTATCGCTCAGTCAGCTTAACAGCTCATGCATCGAAGCTGCTTACAAGGATAATATACAGAAGGATGAAAAAGAAAATTGAGAATGCGCTAGATGACGATCAGTTTGGCTTTAGGAAAAGTAAAGGCACGAGAGAGGCAATTCTGACGTTACGGCTAATAATGGAAGCAAGCCTACAGAAAAACCAAGACACGTTCATAGGATTTGTCGACCTGGAAAAAGCGTTCGACAATATAAAATGGTGCAAGCTGTTCAAGGTTCTGAAAAAAGTAGGGATAAGCTATAGGGAGAGACGGGTCATATACAATACGTACAACAGCCAAGAGGGAATAATAAGAGTGGTCGATCAAGAACGAAGTGCTCGTATTAAGAAGGGTGTAAGACAAGGCTGTAGTCTAATAAGTACACAATATGGTTTGAGAGTAAATCGGAAAAAGACGAAGGTAATGAGAAGTAGTAGAAATGAGAACAGCGAGAAACTTAACATCAGGATTGATGGTCACGAAGTCAATGAAGTTAAGGAATTCTGTTACCTAGGCAGTAAAATAACCAATGATGGACGGAGCAAGGAAGACATCAAAAGCAGACTCGCTATGACAAAAAAGGCATTTCTGGCCAAGAGAAGTCTACTAATATGAAATACCGGCCTTAATATGAGGAAGAAATTTCTGAGGGTGTACGTCTGGAGTACAGCACTCAATGGTAGTGAAACATGGACTGTGGGAAAACCGGAACAGAAGAGAAGTGGTGCTACAGACGAATGTTGAAAATTAGGTGGACTGATAAGGCAAGGAATGATGAGGTTCTACGCAGAATCGGAGAGGAAAGGAATATGTGGAAAACACTGATAAGGAGAAGGGACATGATGATAGGACATCTGCTAAGACATGAGGGAATGACTTCCATGGTACTAGAGGGAGCTGTAGAGGGCAAAAACTGTAGAGGAAGACAGAGATTGGAATACATCAAGCAAATAATTGAGGACGTAGGTTGCAAGTGCTACTCTGAGATGAAGAGGTTAGCACAGGAAAGGAATTGGTGGCGGGGCGCATCAAACCAGTCAGTAGACTGATGACAAAAAAAAAACATAGTTTTAGTGCTGTTTCATGTGTATATTGTTACCTCTAGAAGTAACGGTTTGTCACCTAGACTTATATACTCCCCCTTCTCATTCAAACGCCTGGTATTGATCTGTAATGGAAATAACCGTGTATATTTAACCTCATTTGTACTTGTTTGTACTTTATAAATTGTTAATGTCAAGTTAAATTGCATCTTAATGAAAATGAACGAAATTTAGCTACTTTTAATGAATTCATCCTTTATATAATATATACTGTATGATTAAATGACGAAGGCGTCCTTTTGGGTAAATCATTCCGGAGGTAAAATAGTCCCCCTTTCGGATATCTGGGCGGGGAATACTCAGAAGGAAGTCGTTATCACGAGAAAGAAAACTGGCGTTCTACGGATCGGAGCATGGAATGTAAGATCCCTTAATCGGGCAGGTAAGTTAGAAAACTTAAAAAGGGAAATGGATAGGTTAAAATTACATATAGTGGGAATTAGTGAAGTTCGGTGGCAGGAGGAACAAGACTTTTGGTCAGGTGAATACAGGGTTATAAATACAAAATCAGATAAGGGTAATGCAGGTGTATACAGAGTTATAAATTAAAATCAAATAGTGGTAATGCAGGAGTAGGTTCAATAACGAATTAAAAAAGAGGAGTACGGGTAAGGTACTACAAACAGCATAGTGAACGCATTATTGTGGCCAAGATAGACACGAAGCCCACGCCTACTACAGTAGTACAAGTCTATATGCCAACTAGCTATGCAGATGAGGAAGAAATTGATGAAATGTGTGATGAGATAAAAGACATTATTCAAATAGTAAAGGGAGACGAAAATTTAATAGTCATGGGTGACTGGAATTCGGAAGTAGGAAAAGGAAGAGAAGGAAATGTAGTAGGTGATTATGGATTGGGGGGAATAAATGAAAAAGGAAGCCCCCTGGCAGAATTTTGCACAGAGCATAACTTAATCATAGCTAACACTTCGTTCTTTTTCTTCTTCTTTCTTTAGTGTTCAACCCTGAGGTTGGTTTGCAGCAGAGCGCCATTCCTCTCTTCTGTCTGCTTTCCTCTTCATTTCCACATATGTGTTACATCCAACGTCATTCTTGATCTGTTGCATGTATGATATCCTTGGTCGCCCCCGCCGATTCCTTCCCTCAATAACTCCTTCTGCTATTGTTCCAATGATATTGTTGTGTCGTAGGATGTGCCCTACAAGTTTGTCTCTTCTTGTTTGGATGTGCCTCCACAGAGATCTGGTTTCCTGTACTCTTCTAAGCACCTCTTCATTTGTTACTTTGTCTGTCCAGCTGATCTTCATCATCCTTCTATAGCACCACATCTCCAGGGCCTCTAGCCGTCTTCTCTCTGCTCTTCCAACTGTCCAAGTTTCACATCCATATAGGGCCACACTCCAAACGAAACCTTTCATGATGCGTTTCCTTATTTTCAGACTGATATTGTTGCTGGTGAGTAAGTTCCTTCTCCGATTAAATGCAATTTTGGCCTTTTGTATTCTGGTCGCAATTTCTTTCCGGCTTCTACCATCCCTTGTGATTTTGCTTCCCAGGTAAGTAAATTCCTGTATCACTTCCAGCTCCTCTCTTCCAATTCTAATTCTCGGAGGTTCATATTCTGCTCCTGTACTGCATACCATCACTTTAGTCTTTTTCTTGTTTATTCTCATTCCATACTGATTGTATAGAATTTTTTCCGTTGTTCTGAGGACTTCCTCTAGATCTTCTTCTGTCTCCGTGACTATAGCAATATCATCTGCATAACGTACCATGTCTATCTTCTGCCCATTAATTTTGATCCCCACCTCAGTAGTTTCTCGAACTTGGTCTATAGCTTCCTGGATGTAAGCATTGAATATAAGAGGAGAGAGAGCACATCCTTGTCTTACCCCTTTTCTAATATTTGCTTGTTGTTCCTGGTGACAGTTCCTAATCACTGCCACCTCATTCTTATGGAAACTGAGTATCACGCGGATGTCTTTGTACTTTATTCCAATTTTCCTCAGCACTCTGAACATCTCTTGCCAGATAACGTTATCAAATGCCTTTTCCATGTCTATAAAGGCAATATAAGTTGGTTTATTTTTCTGTAATTGCTTTTCGATAATGAGTCTTAGTGCCAGAATCGCCTCTCTTGTTCCCAATCCCCTTCTGAAACCAAACTGATCTTCACTCAGCATATCCTCCACCTTTTCTTCAATTCTCTTCAGAACTATTTTTATGAGAATTTTTGATGCATGTGATATTAGGCTAAGAGTTCGGTGCTGTTCACATTTTGTAGCTGCTGCCTTCTTTGGTATAGGAACAATGATACATTTCTGGAAGTCTGTCGGTATCTCTCCTGTTAAATAGATGGACCTAATAAGTTTAAGCAGCATCATTTTCATGCCGCCACCAGCATTCTTTATTAGTTCTGCAGGGATGTCATCAATACCCGTTGCTTTGTTGTCCTGTAGTTCTTTTAGAGCACTTCGTTCAAGAATCATAAAAGAAGGTTGTATACATGGAAGAAGCCTCGAGATACTGACAGGTTTCAGATAGATTAAATAATGGTAAAACAGTGATTTGGGAACTAGGTTTTAAGTTGTAAGACATTTCCAGGGGCAGATGTGGACTCTGACCACAATCTATTGGTTATGAACTGTAATATTAAAACTGGAGAAACTGCAGAAAGGTGGGAATTTAAGGAGATGGGACCTGGGTAAACTGACTAAACTAGAGGTTGTACAGTGTTTCAGGGAGAGTATAATGGAAATATTGACAGGAATGGGGGAAAGAAAAACAGTAGAAGAAGAATGGGTAGCTTTGAGGGATGCAGTAGTGAAGACAGCAGAGGATCAAGTAGGTAAAAAGACGAGGGCTAGTAGAAATCCTTGGATAACAGAAGAAATATTGAATTTAATTGATGAAATGAGAAAATTTAAAAATGCAATAAATGCAGCAAACAAAAAAGAATACAAACGTCTCAAAAAAGAGATCGACAGGAAGTGCAAAATGGCTAAGCAGACATGGCTAGAGGACAAATGTAAGGATGTAGAGGCTTATCTCACTAGGGGTAAGATAGATACTGCCTACAGGAAAATTAAAGAGACCTTTGGAGATAGGAGAACCACTTGTATGAACATCAAGAGCTCGGATGCAAACCCAGTTCTAAGCAAAGAAGGGAAAGCAGAAAGGTGGAAGGAGTATATAGAGGGTCAATATAAGGGTGATGTAATTGAGGACAATATTATGGAAATGGAAGAGGATGTAGCTTAAGATGAAATGGGAGATATGATACTGCTGAAAAGTTTGACAAAGCACTGAAAGACCTGAGTCGAAACAAGGTCCCCGGAGAAGACAACATTCCATTGGAACTACTGACAGCCTAGGGAGAGCCAGTCCTCACAAAACTATACCATCTGATGAGCAAGATGTATGAGACAGGCGAAAGACCCTCAGACTTCAAGAAGAATATAATAATTCCAATCCTAAACAAAGCAGGTGTTGACAGATGTGAAAATTGCCGAACTATCAGTTTAATAAGCCACGGCTGCAAAATACTAACGCGAATTCTTTACAGACGAATGGAAAAACTGGTAGATGCAGACCTCGGAGAAGATCAGTTTGGATTTCGTAGAAATATTGGAACACGTGAGGCAATACTGACCCTACGACTTATCTTAGAAAATAGATTAAGGGAAGCAAACCTACTGTTCTAGCATTTGTAGACTTAGAGAAAGCTTTTGTCAATGTTGACTGGAATACTCTCTTTCAAATTCTAAAGTTGGCAGGGGTAAAATGCTGGGAGCGAAAGGCTATTAACAATTTGTACAGAAACCAGATGGCAGTTATAAGAGTCGAGGGGAATGAAAGGGAAGCTGTGGTTGGGAAGGGAGTGAGACAGGGTTGTAGCCTCTCCGCGATGTTATTCAATGTGTAGATTGAGTAAGCAGTAAAGGAATCAAAAGAAAAATTCGGAGTAGGTATTATAATCCATGGAGAAGAAATAAAAACTTTGAGGTTCGCCGATGACATTGTAATTCTGTCAGAGACAGCAAAGGGCTTGGAAGAGCAGTTGAACGGAATGGACAGTGTCTTGAAAGGAGGATATAAGATGAACATCAACAAAAGCAAAACGAGGATTTTGGAATGTAGTCGAATTAAGTCGGGTGGTGCTGAGGGGATTAGATTAGGAAGTGAGACACTTAAAGTAGTAAAGGAGTTTTGCTATTTGGGGAGCAAAATAACTGATGATGGTCGAAGTAGAGAGGATATAAAATGTAGACTGGCAATGACAAGGAAAGCGTTTCTGAAGAAGAGAAATTTGTTAGCATCGAGTATAGATTTAAGTGTCAGGAAGTCATTTCTGAAAGTATTTGTATGGAGTGTAGCCATGTATGGAAGTGAAACATGGACGATAAATAGTTTGGACAAGAAGAGAATAGAAGCTTTCGAAATGTGGTGCTACAGAAGAATGCTGAAGATTAGATGGGTAGATCACATAACTAATGAGGAGGTATTGAATAGAATTGGGGAGAAGAGAAGTTTGTGGCACAATTTGACTAGAAGAAGGGATCGATTGGTAGGACATGTTCTGCGGCGTCAAGGGATCATCAATTTAGTATTGGAGGGCAGCGTGGAGGGTAAAAATCATAGAGGAAGAACAAGAGAGGAATACACTAAGCAGATTCAGAAGGATGTAGGTTGCAGTAGGTACTGGGAGATGAAGAGTCTCGCACAGAATAGAGTAGCATGGAGAGCTGCATCAAACCAGTCTCGGGACTGAAGACCAGAACAACAACAACAATATATTTATTTTGTACAATCGTTCACAGTCTACTGATGTCTCACGTTGTTCGTTTTATGTATGGTGTGTTACAAAGGGTCTGAAGATGGCGTTGACGCAACGTGTAAACTAGTAGCCAAATAAATATGAAAACTTAAGTACAGCTGGAGGAGTTTCATTTTTAATAAAAATTATATTAGCTGATGTCCCAGC
This sequence comes from Schistocerca gregaria, assembly GCF_023897955.1. Lineage (NCBI taxonomy): Eukaryota > Metazoa > Arthropoda > Insecta > Orthoptera > Acrididae > Schistocerca > Schistocerca gregaria. The sequence goes on along the minus strand of NC_064922.1, from coordinate 173,336,928 downwards.
ATCATCCAATTTAAATATGGATGCCCGAAGAATAAAAATATTTGTGGAAGAGTCTACAATATGTAATAGCTGTACTTGAGCAGTGCCTTCCACAGTCTATGTTGGAAGTGATCTGTCCTCTATGCTTGAAAAGATGGCTTCCGAAGCATACCAACAATATGCTCTGTTTTACCTTAGAGACGGCTGTGATCCCACGTGTCACTATTTGTATGGTGAAGTTTTATCGGAAAATGGTTAAATGTAAGATGAAACGAACAATTACTCTTCTTGAGTTTTATGTTATTATTTCTTACTAATTATTAATACACAGAGTGTATTTAATTAATAGCGTGATCGCATACAGCTGAAGGTGCACGGTACTAAAATAAAATTTTTTTTATCTGTAAACACTGGCTCTAAAATGCATACCTTAAGAGCTATGAGAAATTCATCTTCGTTGCTGTGAAACTTCTTGCGCAAGCTCTCTGCTTTCCACATTTTGAGAGGTGCAAAACAAAACAAAAATGTTCGGTAAACATGAACTCTAAAGCGCATACCCTAAGATCTACGAGATCTTGTTCAGTACAAGAGATGTGTTTCAATTAGCGAATATGAAAAGTGCTCGTAGCTATTAGGTTTTTGACACTGTACCACACAAGCGGCATATTGTGAAACTGCATGCTTATGGAATATCGTCTCATGTATTTGACTGGACTTGTAACATCCTTTCAGAATGGTCACAATTCGTAGTTTTTGACGGAAAGTTATCGAGTAAAACAGAAGTGATTTCTGGTGTTCCCCAAGGTAGGCTCTCTGCTGTTCCTTATCTATATAAACGATTTAATAGACAATCTGAGCAGACGTCTTAGGTTGATTAAAGATGATGCTGTCATTTATCATCTAGTTAACTCACCAGAAGATCAAAACAAATTGCAAAACAATCCACAAAAACCATCGGAATGGTGCGAAAATTGGGAGTTGACCCTAAATAAGGAAAAGTGTGAGGTAATCCACATGAGTGCTAAAATGAAACGTTTAAACTTAGGTTATACAATAAATTAGTCTAACATAAAGGCTGTAAATTGGACTAAATATCTAGGAATTACAATTACTAACACATTGAATTGGAAAGAACACACAGAAAATGTTGGGGGAAGCCACCCCAAAGACTGCGTTTTATTGGCAGAACAGTTAGAAAATGTAACAGATCTACTAAAGAGACTGCCTACACTGTGCTTGTCCATCCTGTTTTGCAGTACCTTTGTGCAGTGTGGGATTCTAACGAGATTAGCGGAGTACATCAAGAAAGTTCAAAGAAGAGCAGCACGTTTTGTGTTATTGCAAAATAATGGAGAGAATGCCACGGACATAATACAAGATTTGTCGTGAACATCATTTGGCGCTTTCCGTTGCTGCGTAATCTAGCCACGAAATTTCAGTCACCAGCTCTTTCCTCGAATGCGAAAATGTTTTGTCAACGCCGACCTACGTAAGGAGGAACGATCATCAAAGTATAATGAGGGAAATCAGAGTTCGCAGGTAAAAATATAGATGTTCGTGTTCTCCGAGCGCGGTTCGAGATTGGAATAATAGAGAACTACTGTGAAGGTGGTTCGATGCACCCTCTGTGAGGCACTTACGTGTGAACTGCCGAGTACCCATGTAGATGTAGATGTTTAGGGCCCATGTTTACAGGACTTTTTTTCTTCCTTTGATCCATACTACCACCTTTCATAAAACGGAAACAGATATGTTTCAGCGTGTCGAGGATAAGAAGTGCTCATAGCTTTGCGTTTAAGAGCCCATGTTTACTCAGCCTTTTTTGCTTCCAGTATCATGTACTTTCAGGTTTATACGTTTACGCTGTCAAATATGATACACTTTGTACAAAACCAGACCGACTACACGATTTTGTTTAAACATGTCAGACAGTTTGTCAAATACAATTTTTTCATTTTTTTATTTGCAGTGCTCGTGTCTTCCTTGCGCCCTCAATATTCTGTCCCAAACGTTCTTGCGCACACTCCACTGTTATCCGCTGTCTTGCATGACTGTCACACTGAGTTGGAGTCGCTCCCCTCGGTTGCGTCTACCTGCTTCGGGCGCGGTAATCACGTGAATATTAAGCATGGTTTGACATCAACACAGCAAACAAAACATGTGCCTGTCACGTGGTCGTCAGAGGAGCGTAATAACTTTCTGGGTAATTTTGTATCTCTGTTGTTCTTGAACAATTAAATAGCTACACTCCTGGAAATCGAAAAAAGAACACATTGACACCGGTGTGTCAGACCCACCATACTTGCTCCGGACACTGCGAGAGGGCTGTACAAGCAATGATCACATGCACGGCACAGCGGACACACCAGGAACCGCGGTGTTGGCCGTCGAATGGCGCTAGCTGCGCAGCATTTGTGCACCGCCGCCGTCAGTGTCAGCCAGTTTGCCGTGGCATACGGAGCTCCATCGCAGTCTTTAACACTGGTAACATGCCGCGACAGCGTGGACGTGAACCGTATGTGCAGTTGACGGACTTTGAGCGAGGGCGTATAGTGGGCATGCGGGAGGCCGAGTGGACGTACCGCTGAATTGCTCAACACGTGGGGCGTGAGGTCTCCACAGTACATCGATGTTGTCGCCAGTGGTCGGCGGAAGGTACACGTGCCCGTCGACCTGGGACCGGACCGCAGCGACGCACGGATGCACGGATGCACGCCAAGACCGTAGGATCCTACGCAGTGCCGTAGGGGACCGCACCGCCACTTCCCAGCAAATTAGGGACATTGTTGCTCCTGGGGTATCGGCGAGGACCATTCGCAACCGTCTCCATGAAGCTGGGCTACGGTCCCGCACACCGTTAGGCCGTCTTCCGCTCACGCCCCAACATCGTGCAGCCCGCCTCCAGTGGTGTCGCGACAGGCGTGAATGGAGGGACGAATGGAGACGTGTCGTCTTCAGCGATGAGAGTCGCTTCTGCCTTGGTGCCAATGATGGTCGTATGCGTGTTTGGCGCCGTGCAGGTGAGCGCCACAATCAGGACTGCATACGACCGAGGCACACAGGGCCAACACCCGGCATCATGGTGTGGGGAGCGATCTCCTACATTGGCCGTACACCTCTGGTGATCGTCGAGGGGACACTGAATAGTGCATGGTACATCCAAACCAACATCGAACCCATCGTTCTACCATTCCTAGACCGGCAAGGGAACTTGCTGTTCCAACAGGACAATGCACGTCCGCATGTATCCCGTGCCACCCAACGTGCTCTAGAAGGTGCAAGTCAACTACCCTGGCCAGCAAGATCTCCGGATCTGTCCCCCATTGAGCATGTTTGGGACTGGATGAAGCGTCGTCTCACGCGGTCTGCACGTCCAGCACGAACGTCGGTCCAACTTAGGCGCCAGATGGAAATGGCATGGCAAGCCGTTCCACAGGACTACATCCAGCATCTCTACGATCGTCTCCATGGGAGAATAGCAGCCTGCATTGCTGCGAAAGGTGGATATAGACTGTACTAGTGCCGACATTGTGCATGCTCTGTTGCCTGTGTCTATGTGCCTGTGGTTCTGTCAGTGTGATCATGTGATGTATCTGACCCCAGGAATGTGTCAATAAAGTTTCCCCTTCCTGGGACAATGAATTCACGGTGTTCTTATTTCAATTTCCAGGAATGTATATCAAAGGGGCACTGAATCCAGGGCCAATTTTATTAGGGAGGTGCATTGATAATGAAAAGTGCAAATGTCTCACAAAATAAGCATCAAACGAAAAAAACTACAAAGAACGAAACTCGTCTAGCTTGAAGGGGGAAACCAGATGGTGCTATGGTTGTCCCGCTAGATGGCGCTACCATAGGTCAAACGGATAGCAACTGAGTTTTTTAAATAGGAACCCTCATTTTTATTACATATTCGTGTAGTACGTAAAGAAATATGTATGCTTTAGTTAGACCACTTTTTTCGCTTTGTGATAGATGGCGCTGTAATAGTCACAAACGTGTAAGTACGTGATATCACTTAACATTCCGCCAGTGCGGGCGGTATTTGCTTCGTGATACATTACCCGTGTTAAAGTGGACAGTTCACCAGTTGCGGAAAAGGTCGATATAGTGTTCATGTATGGTTATTGTGAACAAAATGCCCAACGGGCGTGTGCTATGTATGCTGCTCGATATACTGGACGACATCATCCAAGTGTTCGGATGTTACGTTATTTAAGGTAACAGGAAGTGTTCAGCCACATGTGAAACGTCAACCACGACCTGCAACAAATGATGATGCCGAAGTAGGTGTTTTAGCTGCTGTCGCGGCTAATCCGCACATCAGTAGTAGACAAATTGCGCGAGAATCGGGAATCTCAAAAACGTCGGTCTTGAGAATGCTACATCAACATCGATTGCACCTGTACCATATTTCTATGCACCAGGAATTACATGGCGACGACTTTGTACGTCATGCATAGTTCTGCCACTGAGCACAAGAGAAATTACGGGACGATGACAGATTTTTTGCACGCGTTATATTTATCGACGTAGCGTCATTCATCAACAGCGATAACGTAAACTGGCATAATATGCACTATTGGGCAACGGAAAATTCACGATGACTGCGACAAGTGGAATATCAGCGACCTTGGCGGGTTAATGTATGGTGCGGCGTTAAGGAAAGGATAATTGGCCCCCATTTTATCGATGGCAATCTAAATGGTGCAATATATGCTGAATTCCTACGTAATGTTCTACCGATATTGCTACAAGTTGTTTCGCTGCATGACAGGATGACGGTGACTTTTAACATGATGGATGTCGCGCGTGCGGTTGAAGCGGTATTGAGTAGCATATTTCATGACAGGTGCATTGGTCGTCGAAGCACCATACCATGCCCCGCACGTTCACCGGATCTGACGTCCCCACGTTTCTTTCTGTGGGGAAAGATGAAGGATAATTTCTATCGAGATCCACCGACAACTCCTAACAACATGCGTCAGCTCATTCTCAATGCATGTGCGAACATTACGGAAGGCGAACTAATCGCTCTTGAGAGGAATATCGGTACACGTATTTCCAAATGCATTGACGTTGACAGACATCTTTTTGAGCATTTATTGTATTAATGTGGTATTTACAGGTAATTACACTGTAACTGCATGCGTTCTCAGAAGTGATAAATTCACAAAGGTACATGTATCACATTGGAACAACGGAAATAAAATGTTCAAACGTACCAAACTTCTCTAATTTTAATTTCCGACTAAAACATTCATATTTCTTTACGTACTACATGAAGACTATAAAACGCTGCGGACTATAAGACGCACATTAATTTTTAAGCAATTTTTAAAAAAATAACGTTTTTACCAGTATTTATCATTTTTATTATTAGACTACAAAGCCAGACTAAAAAGCTTATGACCGAGTATTTAAATCATTTTTTAATTAGTCCAATGTCATTTTGACGGTGGGCTTGAATCCATTTCAATACGTCAATTCTAGTTTCGCCATTCTGCATTCAGTCCTTTATTTGCACGTTTAGCCTTCCTCATTTTTTCAGTTCTTTTTTACTAGCCCGCCAATCGTGGATGGGTTTTTCTGTTGTTGGAGGGCCGAAATGACGGTCAGCTGCTCTGTTTCCATGTTCTTCTGTACATGCTATTGATGTCACTTTTCAACCCGCTTCATATAAATACCTTTTATTTTTTTAGTTACGAAACTAGCTAGCATAGAAATATTGTATTTTTATCGATAACACAAATCACTTTCAGTCACATACATTGACAGTGTACTTTACACAGTGTTCTGGGTTTGTTATGGGGGGGGGGGGGGAGGGGAGGGAGAGAACGAGACAGTCGCATCAGTGCACTTCTGCTGCCAGTTGGATCCAATGTAGCTTTCCCGAGATATCAAATATATCGCTATTTTTAAGACTGGCGGGAATTTTACATAAAACACTGGCCATTTTTATACTGATTTCGAGTATAAGACGCACCTGGATTTGTATGCAATTTATCTAAGACAGAAAGGCGTCTTATAGACCTCTCGAATGCTCTTAGGGAGTGCAACCACGTCATTTTTAAATACATCTGAAATAGTAACAGGAGTAGGCCATGGAAAGAGCGTGAACCAGTTGGAGATCATTTGCAATAAAATCGACATTCATTACAGCAAGCAAGAATCATCTCTTGAGCGGCCACGGGATATCATGAAAAAGTGATGATACTGCATCTCCCAAAATAATCACACAGTGTGAGGGGACACAGAAAAATCCAGTTATTCCGATAAAATCCGATCGAGGGAAGGGTTGTCACGGGTATGTGGATTCATTATACACATGATACGATTAGAGAGGGAAGCTGCGAATAAACCAAGGAACCGAAGCTAATCCGCAAAATAAAGCACACTAATTTCGACGAGTTCTGCTACACATAATTTTTGTCATAGTTGTGGTTGTCGTCTTCAGTCCAAAGACTGGTTTCTGCACCTCTCCATGCTAATCCTGTGCAAGCCTCTTCATCTTCGAGTAAAGACTGCGACCTACATCCTTCTGAATCTGCTTAGTGTATTCATCTCTTTGTCTCTCTCTTCGATTTTTGACCTCCACGCTTCCCTCTAATACTGAATTGGTGATCTATTGAAGCCCCAGAACGTAATCTGCCAACCGACCCCTTCTTTTAGTCAACTTGTACAACAAATTCGTCTTCTCCCCAATCCTATTCAGTACCTCCTCATTAGTTATGTGATCTACCCATCTAATCTTCAGCATTCTTCTGTAGCACCACACTTCGAAGGCTTCTATTCTCTTCTTGTCCAAACTATTTATCGTCTATTTTTCACTTCCATACATGGCTACACTCCATACAAATACTTTCAGAAACGACTTCCTGACACTTAAATCTACACCGCGATGTTAACAAATTTTTCTTCTTCAGAAACGCTTCCTTTTCCATTGCCAGTCTACATTTTATATCCTCTCTACTTCGACCATCATCAGTTATTTTGTTCCCTAAATAACAATACTCCTTTATTACTTTAAGTGTCTCATTTCCTAATCTAATTCCCTCAGCATGACCAGACTTAGTTCCACTACATTCCATTATCCTCTTTTTGCTTTTGTTGATGTTCATCTTATATCCTCCTCTCAAGACACTGTCCATTCCCTTCAACTGCTCCCCCAGGTCCTTCGCTGTCTCTGGCAGAATTACAGTGCCACTGGCAAACCTCAAAATGTTTATTTCTACTCCTTGGACTAATTACTACTCCAAATTTTTCTTTTGTTTCCCTTACTGCTTGCTCAATATACAGATTCAATAACATCGGGGATAGGCGAGAATCCTGTCTCACTCCCTTCACAACCACTGGTTTCCTTTCGTGCCCTTCTACTCTTATAACTGCCATATCGTTTCTGTACAATTGTAAACAGCCTTCCGCTTCCTGTATTTTACCCCTGCCACCTTCAGAATTTGAAGGAGAGTATTCCACCCAACACTGTCAAAAACTTTTTCTAAGATTACATATCCTATAAATGTAGGTTTGCATTTCCTTCACACTTATCTTCTAAAATAAGTCGTAAGGTCTGTATTGCCTCGCGTGTTCCTACATTTCTATGGAATACAAACTGACCTTCTCCGAGGTCCGCTTCCACTAGTTTTTCCATACTTCTGTGAGGAATTCGTGTTAGTGTTTTGCAGCTGTGACTTATTAAACTGATCGATAATTTTCACACATGTGAGCACCTGCTATCTTTGCAATTGGAATTATTATATTCTTCTTGAAGTCTGAGGGTATTTCGTCTGTCTCATACTCTTGCTCACCAAATAGAAGAGTTTTGCCATTGTTGGCTCTCGCAAGAACAAGTAGTTCTAACCAAATGTTGCCCACTCCCGGGGCCTTGTTTCGACTTACAGTGTGACAACTATTGAACTGTATGAAAAAATTGTAAATTAGTTACAAACTACAGGGTGCACACACTTTATTGAACATGTAAACGTCACCACAGATATTTTGATTTACGTTAGTACATGTTCGATATGCCTGCCATCATTGGCGATGACGTGGAGCAGACGAATAGCGAAATTCTGCATGACCCGTCGATCTGTCGGAACATCGACGCTGTCGATGACCTCCTGAATCGCTGTTTTCAGCCAAGTTATGGTTTCGGTCTTATTGCTGTAAACCTTATATTTTAAATAGTCCTACAAAAATTAGTCACATGTGTTCAGGTACGGAGAATATGGCAGCCAATCGAGGCCCATGCCAGTGGCGTGTGGATATTCCAGAGCCAGAATGCGGTCCCCAAAGTACCCCTCCATGGCATCAAACATTTTTCTGCTTGGATGGGATCGAGCTCCGTTTAGCATGAACCACATCTTGTCAAAATCAGGGTCACTTCGGACAATGGGGGTGAAAGCATCTTCCAAAACCTTCAGGTACCGTCGGTAGTCACCGTGCCGTCAAGGAATATTGCACCGATTATTCCGTGACTGGACATTGGACACCATACAGTCACCCGTTGAGAGTGATGATACTTCTCAATCGCAAAATGAGGATTCTTAGTCCCTCAAACGCGCCAATTTGCTTATTGACAAACCCATCCAAATGAAAGTGGGCTTCGTCGCTAAACGAAACTAAATTAAATCATACTAATTCCCATCATGTTCCGAGGCCAACCGTGCAGTTTGAACGTCCTAAAGCAAACCGTTCAGAAGCTATGACGGTTTTATTTCATATAGTTTAATAATTGTCAACCAGTAGGTCTTTCAGTGCTCTGTCAAACACTTCACGCAGTATCATATCTCCTATTTCATCTTCATCCACATCCTCTTCCATTTTCATAATATTGTCCTCAAGTACATCGCCCTTGTATAAACCTTCTATATACTCCTTCCACCTTTCTGCCTTCCCTTCTTTGCTTAGAACTGGGTTGCCATCTGAGCTCTTGATATTCATACACGTGGTTCTCTTCTCTCCAAAGGTCTCTTTAATTTTCCTGTAGGCAGTATCTATCTTACCCCTAGTGAGATAAGCTTCTACTTCCTTACATTTGTCCTCTAGCCATCCCTGTTTAGCCATTTTGCACTTCCTGTCGATCTCATTTTTGAGACGTTTGTATTCGTTTTTGCCTGCTTCATTTACTGCATTTTTATATTTTCTCCTTTCATCAATTAATTTCAATATTTCTTCTGTCACCCAAGGATTTCTAGCAGCCCTAGTCTGTTTACCTACTTTATCCTCTGCTGCCTTCACTACTTCATCCCTCAGAGCTACCCATTCTTCTTCTACTGTATTTCATTCCCCTATTCCTGTCAATTGTTCCCTTATGCTCTCCCTGAAACTCTGTACAACCTCTGGTTCTTTCAGTTTATTCAGATCCCACCTCCTTAATTTCCCACATTTTTGCAGTTTCTTCAGTTTTAATCTACAGGTCATAACCAATAGATTGTGGTCAGAGTCCACATTTGCCCCTGGAAATGACTTACAATTTAAAATCTGGTTCCTAAATATCTGCGTAACCATTATATAATAAATCCGAAACCATCCGGTGTGCCCAGGTCTCTTCCATACACACAACCTTCTCTTATGATTCTTAAACCAAGTGTTAGCTATGATTAAAGTATGCTCTATGGAAAATTCTACCAGGCGGCTTCATTTTTCATTCCTTTTCCACGGTCCTTATTCGCCCACTACTTTTCCTTCTCTTCCTACTATTAGCCGCAAGGAGTTGCCGCGCGGTTTAGGGCGCCATGCACGGATTTGTGCTTCCCCTCCCACCTGAGGTTCGTCCTCCCTTGGGCATGGATGTGTGTGTTATTCTAAGCATAAGTTAGTTCAAGTAGTGTGTAAGCCTAGGAACCGACGACCTCAGCAGTTTGGTCCCATAGGAATTCACACACATCTGACCATTAAATTTTCGTCTCTTTTAATTATCTGAATAATTTCTTTTATCTGATCATACATTTCCTCAATCTCCTCCTCATCTCTCGTTGTCATATAAACTTGTATTACTGTTGTAGGGGTGGGCTTCGTGTCTGTCTTGGCTACAATAATGCGTTCACTATGCTTTTCATAGTAGCTTATCAGCGTATAACGATACAGTCTTCCCCAAAACTCTAATGAAATGTCTAATACCACCTTTTTAATATGCATCCGGACATTTATCGGACAATTTAGTGCTTCCTAGGAACTTGTATGTGTGTCTTTATGTATATCATTCTGCCCAGTTTGCTTAAACACTTGATATTCATTGTGAAAGCAAATAGAAGTTACTGGAAAAACGAATATTATTATGATTGTCAGGGGATTGTTGTCACTAACAAAATTATGTACACGTTCCAAATCAAAAATTTAGTTGGGAAGTTGAAGTAACAGATATTTAGTAACAAGTGTCAAAAGGCCGTGGAAATGTTAGCATAAGTGGTTGGCGCCTCTAATTACCGTATAGAATTGAATAACGAGTAAACACAGAAAACATCCTTATCTTTAGAAGCAGCTTAAAAGTTATTAACAAGAGATGTATTTTATTTTGATATCTATTTTTATGTCCTCTGTAATTAACATCCTTTGTAATTACATTTCTAATTAACTCTCCAATTGTTTACATCGGAAAATTTTCCGATTTTCAGAATTTGAGGCCTTATTTGTAACTTTCTCGTATGCAGTTGGATAAACCACAAGATTTGTAATGTCTCTGAAATGAAATGATCGTATGGCATTGTTGGCCGGGAAGTTCGGCCGCCGTATTGCATGTTCTTTTTAGCTGAGGCCACTTCGGCGACTTGCGTGTCAATGATGATGAAATGATGATGAAAGACACACAACATCCAGTCATCACGAGGCACAGAAAACCCCCGACCCCGCCCGGAATCGAACCCGGGACCTCGTGCGCCGGAAGCGAGAACGCTACCATAAGACCGCGAGCTGTGGACAGTGTCACTGAATGGTAGTAACCAAATCCAAACTGTAATTAATTACGTAACTAAAAGAGACATTATTGTGATTAAAGTTAAGATCGATTTTTATCTTTAAAACTAGTGATGATACTATAAGAACTACTGTAATGTTGTTGCATTAATTTGATGTGAAAGCGGTGCTGATAGACAATAAAAGTGGGTTAAAAGCTGTGAGCTATCTGAGGAAGTTAACGTTGCATTACTGAGCAACTGTTTCACCAGGTATCCATTCTAGCTTACCAAATTTCCAACGAGACTAACATTAATTATAATCTTTTAATAGTCATACGAAACCGGTGATACATATATAAAAATTTAAATAAAAAGAAATAAATCAGTTTATATATGGAAATTTATTTTAACATTGATCATTGAAATTTCAGCATATTAAACTTGAGTCATAACTAAGCTGGTGCCTTATTTAGGATTGTGAAAATGTGAGTTTGTAATCTTACGGAACACATCAAATAGGGAGCCAAGATTGGGAGACTGCATACAACACTACATTCATAAAATAACACACGAAGAACATTGAAACATATGCAAGAGGAAGTTAACCACAACCAACCGATTCAATTTTTACCCAAAGAAGTTACGTTTGTAGCACAATCCTGTCCGTCATGTAATTACCACACACTGGTATACTAAATTCATGCTAACTCTCTGAGAAATCTTCCCGAAAAGAATAGCTGAGGGCTACTTTGATGATTCCACCACATGCTTCACGTGGTCAACTTGGTTTACACAAAGAGTGTAACTCCACAATAATTTTGATAATTAAAATAAATTAGATCGAAAAGCAATTTACAAAAGAAAAATCTCGAACTGGTTACTATCGTCTTACTATTAATCTGATGGGTCAAACAACTGTATAAGCACGTGGTACTGGTTTCACAAAGTACACCCCACGTGGGTTGAACATAAAGAAAAGTTGCTATATTGAAAAATATTGTCAAGACGAGACGTTACAATCTCACGAACATTCGCATTTAAGACTGATGATCTTAGTTACAGTTACTGATCAACACGTGGTTCCACTTTACTCACAAAGTAGTGACAAAGCAACTAATGGAATATATTCTGAAGTTACCACTCGAAATACACTGCGTTGCAATTTAAGATAACATTAGATATTTTAGAGCTAAAACCTGAAATTAAGGTGATTAAATTTTCAGTTAGGCTGAACTTAAGAAATCCATTGTCCTGCGGACTTAGCAGACACGCGCTTAGCCGGAGATCTTACCACTTCAGACGCTCGCCGCGGACAGACTGACCTGCGCTCCTACCGAGCGTGCTTCCCAAGTACAAACGGAAGTGACCAGAGAGGCAGCTTCCTATACCAACATGACAAGGGACGGACAGAACCATACTAAGGATAGAAACCCATTTGCTTTTAGAAAGCGTAGCTACCTGTTCCGACGTTGGTCCTACTGTTGTCTAGCAGACAGGCTTGTCTGCTACCCTCAAGCATGCAACTAGAAATACATTTGCTCATTCATCCTCTCACACAGAAGGGAAGGCGGATGACAGTATCTTATATACAGTACATAAAATAAAGCGGATGTAGGTTCCGTATGAGACTGTGTGACATGAATTAGATATATGAATTAGATATAAACTGTGTTTTAAAGTGTAGTAGTGTCACAGATCGTTCTTGTTTATGTGTAAAAGTAACACGTTTCACTGCTCAGTCTCCTCCCAGATAGTCAGAAACACCACAGTAAATTTAGAAGAGGAATTTATGCCGTAAATGGCAACAGAGTTATGAAATTAACATGAAAGGAATCCAACAGAGACCTTTCACTACATCAATTAATATTGTATTTTTTACTTTATTCAACTGTAACATCAGTTTCTTTACGTTTTGTAAATTTTAATTGTAACATTGAAATTGTACAATTTTAATAATGTGCGACTGGATTCGTGATTTCCTATCAGGAAGGTCGCAGTTCGTAGTAATAGACGGCAAATCATCGAGTAAAACTGAAGTGATATCAGGTGTTCCCCAGGGAAGCGTCCTGGGACCTCTACTGTTCCTGATCTATATAAATGACCTGGGTGACAATCTGAGCAGTTCTCTTAGACTGTTCGCAGATGATGCTGTAATTTACCGTCTAGTAAGGTCATCCGAAGACCAGTATCAGTTGCAAAGCGATTTAGAAAAGATTGCTGTATGGTGTGTCAGGTGGCAGTTGACGCTAAATAACGAAAAGTGTGAGATGATCCACATCAGTTCCAAAAGAAATCCGTTGGAATTCGATTACTCGATAAATAGTACAATTCTCAAGGCTGTCAATTCAACTAAGTACTTGGGTGTTAAAATTACGAACAACTTCAGTTGGAAGGACCACATAGATAATATTGTCGGGATGGTGAGCCAAAGGTTGCGTTTCGTTGGCAGGACACTTAGAAGATGCAACAAGTCCACTAAAGAGACAGCTTACACTACACTCGTTCGTCCTCTGTTAGAATATTGCTGCGCGGTGTGGGATCCTTACCAGGTGGGATTGACGGAGGACATCGAAAGGGTGGAAAAAAGGGCAGCTCGTTTTGTATTATCACGTTATAGGGGAGAGAGTGTGGCAGATATGATACACGAGTTGGGATGGAAGTCATTAAAGCATAGACGTTTTTCGTCGCGGCGAGACCTTTTTACGAAATTTCAGTCACCAACTTTCTCTTCCGAATGCGAAAATATTTTGTTGAGCCCAACCTACATAGGTAAGAATGATCATCAAAATAAAATAAGAGAAATCAGAGCTCGAACAGACAGGTTTAGGTGTTCGTTATTCCCGCTCGCTGTTCGGGAGTGGAATAGTAGAAAGATAGTATGATTGTGGTTCGATGAACCCTCTGCCAAGCACTTAAATGTGAATTGCAGAGTAGTCATGTAGATGTAGTAGATGTAGATGTAGACTATTTTGTAATTTATTATTAAAATCCTATATAAAGCAAAGCAGCGATGCTGCCAGTCAGTTTATTCAGTCAGTTTTGAAGTTAGTTTTGGAAGTCAAAGAAATCAGTGATGTCAGTCAGTGTTTCGTTAACGTGACGAGTATGCAGCTCATAAATAAATTTTGTGAAGCTGAAAGCTGTTATTTTCATTCATCAAATGAACTCCCGGCCAACGTTCAAGAATATAGCGTCGTAACAAATGGTGGTGTTGAGCTGCGATCGATGTTTGAAATGTGGAAATATGTTTAACAAGTGACTGTTTCAGGTGAGCGTAAGACGAATGCCAAGCATAAATTGTCTTGAAAAATTTTATGTTATGGTCGCATGGGAAGAGTTCGTGTAGATGAAAAAAGGACCAAATTCTCGGACAGCACCGTCAACCTTCAGATGAGTAACAGTTTATTTTCTTAATTAGTGTTTTTGTGAAAGTGACAAACATTTGTGCGGGAAGTGTTATATTTTATAATTTACTATGACTGATAAAGATTATGTAAAAATGAATGAGAAAAAAGGTGTTAGTAGTGAATCTGTAGAAAACACTTCGGACCTAGGAGCAAGTATCAGTGAACTATCGCTCAGTAGTAATCAAAGTGTAGATCAAAGCTTTGGAGGAGTGGGTTTCAGTTGAAATGTCACCACCAGTACTCCAATTGCACAGGGAAGTGTAGTTGGAGATGATTTGTTAATGTTATTAATGCAGCATATGAAAGAAGCGAAGGAACAGATGGGACAGATTAAGGATATTGGTCAACAAGTTCTACATTTAAGTCGGCGATTCAGTGAACAAATTGCGGAATTAAAGAATACTATTACTGAAAATACCAATCAGTTTAGGGAAATCCAGGACGGATTGGCAGCACTAAGATTTAGTGTTGAGACAGGACAGCGTGAAATCAATACTCATGTAGGGGCAGTAGAAAGAAGGTTAGAGGTATCAGAACTAATTTCGCGCAAGAGTTGTCCAAAAACGAGGAGAGATTCGAAAAACTGGATAAACATGTGGACGTAGAAAATTCTAAACTTAAAGCAGAGGTTGTTCACACTAGGAGACTGTTAGAAGAGAAAGTAGGAGTTTACAAAAGGCACGCTGAGCTAAAACTTACAGACATTTCCAGTCAAATTAGTAATGTACAACTAAAGTATGATGAAAAAATAGATTTGGGTAGAAATAATGTTGTAGATTTAAGTAAGGAAGTTGTAGAGTTATAAGACGGTGAAGCTCAAAGAAATTTTGTTACTAATGCTAATTGTATATAGAGTTGCATACCTTTAAAATGCTTTCCAGGAGATGGGAAATTGCACCCTGTTGATTTTTTACGGCATTGTCAAGATAATTTTAGTAATGACATGACAGACAATGTTAAGATTAAATTTGTTAAGCGATTTTTGGATTGAGAAGCAATCTCATGGGACAATCAGAATGTTAATTCTAGCATGCCATATGATGAATTTGAGAGAAAGTTTTTAAATAAGTTTTGGTCAGTATCTGAGCAAGCTAGGATTAAAAGTGAGTTTTTAAATGGTCGACTGTATAGGGAAGATGATGGTAGCTTGCAGTGTTTTTGTTAAAACTAATTGAGGAAATTAGTACAACTAGACAAACCTTTTGATGAACTAATACAAATAAATGCCTTAAAAAGGAGATTACCGAAAAGAGTACAGTGTGAGTTGATTTATGGACCGGACAACTCTGTAGGTCAGTTCTTGAGATATGTAGAGAAGTTAAGTTGGATAGAACCTTTGAGAGAAATGAGAGGTTAAGTAATGGCAGATAGGGCAATCAACCATCTGGGGGGAGGGGGGGGTGGAATCAGAGCAAGAATCAAGGCAGGAATGATAATGAAAATCATAATAATAATAGTGGTTACAATAGAAGTGATAACAGATGGATCAACCATAGTAATTGAAGTGGAAGCAGAGGACATGACAACATGAAGAGACCTTGGGAGGATAGTAACAGACAATTAGATGATCACCAGCCATGACGAGGCAATTTAAACTGACGGACGCCTTATTGGGAGCCTGTCAGTCTGGGGTGAGAAGTAAGTACCGAAATCAGGCAAAACACCACCGGCCTAGAGGAATCGAAATAATTTCAGAAGATAGAAAAATCGAAGATACTGGAGTGGAAATGACAGGGCTAATGTATGAAGAGCACATCAGATGGGCAAATTACAGTTTGACAGTAACTTCTGGAAAAGTATGAATGAAGGTGTGGAAGATAGAAATATTAATATCTGTGAGAATGTTCAAGAGGTTCCGTTAGAGGAGGAAACTATCTCAAGCCTATACAATCATTGTAGTGAAGAACTTCGCGAAGAAAAAGTTAGTTCTGATAGTAATCTTGATGAGTTGGAATTAGGTAAATTAATGGAGGAAGAATCTATCCCTGTTAAGCAATTAAATGATGATACCTGTACTAGTGTATGTGTCAACAAATCTGACGATCATTGTAAAGATGTTGTAGAAGTGTCTAGTAGTGGAGATGATAGCATGTGTGGTAAAGTTGATAGTGAAAGTGTCAGTACAAATGATGAATGGGAGGAAGAACTAGATGGCATGCTGTATATGGAGGTTAAAGAAGATTTAATTAATGGCGAGGAAGATGAAATCAGTATTGTTTGTGAAGAATATGAGAACCAGATTGTACCAATGTAAACTGGGGAGGTATCATCAGATAAGGAACATGTAGACAGACATTATGATTTAGATGAGATGCTAGAGACTTTATGAGACACTTACTAGGGTTATAGTGACAGCGACAGAGTAAAAAGAGTCATCAAGATTATTTGTGAAGAATTGAATTCCAACTGGGAAGGTAGAACCAATCAGCAGGCTTACAATGAGGCGACGAGTATGCAGCTCAGTTCTCAATAAATTTTATGAAGTTGGAAACTGCTGTTGTCATTCATACAATGAACTCCAGGCCAAGTTAAGTTAAATTAAGAAACGTTCAAGAATATAGAGTCGTTACAAGTGTTCCTATTTATAACCCTGTATTCACCTGACCAGAAGTCTTGTTCCTCCAGCCATTGAAATTCAGTAATTCACACTATATCTAACTTTAACCTACCCATTTCACTAAACAAATTTTCTAACCTACCTACCCGATTAAGGGATCAGATATTCTACGCTCCGATCTGTAGAACGCCAGTTTTTTTTTTCCTCCTGATAACGACGTCTTCCTGAGTAGTCCCGCCCGGGACACCTCTGGAATATTTTACCGAAGAGGATGCCATCATCATGTAACCATACAGTGGAGGTACATGCCCTGTACGACTGTAGTTTCACCTAGGTTTCTGCAGTTCGCAATACCAGCGCAGCGAGGCCGTTTTGGTTGATGTTACAATCTCAGATTAATCAATCCTCCAGAGTGTCTCCCCTGCTGTTGAAAAGGCCGCTGCGCCTCTGAAGAAACCACGCTTTGTCTGGCCTCTCAACAGATACCCCTCCGTTGTGGTTGCATCTACGGTAACGCTATCTGTATCCCAGTGGGCACCACCGGTAAGGCCCATGGTTCATGGAGGGTAGGCGGGGGTGGCGGGGAGCATTGTCATAGCATTTTAAATTTATGAATTCGTTGAGTAACTGTATGAAATAATGAGAGCTGTAAGCCTGCCATGGTCAGCAGGCGACCCTTTCGCCGTTTCAGTAGTCCAATATACACAGCCAGAAAGAACACTGTGAGTTGCACTAGAATGACCTGTTGCAGAGTTACAGTCATTTGTCACAAACATCAGAGGCCTGTGTGTTCACCCTGTGTGTTGTCTTGAGGCGTTAACTGTGGTGAGTTTAAAGGTGAACTGTGTTCACAAAATTCATTCTAGTGTACAGCCATGACATGAAGGACGAGTACGTGCTCAGACTGAACAGTTTGACCCGTTTGTATGGGGGTCTCAGTGTGGACTTGTGTGAAGCAGGATGGACGTCTAAGGATTGCTGCACATCTTGGGCACAGTGTATCGCTAGTGTGTCATTGCCTTCAATGGTGGTTTGTACATTTCCACATCTGCAGACAAAGTTCTTCACGTCCGAACAATGAATACACACACAAAGATCGTCACACTGTACAAGCAGCAGTGGCCGACCAAAAATCATCCAGGGACGACATGAGGGCAAGTCCCGCACCAGCTGTGTCACCAAGGACCAATGGGAACCGTCTCTGGCCTTGTTACCGATGACACCATGACACCGCCGAGCATGATTATTCTGGTGTCGTGGAAGAGTTGACAGGAGAGCGGAAAAGCGTTCTGTTTTTAGAGAGGAGAGTAGGTTCTGTCAGTATACGAGTGATGGTGGTACACGCGTGTGGTCTAGACCAGGTGAGCTGCCTGTTCCAGAGTCCATTCGTCGACGACACACAGGTCCCATCGCAGACTTCTTGATGTGAGTGGGCATCAGTTACAACTCGCTGACACAACTGCGTTCCTTTATTATAAAGTAACCAGCGCCCAGTGCGTGCACGTGTTCCTTGTACTTCGTCAATAGAGAAGATGACCGTTATAGAGCAAGTTGTCTCATGACTGCTGTGGCACAACGCGCTTCCCGCCCACATATGAACGCTGTGGTGCAACGCGCCACCCGTGGAGTACAACTGTTACAACCATCGCGATCACCAGATCCCACACCAAATGACACACAAGAGACATGATGAAGCGACAACGTAATCGTTGAGCAGCGAGCGCAAGAGCCATAGACGAATTCCAACAGAAGGTGCAAGATGCTTGGGGAAATCTACACTCCTGGAAATGGAAAAAAGAACACATTGACACCGGTGTGTCAGACCCACCATACTTGCTCCGGACACTGCGAGAGGGCTGTACAAGCAATGATCACACGCACGGCACAGCGGACACACCAGGAACCGCGGTGTTGGCCGTCGAATGGCGCTAGCTGCGCAGCATTTGTGCACCGCCGCCGTCAGTGTCAGCCAGTTTGCCGTGGCATACGGAGCTCCATCGCAGTCTTTAACACTGGTAGCATGCCGCGACAGCGTGGACGTGAACCGTATGTGCAGTTGACGGACTTTGAGCGAGGGCGTATAGTGGGCATGCGGGAGGCTGGGTGGACGTACCGCCGAATTGCTCAACACGTGGGGCGTGAGGTCTCCACAGTACATCGATGTTGTCGCCAGTGGTCGGCGGAAGGTGCACGTGCCCGTCAACCTGGGACCGGACCGCAGCGACGCACGGATGCACGCCAAGACCGTAGGATCCTACGCAGTGCCGTAGGGGACCGCATCGCCACTTCCCAGCAAATTAGGGACACTGTTGCTCCTGGGGTATCGGCGAGGACCATTCGCAACCGTCTCCATGAAGCTGGGCTACGGTCCCGCACACCGTTAGGCCGTCTTCCGCTCACGCCCCAACATCGTGCAGCCCGCCTCCAGTGTTGTCGCGACAGGCGTGAATGGAGGGACGAATGGAGCCGTGTCGTCTTCAGCGATGAGAGTCGCTTCTGCCTTGGTGCCAATAATGGTCGTATGCGTGTTTGGCGCCGTGCAGGTGAGCGCCACAATCAGGACTGCATAAGACCGAGGCACACAGGGCCAACACACGGCATCATGGGTTGGGGAGCGATCTCCTACACTGGCCGTACACCTCTGGTGATCGTCGAGGGGACACTGAATAGTGCACGGTACATCCAAACCGTCATCGAACCCATCGTTCTACCATTCCTAGACCGGCAAGGGAACTTGCTGTTCCAACAGGACAATGCACGTCCGCATGTATCCCGTGCCACCCAACGTGCTCTAGAAGGTGTAAGTCAACTACCCTGGCCAGCAAGATCTCCGGATCTGTCCCCCATTGAGCATGTTTGGGACTGGATGAAGCGTCGTCTCACGCGGTCTGCACGTCCAGCACGAACGCTGGTCCAACTGAAGCGCCAGGTGGAAATGGCATGGCAAGCCGTTCCACAGGACTACATCCAGCATCTCTACGATCGTCTCCATGGGAGAATAGCAGCCTGAATTGCTGCGAAAGGTGGATATACACTGTACTAGTGCTGACATAGCGCATGCTCTGTTGCCTGTGTCTATGTGCCTGTGGTTCTGTCAGTGTGATCATGTGATGTATCTGACCCCAGGAATGTGTCAATAAAGTTTCCCCTTCCTGGGACAATGAATTCACGGTGTTCGTATTTCAATTTCCAGGAGTGTATATCGCAGGACGTCAGTCGGCACCTTCATGATCGTTGGAATGCGAGAATATAAGCTGAATTGCAGCCACAGGGGGGACACGTCCTGCTGTGACGAGTGTTGTAGTTCGTCTGAATTTCTTACAGTATTATTTTGAACAACTAATTCAGGAACCCATTCAAAGTGTAAATGGTTGCGAAAACATACTTGACCTATTAGCAGCATATAATCCCGACCAAATAAGGAGCTTCATGACAGATACAGGGATTTGCGACCACATGGTTATTGTAGGTAGACTGAATACCGTAACATCCAAACCCACCGAAAAACAAACTCAAAATACATTTATTTAAAAAAAATACGCTTTACATCTTCCTAAGAGACAGTCGTCGCTCCTTCTAATCAGATTATGTAAACGTAAATCAGACGTGCTTTAAGGTCAAAGAAATAGTATCGACGGCAATTGAAAGATATATACTAAATAAACTAATGAGAGCTGGTACTGATCCCACATGGTACACAGAACACAATCGCATAAGCAACGATAAATCCCCTAGATTGCCGAAGTTTTACAGAAGTTCGAACTTTAGCGCAAACTTAAACGCGAGATGCTTTTAATAGTTTTTACAACGACACTGTCTCGTAATCTGGTAGGAAACACGAAGAGATTCTGATTGTACGTAAAGTACACCAGTGGCAAGATGCAGTCAATACCTCCACTGCGCGGTGCCAATGGTGATGTTGATGACAGCGCCATTGAAGCAGAGTTACTAAACATGGTTTTCGAAAATTTCTTCGCAAAAGAAGACGACGTAAATACTCCAGAAGTCGAAGATGGAACAATTGCGAACATGAATAACTCACATACCCTCAGGGTAGCGAAGAAGCTTACAACCCCTAGCTCGTAGAAAGATCTGTATCCAAAGACCAGAAATTTGCACTAGTCATACCAATACCTAAAAAAGAAAATCCGCTGAATTACAGACCTGTATCACTAACGTCCATGTACAATAGGATTTCCGAACACATACTACGCTCGAACATTATCAACCACATCGAAGAAATAATTTATTGAGAAACATCCAAGAAGGAATCAGAAAATATCGTTATTGTGAAACACAACTAGCTCTTTATTCTCATGAAGTAATAAGTGATATCGACAGTCAAACTGATTCCATATTTGGATTTTCAGCAGGCTTTCAAAGCTGACCCTCACAAGCGACTTCTAATTGAAGGGCTTATTTCAATAGTGTCAATAGTGGTACAAGTCCATTTTTGTTCAATCTGAGATACAGAGTCCTAAAGTTAAATGAGCGCTGAAAAATCTGCAGTTGAGAACCATAAATATTCAAGAATATACCAGAAATATTATATATATATATATATATATATATATATATATATATATATATATATATATATAATATTTCTGATATCTCACCTGCAGATTTTTCAGCGCTCATTTAACTTTAGGACTCTGTGTCTCAGATTGAACAAAAATGGACTTGTACCACTATTAACACTATTGAAATAAGCCCTTCAATTAAACTGCGTGCTTATGGAGTACGGTCTCAGTTGTGCGACAGTTCGTAGTAACTGACGGCAAATCGTCGATTAAAGCGGAAGTAATATCTGGCGTTCCCCAAAGAAATGTTATAGGCCCTCTGCTACTACTGATCTACATAAACGATTTAGGAGACAATCTGACCAGTTCTCTTAGATTGTATGCAGATGATGCTATCATTTACCGTCAAGTTAAGTTATTAAATTATCAACTCGAATTGCCAAATGATTTAGACAAGATATCTGTGCGGTGTAAAAAGTGGCAACTGATTGTAGATCATGAAAAGTGTGAAGTTATCCACAAGAGCACTAAACACAATCCCCTAAATTTCAGTTACACGAGAAATCACACAGATATAAAGGCTGTCGACTCAACTAAAGACTTAGGATTTACAATAGCGAATAACTTAAATTCGATCACATAGCTGATATCATGGGGAAAGCAAACCACAGACTGCGATTTATTAAAAATTTAGTAAAGGTTCTTCTTACACTACGCTTTTCCGCCCTCTTCTGAAGTTTTGCTGTGCAGTATGGGGTCCGCATCAGATAGGATTCACAGAGGACATAAAAAAAGTTCAAAGAAGGACACTTCGTTTGTTTTATCGAGAAATAAGGGATAGTATACGGATATGCTCACGATTTGGGGTGGCAGTCATTAAAAGACAGGCGATTTTTGCTGCGGCAGGACGTTCTCATGAAATTTCAATCAACTTTCTCCTCAGAGTATGAAAATATTTTGTTGGCGTTCATCCACATAGAGAGAAACTGTCATCGTAATGCAATGAGAGAAATCAGAGCTCGCACGCAAAGAATTAAGTGTTCGTTTCTCCCATACGCTGTTCGAGAGAGGAATAGTAAATAATTACACTAGCGCTCAAAAGTTTTCGAACGCCCTGAAAGTAAGATTAAAAAAGCTAGTTACCAGATTCAGATACGAATTAGCTAAATTGTTTCACCAGTATCATGGTCAGTGAAACGTTTAAGAGTAGCGTTCCATGTTTTCAACATTCCGTTGTTATGCTGTTGCAAGCATAGCAATTTTGTATTGTGATGGCGTAATATAATCTTCCCTCGCTAGATGGCGTTCATAGGATGTCAACAAATCTGTGAACACATTAACAGGGAAGAAAGGGGCACATAGGTATGGGCGAGTTATCAGAAAGTGTGCTTCAGTGTGTGCCCAGTGTAAAGATCGTTAACTGGACGAAGAAAGGAGCTTTTAACAGGAAAACATTCTGCAATTATGTCTTTACGTACGGCCGGTCTTACTATGCGACAAATAACGCATCGAGAACATAATTCCTTGGGATGTGTCCATTATCCCTTGCAGAGGCATGCGGATACTGGCCAGAATATGGACATAGCTCGAAAGGGCAGGCCAAAAATGACATCAAAAAGCAATGACAAATACACTCCTGGAAATTGAAATAAGAACACCGTGAATTCATTGTCCCAGGAAGGGGAAACTTTATTGACACATTCCTGGGGTCAGATACATCACATGATCACACTGACAGAACCACAGGCACATAGACACAGGCAACAGAGCATGCACAATGTCGGCACTAGTACAGTGTATATCCACCTTTCGCAGCAATGCAGGCTGCTATTCTCCCATGGAGACGATCGTAGAGATGCTGGATGTAGTCCTGTGGAACGGCTTGCCATGCCATTTCCACCTGGCGCCTCAGTTGGACCAGCGTTCGTGCTGGACGTGCAGACCGCGTGAGACGACGCTTCATCCAGTCCCAAACATGCTCAATGGGGGACAGATCCGGAGATCTTGCTGGCCAGGGTAGTTGACTTACACCTTCTAGAGCACGTTGGGTGGCACGGGATACATGCGGACGTGCATTGTCCTGTTGGAACAGCAAGTTCCCTTGCCGGTCTAGGAATGGTAGAACGATGGGTTCGATGACGGTTTGGATGTACCGTGCACTATTCAGTGTCCCCTCGACGATCACCAGAGGTGTACGGCCAGTGTAGGAGATCGCTCCCCACACCATGATGCCGGGTGTTGGACCTGTGTGGCTCAGTCGTATGCAGTCCTGATTGTGGCGCTCACCTGCAAGGCGCCAAACACGCATACGACCATCATTGGCACCAAGGCAGAAGCGACTCTCATCGCTGAAGACGACACGTCTCCATTCGTCCCTCCATTCACGCCTGTCGCAACACCACTGGAGGCGGGCTGCACGATGTTGGGGCGTGAGCGGAAGACGGCCTAACAGTGTGCGGGACCCTAACCCAGCTTCATGGAGACGGTTGCGAATGGTCCTCGCCGATACCCCAGGAACAACAGTGTCCCTAATTTGCTGGGAAGTGGCGGTGCGGTCCCCTACGGCACTGCGTAGGATCCTACGGTCTTGGCGTGCATCCGTGCGTCGCTGCGGTCCGGTCCCAGGTCGACGGGCACGTGCACCTTCCGCCGACCACTGGCGACAACATCGATGTACTGTGGAGACCTCACGCCCCACGTGTTGAGCAATTCGGCGGTACGTCCACCCGGCCTCCCGCATGCCCACTATACGCCCTCGCTCAAAGTCCGTCAACTGCACATACGGTTCACGTCCACGCTGTCGCGGCATGCTACCATTGTTAAAGACTGCGATGGAGCTCCGTATGCCACGGCAAACTGGCTGACACTGACGGCGGCGGTGCACAATTGCTGCGCAGCTAGCGCCATTCGACGGCCAACACCGCGGTTCCTGGTGTGTCCGCTGTGCCGTGCGTGTGATCATTGCTTGTACAGCCCTCTCGCAGTGTCCGGAGCAAGTATGGTGGGTCTGTCACACCGGTGTCAATGTGTTCTTTTTTCCATTTCCAGGAGTGTATATAGTAGTCACAAATGGATGTGATCGCCTCAAACCAGCGCCAGTTTTAGCAGCGGAACTCGTCCACAGTAGGGAAAAGCCGGTGAGTGTAACTACCGTGAAAAGATGTCTTCAGGCAGTGAACTTAACTGGCGTGTGACGGCTAAGAAACCATCACTGACGACTAATAGAGGCAGAAGACGCTACACTGGGCAAGACAACATGAAAGTTGGGCAGTAATCAGTGGAAAAAGGTACTTTTCACTGACGAATCCAAATTTGAGGTCTTTGGCACAAAGCGAAGTAAGTTAGGTCGTCGGTTGCCAGGTGGACGAACGTTACATCAGTGTGTATGTCCAACATCATGTTAGGGGTTCCCTCATGGTCTGGGGATGTTCTGGAAGCGGTAAGGTTGGTGATCTTGTGCAAATAAACGGGACAATGAAGAAAGAGGATTACCTTCGCATTCTACAGTATCATGCAAAGCCACGCAGAAGATATTTGATTGACAAGGGATTCGTCCTACAGCAAGAAAATGGCCCTAAACACACTTCAAAACTGTGTAAAGTGAATGTGGCAAATGTAGAAAACAAGAAGGAACTGAACTGAAATATATGATAATGATCGAAGCAGACGAAATGAATTAAGATTTATGCTGTGGCTAGGACTCGAACGCAGATCTTCCCGCTAACTGGGGAGAACTGCTAACCATTAAACCACAGTAGCATGATGGTGAACATTGCTGCACGAACTAAGCTGAATGCCCTCCCCAACACAAACTTCAATTCATTTTTCCCTTGGATATTACTGGTAAGCACCCCCACCATTGGACGTAATGGGACGTCCTTGTACCATTTCTATATAAGGGAAAAATGAATTGAAGTGTGTGATGGGGAGGGCACTCAGCTTAGGTAGTTCGTGCAGCAATCTTCATACTGCTGTGGTGTAATGGCTAGCATTTCTGCCTCACAGGTAAAGAAGACACGGGTTCGCGTCCCGGCCGCAGTACAAATTTTAATTCATTTCGTCTGCTTCGATTATTATCGTAGATAATAAAAAGGGACTTAAATGTCTCACGGAAACATTTAATTATGAAATATATGATTTGGCCGCCCGCAATGTCCCGACTGTAATCCTACTGAACTGCTTTGGGATTAAATGAAGGCCTATAGCATTGTTCATCACCTCTGTACCAGACTACAAGAGAAATGGCGGAAATGATGAAGCTGACAGCAAGAATGCCTCGCGTATGGAAAGCAACGATTAAAGCCAGAGGCGTCTACTTCTAGGAGAGTCAAATTTGACTCCACGTTTTAGTTTCAGTAAAAGATCGCTCTAAATCGGACGTATGCATATTTCTAACATTTCTGGTTGCTGTTTGCATTTTGTCTTCAAAATCACTAATGTTCAAAAACTTTTAAGCGTTAGTGTAGCGTAAAGGTAGTTCGATGAACTCTCTGTTAGTGAACTGCAGAGCAATCGTGTGGATGTGGATACTTCTACAGTGATGCTCCGCGCGTCACATCACTTGCCAGTAAAATGACCTCGTCCCTGAAGGGACTGCCTTTCACTCCGGCAGTGTACGAGTAGACCTCCGTACACTTGCACACAAGTTCCCCACTGAGCTCGTGGAGCAGGCAGGCGGCCGCTCGCCCGCGGCTCCGGAGTGCGCCTGCAGGGGGCGTGGGAAGCCGTGGAGGCTCTCCTCGCCGCCGGCCGCCTGTTGTCGGATTTCACGGCGCCGCCTCTGATTGCGGGTCGTGCGTGCCGGGCGGCCCCAAAACACGGCCGCTGCGCTCTGCTGGAGAGCCGTTCCCCACGCAGCCGTCGCCAGCACTCGGAACCTGGCGCGTCAACTTGCAAACACAGCCACACGTGACTCCGGATTCGGTGCTACCAGGAGTCCGTAGCGCACCGGTGTCTTGTGGGCAGCGTACCGTGGCCCGTGCTTAGACTCCTACAACCTGTTCGCCCCCGGTAGCTGAGTGGCGCCGGCACGGTAGCTCAGCGTGTTCGGTCTGAGGGTTAGCTGCCCTCTGTAATAAAAATAAATTGAGTGAACGGATCAAGGATAAACTTCCGCAGGTGTCGTGGGAAGTCCTCTCCGAACATGTGAAACGAACAAAATGACAACAGCAAAAAAAAAAAAAAAAAAAAAAAAAGTGTGGTAAGGTACTTGCCTCACATGTAGCGGGCTCGGGTCCTATTCCCGCCCAGGTTCGAGATTTTCTCCGCTCATGGACTAGGCGTTGTGTTGTCCTCAACATCATTTCATCCACGCCACCGGCGCGCAAGTCGCCCCATGTGACGTCGGCTGAAGTATGACTTGCTCTCGGCGCCCGAACTTCCCCCGATGGGCCTCCCGGCCGACAATGCCATTCGATTATTTCATTTTTCTCCGCTCAGAGAGTGGGTGTTGTGTTATCCTAATCACCATCATTTCATCCCGATCCCCATCGCCGAAGTGGGGTCAAATCGAAAGTTTTGCACCCGGCGAACGGTTTACCCTAAGGAAGGCGCTAGTCACACGACATTTACATTTACCCTGTGGCAATCCTATGCAAAATTTTAGGTTCGGCGTCTGCTTGTGAATGGTACCTGCCATAATGTGCAGTGCCAAGAGTGGAGTACAGAGGAGGTGAAGTTGCGACACGGGGGTGTTTTTCGTGGTTAGCGTGTGGTCCCCTTACTGTGCTCAAGAAGACGCTCTGAAGAATGATATGCACGCATTTCACAGCATTGCTTATTGGGTACAGCGCAGGAACAGTTCGGAGATGATGACTGTATCATGACAACGCACCACGTCATAAAGGAATACGTGTGGAGCAATGCTTTGTGGACAATAACATTGCTTAAATGGACTGGCCTGCTCAGAGTTCCTACGTGAATCAAATGGAACAGCTTTAGAACGAGTTAGAACGCGAATTGTTCAACACAAACATACAAAAGTGACATTCAGAGACCTTTCTCCTGAATAACTCGCCGTGGCCTCCAGCGGAAACATATCTCAGTCGAAAATTTAACTACATTAAATGACTTAAAAAAGTTGCCGGTTAAGTTTGCATGTAGCGAGCGAGGAAATATGAAACTCATGCACGTGGTATTTGAAGGTGTAGCAGGAGAGTGTATGATGTCCTGGAGGAGCACTTTGGGGACCGCATTCTGGCTCTGGGATGCCTAGAGTCCACTGGCAGGGGCCTAAATTGGCCGCCGTTTTGTCCCGATCGGAACACATGCGACTCCCTTTTGTGGGGCTATATTAAAGACAAAGTGTACAGCAGTAACCTCAAAGCCATTTCTGAGCTGAAAACTACCATTCAGGAGGTCATCGACAGCATCTATGTTCCCACCCTCAGCAGGTCATGCTGAATTTCGCTATTCGTCTGCGCCATATCGTCGTCAATGGTGGAAGCCATATCGGACTCCTAAATATGAATATCTGTAGCGACGTTTTCATGTTGAATAAAGTGTGTGCACGCCATAGTTTGTAAATAATTCACGTTTCTTTCACTTAGTTCAATAATAGGTAACCCCGTATATGGTTCCCAGGCGGGACGCCGCATGTCGTTGTGGAAATTCCACCATATTTTGTCGGCACAACGGCCAACAGTGTGTGGAATACAAGTACACCGAAATTCTGTCGTATTGTGTTTAACGTTCCGTCGACTTCGAGGTCATTACAGACGGAGCACAAGCTCGATCTGTGTCAAGGATGGGGAATAAAATCGGCCATGCCCTTTCAAAGGAAGTATCCCGGCATTTGCCAGGAGGGAATTAGGGAAATCACGGAAAACCTGAATCTGAATGGCAGGGCCGGCCAAGGTGGCCGAGCGGTTCTAGGCGATACAACAGTCTGGAACAGCGCGTCTGCTACGGTCGCAAGTTCGAATCCTACCTCGGGCAAGGATGTGTGTGATGTCCTTAGGTTAGTTAAGTTTAAGAAGTTCTCAGTTCTAGTGGACTGATGACCTTAGAAGTTAAGTCCCGTAGTGCTAAAAGTCATTTGAACAATTTTTTTTTATTTTTTTATGGCAGGACGCCGAATTTGAACCGTCGTCCTGCAGAGACCAGTGTGTTAACCGCTGCATCACGTCGCTCGGTCTTCTTACCAGACAATGTTATTATACAAGCAGTGGAAATTCGCGGCTCCACCAATTTGCGTAACAGAGACACAGGATTCCAACTCAGCACAGCAAGGGATCGAACGCTAGCCATGTCAAAAGCACAAAAAAAAAAAATGTTGGTCGTACAAGAGATGACGCTGTAGTGGCGACATAGATATGTGGTTGACAGCGTCGAGGATGGGCACACGCCAAATAAGACACGTATTTCGGCAGACAGGCTCCCGACAGAGGGCGCTGGAGCGGCCGACTGCAGCGCACAGTATGGGTGACACCCTGTGCGCGTGATTTCATCGTCCGACGGGTGCCGTAGCTCTCTCTCATTCTCTCTCTCTCTCTCTCTCTCTCTCTCTCTCTCTCTCTCACACACACACTATCGATCTGCATTTCTGCGCTATTGGTCACCGAAATTGGGCGTCTGCAGTCCCGCGCAGTTTTTTCTCCGATTTGCTATAACTAGACTTCGTTCGCAGAGTCAGCAACTGATGATTTCGCTCAGTTGCGCCGACGAAATATTGCGGTGTTTTAACAACGACATGCGACGTCTCGCCCGAGAAACGAATTTACAAAAAGTTCTATGTTAATCTAGATTAAAATAATTTATTTTTAAGTAACAATTATCTGTTTGTACAAACCCCTCAAAACGGGCGAAACACACCCGAAACGCTTCGCGTTATGTTATATTAAACATGAAACCAATAAAAGTGACTAATAGGAAAAAATACAGATGAACAAGTAATTAATTCATGCGAGGGTGAGTCAAATTAAAACCTTAAGTATTTTTTTAAATATTATTTATTGTGCAGAAGTGGTACAAAGATGTATCACTTTTCAACGTAATCTGCCCCACGCTCAGTGCAAGTCCTCCAGCGTTTACAAAGTGTATTAATTCCTTTGGGACAAAAATCTCTTGGTAGTCCGCGCAACCACTCATGCACCGCGTAGCGTACCTCTTCATCAGAACGAAGTTCTTTCCTCCCACTGCGTCTTTGAGTGGTCCAAACATATGGAAATAACTTGGGGCAAGGTCTGGGAAGTACGGTGGATAAGGAAGACACTCAAAATGCAGGTCTATGATTGTTGCAACTGTTGTACTGGCAGTGTGGAGCCTTGCATTGTCATGTTGCTAAAGGACACCTGCTGACAGCAATCCACGACGCTTTGATTTGACTGCAGGCCGCAGATGATTTTTCAGATCTGTGTATAATGCACTGGTGGCAGTGCTCCCTCTATGCATGTAATGCTCCAAAATAACGCCTTTTTCGTCTCAAAAGAGAGTCAGCATAACCCTCCCTGCTGATGGTTCTGTTTGAAACTTCTTTGGTTTTGGTTACGAGGAATGGCACCATTCGTTGCTCGCTCTCTTCGTTTCCTGTTGGTGGAAGTGAAGCCAGGTTTCGTGCCCAGTAACGATTCTTGCAAGGAAGCCATCACCTTCTCGTTTAAATCGCCGAAGAAGTTCTCCACAAGCATCAACACGTCGTTCTCTCATTTCAGGAGTCAGCAGCCGTGGCACCCAACTTGCAGACACTTTGTGAAACTGGAGCACATCGAGCACAATTTGGTGTGCTGACCCATGACTAATCTGTAAACATGCTGCAATGTCATTGAGTGTCACCCGTCGGTTTTCCTTCACTATGGCTTCAACTGCTGCAATGTTCTGTGGAGTCACAACTCGTTGTTCCTGACCTGGACGAGGAGCACCTTCTACTGAAGTCACACCATTTGCGAACTTCCTACCCCATTCGTAGACTTGCTGATGTGACAGACATGCATCACCGTACTGAACCTTCATTCTTCGATGAATTTCAATAGTTTTTACACTTACACTAACCAAAAACCGAATAACAGAACGCTGTTCTTCCCTGGTGCAAGTCGCAAGTGGGGCGGCCATCTTTATACGGATACAATGTCCGAACAGGTAACAACGTAGATACACGGTGTTTGTTCTCATTCGAGACAACTAAATATCTCGAAGACAACGCATCGTACGAAGAAAACGTTCTAGGTGAAAAATTACTATTAGTCAATGGGATATCTGTCTTTGCTGCAATTGGCCACCTCCTAAACTCCCCTCCTGCGTGGGCGCGATCAATGTTGCATTTACGAGTGTGGTGAGACGTGGTCTAGGGGTAGCGTCTTTGATTCATAATCAAAACGTCTTCGGTCCCGGGTACGATCGAGTGCAGGGAAGCTAAGACGAAATGGCTGCAGGAAAAATGTGAAGACATCGAAAAAGATATGATTGTCGGGAGGACAGACTCAGCATATAGGAGAGTCAAAACAGCCTTTGGTGACATTAAAAGCAACGGTGGTAACATTAAGAGTGCAACGGGAATTCCACTGTTAAATGCAGAGGAGAGAGCAGATAGGTGGAAAGAATACACTGAAAGCCTCTATGAGGGTGAAGATTTGTCTGATGTGATAGAAGAAGAAACAGGAGTCGATTTAGAAGAGATAGGGGATCCAGTATTAGATTCGGAATTTAAAAGAGCTTTAGAGGACTTACGGTCAAATAAGGCAGAAGGGATAGATAACATTCCATCAGAATTTCTAAAATCATTAGGGGAAGTGGCAACAAAACGACTATTCACGTTGGTGTGTAGAATATATGAGTCTGGCGACATACCATCTGACTTTCGAAAAAGCATCATCCACACAATTCCGAAAACGGCAAGAGCTGACAAGTGCGAGAATTATCGCACAATCAGCTTAACAGCTCATGCATCGAAGCTGCTTACAAGAATAATATACAGAAGAATGGAAAAGAAAATTGAGAATGCGCTAAGTGACGATCAGTTTGGCTTTAGGAAAAGTAAATGCACGAGAGAGGCAATTCTGACGTTACGGCTAATAATGGAAGCAAGGCTAAAGAAAAACCAAGACACGTTCATAGGATTTGTCGACCTGGAAAAAGCGTTCGACAATATAAAATGGTGCAAGCTCTTCAAGAGTCTGAAAAAAGTAGGGGTAAGCTGTAGGGAGAGACGGGTCATATACAAGATGTACAACA
The DNA here is from genome assembly GCF_023897955.1 of Schistocerca gregaria. Lineage (NCBI taxonomy): Eukaryota > Metazoa > Arthropoda > Insecta > Orthoptera > Acrididae > Schistocerca > Schistocerca gregaria. The sequence goes on along the minus strand of NC_064922.1, from coordinate 173,305,400 downwards.
ACCAAGAGGGAATGAAAGAATGGACGATCAAGAACGAAGTGCTCATATTAAGAAGGGAGTAAGACAAGGCTGTTGCCTTTCGCCCCTACTCTTCAATCTGTACATCGAGGAAGCAATGATGGAAATAAAAGAAAGGTTCAGGAGTGGAATTAAAATACAAGGTGAAAGGATATCAATGATACGATTCGCTGATGACATTGCTATCCTGAGTGAAAGTGAGGAAGAATTAAATGATCTGCTGAACGGAATGAACAGTCTAATGAGTACACAGTATGGTTTGAGAGTAAATCGGAGAAAGACGAAGGTAATGAGAAGTAGTAGCAATGAGAACAGCGAGAAACTTAACATCAGGATTGATGGTCACGAAGTCAGTGAAGTTAAGGAATTCTGCTAACTAGGCAGTAAAATAACCAATGACGGACGGAGCAAGGAGGACATCAAAAGCAGACTCGCTATGGCAAAAAAGGCATTTCTGGCCAAGAGAAGTCTACTAATATCAAATACCCGCCTTAATTTGAGGAAGACATTTCTGAGGATGTACGTCTGGAGTACAGTATTGTATGGTAGTGAAACATGGACTGTGGGGAAACCGGAACGGAAGAGAATCGAAGCATTTGAGATGTGGTGCTATAGACGAATGTTGAAAATTAGGTGGACTGATAAGGTAAGGAATGAGGAGGTTCTACGCAGAATCGGAGAGGAAAGGAATATGTGGAAAACACTGATAAGGAGAAGGGACAGGATGATAGGACATCTGCTAAGACATGAGGGAATGACTTCCATGGTACTAGAGGGAGCTGTAGAGGGCAAAAACTGTAGAGGAAGACAGAGATTGGAATACGTCAAGCAAATAATTGAGGACGTAGGTTGCAAGTGCTACTGTGAGATGAAGAGGTTAGCACAGGAAAGGAATTCGTGGCGGGTCGCATCAAACCAGTCAGTAGACTGATGACAAAAAAAAAAAAAAGAGACGTGGTAGTCGAGTACCACAGGGCCTACTCGTCATTTCGCCATCCTTCAACCACTTTCCATAAGTGCTCACGATGGTAGTACGGCAACAGCTTATAGTTTCCAGCCGCAGCGCCACAACAATGTGCCCTTTGTCAAAACCCCTTATACATCAGTGGATTCCCGCCTTTGCGGCCCGTATCTTCGCTATTATGACCGCTCATCTCTCTCTTCCGCTCACAATCCTTCCTTAGTGCGTCACATGCTCGCAACACCAGCAGGTCTTCAGCCTCGGTGGCCGGTGGTCATAATGTTTTGGCTCATCAGTGTATCAGTGCCCACTAGCAGCTAATGGCATTACTTCCTTTGGATCGATTTCTTTTCTCTCTCTCCTGTAACGGGTAGCGTAATTTACGAGTGTTGGTGCCACATGGGCTTGTACGCAAGAGAAAGCCCTATGTGTTCTGTGGCTTCGTGAGACCCGGTCGCCTAATACAGTTCAGTGACGGTCTCGTAACGCCTGTGGTCGAGGTACACCAGTCCTGAAAAGCTTCATAGCACGGTACGAAAAGCTTAAGAGACTGACAGTGTCGGCGAGAAGGCGAAAAGCGTTAGGCCTGGAATGGGTGACGGCACTGTTCATACAGTGCGGGCAGCACTTCAGTGCAGTCAGTACATATCGACGCATCTTGTTTCAAGAGAACCAGGCACATCTCAGGGCATATTGGTGAACATTTTACACAGGCCGCTGCATTTCCGTCCATATAAAGTGGAACTCCGCTCCTACAAGCTTTGTAGCCAGATGATAGGTTCAGACATGCTGAGTTTACTGCGAACAGTCTGGAACGAATCGATGCAGGCAGTGACCACCTTTCTATGATTTATTTTTGGGATGATGCGAGTTTTCCGATCTCCTGTAAAGGAAACTGGCGTAATGTCTGGGAATTGGATCACCCAGAAATCAGGGTACAGCAGATAAGGAACAGCCCGAAAGCGAAACTGGGGTGTCGCTTAATGAACAACACAGTTTTTGGATCGTTGTTTTTCTCTGAGCGTACATTTAAGACAACAGTTTCCCTGGACATTTTGGAATTTTGCGTTGACCCTCCATTACAGGAATTTCAACCAAGGATAGGTTCAACAACATGTCGCACCACCATAGTAGGGAATGTTCTCCAAATCTTGGACGTAGCCTTTCTGGACAGATGGATCGGAAGAGTCGGTGCTATAATATCGTGCCCACCACGTTCGTTAGTCTTAACCCCTTTTCACTTTCTTTGGGAGACTAAGTCGACGATAAAGCGCAGAGTACACTAGTAAGAAATATTGGGAAAGACGAGGACAGAAACTGAGTATCGCCTAGACATTCTACGGGCAAAAACGGAGCATACGTTATTAGCTAAGCCACCATTTCCAACTGCGTAGCTGTATTTAGCATAGTTACTTCGAACTAAATTTTTGTAATCTAGAAAAGACTTTACTTTCAGCCTGTAGAATATACTCCATATATATTGTGTCCCTCTGGGTAGTAACAATCACTTAAAACAATAACGGCGACGAGCAGAACTGAGGTTTGTGACAGTCCTGATGCTTGGGTTGTTTGAGCTAGGAGTATGGGGAAAAAGTTCTTGGTTTAGCCTGGATCAGCGCCCATTTGTGTAGCCAAATGAATGTGTATGGTTCCAGAGACCTTTTCAGCTCTTTAATATGTATGATGTATGTATGCAGATTGAAGTGACAAATGAAAATTTATACCAAGGCTGGTATTCGAACTCTGGTCTTGCGCTCACTAGACAGACACGCTAACCACTATAACACACTGGCCCAGTCACTTTGCACAACTGCATACGCTACGCCCCCATGCCTCCCTCCACAGTCCAAAGTCCCATTCACGCCACAGCCCACTTGGGGAATTTGGACTGAGAAGGGGTGTGTGCTGGGATAGTCGTGTTGTGCAAAGCCAGTGTGCTAGAATGACGTAGTGGTTAGCGCACCTGCCTAATGAACATAATTTCCATTTGTCGCTTCAGTAAGGAAACATAGGTCATTTGTGTAGCCATTCGAACATCTGTCTTGCTGTAGCTAAGATACAGTGTATTAAGCAAAGTTTGAACGACTAACCGAAGCTGGCTACCAGCAAATTGAGCGAATCAGTTAAGCCAGTTTGCAAAAGATTTCAATTGGGCTGAAATTAATGCTCAGGTAACGACAGCATTTACATGTGCAACCAACCGAATTTTACGCGCAATAGTGCCACCCTCGTTTGGATTTTACGTTCAAAAACACCTTTTTCTGAGTGGTTTTAGAGGCGCGTCACTTCTATGCTTTGAACCTGTACGAGTCGATTCAAACTTTGCGAGCAGGTAGATAATTGGTAGTCAAACAAATTCTTCTTTGTAGAGATACAATGGGTTAAAGTCGAGCTAAATGTTGCACGTAAAATTCGTTCTTACGTGAACTGAATGCCTGGAAACTAAAGTGAACCAAACAACAGATCAGAATTATGCCCAGGCTTGTACAAAATGATATACTGTTTGACCGAGAAATTAAAGCTTTGTCTATGAACACGTAGAAAACTAAACACGCTCGAATACTGTTATAAAATAAATTGTTAGAAAAAACTTCAACTTATTTCTAACCAATAGAAACATTTTTACAGCGTTTTCTTCAAAAACTGCTATGCTACCTTGCGGAAAATTTATTTGTGGACAGAACAAGCTTAAATGTGTGCCGGACTGAGACTCGAAGCCGGGACCTTGCCTATTGCTGGGAAGTTGTCAACCAACTTTTTGGTACTGGCAGAAGTAAAGCTGTGAGTACCGGGCGTGAGTCGTGCTTCGGTAGCTCAGATGGTAGAGCACTTGCCCGCGAAAGGCAAAGGTCCCGAGTTCGAGTCTCGGTCGGGCACACAGTTTTAAAACACAGTCCGCCTTTAGCCGCCGAGCAGCTCGGACTTGTTTACGTCCCGGCTGCGAACGTTCGCGGAAGAAGCGGTGTTTACACCGTCGTCAATCGCGTGTGTTACTGTTTGAATCGAACACCATGGCACATAATTTCCGAAAAACCACGATACAGTTCACGTTCTGTAACGAGTATGCACGACCGAAGGCTTTCGAAATCGAACGTTTCTTGAGGGACGAAGTGCGACTTAATTACACGGAGATCATTGGAATTCATTTATCAATCGTGAGCAGCACTCTTTACGTAAAGATGATTGACGACGCAGCATGCGATAGGATCATTGAAGCCGCCAAACGAGGATTCCAGTTCCGACACTCCGATGGTCATATGGGCGAAGTTTTAGTCGCTCATTCGGGCCTGGGCGTGCGTACGATTCGAGTCTTCGAGCTGCCTTTCGAGGTACCAGAATCATTGGTCACTGAATCGCTCCAGCCATATGGCAGAGTTATCAGTCATACGGCCGAACGTTGGGCAAGTTTTAGCACGTATCCAGTGCTCAATGGTGTCCGACAGGTGCGAATTGCCCTTACGAAACATGTGCCATCGTACATCAACATCGGCGGCTGTCGAGCTATTGTCATCTATGATGGACAGCCCCGAACATGCTCCGGGTGTGGTGGTGAAGGACATCTTCGATCTGCGTGTATGCAGAGGAGACTCGTGCAACTCCCTAGCGGAGACCTCCAGAATCCGACTACACCAACGTCACTGCCGATGACTTACGTGGCGGCGCTTCGTGGGGAGGTGACGCCGAGGTCGGAACGCACTATCGAACCGACGCCGCAGTTGATTGAGGCGCCTTCGGACCCCACTGACGAAGGAATGGCTCCCACAAACCTCCAATCCCAGACATTACAGGTGGTGCAAAAAGAGGTTGACAGCGTCACAAGAGGCATGGAGGCAGAAGTGGAACGGCCCCAGGGCGTTGTGGCGACGGCGAGACTGCAGGAGATACAAGATTCACCGACACCAGAGGCCGAGGTGAGGGCCCGCAAACAACGCTCGCCAAAGCGCCGCAAGAAGCGCCGACTAAACTCTTCGGAGACGCTATCTTCTCTTTTTGGAAGCCCAGAGGAGACTAACACTATGGACCTGTCTGACTTGGAACCACAAGCTTCCGATGTCGCAGACCATATGAATTCGGACAGTGAAAAGATGTCATGTCGCTCAGACGACGCATCCGCTCAGGGGCCTGCTACCTCTTCTGCGGTGGAGTCTAAAGCTGCGAAAGAACAACAGCTGTCACTCATCAATGCTGCACAGGAAAATTTGGAGCACCACAATGATATCAGCTGGTATGAGCACGACGATGAAATCACCGATGCGGACCATTCTACTGGTGGGGACTCGCATCCGTCTGCATCTCAAGAAACCTAATACCGCAGGGACTCGTCCGTCGGGCGACCCTCTGCGGATGTGCAAAGGGACTGTCGATACGGTGCAACTTTGTCATTTTAACATCATGTGGAGATGACAGCTACTCGACCCCAGGCATACAGAATAGGGACAGTGAATGTAAATACCATTAGATCGCCCGTTAAACAGCAGTTGTTTAGGGACATGATATACGCGTCGGATGTGGATATACTGATGGTACAGGAACTCTACATTCCTGAGTTCCAGGAAGTCCATGGCTACATCTCCTACACCTCGCCGCACTCGAACAACGACAGTGGAACGGCAATATTGGTCCGGGACGGGATTCCGGTTCGCGACCTGGCTTATCTGCCTTCGGCACGAGGACTGGCGGTAAATGTTAATGGAATTCGCATTCTCAATGTTTATGCCCCTTCCGGCACCGACAACAGACGGGCGCGTGCGAGATATTATTCGGAAGAGATTGTGCCCTTATTTACCGGCAGATTCGATCATTTCATTATAGGTGGTGACTTCAATTGTGTTTTAGCCCAAAAAGACCAGACTCCATATTACAATACCTCTCGTGAATTGCATGTGCTATGCCGGGATCTGGAGTTAAGCGACACCTGGGACATGATTCATAGGAACCGTGAGGGATATACTTTTTATACCAGTCACTCAGCGAGCAGACTCGATCGAATATATGTTTCGGTTGGCCTACAGGATAAGGTGATCGACGCGGAACGATGGCCTGCGGCATTTACTGATCATCTGGCTTACATTTGTACCATAGCACTCCCTAGGCAAAGTGTGTGGAGAAGCCGCGGGACATGGAAGCTCAATTCGTCACTTTTGGCAGACACCGAATGTCGTCAGAGAGTCGAGGAGGTATGGGCCACATGTCAACGCCGTCTACCAACATATACCTCTGTGCTTCAATGGTGGCTCGAGTGTACTAAGCCGGCAATAAGAAGAGCGCTCATACAGTATGGTCGGGATAAGACGAGATGGCAAAGAGACACTCTTGATTATTATTACACCATGCGTCGTGAGCTGTCCTTCCAGGTGCCGTCTCCAGAACATCAAGCGGAAGTTCATCGTGTCAAGGCACAAATCCTATCGATCACGCGACGACGACTGGGTGGCATCCCAATACGGGCACGATGTCTCGACACCATCACTGGGGAACGTACCTCGATGCACCATGTGTCGCGGGAACATAAACGTTACCGCCGGTCATTGGTAACAGTGCTCCACGGCTTAGATGGCCGTCAACTGACAACACAACAGGACATTGCAAATGAATTTTTAGAGCATTTCCGCCACCTCTATGCCGGTACACCGACGGACCGTCTCGTGGGGGAAGAGATACTGCAACATCTGCAAACGACACTGACAGAGACGGATAAGGCAGCGCTTATGGAGCCACTCACAGAAGACGATATAAAGGTGGCACTCAAAAAAGGAGCGGCCCATAAATCACCAGGGCCAGATGGGATTACGCTAGAGTTTTATCGAGAATTCGTGGACATGATGATGCCACAGTTGGTGTCGATGTACAATGAGGCGATGCGTCCGGACATGCGCCTACCGTCGGATTTTATAACGGGCTTTCTTCTTCCCATCCCGAAGATGGCGGGGAGTCGCAATGTTAATCAATATCGGCCTCTCACTATGCTAAACACCGATTATAAAATCTTTGCACGACTACTAGCGTCTCGTCTCAAGCTGGCGATATCCAGGACAATATCCCCTGATCAGGCTTGCCTAGGGGTGCGAAGCAACATCTCCTCGGCGTTAAGTGAATACCGTGACATTATCGCCCTTGCGGAAACGTGTAAAATGCGAGCAGCGATGATATCTGTGGACTTCGATCGTGCGTTCGATAGGATAAACCATGACTTCTTGGCGTCAGTCATGAGCCGAACGGCGATTCCACCTGTTTTCATCTCCATCGTTATGAGGCTAATACGAGGAGCTACATCGAAGGTGATTGTAAACGGCCGGGAAGCGGGCTCGATTCCCATTAACAGCTCAGTCCGACAAGGGTGCCCACTCTCCATGATGCTGTTTGCGATAGCGCTTGAGCCGCTGATGTGTGTTTTGAGGCGCTCGCTTACTGGGATAGTGCTTAATGAGAACTCTTTCGTTTGCCGCGCATATGCGGACGACATGATCCTCCTTGTCAGATCAGGACATGAAGTGCGTCAGGCTGTTGAACATCTAGACTCTTACGGGACGGCGGCAGGCAGTGTCGTTAACATGACGAAATCCAAAATTATGCACATTGGACGGGGTCTGGAAGACGTATCGGGACCGTTTCAGACGGTGGAATCACTGAGATGTCTGGGGATTACATTTACCCGTTCACTACGGCGGTCGGCGGCGGCGAGTTCTCGGCGGCTTCTGCAGAATGTTCGTCTGACGATACGCAACAACTCACTGAGAGCCTTTGACATGATCCAACGTGTGGCATACACCAACGTTCACATAGCGTCACGACTGCCCCATTTAGCGCAGATCCTACCAATACCGAAGGGTATTGCAGATCGCCTCATGGCTGCCTTTGGTTACTATGTTAGTACTGGGATGTTATTTAAGATCAAATATGATACGTTAACGCTACAGTTCCGGAACGGTGGCCTCAACCTCACAAACGTGAGAAACAAAGCTCTGGCGCTTTACATGCGAGCGATGATACGAAATTGGCAACAAAGAAGGCATACCATAACGTCAGCTCTGATAGAAGTACTTGTTCCGCCTTCGTACGAACCCCCTATTGCGATGGGCAATATTTCGCCTTCTCTTGCACACATTGCCTCGTTTCTTGTTGATTATAGTTATGTTCGTCTGAAAGTACCTTCGACGAGAATACCCACGACTCGGGAGATCTATAGATGCTTGATGGATCACCATGGCCGCAATATAATGGAATTCAAATACCCGTCGAGAACGTGGAACCACATTTGGTGTGCAGTGCATACTCCATTACTGTCAACAGCAGCGAGATCGATGTGGTATATTCTTATAAACCGTAAACTTGTCACCAGGAGTCGATTCCATACAATTCATATGGTCGATTCTCCTCTTTGCACCAACTGTGGACTGTTAGCAACGGAAGAACATGGTTTAATGTGTGGCGCAGCGAGGTACGTCTGGATGCTGACGCGTCGAATACTGGCCTTCCTTCAGCGCACTAACTACACAGAAATCACATCGGATGTACTTTTTCTACCGGACAAGACCTTTTTTCCCAAACAAAAGACATATGCGGTCAATTGGATCGCTGGACATGCGACGAAATATTTGTTTTCGTACGATATTAAGTCCGTGATGGATTATTGGATGTATTTACAAGAACAACACGAGCTCATACGGAGTCATACGAAATACAGGACTTACTTTTCCAATTTTTTAGGAAGTGTTTTTCACAATCCTCCCGATAGCTGGGGGGTCCGCCCGTGACTAGGATTGTCATTTACTTTATTGCTGTTACAAAAAAATGAATAAATAAATAAATAAATAGAAAATAGGGCGACCTTTGTGTTGATTTTTTGGTTTCTAAATTGTTTTTGCTGTCTCGATACTTTTCTTATCCCTAGGACAGGACAATTGTACGAATAAAGAATATTTGTTTACCCTGCCTACCTAAAAAAAAAAAAAAAAAAAAAAAAAAAAAAATCTGCCAGGAAGTTTCATATCAGCGCACACTCCACTGCAGAGTGAAAATCTCATTATGGGAACTTTTTTTTTGTTTGCCTAAGAGGTAGCTATGGAAATAATTTGTTGAAACTGAGTTTAACATCTAAGGGTATGGTACAGCGAACAACACGAAACGATTAACAGCCGAAGGCTGAGTTCATTCTCAAACTGAGGAAGACAGGGGAGGCTGTTTGTCCTTATCTTCCTCTTACGAGCATTGGAAGACATGTACACAAATGTTTACGGTACTACGTGTACTTTGAACGTTGCAGTTGATGTCTTTTGCTTTACCTACTCCACATCCCACCATCTTTTTTTTTTTAAAAAAAAGTGAAGAAAGCTAGCTGATGCAGCGTTTCCTGCACAAAGTGGTCATGGTACCACTTAGCTACTAGGGTTCTCTTTTCCTTAATTTTTCTTTAATTACTTTTTTTTTACTGGATTACATTGACGATACTGAAACAAGTGAATAACTGTTGCAGATTTACAATAGTGACATGTACACAATCTTTACATTATCACTTCTTACAAAAAAGTTTTTACAAAAGAACCAACAGAAGGAACGACCTCTCCAGACCTATAAAATTTATGATTTGCTTCCGGAACAACTTTCAGAATATGGGGACGGAAGGTATTCAAACTTCCGGACCGTTCGGACCCGCGACCATCTTTTCGATGCTCATGTAAGCACGTGCCGCTGAAACATGTCATTTCAAGATTACTCCCCAAGGGCAGTAAAGTTGGCAATATAACTGACAAACAAGTGAGGAACGCGAGGCGCTGCATCTTCTGAACCAATTACAGCACCGCAACAAAAGCCGGTTCCGGCGTCGATGCTTTCACATAGCCTGATTTCGTGTAAACATTGTACGTCAGTGCGCGACCACCTGCTGTTTATTAAAGAAAGTCATCAAAACGACGGCGTTCACCAAATGACAATCTATTACGCCGTAGAGTAGCGTTAAATACTCAGGCCCTGGAGTTGCTACGAAGAACGAGTGATTATTACGAGCGTCGATTCCTGCCGATAAAGTATTAGATCGTATCACGGAAACTCTAGGACTCAGTCAAAGAACAGTTATAAGTAAAGGGGTGCTACTTCAAGACTTGCAAGATACTGAAGAAAATAGTGTGGAACAAAGCCCCTGTGGAGAAAACAGTGCGTTTTTAAGTACTCCTGTGAAGAAAAAAAAAAAGCTGCGTCGTCCGGTTACAGATCTTGATGATTTCCAAATAGGTGCAATTCGTCGGCACATTTAAGGATATCATACCAGAAAAGAATACTCCACAATAGCAAAGTTGCTAACTTTTTTTTTAAAGAAAGAAATGTGTACTTTTCTCGGGGGGGGGGGGGGGGGGGGGGAAGCCAGTTAAAATGGTATTAAAAAGTATGGGTTTCCGCTTTAAAGAATTTGACGGACGAAAACTGTTACTGGAAAAAGCTAACGTAGTTGCAGTTCGTAGCATTTTGTAGCACAAAATTGTAGGAGAGGGCAGTCACTCGACTAATGGTACGATGAAACATGAGTCAACGCTGGCACGCGTACGGCATAACGGTCCGGATGCAAAGTCTTAATATCTATGAACAAAGTATGACTGCTTATAGTATTTTTCACGCTGAATACGAATATGTAACTATTTTTTTGATATACCCAGCGGTTATGTTATTATTCCACTTTGTAGATTTCAGAGTCTAAGTCCCATACGGAACTCAATGATGAAGAAGATCCCGATTAATTGTGGCCTATGCTGATTCTTCAAACGCTTTTGTGCGAGAAGGAGTTTTAGTTTCTCGATCGAGACAAGCAAACGACTCTCGTGAGGGTACGGACTACTCACGATTTATGTAGTGGTTTCAAAACTTATTGCACCAATTTAGTGTTCCAACAATGTTTGTGATTAATAATGCACCTCACCATTCTGTGATTTTAGAGGAATATCCCACTATTAGTGACTGCAAAGAAACTATAGTGCTGTGGTCACAGGCGAGAGAAATTGCTGGGGACATGAGGATGACAAAACTGTTTCTAATTTCGCCAGTAAAACAAAATGAGCCTGTGACGCCTACATATGTCGTAGACGGGACTGGTTCAAATGGCTCTGAGCACTATGCAACTTAACATCTGAGGTCATCAGTCCCCTAGACTTAGAACTACTTGAACCTAACTAACCTAGGGACAGCACGCATATCCAGGATCCGAACCTGCGACCGTAGCACCAGCGCGGTTCCGGGCTGAAGCGCCCAGAACCGCTCGGCCACAATGGCCGCCGTAGATGGAACTGCAACGGAAGAGGTTCGTATGGTAATTATGTTACGCCTTATCACTGTCATTTTAACCGAATTGAATTTGTTTGGAGTACATTAAAACAGCATCAGGGTTTTTGCAATAACAGAAGTGGAAATGCTGCTACGCGAAGGTCTTGCTACTGCAGACGCCACCTCATAGAAGGAGAAAGTAGACCATTTTCTTAAATTCGTAAGATAAGCACAGACTATAAACGTAATTATAAATGAGAACGAACAATTAATGATTTCTCTTGATGATGATGATAATGAAAACGACGGTGGTGACAGATTCCGATGATAGTGAAAGAGCTGGATGGAATTAAGCCAGTGACATCGTAAATTGGTTAGTGTAATTGTATACAGAATTAGCTTTTTCCCTCTGCAACCGAGAAGGCTATGCATCTTTTGCTTTTTTCGTTCTACGACTGAGAATAGCGTGTTCTTTGGTATGGTTAGGGTTACTTCATTATACGACGTTTTATATGCAGGTATTACGGTAACAATATGGTTAGGGTCACTTCATTATACGACGTTTTATATGCTGTTATTACGGTAACAATACGGAAGGACTTTCTATAGACATTGTTGGGTGTTTCTATTTCCTAGTTTCACATACCATCAAACGCTTTTTCTCCGTCGTTGTTCTCTCCAATGTTAGAAAAGCATACTTTATTGTACTTACGTATACATTATTACGCGACGGCTTATATAAACATTGTGGCTAATATTTACAGGATATACTTCGGTGCAATGGACGTGTGCGGTGAGAGTTATTGCAACCTCACAATCGCAGTATAGCCAACTACACGGAAGCTGTCAAGTGACATATTTCACCGGCCCGGTTATAGTACCGGTCAATTCGGGTGTACTACACAGCCCTGGATCTAAGATATTTCCGAACCGGGACAAAAAATTGATAGTGGCGGCCCTCCCCCGTCGAGTGCTTGAGATAGGAAATCAAATATTTAAAAAAAAATGTACATTTTGTAGCGCACATCTTTCTACAGAGTTTGATATATAAACCATGTATGTTCGAGGAAATGTAAGACATGTTATCCGGTCTTGAGTATTACAACGTGCAGTGCCACAGTTCTTCACATAGCTTTCTCCTGTCGCATGTCACTGTATTTCGCTCTGTGGAATTCAAACGTGTATATTTTGTAATGGAAGACGTCAAACCTATATTTAGGACATTGGAAATTACAAGGACTGATGGTGCATCTCCCGCTCCCAGTCGGTCGGTTTGACATCCTATCCCACGTTAAAAAAAAACCTCATAGTTAATACTGGGTGGAATTGTTTGTGACTAGGAGATTAAAAATTCTTCGAAAAATTTTCACACTTTATTGCCTATTAGCTAATAACTTCCTCTTTTGTGTGACATTAAATTAAATACAGGGAACATAAAAGCAGTAATGACAAGAGACAAGCAAGAAGGGAGCCCATTGCGTCAATGCTTAGATCTTAGGATTTGCTTCTCTCTAACATTGCTACAGCTTTACACGGCGAGCTTTTCCTTCTGCAAAAGAATCTATTACCTCCTCATAGCTCGTCAAATGTTTTGTTACATGACAAATAGAAACATCGTTTTTAATACAGTAAAAGATGTTACTACGAATAGTACCCAAGACTGGTGCGGTTTCTCGATTTGATTAAGTCCATTTTGTCACTGTTTGCTACTTAAAACGAAATAAGCCTTTCCAATATTGCAGCAATTGTAACACACGTCAAATAAGCTAGACTATTTTGGCACAAATGGTAATTTTTTATGTGTCTCATTTATATAAATAAGACGACAGAATATAATTTACGAAGTACCAATATCAGATCCCTATTAGGCCTACTAAAAGCAAAAAGTCTTACAGAATGAGATTTTCACTCTGCAGCTGAGTGTGCGCTGATATGAAACTTCCTGGCAGATTAAAACAGTGTGCCGGACCGAGACTCGAAGACGGGACCTTTGCCTTTCACGGGCAAGTGCTCTACCAACTTTTTTTTTTTTTTTTTTTAAATCTCATTTTGTCCGCTTGTGTTCGTTGCATCTGCTCGGGGCGGACGTCATAAGACATCCGTTGAAGTTCGTTGTTGATCGATTAGCTCAGTTTTTTTTATTACAGAGGGCTGCTAACCCTCTGGCCGAACACGCTGAGCTACCGTGCCGACGTCCAACTGAGCTACCGAAGCACGACTCACCCCCCATCCGCACAGATTTACTTCTGCCAGTATCTCGTCTCCTAGCTTTCAAACTTTACAGAAGCTCTCCTGCGAACCCTGCAGAACTAGCACTCATGAAACAAAGGATATTGCGGAGACATGACTTAGCCACAGCCTGGGGGATGTTTCCAGATGAGATTTTCACTCTGCAGCGAAGTGTGCGCTGATATGAAACTTCCTGGCAGATTAAAACTGTGTACCGGACCGAGACTCGAACTCGGGACCTTTGAGCACTTGCCTGCGAAAGGCAAAGGTGCCGAGTTCGAGTCTCGATCCGGAATACAGTTTTAATCTGCCAGGAAGTTTCAAAAAGTTTTATGTTAGGAACTAGTTTCACATTTCAATCATATGCTCCAGGCTCTCAAGGATGAAATCGAAGAACAGTAGCAAGAAATTTTTATATAAATTTGAAATCGTAATTTTCTTCCATATAATTTGTGTGATGCCTTTGTTTCTTCTCGTTCCTCTTTCTAACAAACGATCGTGTCGCCATTAAATCTGTAACTATTCCTACCATTGTCAAAACTCATTCTCGCTAACCCTCCCAGAATCGCCGGTTCAGTTATCTCGAGCTTATTCTCCGGTTAGGCGTTATTACGTGTTCGTACGACTCGTTGCCCGCGCTATTCCGAGAATACAATTTAAATCAGCTACTAACCGAGGACTGCACATGTGGTCCTTAACAGTGCAGCTATCTGGCAAACATTTTCTGTCACTATTTAATTTTCTTGGATACACCGAGAAGATAATGTTTGAGTTTTCTTACCTGTCATCGTCATTTATTTCCATTCTGGTAGTCTGAATCTATCGATTTCGCTAATGATTATAACAACAATGATTCGCACACCCAATCAACTACATAAACAAATAGCGATTGCATCCATCCGTTCGGATTTACTCGGCTCAGCCTGTATAGCCCCGTCCTCTTTTGTCTCTGGAAAGCTTTTTTTTTTTTTTTCAATTTCTAGATGCGACGAGGATTCCCCTGTCAGGGTCATCATATACACTATGCTCGCATTCAAAAATCAACTTATGATTCGTTCAGAGATCAACTCAGAATCTGTTAAAAATGTCCAAAACGTACGTTGGATGCTAGGCGCTTTGTGAAACAAGGTTTTTTTCTTCAAGAATAAGAATTTGGTGCCCCCTGAAATTGCTAGCCGAGGCAGATAGCCCAGTTTGCCCCGCCCCTCTACATCCGGCCTGGATAACTACATATACTGCTCAGACTGAGCTACGCAAGCACAATTCAAGGGCGACCGGATGGCCGAGCGGTTCTAGACGCTACAATCTGGAACCGCGTGACGCTACGGTCGCAGGTTCGAATCCTGCCTCGGGCATGGATGTGTGTGATGAGCTTAGGTTAGTTAGGTTTAAGTAGTTCTAAGTTCGAGGGAACTGATAACCTCAGATGTTAAGTCCCATAGTGCTCAGAGACAATTGAGCCCACAATCCAAGATCCTTTCTCACAGCTGTACTTCCGTCAGTACCTCATCTGCTACCTTCGAAACTTGACAGAAGCTTTCCTGCGAAACTTGCAATACTAGCACCCCTGGAAGAAAGGATATCGTGGATACATTGCGTAGCAATAATCTGGGGGACATTTTCAGAACGAGATGTTCGCTCTACAGGAAAGTGTACGCTGATATGAAACTTCCTGGCAGATTGAAGCTGTTTGCCAGACGGAGACGCAAACTCAGTAGTTCATTCGGTGGAGCATTTGCCTGCGAAAGACAAAGGCCCCGAGTTCGAGTCTTGGTCCTGCACGAAGTATTAATCTACGAGGAAGTTTCATATCAGTGCATACTCAGGTGCAGAGCAAAAATCTCAGTCTGTAAACAAGTTTAAGTTTTTTAATTTTTTAAGAGTTGATGGTATTTTATCATGCATACATTGTTTCACAGTTCTTTGGCTTATTTCAGCCAATTATACTCATACTTAATTCGAACTGGTTGAGTCAAAATTTCGCACCAAAATTATTCACATGAGTGTCTGACGTGGTGGTCACTTAATTCCTAGTTTTTATTAGTGCACACTTTAAATAAACAATCACAATAATTTGTAAATAATCTTAAGATAAGGGATAATAACAAGGCTTATGCTTTTCAGTAGTTTATAATTAGTTGCGTAAATTGTTGAGCTTGCGATATAGTAAGTTTATGAGCTTGGCTACGTGATACGGTTATAAACTATTTACATACATTATTACCATAAACTTTACAATTTTTATATGTTTGTTTATATAATCTCATGCATATACGAACAAAATTTGTGTAGCTCCAAAAATTTAAAAAACCAATAAAATGAAGCAAAAATTTAAACAATTAAAACACTCTAGAACAAAATCATAAAATGTAAAAAAATTTAAAAATAAGGAACTACAATAAAAGACCTCATAAGGGCATGTTATTTTAATGTGGTGATGAGGCGTCTGTGCACTGAGGACACAATAGCCGATACTAGACAGGGTCAACTATACCAGCCAGGTAATCATAGGGAAACCAGACCAACGACGCACGACTCAAGCAACATTGTTCGAGAGACAGTATAAAAAAACCTATATCGGTTCAGTCGTTGCCAAAGTCAACAAAAATCTCTGTTGGTTCCCAAGGTATGGTAGTCTAATGTCAAAATTATGGGAGACAAGGAACTATGAAACCAAAATGTAAAACACCCTATAAAGGCTCCTTTGAAAAAAAAAGAATTTTTTTTTTTACCGCTACTACTACTAGGCTAATTACTGTTTAGCTCTACAGGACCTTTATACTGAAATGTTTCCCCACACCATCCTGTATTGTATTTCTATGTGTGTGAGCAACTGTATGTTCACTGTTGTGGATAAATACATACAGCGTACACAGGTCGATGTGCGAAACTGATAGCGATTACACGCTTCCGCTGTTGTAGAAAGCTGCTCCAGATGTTGCAGATACCGTGTTGAGCTGAAATTGGTAACCAAAGTACGGAGAAATATTCTTCGAGGCTCTGTTGCATAGCAATCAGATTGCTTTCAGTTCTGAGAAATGTTCAGGTACTATTGTGGATTTGAATGATCCATGAAGTTACTTCTTTTCCGAAGAAAACATCGAACTATTTCACTAGAACTGAACGCTCCCGTCGGAACTGTTCTCAAGCTGCTGTTTATAAGTAAATCACAATAGACGTATATCGCTGGGTGTATAATAACACGTACCTTCTTGAAATGAACAATATTTGATTGCTCTATTAACTGATTTCCTTCCATATACACATATATTTTACAATGTGAATCAAAAACTCGCAATGGCGTCGAATTTACAGGAATGGCTCTCCTCTCCTATTTTTTTTCCTTATGAAGAACAAAAGCTCTATCTCCTAAGAATAATTATGTGAGCGCTGACTGCCACAGAGTAATAAACAATATCTTTGTGTTTCTCTCTCTCTCTCTCTCTCTCTCTCTCTCTCTCTCTCTCTCTCTCTCGCACTGCATGATACATCATAACCCCTAACACAGCACAAAATAAGACGAATATATCCTGGACAGAGTTAGGGATGTAAGAGAATGGAATTAGCTTTTTGACTTATTTGGCAGCTTGAAAGACATATAAAATGAAACATCTTGACGTATTCTCGCTTTTTTAAGGGTTAACCCTACTTCTCCAGTGAATTCTTAGCCACAAGGTGTTAGCACACCTGAATCTTGCAAATTATAGGCTAAAAGTCTCCGATTCTGCCCCGAAATCCAGAAGATTCGCCCGCTATAGTAATCAACATATAACATCATATAGCTAGGAGGATAAAATAACTGGGGTTGGACTTGATCCTCGTGAGGTGGAACAGACGCCACATTTTTTTTTTGTTCTTTTTTGAGGGGAGGCAGTTGAGTTTTTCTCCGAGGGGACCATTTGTTCCCCAAACTGAACTGCTGTTACATGAATGGTGAGTGGTGCAAGAACAAATGGACACAACTTTATAGAGAATGGAATGCATCTGCGAAGGTTGACCAGAAAGTATTGCACCTCTTTTTTTTCTTCAACTATTCTTTATTGAACATAATGCGAACTATGTACACGAAAGAATGGTGTTTCATCTACACACCCAATTTTTTCAAGTAATCTCCATCCCTTCCTCCAGCGTGAAACAAGGACGTGTATGCCCTTTCGATACCAATCTTTGTACTAGAGGGAGAGCCAGTGTTTCATTATGTAATCACCTCCTCATCTTCCTCAAAATGTCTTCCATGAATGGCTTCCTGTAATGGCCCAAACAAGTGGAAGTCCAAGGAGGCTAGGTCAGGTGTGGCAGGTTTGACAGCCGTGGATGGTCTCCCCAACCGCTGCAGATCGTGGAGCTCCGCCGAACCGCATTCTGTCCTCTGTGCCCAGCGACTAACTATACTTCTGTCGAAAGCAGATGCTCCATAGACATTACACAAGCTTTTCTGAGTATTCCCCACAGTTTCTTTCCCTGCAGTAAGAAATTCAATGACGGCACGTTGCTTGTAACGTACATCACCCACAGACGCCAGTTTGAAACTGTCCTGCGGCTACACTATCTGACGGAAACGAGGCTCGCTCACTCAGAAGTCTTCAAATAATACATACGTGACGTTTCGCATTCGTAGCATTTTTTTCGAGTGGGGAAAAAAATGAGGTGCATTACTCTCTGGGCAACCACCGTACAACAGGTTGCCGTTATGATAGGAAGTATCCTAGACTGTGAAGTCGTTCTTCCTAAACGTAAATGACATATTGCATCACATTGCATAACATGAAAAATGCCATGTTGGACGACATAATGGCATGTGTTATGTTAAATGACATGACATCATGTATCGTGATGCATTACATTAAATGACATCTGTACTACTACTAACAAGTAAGAAAAGGTGAGTATGTCAAGATGTTTAGTTTTATTTGCCTCTGTAGCCGCCAGATAAGTCGAAAAGCCAGTTCCGTTCTTTTACGTCTCTAACTCTGCCCAGGAATGTTTGCCTCTTTTTATGCAATGATAGGAGCATTTTTCATTCTGGTATAATAATTATCGATACCATATAATGACAACAGCCGAAGATCGTAATGCTGACACAGTCTTTAACTTTCAACCACAAAGTAATTATTATTGTGGTTGTTCGAAGAGACACCCATCGGTATCCACTGCAGAGAATTAAGTTATACAGGGTGTTACAAAAAGGTACAGCCAAACTTTCAGGAAACATTCCTCACACACAAATAAAGAAAAGATGTTATGTCGACATGTGTCCGGAAACGCTTAATTTCCATATTAGACCTCATCTTACTTTCGTCAGTATGTACTGTACTTCCTCGATTCACCGCCAGTTGGCACAATTGAAGGAAGGTAATGTTGACTTCGGTGCTTGTGTTGACATGCGACTCATTGCTCTACAGTACTAGCATCAAGCACATCAGTACGTAGCATCAACAGGTTAGTGTTCATCACGAACGTGGTTTTGCAGTCAGTGCAATGTTTAGAAATGAGGAGTTGGCAGATGCCCATTTGCTGTATGGATTAACACGGGGCAATAGCCGTGGCGCGGTACGCTTGTATCGAGACAGTTTTCCGGAACGAAGGTGACCCGACAGGAAGACGTTCGAAGCAATTGATCAGCGTATTAGGGAGCACGGAACATTCCAGCCTATGACTCGCGACTGGGGAAGATCTATGACGACGAGGACACCTGCAATGGACGAGGCAATACTTCGTGCAGTTGACGATAACCCTAATGTCAGCGTCAGAGAAGTTGCAGCTGTACAAGGTATCGCTGACCACGTCACTGTATGGAGAGTGCTACGGGAGAAGCAGTTGTTTCCGCACCGTGTACAGAGTGTGCAGGCACTATCAGCAGGTGATTGGCCTCCACGGGTACACTTCTGCGAATGGTTCATCCAACAATGTGTCAATCCTCATTTCAGTGCAAATGTTCTCTTTACGGATGAGGCTTCATTCCAACGTGATCAAATTGCAAATTTTCACAATCAACATGTGTGGGCTGACGAGAACCCGCACGCAATTGTGTAATCACGTCATCAACACATATCTTCTGTGAACGTTTGGGCAGGCATTGTTGGTGATGTCTTGATTGGGCCCCATGTTCTTCCACCTACGCTCAATGGAGCACGTTATCATGATTTCATACGGGATACCCTACCTGTGCTGCTAGAAGATGTGCCTTTACAAGTACGACACAACATGTGGTTTATGCACGATGGAGCTCTTGCACATTTCAGTCGAAGTGTTCGTACGCTTCTCAACAACAGATTCGGTCACCGATGGATTGGTAGAGGCGGACCAATTCCATGGCCTCCACGCCCTCCTGACCTCAACCCTCTTTACTTTCATTTATGGGGGCATTTGAAAGCTCATGTCTACGCAACCCCGGCACCAAATGTAGAGACTCTTCGTGCTCGTATTGTGGACGGCTGTGATACAATACGCCATTCTCCAGGGCTGCATCAGCGGATCAGGGATTCCATGCGACAGAGGGTAGACGCATGTATCCTCGCTAACGGAGGACATTTTGAACATTTCCAGTAACAAAGTGTTTGAAGTCACGTTGGTACGTTCTGTTGCTGTGCGCTTCCATTCCATGATTAATGTGATTTGAAGAGAAGTAATAAAATGAGCTCTAACATGGAAAGTAAGCGTTTCCGGACACAAGTCCACATAACATATTTTCTTTCTTTGTGTGTGAGGAATGTTTCCTGAAAGTTTGGCCGTACCTTTTTGTATCACCCTGTAGTACCTTTTCTCTTTAACGGTCCGTTCCGCTCTGTAGGCGTGATGCGTACGTTTCTGTGTCTCGTTCACCTTACCTGTGTCTGTACACATGAAACGCGGCGCAGAAAGAAAACTGCGCAGAAGAACCCGATCGCCCGCCAGCCGTACATCACTGTGGTAGGTGAGAGCCGTCAGGCGTGAAACGCACACACATTGGGGGAAGCGCGCCCATTCGCCAGGTGACCCACATCCGCGGGATTAAAACATCCCTGGCCACATCGCGTGAGGCGCACCACGGCCGTTTTTTACGGCCACCTCTCTCCTATTGTGTTTTCCCGCTCGCCCTTTCTTTGTCAGAGCTGTGAGCCGGGAATTTCCAACGGGAATGAAAATCACCGACCGTCGCAGTCCTTTCGAATACTATAATCATCGCCAGCAGAGCTTCCTAACCGCTCTTGCGCTACTTTCCGTGGCATTCTAGAAGAAAAAGAAACAACTACTGAATCGTTATAGCCCCTTCATCTCCCTGAGCGAGATCACTACATTGCTATCTCGATAATATAATGCATAGCGTAACACTATCGGTAGTGTTGGGCCTCTGAGAAACAACTCTCTGTTCCGGGAATACGCAGCTGTGGCAGTACAAATGCTGCTATTTATTTTTTTTATTGGATGCCATATTTAATATTCCGATACCATCAAGATTGTACACTACTGCTACACTCCGTCATATACCGTTCCTCGATGACACCGATTTACTCATTCTGCATCAACTCACGTACGGAACAATAGAGCCGTATACACACTACTGGCCGTTAAAATTGCCACACCAAGAAGAAATTCAGATGAGAAACGGGTATTCATTGGACAAATATACTATACTAGAATTGACATGTGAGTACATTTTCACGCAATTTGGGTGCGTAGATCCTGAGAAATCAGTTCCCAGAACAACTATCTCTGGCCGTAATAACGGCCTTGTTACGCCTGGGCATTGAGTGAAACAGAGCTTGGATGGCGTGTACAGGTACAACTGCCCATGCAGCTTCAATACAATTCCACAGTTCACCAAGAGTAGTGACTGGCGTATTGTGCTCGGCCAATATTGACCAGAGATTTTCAATTGGTGACAGATATGGAGAATGTGTCGGCCACGGCAGCAGTCGAACATTTTCTGTACCCAGAAAGACCCATAAAAGGCCTGCAACATGCGGTCGTGCATTATCCTACTGAAATGTAGGGTTTCTCAGGGATCTAATGAAGGGTAGAGCCACGGGTCGCAACACATCTGAAACGTAACGTCCACTGTTCAAAAGTGCCGTCAGTGCGAACAAGAGGTGACCGAGACGTGTAACAAATGGCACCCCATACCATAACGCCGGGTCATACGCCAGTATGGCTATGACGAATACACGCTTCGAACGTGCGTTCACCGCGATGGCGGCAAATACGGTTGCGACCATCATGATGCTGTAAACAGAAACTGGATTCATCCGAAAAAATGACGTTTTGCATTCGTGCACCCAGATTGGTCGTTGAGTACACCATCGTAGGCGCTCCTGTCTTTGATGCATCGTCAATGGTAATCGCAGCCAATGTCTCCGAGCTGAGAGTCGATGCTGCTGCAAACGTCGCCGAACGGTTCGTGCAGATGGTTGATGTCTTGCAAAAGTCCCCATCTGTTGACTCAGGGATCGAGCCTTGCGGATAAGATGCCTGTCATCTCGACTGCTAGTGATACGAGGCCGTTGAGATCCAGCACGGTGTTCCGTATTACCCTCCTGAACCCACCGATTCCATACTGTTCTAACAGTCATTGGACTCGAACAACGCGAGCAACAATGTCGCGAAACAATAAACCGCAGTCGCGATAGGCTACAATCAGACCTTTATCAAAGTCGGAAACGTGACGGTACGCATTTCTATTCCTTACACGAGGTATCACAACAACGTTCCACCAGGCAACGCCGGTCAACTGCTGTTTGTGTATGAGAAATCGGTCGGAAACTTTCCTCATCTCAGCACGTTGTAGGTGTCGCCACCGTCGCCAACCTTGTGTGAATGCTCTGAAAAACTAATCATTTGCATATCGCACCATCTTCTTCCTGTCGGTTAAATTTTGCGTCTGTAGCACGTCATTTTCGTGGTGTGGCAATTTTAATGGCCAGTAGTGTATTACACTGAAGGGCCAAAGAATTTGGTATAGGCAAACGTATTCAAATACAGAGATACATAAAAATACGACGCTGCGATCGGCAACGCCTATATAAGACAACAACTGTCTGGTGCATTTGTCAGAGCAGTTACTGCTGCTACAATGACAGGTTATTAAGATTTAAGTGAGTCTGAACGTGGTGCTTTAGTCGGCACGCGAGCGGTGGGACACAGCATCTCCGAGGTAGCGATGAACTGGGGATGTTACCGTACGACCATTTCTTGAGTGTACCGTGAAAATCAGGAATCCAGTAAAACATCATATCTCCAACATCACCGCGCCCCTAAAAAGACCCTACAAGAACTGGATAACGACGACTGAAGAGAATCGTTCAACGTGACAGTAGTGCAACCCTTCCGCATATTGTTGCAAATCTCAATGCTGGGCCAACAGCAAGTGTCAGCGTGCGAACCATTCAACGGAACATCATCGATATGGGCATTCGGAGCTGAAGACCCACTCGTGTACACTTGATGATTGCACGACATAAAGCTTTACGCCTCGCTTGGGCCCATCGACACGGACGTTGGACTGTTGATGAGTGGAAACATGTTGCCTGGTCGGATGAGTCTCGTTTCAGATTGTATCGCGGATCGACGGGTGCGAGTATGAAGACAACCTCATGAATCAATGGACCCTCAATGTCAGGGGGGATTGTTCAAGCTGGTCCGGCTCCGTATGGTGTTGGACGTGCAGTTGGAGTGATATGGAACCCCTGATACTCCTAGATACGACTCTGACAGGTGATACGTACGTAAACATCCTGTCTAGTCCCCTGCAAACATTCATGTCCATTGTGCATTCCGACGGACTTGGGCAATTCCAGCAGAACAACGCGACACCTCACACGTCAAGAATTGCTGCACAGTTGCTTCAGGAACACTCTTATGAGCTTAAAAACTTCCGCTAGCCACCAAATTCCTCAGACATGAACATTATTGAGCATATCTGGGATGATTGTACTTTCAACATTGCAGCCCAGTCAGCAATCGTGATAATCTAATATATAAGAAACTAACAGTCTCGATTGCGGTAATGAAACCAACCTTTACCTAGGTTTCGGCCCAAATAATTGAGCCTTCTTCAGAAGATATTCCTGAATCCATAATTTGTCTAAGAGGACATGGTCTAGAAATATTCAGGCTGTTTTTAGTTTTATTTCTAGACCATGCCCTCTTAGACAAATTATAGATTCAGGTATATCTTCTGAAGCAGGCTCAATTGGCTGAAACCTAGGCAAAGACTGGTTTCATTGCTGCAGTCGAGGCTGATAGTTTCTTATATAAATCTGGGATACCTTGCAGCGTGCTGTACACATAAAAGACCTCCACGCCCTCGTACTCTTACGGATTTATGGACAGCCCTGCAGGATTTATGATGTCAGTTCTCCCCAGCATTGCTTCAGACGTAAGTTGTGTCCATGTTGCGTCGTGTTGCGGCACTTCTGCGTGTTCGCGGGGGCGCAACACAGCATCACGCAGGTTTACCGGTTTCTTTTGCTCTTCAGTGTATTTTATATACCTGTCGGCGATTTCTGCTGAAACTGCAGCGTAGCTTTGTTTCTTGCCGCCTACCGAGCTACGTTTGCTTATCGTCTGTTGCGACTTTCAAAACTACTATGGTGCGTACAACTTCTGACTGTGACTTCTCTCCTGTATCTAACGATGATCCAGCTTACAGTCCTCGAAATTCGATATCCTCTTCGGATTTAAGTGTAGGTGATGATGATGACTCCTGTTCCGATGAGGCTCACAGCACTGTATGTACCTCTGACGATGATAATGGCTTTGATGAAAATTATATCTCGATTTGGAAACCAATTGTACAAAATATAGCAAGATTAATTTCCGATCGGGTTTCAGAAGTTAATATTCCCCTAATTTTGCCACTCCTTCTAATCTTTACAAAATGTTGCCAACAGAAAACACATTTAACAATATGGTGTTGAAAACACAGATATGCAGCACAGAAACTGTCCAAAATGCCGGACCAAAAAAAATGTGGTCTAGCCAATTGGGCTGACACTTCTGAGGAAGAAATAGGCAATTTTGTTGCCATAATGCTAATTATGGGGTTAAATGAAATCACGGAAATTTCACTTTATTGGTCAAAAAATTATAAAATCTGTTTACTCAAAGTTATGATAAATAAATATTTTCAGCTTTCAACTCCCACCACACGATGCTGTTCTTTCACTAGTCCATCAAGTTCTTGACATTGCTCCCCGCACTACAGTTGAACCTCCAGAGTTTCGTTCTTATCGCCAGCCAATCCGTCAGACGCGCTGGTGTATTACCTTACGGCTATATAACATAAAATGTCAAATTAATTCCATTTTGCTTTTTTAGAATAAAGAATCATTAATTAATAATCGGGACCAAACTGCTGAAGTCATCGGTCCCCATTTCTCTCCCCAGCGTTATCGTTAGCGTTAAGGATATTCTGTACGGCCCAAAATTACTTTTCTTCTAATACCTTGTTATAAAAGTGACTATGTCCCGTGATCGATTTTTAGCGTTATTGTCTTGCTGGCACTTTGTCGACAATGATTCCCTTAGACACGTAAACGACAGGAGTTACGAAGCATAGGTGTCAGTTGAACATCTGCAGACTAACTTTCAGAACGCTCTAATACCTGGAAGAGCTGTGGTAATCGAAGAACCCATGATTCCTTGAAGTAAACTGATCTCCACCTAGTCTCACAAGTATACTGTAAATCTCGCCTTGCGAGTCTATCAAGGGAAATCCTTTTCTTCTTTTTTTTAAGTCTTATTCTTTATTCCGAGAAATTCTATACAAGAATTTCTCTAAGCCATACGTTTTTGTATACTTTTCTGTGGACAATTAGTCCAAATAGAATAAGACGTCCCATGGATATTGTGGAGAAAAACTTTAAAAAGAGGGAAATATGTGGAATAGAGAACGATAATTGAGTCATATTTTTAACCGGGTGGATAAAAGAAAAATTCTGGGCAGACTGATGTTTTAGAGAACACCGGAAGAAGATATATAGAAGATATAATAGAACCAAAGTCTTCGCTGGAGTAGAAGAAGATAAAATAGGCGTTGATCACAATGACCGGAGGCCTTCGAGCTATTCACCATTGCGAAGGGGCTGAACTGGTGGAGAAAAGTTGCAATGGAACTCCTACTGGGGACCTCTGTACTAAACGCTTTGATTCCGCACTGTAAAAAGAGCATCTCGGGAAGAATGTCATCTAGAATTTTCAACGAGTCTGCTGCCTTGCATTTATGTGGATATGCCGCCTGCTCCACTCTTCCATCAAGAAAAAAAGCCCATACTTGGGAAAAATTTATCGACCGGCAAGAAAACTTCAGCAACACTACACTCTGTGCTAGAAAAGGATTTTCGCATAGGAATGCAAGAAATCAGCACACTATAAAACAAGAAAGTTACAACCTTTTACAATGACTGCCTAGGACAACCTAAAATGTGCGTCAGTTGTTTCAATGAAAAACAATTGCTTAAGATTGCAGTGATTAAACGGTGCAGAGGATATGTCAATAAGTATCTTTGGTATAATTTCTTATGAGTTTCACAAATAAAGTAGTAGAGTAAAATTACAACAAGACTATGTATTAATTATTAAGATTCCATTCGTTAAACAGTGAAAAGTTTATGTAAAAACGATATTTTTGTGTTTTCCCTGTATGGTATGTCTTCAACAAATAAAGAAGTAGAGTAAGTGTGTCCGTCAAAAAGTTCTTTGTGGGGCATTTCGGAGTCTAACTGATCACTTCTGCATCAGCTTTTTTTCTAAAATTATTTGTTATTTATTGAGTCCTCAGTTTTTTGACTGGTTTGATGCGACCCGCTACGAATTCCTCTCCTGTGTCAACCTTCACATCTCAGAGCAGCGCTTGCAGCCTACGTCCTCAATTATTTGCTGGATGTATTCCAATCTCTGTCTTCCACTACACTTTTATCTTCTAGAGCTCCCTCTATTTACTGTGGCAAATATTCCGTAATGTCTCACCACATGTCCTACCTTTCTGTCCCTTTTTCTTATCAGTGTTTTCCATGTATTCTTTTCCTCTCGGATCGTGTACAGAACCTCCTCTTTCATTATCCTATCAGTCCACCTACTTTTCAACATTCGTCTGTAGCACCTCTTCCGGTTTTCCCACAGTCCACGATTCACTGCCATATAATTCTGTGCTCCAAACGTGCATTCTCAGAAATTTCTTCCCACATTAAGACCTGTGTTTGATACAAGTAGACTTCTCTTGGATAGAAATGCCCCCTTTGCCAGTGCTAGTCTGCTTTTTATGTCCTCCTTGCTCCGTCTGTCATGGGTTATTTTGTTGCCCAGGTAGCAGAATTACTTCCTAATCACCAATTCTGACGTTAAGTTTCTCGCTGTTTTCATTTCCTCGATTTACTCTCAGACCATATCTTGTAATTATTAGACTGTTTATTCAATTCAACCGGCCGCAGTGGCCGAGCAGTTCTAGGCGCTTCAGTCTGGAACAGCGCGACCGCTACGGTCGCAGGTTCGAATTCTGCCTCGGGCATGGATGTGTGTGATATCCTTAGGTTGGTTAGGTTTAAGTAGTTCTAAGTCCTAGGGGACTGATGACCTCAGATGTTAAGTCCCATAGTGCTTTTTTTTTTTTATTCGATTGAGCAGATCGTGTAACTCCTCTTCATTTTCACGGACGTTAGCTATTTTATTGGCGAATCTTATCATTGATATCCTTTCACCTTGAATTTTAATTGCACTCCTGAACGTTTTTTTTTTTTTTTTTTTTTTTTTTTTTTTTTTTTTTTTTTTTTTTTTTTTCGTCGTGGCTTCCGATGTATAGACTGAACAATAAGAGCGAAACACCACATCCCTGCTTACACCATTTGTAATCTTAGCACTTCGTTCTTGGTCTTCCATTCTTCCCTCTTGTTTCTTGGACATGCTGTATATTATCCGTCTTTTTCTACGGCTTAACACTATTTTTCTCAGAATTTCGAACATCTTGCACCATTTTATATTGTCGAACAGTTCTTCCACGTCGATGAATCCTGTGAACGTGCCTTGATTTTCATTTAGTCTTGCTTCCATTATCAACCGCAACGTCACACCTGACTCTCTGGTGCCTTTACATTTCCTAAAGTCACGCTGATCGTCAGCTAAGACATGCTCAATTTTCTTTTCCATACTTCTGCATAAGATTCTTGTCAGCAATTTGGATGCATGAGCTGTGAAGCTGGCTGGGCAATAGATCTCGCACTTGTCAGCTCAAGCAATTACCCGTTAAGCTGTACTCTGCAGTATATCATGATCGTGCGGAACGATTTGAAATGGAATGATCATATAAAATTAATTGTTGGTAAGGCGGGTACCAGGTTGAGATTCATTGAGAGAGTCCTTAGAAAATGTAGTCCATCAACAAAGGAGGTGGCAACAAAGGAGGTGGCTTACACTCGTTCGACCTATACTTGAGTATTGCTCATCAGTGTGGGATCCGTACCACATCAGGTTAATGGAGGAGATAGAGAAGATCCAAAGAAGAGCGGCGCGTTTCGTCACAGGGTTATTTGGTAACTGTCATAGCGTTACGGAGATGTTTAGCAAACTCAAGTGGCAGACTTTGCAAGAGAGGCGCTCTGCATCGCGGTGTAGCTTGTTCGCCAGGTTTCGAGAGAGTGCGTTTGTGGATAAGGTATCGAATATACTACTTCCCCCTACTTATACCTCCCGTGGAGATCACGAATGTAAAATTAGAGAGATTCGAGCGCGCACGGAGGCTTTCAGACAGTCGTTCTTCCCGCGAACAATACGCGACTGGAACAGGAAAGGGAGATAATGACAGTGGCACGTAAAGTGCCCTCCGCCACACACCGTTGGGTGGCTTGCGGAGTATGAATTTAGATGTAGATGATGTTATTTACTGGAGGTGTATTGTTACGCGTTAAACTTTAGGTGTTAGACATTATACGTTAGCTGCTAATGGATGTAAATAAGAATTCTAACACCAGATGGATGTCCGTTACTGGAGGGGTGGAAACCGTGCCCACTCTGTAATTTATCATAATGTTGTTTCCTGGAGGTTGTTACGTTTTAGTAGACTTACATAATATTCTAACACATGATGGATAACAGTTACTGCCCATTATAAACCCCAGAGGGGTTATGCATACGCAGTAGCAATTAAGCATCAGCTGTTAGTGGGTCTTAAATAGTACTCTAACACCAGATGGATGTTAGGTAACGGAAGGTGTGAAACTGTGTATTATAATGTTGTGGCCTGGAGGTGTTACGCATTAGTCATTAGGTTATAATTAAAACTATGGGCAGAGAGAGCTAAGCTTATACAATCTTTCCCTACTCATGATTGGAGGCTCTACTTCTGCTCGTCCACCAGCCAACTTTTGGTGTTCTTATTAGTACTGAGTGGCTATAATGTCACATACAGTCAATGTCGCTGACTGTCAGTGAACACTTAGAGTCAGTGATCAGTTATGGTCAGTGGTCAATTATGGCCAGTGATCACAATTGTCAGTGGTCAGTGACTTTCAATTATTAGTGACGGTCAGTACCGGTAATCAATGGTGGTCAGTAATCAGTGATCAAAAATGACTAGTGATCAGTCATGATCAGTGATCAGTCATGGTCAGTAATCAAAGATGGTCAATGATGTAAGATGAGGAATGGTCAATGTTGGTCAGTGATCAATTATGCTCCATAATGAATAGGAATTTTATATTAGGCGATAGGCGTGTAGCATTTATTGTGTGGCGTTTACCGTTAGGCATTTATCTTTAAGCGTTTAGCATTTACCGTTTTGTGTTTACCGTTATGTATTTGTAATTTACTGTTTGCATTTACTGTTTAGTGTTTACCATTTAGCATTTGGGGTTTAAGCATTTACTGGAGGGAGTTACGTGGTTTAAAACACACCACTGATCTATTTCCATCATCTTGGAGTTTTAATACTCCACTATGATTGGTTGAAAAAGGGAAAGGGGGATTATAAAGCACATAGTTGATATGTACATAAATAATGTAATTGACAACATTTGTACACATCGCTCTGAGTGGTCGGGAAAGAGGACTTGTATGGGGCTATAAAGCACACGGTTGGAATGTATGTAAATAATGTAACTTTGGTACAGAACTGGTTGTCCACCCCATTATTTTCCCTCAAGGTAATCTGTGCTCTTTATTATGTGACACATTGGTCATCTTCATATTTTTGTTTCGGTACCGCGAGCCTCGGGCAGAGGGATGGCCATGATTATTTTTATTTATTTATTTCATGATGCACATCCTTTTCACAGTTATGAAACGAGTGAGTATTTTGATGTGATTTCGTGAACAGAGTAGCTGTAGTGTCCAAGATACTACTCCGGGTGGGTGTTAACTGAATGTGCGCAACGGAAAATAATAAACGCTAAAATGAAGATTTGGCCCTGTCTGACTACCCCCTGAAGCAAATCTTAGAATCTCTTAATAAATTACAACATACATGAATGATTAAGGCAGCTAATACTACTAAATGATAAACGTTGTTCGTGCTTATATATTTATTGTAGATTAAAAAGAAACCTTTATATTACAAACTTTAAATTTCCTAAGTAAAATTACTAATCAGTTGCCCAACTCTGCCCCTTAATATGACAGTGCGATCTAATATCAATAACGCGGAATGATTGACATCATCTACGTACCAGACACTACAAGAACTACTTTCAAAGATGATCTATGGGGGTGTGGAACCTCAGTGGAAATAATGTGACCACAGCTGTTTGGCTTTTAATAGCCCTAATACGCCGAAGCAATTTGCGATATCACCGTATGTACAGGGTCCAGTGCATCGAAGTGGTGGTTCTCGTACTCGTCTGCGATGATGGAAGAGCTCCAGGAACACTAGGACGGCAGAAGAAGTTCCTCGGACTAATATACTGTAATACTGTCTTCTTCTCTCCGTGTTCTACTAACGAGAAACGCGAACTCCCAGCCACAAGAATGGAGTTCAGATAACGTGTCAACATAAGTATAGGCAGAAAAGGTGCTATCAATTAATGAATGCTGCAAACTCAGCGACGACTTCCAAGCCGGAGGTGAAGTCCGGAATCGTATATGTTCGCAACAGTACAGTGCAAAGACAGCAAGTCCACCTCTATCAACAAAGCTGATACTGGGCGTCTGTCACACATGGGCGCTAACAACGGAAGACCGCATCTCTCCAATGCTGGCTTCCCAGCAAAGCTTGGCTCCCCACCCTCGTAATTCCGGAAACGAATCATATTCCCGAAACCACGGAATATTCTCCCTCTCTACAGATTCTTCTGAACGCCGACCAACCATATTTTAGTCTTTCGTCGTCCAGCGCGGAAAGTTTGCGAAGTTATACTCGTACAATGGTACGCTTCTGAGTAAAAATCCTTGGAAATAACCCAGCCTGCGCGGTTTCCGAGGTGCCGCTTCTTCGTTCTTCTCACCTGCGTTCAACATTTTCGTAGTTTCCGAAGTATAATCCTTCCAGTTCTGGTACTAAATCGGCCGGTCGAGACTCTATTGTGCCCCAGCGCTTAGGTGCTACGACGTCCGTCTTGCTATTTCATGTTTTTACGCAGAACCAACACACCTGTGTGGGCCTTCCACCCAGGGCTTCAGTTCCGACAGCTATTTCATTTCCACTGGCGCTCCAACCTCTACTAGTATAGAAAATCATTCATTACGCCGTTTTTATAATAAAGACACTCCGTCACCTTTCATGCAATAAGCGTTAACAGTTATTTACAAGACGTACGTGACAATGTCAGTATCCTTTATACACTCCTGGAAATTGAAATAAGAACACCGCGAATTCATTGTCCCAGGAAGGGGAAACTTTATTGACACATTCCTGGGGTCAGATACATCACATGATCACACTGACAGAACCACAGGCACATAGACACAGGCAACAGAGCATGCACAATGTCGCCACTAGTACAGTGTATATCCACCTTTCGCAGCAATGCAGGCTGCTATTCTCCCATGGAGACGATCGTAGAGATGCTGGATGTAGTCCTGTGGAACGGCTTGCCATGCCATTTCCACCTGGCGCCTCAGTTGGACCAGCGTTCGTGCTGGACGTGCAGACCGCGTGAGACGACGCTTCATCCAGTCCCAAACATGCTCAATGGGGGACAGATCCGGAGATCTTGCTGGCCAGGATAGTTGACTTACACCTTCTAGAGCACGTTGGGTGGCACGGGATACATGCGGACGTGCATTGTCCTGTTGGAACAGCAAGTTCCCTTGCCGGTCTAGGAATGGTAGAACGATGGGTTCGATGACAGTTTGGATGTACCGTGCACTATTCAGTGTACCCTCGACGATGACCAGAGGTGTACGGCCAGTGTAGGAGATCGCTCCCCACACCATGATGCCGGGTGTTGGCCCTGTGTGCCTCGGTCGTATGCAGTCCTGATTGTGGCGCTCACCTGCACAGCGCCAAACACGCATACGACCATCATTGGCACCAAGGCAGAAGCGACTCTCATCGCTGAAGACGACACGCCTCCATTCGACCCTCCATTCACGCCTGTCGCGACACCACTGGAGGCGGGCTGCACGATGTTGGGTCGTGAGCAGAAGACGGCCTTACGGTGTGCGGGACCGTACCCCAGCTTCATGGAGACGGTTGCGAATGGTCCTCGCCGATACCCTAGGAGCAACAGTGTCCCTAATTTGCTGGGAAGTGGCGGTGCGGTCCCCTACGGCACTGCGTAGGATCCTACGGTCTTGGCGTGCATCCGTGCGTCGCTGCGGCCCGGCCCCAGGTCGACGGGCACGTGCACCTTCCGCCGACCACTGGCGACAACATCGATGTACTGTGGAGACCTCACGCCCCACGTGTTGAGCAATTCGGCGGTACGTCCACCCGGCCTCCCGCATGCCCACTATACGCCCTCGCTCAAAGTCCGTCAACTGCACATACGGTTCACGTCCACGCTGTCGCGGCATGCTACCAGTGTTAAAAACTGCGATGGAGCTCCGTATGCCACGGCAAACTGGCTGACACTGACGGCGGCGGTGCACAAATGCTGCGCAGCTAGCGCCATTCGACGGCCAACACCGCGGTTCCTGGTGTGTCCGCTGCGCCGTGCGTGTGATCATTGCTTGTACAGCCCTCTCGCAGTGTCCGGAGCAAGTATGGTGGGTCTGACACACCGGTGTCAATGTGTTCTTTTTTCCATTTCCAGGAGTATATATTCATATATACGACGTACAACCTATCAGATGATACCTAAGTGTGGTTGTAGATCATGGCAAAGTATGTGGATGAGTGCTCGTAAACTGCGAAATTAGAGCCACCTTACAAGTGGAAAGTAAACTCTGGTGGCATTCTAACAACTTAGGAGAACAGTCAAAATGTATATGTGTTGGTGGAATCTTTGGGGTCGGTAGGAGCCTCCTATCCTCCCCGTATCGACGAGCGGTGTGACCGTTAGCTGGCGCACCGCCATTTTCGGTATTCGGTTTATGGTTGGCTTAGAGGATGGACAGACTATGTGCATGTCTCATTGCAGTCTAGTTGCGTGAATTTAATCCTGTGGTGTCTTTGGCACATTTAATGTTTTTGACTTTTCACTACACTTAAGTTACAGTGGAGAGGCAAAATAATGTGAACACCTGTTCTCTTACCTGGAAATGGTGTATAAATATGGGGTTGGACCCGCATTTACCAGTAATACAGTTGCGATTCTTCTTGGAGTACTGATATATAATGAATGTATAGTCTCCAGTGGAATGCTATGACACTCTTCTATCAGAATCTCTTCTAACACCTGTAGTAACAAGGGGCCAGAAATCTCCTCCGGTGTCTCTGCTCCAATACCGCCCACAAGGGTTCGATAATGTTCAACTTCGGGGATTGTGCTAGCCAGGGAAAACGCTGCAGTCCAGTTGTATGGTCCTCGAACCAAGATTCTACTGTCCTGGCTATGAGAATGGGTGCATTATTGTTCTGAAATATGTCACCATTGTTGGGGAACAACATTTGAATCGTGGGGTGCAGCTGATCATTTAAAACGTTCACGTAATCGTTCTCTTCAGCACGGATTTGGAGACTAATGATGGGACCAGCAGAATACCATGATATAGCTGCCCACACCATTACACTTCCACCTCCATGCTTAACCGTTAGAATCAAGCAAAGAGTATTGTAGGCTTCTTTTGGCATTCTCCAGATGTAAACCTTGCCATATGTTGGAAATAACGAAAACTTTGACTCGTCAGACCATATGACGTTTCTCCACTGATCAGCTGTCCAGAATTTATGCTCCTGACACCATGTTTTACTGTTCTTTGCGCTGGTTGTCGTCATTAATGGTTTTGGTATAGGAGCTCGTCCATGAATATTCATTTAATGGAGTTCTCGGCAGACAGTGTCGATAGATACGGGGGTCTCACAGTTGCCAGTTGAGGTCTACAGCCACTTTAGCCACCGTAGTTTTGTGTTGTTTTGACACGACTGGTGTTAGGGCATGGCGGTCTCTGTCATTAAGTTTTGGTTTGAGACCACTATAACGTTTATACGATTATGTCTTTCCATGTTTTGTGTAGGCTGTCATGACTGCTGAAACAATTGCTCTTGAAAGATTCAATAAGTTGGCTGTCTTGGTTACTGATGCTCCAGCTAATCGGGACCCCACAACTGCCCTCTTTGGAACTCTCTTGGGTCTTGCATTGCACATCGACTTCGGCCTCTGAATACAAACACGAAGTGTGCATTGCTGGTAAACAACCTGCACTGCTGCCTAGTCCGTACTGAAAACGCACAGTCCAGCACGAGACGTGCCTTACTTGCGTTGTTGACTGTCAAACATAACCATCTCATTACTACCACTGTTCGCATTATTTTGCCTGGCCCCTGTACATTTATTCATTTTCGTTAACTTTTATGTAGTGTGTTTAACGTTATTCCTTTGTGATACGGGCCTCACCTAAAGTGCATCATGCAGCCAAGCGGTCGCAACCGTTATCCCAAAGAGTAGGCACTTCCATACATTTGTTTAGACTGAGGTTTATAACCGAGTGAATAATGCGCAATATTTATCCTTGCGTGTGGAATTGTTTGGTTTCATTTACTCTACTGGCCATTAAAATTGCTACTCCACGATGATGACATGCTACAGACGCGAAATTTAACCAACAGGGAGAAGATGCTGTGATATGCAAATGATTAGCTTTTCAGAGCATTCACAAAAGGTTGGCGCCGGTAGCGACTACCTACAACGTGGTGACATGAGGAAAGTTTCCGACCGATTTCTCATACACAAACAGCAGTTGACCGGCGTTGCCTGGTGACACGTTGTTGTGATGCCTCGTGCAGGCCTAAGCAGGAGAAATGCGTACCATCAGGTTTCCGACTTTGATAAAGGTTGGATTGTAGCCTATCGCGATTGCGGTTTATCGTACCGCGACACTGCTGCTCGCGTTGCTCAAGATCCAGTAACTGTTAGCAGAATATGGAATCGGTGGCTTCAGGAGGGTAATACGGAACGCCGTGCTGGATCCCAACGGCCTCGTATCACTAGCAGTCGAGGTGACAGGATCGTGCAGCCACGTCTCGATTCCTCAGTCAATAGATGGGGACGTTTGCAAGACAACAACCATCTGCACGAACAGTACGACGACGTTTGCAGCAGCATGAACTATCAGCTCGGAGACCGTGGCTGCGGTTAACCTTGACGCTGCATCACAGACAGGAGCGCGTGCGATGGTGTACTCAACGACGAACCTGGTTACACGAATGGCAAAACGTCATTTTTTCATATGAATGCAGGTTCTGTTAACAGCATCCTGATGGTCGTATCCGTGTTTGCGAGATCGCGGTGAACGCTCATTGGAAGCGTGTATTCGTCATCGCCATACTGCTTATCACCCGGCGTGATGGTATGGGGTGGCATTGGTTACACGCCTCGGCCACCTCTTGTTCGGATTGACGGCACTTTGAACAGTGGACGTTACATTTCAGATGTGTTACCACCCGTGGCTCTACTTTTCATTCGATCTCTGCGAAACCCTACATTTCTGCTGGATAATGCACGACCGCATGTTGCAGGTCCTACACGAACCTTTCTGGATACAGAAAATGTTCGACTGCTGCCCTGACCAGCACATTCTCCAGATCTCTCACCAATTGAAAACATCTGGTCAATGGAGGCCGAGCAACTGGCTCGTCACAATACGCCAGTCACTACTCTTGGTGAACTGTGGTGTTGAAGCTGCATGGGCAGCTGTACCTGTACACGCCATCCAAGCTCTGTTTGACTCAATGCCCAGGCGTATCAATGCCTTTGTTACGGCCAGAGGTGGTTGTTCTGAGTACTGATTTCTCATGATCTATGCACCGAAATTGCGTGAAAATGTAATCACATGTCAGTTCTAGTATAATATATTTGTCCAATGAATACCCGTTTATCATCTGCATTTCTTCTTAGTGTAGCAACTTTAATGGCCTGTAGTGTATTTTTCTTGCTTCGTCTCTGTCTCCATGCTCCCACGGGAGCACAACTGCATATAGAAAGGACCTTGTGCTTTCGAAGTTTGCCTGTGATGTGTGTGCAAGTTTGCTCCTAACAAAAGAACGATCCAGCCTGCTAAGTAGATAATTACGTCATCTTCTCGGGTTCGATTCCCGGCGGGGTCAGTATTTTCTCTCCCTCGTGATGTCTGGCTGCTGTGTGATGTCCTTAGGTTAGTTAAGTTTAAGTAGTTCTAAGTTCTAGGGGACTGATGACCATAGATGTTAAGTCCCACACTGCTCAGTGCCATTTGAGCCATTTAATTACCTCATCGACTTCCAATTACCCTCATGGTGTTGCCTGCACAGTCAGTGAGCACTGGTCGCTCCTAAAGACTTTCATGTTATGTTAAACATTTGTTCGTATGAAGGATATAGTACGATGTCCTGTTTATTTACATGTGTTTAATGTCCTATTTTTTGCCTGCTCCACTCCCCCCCCCCCCCCCCCCCCCTGCTAGCAAATGATTTTTAAGAGAGTACGTACTCTTGGTGACCGACTGATTTATTCAGTCCCCGATAGACATGCTGTATGCATAATTACTAGAAACAGTAGCTACCAACCAGTGTATGAGTAGCATGAGTATGAAAGTAATGTATAAGAAGCAGTTCAATCCCGGTAGCAACATATTTCCCTCCAATCCCATGCATAGTAACTATTGAGACTGCTTAGGTGCAGATGTTTAGCTCCCGCAGCGCACGAGCTATGTTGTATATGTTTTGTACACTTTCGACATGTAGGCAGAGTCCCGAAATAAATTATTGTAGCTGTAAACGAGAATAACTATTAGACTACTACCGCTTGTAGTTTCAGTTACCCAATCTCATCTGGTAATGCCGTCCTGAACATATTGATACTCTCAGATAATGGTAGTAATTAAATTATAATCCCATGTTGATATTTATCGTGCCGAACTGTACTGCAAACGATCTCACTCACTTACCCCCTATAGCTGCTTCTTCCTTCCCTTTGAATTATTCGTTGTGCTATGTTGTTTAACTCAATGCTAAAGTAATTAATTATCTAAATAAATATTTGAGCCACCCTCCCCCCCCCCCCCAATTAATTATCAGCATGCACTGAATCAAAGAATGTGGTGAGATCGTCAGCAATTACAAAAGCTGCAGTACGCATAGTCAAGCAAAGAGTAACGAGAATATTCCACACACTGTAGGCTTTCATCTATCCAATCTAATTGAGTATACTATAAACAAAAGAGATGTAGGCTTTGAAGTCCGCGGTATCTTTTATGCTGAAAATAATGAATATATCTGATTTTCAGAGAAACTCTCAAGCTTTCGTGTCACTTTTTTTACTGCGTATCTGTCACATAATTTTAATACTACGTACTGATTGAGTCGAAATAATGTAATTTGCCACCATTTCACACTGCACTCTAAGTGGTTGGGTATAAGGCACAATCGGCTTGTACCCTTCATCTTGGCTTTTTGTAACTATCCAGGCTATTTTCTAATACCGTGCTGCCGTTGGCGAAGGAGGAGGGAGGAATGGATATAAAGCACACAGGATTAGTCTGTATCCATCATCGTGATTGGTTGGAGATGAGGAGGAGGAGGATATGAAGGAGAAGTGGGGGGGGGAGGGAGGAGGTTCGTGACTTGATGTGTACGTCATTTGATACGATTTTTATGCATCATTTAAATACTAAACTTTGATTAACTGGAGATAGGAAAGAAAGAAGGTTGTGCACATAGCGCACAATTGGCCTCTTTGCATCACTTTGCATTTTTGATAGTGTGCTATGATTGGCTGGAGATAAGGAGGAGGAAATAATTAATGTCTCTGACTTTAAAGTGGAGGGTATTGAATTTTTTTTTTACTACATACCTGGCACGTCATTTAAATACTATTCTTATTGGTTAAGAAGAGCAGGGACGTAGGGTATATAGCACAATTGTGTTTTATCCAAAATCTTGAATTTTGAACACTCTGCTATGTCTGGCTGGAGATAAGGAGGCTAGGGGAGAGGATTTTAAATTTCCCATTAACACAGCTGGTCTATTTCTGCTCTTGGATTTTAGTGCTGCGCTATGACTGACTGGAGATAAGGAGTGGTTAGGAGGGGTGAGGTGGAGGGGGGAAGGTAGACAGTGTTTTCTTTCATTTCGTTATTGACTGATTGATGATGTAATGAGGTTACGGTCATCGATGAGGTCATGCATGAAAGTCATGGCCATGTAACAGTCACGTGATTTCAGACAAGGCCATTGACCCCTATCCTCGAACATAGGTCGTTTGGTACGAAGTTTTGTCCAACCACGGTTCTCTGTTATTTCAAGACTCACTACCCAAAAAGTCACGCAGAGCTTTGTGTTTGCTGTTCTGGAATGTAAGATGGGTTTCAGAGCTACCCCTCCCCCCACCAGTGAAGTACATCACAGAGGAGTCCCAAATAATTTGTCAGCCTGTGATGTCCATCAGCAGCCGTCCAACATAGAAAGAAATCTCCTCTGACTAGCCTGGCCGAAATATTGTTGTGATCGCTTGTATTACCTTTCGCCATGATTGCGATTCCTTTATGGCGGACTATTCATACAGAAGATTATAGTAGGGCAGAGCGTTGCTTTTGCTTCTAGTCAACCCTGTGACAGAAGTTTAATATAGTTCCTTCTTCCATTTTTAACTGGTGGAAGTAACTTTTCATATGCTGCAATCTTTTTCTGAAATTACAAAGATCACTCTGAAAAACAAAGAGTTTTCCAAATGTAAAAGCGGTTTCCATGGTACAATAGTGACGAGGGGCAGACTGAAGTCAAAGAGATTAGTCAGAAAAAATCAATATGCAAAGAAATGGGATACAGAAGTACTAAGAGATGACGAGACACACTTGAAGTTCTCTAAGGCTATAAATACAGCAATAAGGAATAGCTCACCAGGCAGTACAGTTTAAAAAGAAATGGACTTCTCAAAAAAGGGCAACCACAGAAGTTGGAAAGAAAAACATAGGTACAAAAAAGGTAACTCCGAAGAAACCATGGGTGTCAGAAGGAATGCTCCAGTTGATCGATGAAAGAATCAAGAACAAAAATGTTCAGGAATACAGAAACACAAGTCACTGAGGAATAAAATGAATAGGAATTGCAGGGCAGCTAAGACGAAATGGCTGCATGAAAAATGTGAAGAAACCGAGTCAGAATACAGGAATGTTAAAACAACCTTCGCTGACATAAAAAGCAAAGGTGGTAACATTAAGTGTGCAACGGGAATTCCATTCTTCAATGCAGAAGAGAGTAAGTTGAAGGTCTCTATGAGGTGGAAGATTTGTCTGATATGATAGAAGAAGGAACAGGAATCGATTTGGAAGAGAAGGAGGATCTAGTATTAGAATTTAAGAAAGCTTTGGAGGACTTAAGCTCAAACAAGGCAGAAGGGATAGATAACATTCCATCAGAATTTCTAAAATCATTGGGGAAAGTGGCAACAAAACGACTATTCACGTTGGTGTGTAGAACGTATGAGTCTGGCGACATCCCATCTGACTGTCGGAGAAATTTCATCCACACTATTCCAAAGACTGCAAGAGCTGATGAGTGCGAGAATTATTGCACAATCAGTTTAACAGCTCAGGCATCTAAGTTGCTGACAAGAATAATATACAGAAGAATGGAAAAGAAAATTGAGGATGTGCTAGATGACGATCGGTTTTGCTTTAGGAAAGGTAAAGGTTCCAAGGAGGTAATTCGGATGTTGCGGTTGATAATAATGGAAGCAAGACTCAAGAAAAATCAAGACAGGTTCATAGGATTTGCCGACCTGGAAAAAGCATTCGACAATGTAAAATGGTGCAAGATGTTCAAATTCTGATAAAAATAGGGGTAAGCTATAGGCAGAGATGTGTAATGTGCAATATGTACAAGAGCCAATAGGGGTAATAAAAGTGGAAGCGCTCAAATTAAAAAGGGTGTAAGACAGAGATGCAGCCATTCCCCCTTCTGTTCCATCTGTACAATCGTAGAACCAATGATGGAAATAAAAGTAAGGTTCCGGAGTGGAATTGAAATGCAAGGTGAAAGGACATCAATATTCGATAACATTGCTCTCCTGAATGAAAGTGAAGATGAATTGCAAGGCATTCTGAATGGAATGAACAATCTAACGAGGACAGAATATGGGATGAAAGTAAATCGAAGAAAGACGAAAGTAATGAGAAATATCAGAAATGAGAACAGCGACAAACTTAACATCAGGGTTGATATTCACGAAGTAGATGAAGTTAAGGAATTATACTACCTAGGCAGCAAAATAAACAGTGACGGATGGAGCAAGGTGGACATCAAAATCAGACTAGCCATGGCAAAAAAGGCATTCCTGGCCAAGAGAAGTCTACTAATATCACATATCAGCCTTAATTTGAGGAAGAAATTTCTCAGAATGTACGTCTGAATTGCAGCATTATATCGTAGGGAAACATGGACTGTGGAAAACCGGAACAGAATATAAGCATTCGAGATTTGGTGCTTCAGACGAAAATTAAGTGGTCTGATAAAGTAAGAAATGAGGGGTTCTACGCAGAATCGGAGAGGAAAGGAATACGACAAGGAGAAGGGACAGGATGGTAGGACTTCTGTTAAGATATCGGGGAATGTCTTCCATGTTACTGGAGGGAGATGTAGAGGTCAAAAACTGTAGAGGAAGACAGAGATTGGAATATATCCAGTAAATAATTGAAGACGTAGATTGCAAGTGCTACTCCGAGATGAAGAGGTTGGCACAGGAGAGGAATTCATGACAGGCCACATCAAACCAGTCAGAAGACTGATACCCCCCCCCCCCCCCAAAAAAAAAAGAAAAATTGGAATCATGAATGAGACCAACCTGCTTTCAGAAGAAATTTATTGCATTACTTACTGACCGACCCTCGCATTTACAGTTTTTACCTACGAACTTCCCTCCACTACTAAAGTAACTAATTCTTGAAGTCTGGTACGTGTCCTGTGTACATAAATTTCCATTTGGTCAAGTTGTACCATACATTTTTTTATCTTCAACTTGATCCAGTAACTCTTCATTACTTATTTAACCTTTGATATTGATCTGCAACACCTCCATATACCAATGCAAGGTTAAATCAATGCCTAGTAACCAATGTCCTATTAGAATAGATTTTATTCAAACCGAAATGATGAAACCCATCCAATGTGACAGTTCCTACTAATTGTTACGTTCTAAAATTTCATTCGAGACTGGGGAATTATCCATTTTTCCCTGTTGCTGTTGTTGTGGTCTATACTCCCAAGACTGATTTGGTGCAACTCTCCAAGATGGCCTGCCCTGTGCAATTCTCTTCATCACTGCGTAGTAGTGCAGTCTGAATCCACATGGTACTGATTGCTGTAGTCAAGTGTCGGGTCCCTCCGTTATTTTTCTCTTCACTTTTCCCTCCGTAACCAAATTGTCTATTCTTTGATGCTTCAAAATGTGTCACATCGTCCC
This sequence comes from Schistocerca gregaria, assembly GCF_023897955.1. NCBI lineage: Eukaryota > Metazoa > Arthropoda > Insecta > Orthoptera > Acrididae > Schistocerca > Schistocerca gregaria. Next base: position 173,264,006 of record NC_064922.1, on the reverse strand, counting down.
ATTTCTTGTTTTAATAAAGCTGTACCATACATTTCATACCTTCATGATTCGTTTCGTTATCAATTTATTAGTTATCCCATCAACCAGTCGAATCATCACGATTCTTCTGTAGCACCATATTTCAGAAACTTCTATTTTCTTCTTGTCTCTACTGCTTACTTTCCACGTTACAATTCTGTACAAACCTTGGTTCCAGACAACTGCTTAAAAAGGAAACTGCTCGACGTCTCGTAGATTTTAAAATATTTCCATTTCTCAATGCCAGTCACCATTTTATATTCTCTCTAGTGTTTCCATCCTCAGATTCTTTGCTCCCATCTTTTACTTCCATTCTCCCATTTACGAACTTCATTCCATGACCCTCTTTAACTCGACTGCTCTCTATTACCCTTGTGTTATTTTTGTTGATGTGTTTCTTGTAGCCTGTTTATAAGACACTATCCGTTATCCTCAACAAAAATTCCGAGTTCTTTGTTGGCTGACAGAATTACAACATCACTGGCAAACATATTACTTTTTATTTCTGAGCCATATCGACCTATAATGCTTGCGCTTTGTTTTTATAACAGAACTGATCAGCGGGCCATTTTCATTATGTTTTGTACTTGAAGATACACGTATACAATCGTAGTACTCGATACATACAAATACTCAGAGTACCCGATACTCTAAGACAACTAGAAAGGTAGTCTTCCCCCGTGTAGTAATCATATTTGTAAAGTTAGGAAAAATGTTTAAAATAAATAATTATTATCGTCACTATTGTCATTCTATAATTTCTTCTGAGTTATTATTTAAAAATAAATAATTAATCGCTATCAATTTATTTGGACGTAAAAATCTATGCTTTGTAAGATCGCTATGCTGCGAGTTCTTGTAACTTTCGTCTTTTTGACCTAACGTGTTTCGGCGCGAGTTAGCTGTTCTCTGTTCCAGTGATCTGTAATCAGGTTTTTGCTGCTGTAAGTTGAAGTTGTCACGCTGAACAATTTTAATTATATCTATTTTTAAAATGAATAAATTAAATGAGAAAATAAAACAACGAATGCATGAAATTTAATCACGCAGCGCCCTCATCGCAAAGACAAACCTGGATCATACTTTCCAGACGAAGAGTTATTGTTACAGAGAGCCAGTTTTTTTTTTTTTTTTTTTTTTTTTTTCAACGAGCCACATCTTCGACGAGCAGTCACAGGGAGCAGATGACTAAAACACTTCACTGAATATTTTTCACATTCGAACAGTTTAAATGTTTTTTCGTAATAATACAGATGAGGACTATCGCACTTCGATACTTTGAAAAATAATATTTTCTTCGCGTTAAATTTCAGTTGCCTTGTAGTTTCAAATAATTACCTCTCATATATGGAACGATTAATAGTCCTGTACTGAGTCCAACACTTGATTTATGTATGCAGTGGACACGAATATGCCGACGCGCCGGGAACTAAAGGCCTTGCGCTCTTTGTAACTGCCACCGTACGAAACTAATTGACGGGTGAGACCGCAAAATAAATAGCGAAGTTCCCGATTTTCGCGTTCGCCAGCGAAACTGCAGACTGCTTTGAGTTGGTCCGTGTTCTGCTTCTGGGAAGCGGGTATAAATTGCAGCAGCCGTTATCGCTTAAAGTAAGCACCACGCTGGCTGATTCCAGCGCAGGGACCTAGGCGTGGTCGAGTGGTGCCCAAGGGGCAGGGGAACAGCTACCAGGAAGGAGGGCATTCGCGGAAGCGTCCCACGAAAATAACAGACGTACCAAGTCTCCAGCGGGGCGCAGTAATCGATATTAAAGGCCGCGGCAAATCACTTAGTTTTCCTTGGCTGGAATCGCTGGAAATGCAGGCGTAGTTCCAGTAATTCCTTTATTCTGGGGCCAAGAATCAACAAACGGAGACACCTCCAGATATTACGACCTTCGCCATTACACACCAAAATACTTGAAAACTGTCTAGCGTTCTATTTATCTACCTAAACTGCAAATAACGTGTTTCAGCAAAGTCCTATCATTAATTTAGCATGAAAATAAAACACAGAGTAATTAATATAATCTTTTTTACACTCTCATTAAACTGAAATATCACACCTTAATACTGGCATAAAAAAATAAACATTACGCACCAAGAAGAAACTAAATGTATTGTCAAATTTTCTACTGCATTCTACCATATGATAGACCACGGAAATTAAAAGAATTCAGTATTCCTCGAATTTCGATAATCACTCGAAATAGTACCACACAAACTCTTATTAACGAAAGTACGATAGTACTGAATATCGAACGTATTCTGTTACTGCACTGAGGACCTCTTGATAGGGAAAAAGCAACCTGTTATGTGGCATGGAGAGAGTCAACAGATGCAGAAATAATTTCAAGCGTGCCCTGCGATGTTTGTTGGTGGAACTCTAGATGTTCATGTTGTTTATTAGTGAACAGACAGACAGTTTTCAAAGTGACATATTTTTATTTATTTATTTATTTTTTGGTGGATAATGTACCGTAAAATGGAGTGAACAGAAACAGTTCTCAACTTTCAAAGAAAAATTTTGCTATTTTAAATAGAAATATGAAAACCAAAATTACATAGGGCTACATATGTTCGTGGGTCTTTTGCTTAGCTTTAACCGTACCATTAGATTTGGAAACTAGCTCATGCTTTCATGAAATAAAAAAAAATGGTAACTTAGTGTCTGTATTAACACCAGGGAAAAAAATCATTAGAAACAACGGTAATAATCTTATTATTTTTCTGTTTATTTGTCTCTGAGGTGAAAAAGAAATATAACTCTGTTTTGGATCTAGGAGAATGAGAAACAAATTTTATCTGGTTCAGAAAAAGATTTTTTCAATACAAACACTTAAAATGTTGCAAAAATTCTGAATTTTTGTTCTCTTTTCCAAAATGAAAGTTGTTTATACCTAATTAATTTATTGTGACATTAAATTAATGAACTCTATTTGTTTGTTAATATATTATGTCACGGACATCATGGTTAAAAATGAAGAGCTTTCGAACAACATCAGCCTGACAGGGAAGCACTCGTCATCAGTTAAAATAAACGTATTTAATCGGCCTTCTTTCAGAAATAAATATTTAAGTTAAACGTTCCGTTCTAAATAACAAATTTTACATGCAAACAATCTGACAGCTTGCTTTCTTCATATATTTTAATCACTGCCTAATCTCTTGGGTTGAGAACAAAGACAGGCATTTCTTCATTTCCATCAAATCCTTGGTCTTACTCTGAGGAAACACTAGCAGTTTGTGTTGCTATTTGCCCCAGGAATTCACGAAAACACATCCGTCAATTTTAAATTAACCAAACACACAACTCAGATTAAAGTATATTTTAAAACTGAACCTTTGGTTGATGAAACGGGGTTGGACATTTGCTTACGATGTAAAGCATTAAAGCAACACAGTTTACACTCGAGGTATGAATTAAAAGACGCCTTCAATCACAGTTTTTCGTGTTTTATTCAGTATACGATGCATTTCGAACCCTGTGGGTCCACGTTCAGATGCAGTTCGTCTTCAGACATGATTTATTTGTTCTCTTGAATCAGATGAAAGGCATATTCCTGTCACGAAAAGGTTTGATGTTAGGTTACGAATTTCGTAAGTCAGACGCGGAAAACATGTGTGAAATAGTGGGAAAGATGAATAGTGTAAACTTATCAAAGAATCCAAGAAAAGCGTTTTAACGTTTTAGAAACAGCATCAGTGTTTTCCTCCACCGTTTTCAAGCATATCACATCATTCAAGAAAAACCTTCTGCTGTTACTAAAACATTAAAAACGCTTTTCTTGGATTATTTGGTCGTTTACACTATTCATTTTTTCCACTATTTCGCACATACTTTCCGCGTCTGACTTACGGCATCCGTAACCTAACATCAAACCTTTTCGTGACAGGAATATGCGTTTCATCTGATTCAAAAGAATAAATAAATCAACTATTAATACGAATTACACCTGAAGATGGACCCACAGTGTCCGAAATGCATCGGGTACTGAATAAAACACAAAAAATTGTGACTGAAGGCGTTTTTTAATTCATACCTCGAATGTTATTAGTACAGTCACGTTTGAAGGTGCAAAATATGGACAACACTGTTTAGATTGGTAGTAGCAAATGAAGTTAGAAGTAAGCATATTCAGCACCACATCCGACGTTTGTTATGGAGTGAACAAAACATCAACTGACAGTGTCGCTAAAAAATGGCTCTGAGCACTATGGGACTTAACATCTGAGGTCATCAGTCCCCTAGAACTTAGAACTACTTAAAACTAACTAACCTAAGGACATCACACACATCCATGCCCAAGGCAGGATTCGAACCTGCGACCGTAGCAGTCGCGCGGTTCCGGACTGAAGCGCCTAAAACCGCTCGGCCACCCCCGTCGGCAGTGTCGCTAACTTTGAAATTCGTAATTACCTGTTAGAATGTTTCAATACCAACCTAAACAAATCTGTGAACGATATTCCCATTACCGTCCCAAGACGATAGCACAGAACGTTTTTCTAAGTCTCATTTCTATTTACCCCACTGCTTCTATTCACAAAATTTTACGGTAATTATTTACACTGCTGGCCACTACAATTGGATAACGATGAAGGCGGTCTGCAACAAACATCAGAGTGACATGAATTGTAGTACATGCTTGTTTATGCAAATGATTGGCATTTCAGTGCAGCCACATAAATGGGGGGTAACGCCACCTACATTCTGTGTTTGAGGGAATATAGAGTGTCCCAGAAGTATTTCCCTGATTACAAACATGCGTAAAGCAGTAAATGTTACACATAGACACAGATCTTGATTTGCAGGTAACGTATTCATGTTTTTGTGTACATGTACACATACAAACAATTAATAAAATTCTACCTATGCTCCTTTCTTTGCTATAATTCCACCCATGCGTTGGTAAATATTTGGTGAGGGATGGGTGTTTTGGCGTTAGAAATTCTGTGCTGTACTGCTGCGTTGTCAATCACTGGTGTCTGATCAACCTGGTCCTTGATGTAGCCCCAAAGGAACAAATCTAGTGGTGTTATGTCCTGTGACCATAGAGACCAGTTGATGGGATCACGGCGCTCGACCCACTTTTCCGGAAATGTCGTACCCTGAGAGGCACGTGTGAGATGGTGCACCATCTTGTTGGAAACTGCGGAATCTCCTAAATACGTGGCACAACAAATAGCTGCAACATATTAAGACAGGTATCGGCTGTTCTAACCGTCACCACTCTCTTATAACCCAAAGTCGATTCATTAATTTTTAAGTAAATTTAAATTTGGTCGATTGGTCACGACTTCACATCACTTGGCACGCTGAGATAATGACGCACTGCAGAGAGAAGTAGCAACGGTAGAGTTTAAATAAACGGTTTTCGTAGCACTCATGTTATTGCTCTTCATTGTTGTTGAAAGTTGTATGCTCGTAATCAATGTCCATGCTAGATTCTGAAATGGTAGTTTATATGCTGTCTAGGGCATGCTCGGCTTAATTTTCTTAAACGATATGAACACGGTCGAGTTTCTGATGTCGAACAGATATATTTTTAAAACTTCCTGGCAGATTAAAACTGTGTGCCCGACTGAGACTCGAACTCGGGAGTTCGAGTCTCAGTCGGGCACACAGTTTTAATCTGCCAGGAAGTTTCGTATCACCGCACACTCCGCTGCAGAGTGAATATCCCATTCTAGATATATTTTTAGTTATTTACACTTCACGATACAATTTAGCTCAACCTCCTGCTAACTCAACACATACGTAACAGCATACCTGTATTGAACAAGAACAAAGATTTACCTATAACAACATGTGCGAAAGAAAAGACTATCGTTTATCGAGCTATTCATGCAATATCATCTTTGGAATATACGTTACAAAAACAAAGTACAAAAAATGTTTTATCATCGCACTATCTTTTTTAAGAAGTCCATAATAATCATTGTACCTACATAAAGTGTTTATATACGCTGACGTTTATGCATTTTCGTGTAGCTATTTGGTAGTGGATTTCTGGATTTTGAGTCTTTAACTAGAAACCAGTCATTTAATATTATTCAAGATCGGTAGTTCATTTCATCTCACCATAACCAATTTTAATATACTGTGATCGTCGCTTCACTAAAATAAAAGGGTCCTATAATTTTATTGTGCCCAAGATGCCACCACACTTCAGCTTAGGGATGTTTCTGACTGCCTCTGTGGCAATTCTCTGACTCCCAGATCCTAGCATTGTGTCGGTTGACAACACCGTTCAAATGAAATGTGGCTCCATCTAAGAAAAGGACACGTTTCGGATGGTCACCATCTTGCTGGATCTCAGCCAGCATGGCAACATCAATGTCGCAACAAGCACTATAAACCGTTGGTTAGAGGGACTGCACGATCTGGAATTTGTACGCCGGGAAAAGAACTTGTTTATCTAGAATGCGATGTCTTCGAAATCTGCAAGTCACGAGAGGCTCTGCGGAGTGACTTGTTGGGGAGTCAAACAAGGACGTGTCTCTGTGTCTGAATACTCTGACAGGGACAGGTCAGCAGCAGCACGATCGAGTTTTCGAAACTATATATACGGTTGTGTAGATTAAGATCCCAGGTGTCACGCACTGCCGCCATTCACTTTGGCAGGTCCTCGTTTGTGAGTAACTGACGAAAAAAAAAAAATCGAAATTTTGTGTGACACTCAGTGGTGTCAAAAAAGTTGTGCTACATAGTATGGTTGCGTGGTGTAATGGACACAAAGCTTCACATTCAGGAGGTTGAGGGTGCGAATCTGGTGAAGTTCACTTAATTTCTTAAAATGGTTCAAAAGGCTCTGAGCACTAAGCGACTTAACTTCTGCGGTCATCAGTCCCCTAGAACTTAGAACTACTTAAACCTAACTAACCTAAGGACATCACACACATCCATGTCCGAGGCAGGATTCGAACCTGCGACCGTTGCGGTCGCGCGGTTCCAGACTGAATCGCCTAGAACCGCTCGGCCGCACCGGCCGGCCCACCGGACACAGCTGGTGCCAGTTATTCTCATGGCGCAGATGGCAGCGCACGAGACTGCTCAGCTTTTGGCTCGGTTCGATTTTGCTACCGCCCTGTGTCCAATTTTTTGTATCGCTGTCTTTCTCGGTTTTAGGAAACCAAACGAAGAACACGTTTGGCGACACCGTCTGTGGTGGGCCGCTTCAATTTGCACGCGCAACGGCTTGATATGCCGATATGAGGTATCGAATATATTGCTTCCCCCTACTTATACCTCCCGAGCAGATGACGAATGTAAAATTAGAGAGATTCGAGTGCGCACGGAGGCTTTCCGGCAGTCGTTCTTCCCGCGAACCATACGCGACTGGAACAGGAAGGGGAGGTAATGACAGTGGCACGTAAACTGCCCTCTGCCACACACCGTTGGGTGGCTTGCGGAGTATAAATGTAGATGTACGTTGCCTAACTTCAATGCTAAATAACTTGGGTACGGCACAACATATCGAATTTGTTTCTTGTCAGTTATTTTGAACAACCACCTATCCTGCAACACTGTTAAAAATTTTCCAGGCTGTTTCCGACAACCTATTTTAATCAATACCAATCGGCGAAACAGGTCCGTTTCATAGAATTTAACTGGACCTGAAACCGAAAAGCTATAACCTGCGCACTATATTTGTTTCTGTCTGAAATTTTGCTCAACTTAAATTATAAGTATTAACAAAGCTACGTCTTCACCAACCGCTATCAAACTTATACTCGTAAGCTAACCTTTGGACGAACAGAAGCTAATTTGAACTGAACTGTAACTGATCTGAGAGCAGTTTGAATTAGTATTAAATGCTCAACGGAAGTAAAACACTTATCTTGCGCTAATTAAAATTCCCACTTACCTCGCGTCTTGACAACATTGTCGCAGATTTCTCAAAAGCACAGCAGCAAACAGCAGGCAGGCAGTGCCTAAGCTATATTTATGTTTCTAAATACGCACTCGAACTGTTGCCTGTGATAATGTGTAATGACAAACATTTTGGTGGGGGGAGTAACTACTCCTGTTAAATGATATTGCCAGACAGCAGTTTTAGAATGAAGTATGTGTTCAAAACGAGAGAGAAAACATTGAGTGATGTTCACACAGAACATTGGTCCGAACAACACTATGGTTAACAAAGTTAACAATAATTTAAAAAGGTAAACAGTTTACAGAGAATTTCTATAAAATTCAGAGAGCTTGATCAAGTAATATGTTAATCCATGATTCAGGGAAGTAGTGTGGTCTTTCTCTCGGCTCTGAGCAATTTAACTAGCTGACAATAATCATTCCGATAATTTGGGTGCGCACTCCTGCAGTCTTATCTCAAAGTCCTTCTTTTCAAAAACAATCACATTATTCAAAATTTATATTTCTTTCATCTTTCATTGTCTACACCGTGTTCATACTTCCTGTCCTTTCTTCCTCTGACAGATACAATCACTGGTCCACACAGCACTACTAAATACGTCCATCACCTACCACACTTCAACTGAGAATGTATCAGACTGCGCCGAGGCAAAGAACTGTGCCACGAAAAGACCACAGATTGTTTAACAGTAACGTAACTTGCTCTCTCTCTCTGACATGCACATCGATGACATACGAAAATCAAAATGAGATGACCGCCTTACACAGCATGCAAATAAAAATCTACATCTAAGCAAGCATACTTTTCGCCAGAAGAACGATTGCTGGCAAGCCTTCTGTGACGGCTCGAATCTCTCTAGTTTTATCTCCACGGTCTTTTCGCGAGATGTACGCAGAAGGAAGCGGCATATTGGCTGACCTTGTCAGGGACGAACGTCCTCGAAGTTTCAACAATAGACCAGACCGTGATTCAGAATTCCTCTCTTGCAACGTCTGCCGCTGCTGCTGACTGAGCAGCTTTCTCCATGACGCTTTCGCGGTTCCCAAATAAACCTATAACGAAAGATACTGTTCAATTCTGGATCTTCTCTGTTCCGTCTATCGATCATACCTGAGACGAATCGAAGACTGATGAGAAATATTCAAGTATTGATCGAACAAATGTTATTATTACCAGTGTCTTGTAAGATCGGAGGAACTCAGTGATTTATTTGCGATGTAGCCTGAGTGGTTGTGAATCGTAAAGTGATGAAACAAGGTTCAATAAGATGGCGCTCAAGCAACGTGACACGCTGTAGTCGCTAAATACAAAGGATGGTGAGATATATTTTGCGATACGTCCTGAAGAGGTGGACTGATAAGCAGTTATATTGTATCTGAACACAACTAACTGATACACAATGCCACAGGGGTACACAAACCTAAGAGCACAAGATTTAAATTTACGAAATCAACACTGAATAAGTAAAAGTTATTTTGGACTTCAGTAGAAGGAAACATTTTTGAATTTACAGCACGACGAAATGAAAAAAAAAAAAAAAACAACGTGCAAAGTTATAATCAGCTTGCATTCAGTTCACTACGAGCAACACACGGGCTTTCATTCTAGAAAGAGCAAACATACACGACAAAGTGGACCTCTACCGGACATAGGTGCATACAAAGTGAGATCAAATTATGCAAAATTATTGTCAAAAGCCAGAGAAAACTTCAATACATTTTGCAATAAAAGCTACTGAAAAGTAACAGAGTTCCATTTGAAACACAGGTAAAATTTTTGACACATTCCAAAAACTCGTTTCATTTGCAAATATCATCTTCCTTGATAAAAGACCTTCTGTTTCAAGGTGCACTACTATGCACGACACTGAAGAGTGACTTAACTGTGAACACATTATAAAAATTTAGTACTTTACTCATCACAAAATTCTGTACTTGAAGAATAAACTATAGCTGTAACATTTTATGACGCACTTAAGTAAGTAAAACGCGAAATACACTGCTGGCCATTAAAATTGCTACAGACGCGAAATTTAACCGACAGGAAGAAGATACTGTGATACGTAAATGATTAGCTTTTCAGAGCATTCACACAAGGCTGGCGCCGGTGGCGACACCTACAACGTGAAGACACGAGAAAAGTTTCCAACAGATTTCTCATACAAAAACAGCAGTTCACCGGCGTTACCTGGTGAAACGTTGTTGTGATGCCTCGTGTAAGGAGGAGAAATGCGTACCATCACGTTTCCGACTTTGATAAAGGTCGGATTGTAGCCTATCGCGATTGCGGTTTATCGTATCGCGACATTGCTGCTCGCGTTGGTCGAGATTCAATGACTGTTAACAGAATACGGAATCGGTGGTTTCAGGAGGGTAATATGCAACGCAGTGCTGGATCCCAACGGCCTCGTATCACTAGCAGTCGAGATGACAGGCATCTTATCCGCATGGCTGTAACGGATCGTGACGAAACTGGGTGCGCGAATGGCAAGATGTCTTTTTTTTCGGATGAATCCAGGTTCTGTTTACAGCATCATGATGGTCGCATCCGTGTTTGGCGATATCGCTGTGAAGGCACATTGGATGCGTGTATTCGTCATCGGCATACTGGAGTATCACCCGGCGTGATGGTATGGAGTGCCACTGGTTACACGTCACGGTCACCTCTTGTTCGCTTTGACGACACTTTAAACAGTGGACGTTACTTTTCAGATGTGTTACGACATGTGGCTCTACCCTTCATTCGATCCCTGCGAAACTCTACTTTTCAGCAGGATAATGCACGACCGCGTGTCGCAGGTCCTGTACAGGCCTTTCAGCATACAGAAAATGTTCGACTGCTACCCTGGCCAGCACATTCTCCACATCTCTCGCCAACTGAAAACGTCTTATCAACGGTGGCCGAGCAACTGGCGCGTCACAATACGCCAGTCACTACTCTTGATGAACTGTGGTATCGTGTTGAAGTTGCATGGGCAGCTGTACCTGTAGACGCCATCCAAGATTTGTTTGACTCAATGCCCAGGCGTATCGAGGCCGCTTCCAATGTGCCTTCACAGCCATGTCGCCAAACACGGATGCGACCATCATGATGCTGTAAACAGGACCTGGATTCGTCCGAAAAAGTAACGTTTTGCCATTTGTGCACACAGCTTCGTCCTTGAGTACACCATCGCAGGCGCTCCTGTCTGTGAAGTAGCGTCAAGGGCAACTGCAGCCACGGTCTCCGAGCTGATAGTCAATGCTGCTGCAAACGTCGTCGAAGTGTTCGTGCAGATGGTTTTTTTCTTGCAAACATCCCCACCTGTTGACTCAGGGATCGAGACGTGGCTGCACGATCCGTTACAGCCATGCGGATAAGATGCCTGTCATCTCGACTGCTAGTGATACAAGGCCGTTGAGATCCAGCACGGCGTTCCGTATTACCCTCCTGAACCCACCGGTTCCATATTCTGCTAACAGTCATTGGATCTCGACCAACGCGAGCTGCAGTGTCGCGATACGATAAACCGCAATCGCGATAGGCTACAATCCGCCCTTTATCAAAGTCGGAAACGTGATGAGACACATTTCTCCTCCTTACACGAGCCAACACAACAACGTTTCACCAGGCAACGCCGGTCAACTGCTTTTTGTGTATGAGAAATCGGTTGGAGACTTTCCTCGTGTCAGCACGTTGTAGGTGTCGGCACCGGCGCCAACCTTGTGTGAATGCTCTGAAAAGCTAATCATTTACGTATCACAGTATCTTCTCCCTGTCGGTTAAATTTCGCGTCTGTAGCACGTCATCTTCGTTGTGTAGCAATTTTAATGGGCAGTAGTGTCGATAAAAAGTAAAATATTATTTGTATATAATTATTCCCATCAAATATAGTAGAACAGTTTGTTATCGTAAGTAGTTTTACACAAGTACTATGGCTGGTAGTGGTGTATAACGGCGAGAAACGACTGTGTATACATGAGGACAGCACTTGTCTTACAAATATATGTCCATGCAGTCACATACGCGAGCCTTACGGCATGAACATTTTGTGACTATTTGTCTCGATATTTATCAATACGTAAAATTCCTCTTGCTGATTTGATATACATATTACACATAGATGACATACATTTCAGTACGAGAGGTGTAGCGTGAAATAATAAGAAATAGAGGCTCTTTACCCTGGTGTGGTTTATTGTCGCTGTTAGTATAGCATGAAAAATACGAGGTAAATATTGTCTCTGCTTTAAACACGTTGTAAGTTAAAAATGCAAATGGTAACTTTAATGACTTCACTTTAAAATAAACTATGAGCAGAATAACTTCCAGTATTGCTGTTAAACGTCCTTGCAGAGCTGTGGAGTTGTTACGTAGTATTAAATGCTTTTTTCCCCACGCCAGCTGCTACAAATTCTTTGAAACATGAGCGCTATTGTTTACCTCAGGTATATTGTTTGGTGTGTATGTGGACAATATATATTTATTTTGGTTAAGGTCACTGAATATCATTTATTTAACGTAATGTAAAATTTCCTCGTTCTAGTTACTATTAGGTAACATACTCATGATATGCAATGTAGTTAGTATGAGTGAAAGTTGAACCAAAATCTGAAAATTGTTACGGCTATTATTCCGTAATTCATCTGATGTTTAGAAGTTATCACTTCTCTTTAGCAGAACTTGGCTCTCTGACCGGTATTTAACAAACTTAATATTATGCTCCGCGAAGGCGACCAACAATGGGAATGGTTCGCTAATTTTTATATCGTACTATCCACGAAATTACGCTACATTTACACAAACAAAGGAATTTTCTAAGTTTTACAATAATAAATGTGTTTTCAAACACAAGCCAAGTGATTATTAATTGCTACAGGCCTTCAGAGGTATACATGATGAAAAATGTTAATGCTCCATTAAATTCAGCGTTACTAGCCTGACAGATGAAAAATTTTATCAGATAAAAAATTAGTCATCTAGTTTCTGTAATGTCATTGACTTTTTCTGCGAGATCACACACAGGTGTTATTCAGTGTTACGTCTTTGGTTCAGTTCACCTTGCAAATTAGATATGAGTATTTTTAACGTACATTTAACGTCTTTATTAAAGTTAGTTCCAGGAGACGGTATAGAGGGAAAAAAATGCAATTTTCCAACAAATTATCAACACATGTTAACTTCGTCCACAGAATAATCTGAATGAATTGGTGGAGAGATTAGTTTCCTTACTAGCTTTGAAAGCAAACGGCAATAATTTACATGATAATGAAATAATATCTATTGGAAAAAAGCTTCAGAAAGTATCGATTATTGCTTGAAGTTTACTGTGGTTGTCGCAAACAAAGTGAAAGACTCAATTGTAGAACAGGATGTTGCGTATGAGGACATCCTATCAGCTGAAAGATATCGACAAAAGGTGCATTGCACAGCAAATTTGAAAGATTTGAAACCTGGAATTTCACATACTGGACTGGAAACAAATGGATCTTGGGAACAGATGGCGTTACATCACCTTCGATTTCAAAGGAGGCTTGAATAGACAAGGAGCACTCTATTGCCAATACTACAAACAGGTCATCATAAAAGGTAAGAGCTTGGAAAATGCACGGATGTTCATTTCGTGTACTGTCTGTCTACAAAATGAAATCCAGTGTCAGTTCGATTGTAAAAATGCAGGCACTGCTGTTAGAATTGGGTTAGCTGCTGAAGATGTTTGATGTATTTACTGGAATTGTTACAACCTACTGTTTTGCAATAGTTGACATTTCAATAAATTTTGAAGGAGAATAAATATCTATAGGTCTGATGAACAGTCCGCCGCGATAGCTGATTGGCTGCCGGCACGGCAGCTCAACGTGTTCGGTCATTCGGTCATAGAGCTGGTTGTCCTCTGTAATAAAAAAACTTGTCGAAGGATCATCATACGAACTTTAACGGATGTCATGTGACGTCCGCAACGACCAAACCCAACAACGAAGCCAAGAGGCCCGGGTTTGATTCCTGGCTGGGTCGGAGATTTTCTCCGCTCAGGGACTGTGTGTTGTGTTGTCCCCATTATCATTTCATCACCATCAGCGGAAGGCAACGGAAAACCACCACTGGAATCACTTCCCTAGACGCTCATGCGGTGGACCTCTCTGATGAGGCTTCCCCCATATGCCGTAAGGCAGAACACAAAGTTAAAGTTATGATTAACAAAGAAATAAATGTAATATTTTTGTAATAAATTTATATCTAGAGTATTTTTGTGTCTTTGTTTTTGGTTTCCACCCCCTTTCCTCTGTTATATACTTTATTGCTGTAATCAGCAAGTAAGCTGAAGGACTAAACGGTGATTTAATGTTTACTCCAAATATGAATGAGTTACCATTCTAAAAAAACTGAAACTGATGCTGTAGATGTACCTAGGAACATTTACAAACAGACTCAAGCACACCTCCTGAACTTCTGCAAAATCACTATTCTTCAGCGAAGTGTAAAACTTAGAAATAGAATTTGCTGAAAAGGCAGTACAGTATTTGACATAAACACTACTGAAGTATAAAACAGAGAGAAGAACTTTACTTACAAGACAGTACAGTATGTGGCATAAACTTTTTCTTAATGAAGCTCGAAACAGAGAGAGAGAGAGAGAGAGAGAGAGAGAGAGAGAGAGAGATGAAATTTACTGATGTGGCAGATTCTAATAACTATACACATTTTTTTGATGCTGTGTGCGAGCATGTGGGATGAAATTTATGACAAGACATTACAGTATTTGACACAGCCTTTTTTTTTTTAATGAAGTATGAAAACAGAGAGTGAGATGAAATACAGAAGTGAAACATTATGCACTCTCTCTCTCTCTCTCTCTCTCTCTCTCTCTCTCTCTCTCTCTCTCTCTCTGTCTGAGTGTGTGTATGTGTGTGTGTGTGTGTGTGTGTGTGTGTGTGTGTGTGTGTGTGATGCCAGTCTATGCTGTAATTTTTGGAAATACTGCAGTATGGGCATTACGTTTCTCAACATGGTGCAAACAAATTCACATATTTTTGAACATGGATGGCTACATACAAATTGGCCTTTTTTGTTTAGGTAAAACTACTACACTGTAATTGGCTGTTTCATTTTAAGATATGCTACAAAAAAATTAAATTTTCCCACAAGTATCACCTTGCATCTTTTAACAAAATTTCCTGACGCCACCATCTTATGTTTTTCTTTTCCTATTTTTTTTTTTTTTTTTTTTTCTGCCATCACACTCTTGCATTTTTAAATTTCGCACGACTGTCATCTTGCAATTTTTTCATTTTCTGCCAACATCGCCTTACTTTTTTGCGACCGCAGCACCGACTAACGGTGGACGCTTGAAACGTCTCTGCAAATCGCCTTAGCTTTTCTACTACGTATTTAAATATTCATTTAGAACATTGTTCAAATACGGACTGAAATCTGAATGCTGCTGCTGCCTTTCTATTCTGCTATAGGCGTGACGCATTTTTCCTTTGTATGATGCACAAAAACTGCACAGTATTTGGCATGATGCCAATTGCACAAACCACAAGATGAATAAATTAAAGTCATTTGTCTTACTGAGCACAGATAACGTGGCACCTATGACTAGATGAAAGCCGGAGTACAAGCGAGAAACCGTTGTTTAATCCTTGGAAAGCTCTCTCTTTCTCTCTCTCCCCCCCTCTCTCTCTAGTTCTCTGCTCTCCCTATCTACTCGGCCATGCCGAACATACAGGTAGTTTGCATTGAAACAGATGTGAATCACTTAGAAATGTGAGCGCGGGATGTGTACATACACGCCATACGCTTCTAAGTGGTATTTTATGCCACTTCTGTTCAGCAAACACCTGATGGCATGCATTTAATTTTAGTGCTCTGTCAACACACTACATTGTAGCTCAGGCATGTTCGCTTCACTGGGTGTAGTATACTCAGTTGAAAATGGCTGCACAGCCGAAATTACGTAATACTGACGATCGCAAAATAAAATTGTAATTTAATCCAAGAAATAACGGATAATGGAGTAGATTGTTATTCTAAGAAATTATGTTGGCTATGGATCGCAAAGCGACTAAAATATTTAAACATTATTTGTCTACTGTAATTTTGAAAATAGAAGTGGTAATTAAGGGTGGGGCAAATAAAAGTGGTCTGGGGAACAGAGTTCCAGGGTACAAGGAAACACACCAGACTTACCTGACAATAGCAGATGTTGAAAGTGACTAGTCTGGGCCCTTTTGGACTCTAGTCAGGAAGCTGCTGAAGCCGGATTGAAGCTGGACTGATGGAATTGCTGCAACCTTATCTCAAACGTTCTGATGCTGTTCTTGAAGACTACGCGGGTTGTTGCAATACACTCAGGCTTGTGAGGACCCCATTCAAAGTAATAGAATAATCGCACACTGCCACACCAGGTGACCTAGGTGGTCAGCTAGGACTGCGATCAGATTGACATGTGCCAACTCTGTCAGGCATGAAGACTGTATATGTTCGCCCTATGGTTCGGCCGGCTGTATGGGCAGTTGCTCCAACCTGTTAGAAGTAAATGTAGTTTTCCTACTCCGTTAATGCTGGCACAAATGGTTTCAAAATGTTTGCAATGTAACGGGCCGAAGTCTGGGTCTGATGAAAGAAGATGGGACCAATAATGCGGCATGCAGACACTGCGCACCAAACCCCAACCTTCTGAATGTGAAGTGGTGTTTCGTGGAAGTTATGTGAATTCCCCGTTGCCCAGAACCTGTGATATTGTGAGATGACATAACCAATCAAGTGGAACGAGGCTTCATCAGAGATAAAGAACAGATTCTTGCCCAAGTCATTAGTTGTCATTTCAGTGAACAGCCACTAACAAAACTGGAGGCGCTGAGGAACGTCTGCTGGTTTTAATGCGTGGAAAACAGACGCTCGGTAGGGCTACATGTGCAAGTCCAGGTGGAGTAACTGTCAGCATGATCGACGTGATATGCTGCTCTCTAGTGATAGCCGTCGAATTGATTTGGTAGGACTCTGAAGTATTTTCCGGCGAACTGCACCCACACTTTCTGGTGTGCAGGCAGGTTTTGGAATATTTCTGACTTGTTCAAAACAGACCGTATATGACGCCACTTTCAGACTAAGCGTTGCATTGCACTCTTTGCTGGAACTTTGACGCCATTAAACGTCTTGGCAAACAACTGAGCACACCGTTTCTACGACTCTGTTGTGACTTAACGTTTCACAACGAACACCCGCTGCTCCACTGTGAATACCATCGTCCCCTTTGCATTGATCCACTCACACTGACACAGCCCGCACTACGCTCTGGACTGGTGGATCACTGTTGGGCGTAACTGTGGTGTGTAAATCAAGGAGTGTAGTTATATGCATACATTCACGATCAGTCGTATCCACTCGTCCGGGCCACTTTTATTTGCCCCCCTCCCCCACACCGTATATAAAATTTAGTTAGGTAGTAAAGTTTGACAGGACTCTTGTCTAATGTCTGATCTGATTTAGGGTTAATGGTCTCAGAATGGTTGGCAACCGTTACAACTCATTCGTTTTCATTACGGCGTTGTAAACGTACTTGTAACAGTAGGTTGGTCGTCGTATCACAGTTTCGTATTATGTTTACGTAAAAAAATTGCATCGTTTCTCACGTCTACGTGGAAGATCATTACGCCGCCGCATCGGCTTCCTGTGGTTCAGCAAGGAACACTTCCCGTAGCTGCAAGTACTGAGTCATGTGCTTGGCCTGCTTCCGACCTACTGAAACCCTGGGCAAACAGCGCCCTACAATCCTGCAAAGACGCCTCACAGCTGTTGCATTACTTTATACGTACTGATAATATTTTTTTACAATTACAATTAATAGGTGCTGCGAAATACTTAACTGCTGCATGGTTAACACTCAATGAAGAAATGCGAGATATTCAGACTGACACAACAATGTTTATGGAAATCGAAATGGTACGACAATGTGATCAACCGACCGACTATACTGCGCAATTCAAAATCGGCATGCTTCCTGAAGGATCCTTTATCGTGCACAGATCCTGAGTGACATCTTCCCAACCACAGACTAAACTGCAGCTGATTAAAGCAAAAATTTGCCTCTTTGGATGGTTCTCTACGAAGTGAGCGAACTTAGGGATACTGTCTGTTGCATGTGTTACGAATAGAGTTTATAGTATAGAAGTAATAAATTAAATGTCGCGCCTGATGCTGATGTTTTACCGCATGAACCTCAAAAATGTAAAAACCAATAATATTTTCCCTTTTACTATCTTATGTTGGTTATCGGTGAAAAAATATTTCGAAAAGATTCGAAATTGCGTGTGATGTTTGTTGGAAGTTGCGAAGTGTTCTCGTTGTCAAACACAGTGCGGTGGCGCGGTTTCTTCTGTCCATTTACTTGTACCTACCTGTGAACTCGTCGCAGCATATCGCCGGTACGAACGCCGAGCAGAAACCTACTCGCGCCAAGGTGCATACAACGTCACGTGTATTGTGTAGTCGAGCATTACGCGTTCACTGCCAAGATCGTGCTAATACCAACACAGTCATGCATAAACCCTTTCATTCACGCTAGCAAGTTTATGGTAACGTATTTCCCCAAATCTGGACAACTACTAAGCACGGACTGCTCTTAAATGAAAATGGTCGCCCCACTACTAAGTTTATCGGTGTCTAACGCACTGAAGTTCTTAGTCATCGATCTGCTCAATACGCTGCGCGGAATTACTGTGTTTTCTCACACACAAAATTACTTAAAAAATTCGTACTTTCTAAAAAAACATACACACACCGGAATAGATATGCCTTCACTTGAAAGCACTCTTGAAGCATGCAGCACAACTAAAACCGGCAAATAATAACTTCTTTCGCAGCTCATACTACAAACGACTGTATCATTGAAAGGCAGATCTTAGACTGCTGTATCTCCAAGAGAAAAGACGCGCGAAGAATACTCCGTTCTGATTGGTCAGTTTTCTTTAATGCTAATAGAGCAACATTATTCTCGCGCGTTAGTCCGCGTTTTTCATGACTAACCAGTCAACAAATAACACACTTTCGAAAGGTACTTTCTCCTGAGATAGATATTTAACATTCTGATGTTTTGTTTATAGTTTACGTCATTAACTATTTTCATTTGCACTCGAATTAACTTTCCTTTTACCATAAACTTAACATATCATGAAACAACATTGCGCGTCATCTGCTTTCAAACTGTCTTTAAAAAATTTCACGCTACTTCGTCCGGCGTATGTCAGCAGAACAGTGATCTTCATATTTACTTGAGACCACATTCACGCATCATTCACACTACTAAAAGCATATACGAAACTGTACAAACATAAATAAACAAAAAAAGCCTTAGAGAAATAAACTGAACAATTCACAAAAACATCATCTTGATCCGTTTCCTGAATGTCTCTGTGTATCCCTGTCCTCTAGCAGATGAAAATGAGAACTACGTATTCGACTGTACCCACTTCAGACCATCTGTCACAGAGCGCGCACGAGACATTCTGCCGGTACACAGGCTCTAGATAGGAGCGATATAAGGCAGCACGCCTCAGCTGGACGAATATAATCTGGGTAATTTGCATTCTGTGCGTTACACAGGCTCATGACTTATACACAGTTTGTAACTTTAATACTTGTCTTATTATGCTGAATGTTTAACTTAACATTGTACGAGGGGTGTTCAGTAAGTAATGCAACTTTTTTTGTTTTTAAAGAAGATTGGTTTTATTCAGGATTCCAATACAGATTGTTATTCACGACTCTTTGGGCTGCAAAACACTATTTTTCAACATAGTCTCCATGCCACCTTACTGGGAGCACCTGGTACCACTCTAGTGGTCGACATGGGAGCCATAGTCTTGCTCCACCAGTGACCTCCCCATCGTCCACGTACTGCTCCCCACGGAGTGCATCCTTCATTGGGCCAAACAAATGGAACTCTGACGGTGCTGCACTCCGGGTGAGGAAGAGCAGCCCAATGAAGCATTGTGAGGTCCAATCGGGTGCGCAGAATTGTGCGAGGCCTTGCGTTATCGTGGAGCAGGAGAAGTGCGTTTGCAGTTTTGTGTCAACGAATACGCTGACGTCGTTTCTTCAGTTCCCTGTGGGTAGCACAACACATTTCAGAGTTGATCGTTGCACCGTGAGGGAGGATATCAAACATAACAACCCCTTTCGACACCCAGAACACCATCGCTACGACTTTGTCTTCTGAGGACGCGCCTTTGAACTTTTCCAAAAATCTGTGTGTAAATTTCTAAGGGACCAAACGACTGAAGTCATCAGTCCCTGGACTTACACACTACTATAACAAACTTAAACTAACTTACGCTAAGAACAAAACACACACACACACACAATCAAGGGAGGAATTAGCCGGTGGCCGAGCGGTTCTGGGCGCTTCAGTCCGAAACCTCGCGGCTTCTACGGTCGCAGGTTCGAATCCTGCATCGGTCATGGATGTGTGTGATGTCCTTAGGTTAGTTAGGTTTAAACAGTTCTAAGTCTAGGGGACTGAAGACCTCAGATGTTGTCCCATAGTGCTTGGAGCCATTTGAACCACTTTTTTAGGGAGGACTCGAACCTCCGACGGGAGGGCCCGCGCAATCCGTATGGCGCCTCAAACCTCGCAGCCACTCCTTCACAGCAGAGCTGATGTGGCGTCACTCCATTGTTGTTTCGTCTCCGGTTAGAAGTGAACAACTGATGTTTCATTGGTTGTGACGATGTTTCACAAAAAATTCTCACGATCAGCAAGTAGACTACTCGCCATTAAAGTTGCTACACCACGAAGATGACGTGCTAGAGACGCGACATTTAGCTGACAGGAACAAGATGCTGTGATATGCAAATTATTAGCTTTTCAGAGCATTCACACAAGGCCGGCGACGGTGGCGACACCTACAACGTGCTGACATGAGGAAAGTTTTTAACAGATTTTTCATACACAGACAGCAGTTGACCGGCGTTGCCTGGTGAAACGTTGTTGTGATGCCTCGTGCAAGGAGGAGAAATGCGTACCATAACGTTTCCGACTTTAATAAGAGGTCGGATTGTAGTCTATCGTTGAGGTTTATCGTATCGCGACACTGCTACTCGCGTTGGTCGAGATCCAATGACAGTTAGCAGAATATGGAATCGGTGGGTTCAGGAGGCTAATACGGAACACCGTTCTGGATCTCAACGGCCGCGTATCACTAGCAGTCGACATGACAGGCATCTAATCCGCACGGCTGTAACGGATCGTGCAGCCACGCCTCGATCCCTGAGTCAACAGATGGGGACGTTTGCACGACAACAACGATCTGCACGAACAGTTGGAAGACGTTTGCAGCAGCATGGACTATCAGCTCGGAGACCGTGGCTGCGGTTACCCTTGACGCTGCATCACAGACGTGTTTGACCACATCGCGGTGAACGCACATTGGAAGCGTGTATTCGTCATCGGCATACTGGTGTATCATCCGGAGTGATGGTATGGGGTGCCATTGGTTACACGTCACGGTCACCTCTTGTTCGCAATGACGGCACTTTGAACAGTGGACGTTAGATTTCGGATGTGTTACGACCCGTGGTTCTACCCTTCATTCGAACCCTGCGAAACTCTACTTTTCAGCAGGATAATGCACGACCGCATGTCGCAGGTCCTGTACGGGCATTTCTGAATACAGAAAATGTTCGACTGCTGCTCTGGCCAGCACATTCTCCAGATCTGTCACCAACTGAAAACGTCTGGTCAATGGTGACCAGGCAACTGGCTCGACACAATACGCCAGTCATTACTCTTGATGAACCGTGGTATCGTGTTGATGCTGCATGGGCAGCTGTACCTGTGCACGGCATCCAAGCTCTGACCCAATGCCCAGGCGTATAAAGGCCGTTATTACGGCCAGAGGTGCTCCTTCTGGGTACTGATTTCTCAGGATCTATGCACTCAAATCACGTGAAAATATAATCACATGTCAGTTCTAGTATAATATATTTGTCCAATGAATACCCATTTATCATCTGTATTTCTTCTTGGTGTAGTAATTTTAATGGCCAGTAGTGTAATTTTGTAAGATTGATCTTCGTTGCTCTTTATTGTCTTCTTTTAGCCGGCGAGGAAACTAGTGGGGATAGATCTGGTGGACGAGTGTGGCAGCACTATCGAGAGAGACGTACATTTCTGCAGCAAGGTGTTTGATCCATCGATCACATCGAAATGAGTCTGCGAGTTCCAACGTTGCTGGAGTAACAGATTTGTGTAACCGCCCGGCACATGGGGGATAGCACTGGTTTGCGCGATTTTGTTGCTGTATTAGAATCACGAGAGACTCCACGCCCAATGACTCGCCTTGCTTTTGTTCGCTGTCAAATATCTGTAGACGTACTGCAAGCGCCTATGAAAATCTGGGATTCTCTGGTTTTCGCCAAAAGAAAATCAATGAGATCTCTGCTTGGAACGCACCTCCGTTACGTACTACTTTATGAAGGCTGTCTATACGTCGCCACGTACCGAAACTATAGAGGCTGAAACAGGATTATTCCACGATGTCTCACAGCAAATTCCCCGTTTTTTCAACTGAAATTGGCCGAGAAAAAAGCTGTGTTGCATTATTTATTGAACGTCCTTCGTACCTCCTAATGAGAAGATTATGGCAGCATTTTAAATTATCGAATGCTGTCAGTTATTACATGGAACAGTGCAAATCAAATTTTTGTTGCCCCTGGAAACTGTTAGGAAGGCAACCTGCAATTGGCACTGCATCGTGCTCCGTTCACCGTCCTAGTCGTTTAGTGATTGTAAGTCCCGACGCAGTGTAGCACCCAAAATTAATTTACTCTAATTGACACTGGTCCTGGGAGCCTAGGAACTTATCTTGAGCAGGTTATATACTCTGCAAGGGACGTAGCATTACCTCTCAGAGTGTACGTCGGCGGTTAGTATGACTTAAGTGAGTGCTTAAAATGTACACGAATGCAGCACAACGAAGCAGACTACAGTCTGTACCTGCACGTTTTCTCAGGAAGCAGGTAATGAGCAGTCAGCCTCCCAGGTTCTCACCCCCGTAGCATTACAAATGCTATATGATATTCTTCGCTACTTAATGCATATTTGCACTGCAATCCTCATCTGAAAAATTACGCAAAATTCCAATTGGTTCGTCCATGGGTGTCACGCAGTACTTAGTTCAGTTTGATTACAATCAGTAGCACAAAAACAAAGTATGTGTAAAAAAAAAATTTCAAATCTCTCTGAGCGCTTAACATCTGAGGTCATCAGTCTCCTAGAACTTAGAACTACTTAAACCTAACTAATCTAAGGACATCATATACATCCGTGCCCGAGGCAAGATTCGAAACTGCGACCGTAGCAGTCGCGCGTTTCCGGTCTGAAGTGCCTAGAACCGCTCGGCCACAGCGGCCGGGAGGATGTGTGCAGATTATGTGCTCTGTTGACATGTGAAGACCTGATACTCTAAAAGTACTTCGGTACTATTTCTTTCAAACTTCGCTCTAAAGGCCCTATCCTATATCCATGTGTGCATACTATAGTTAAAGTGCTTCATCACTTGACGAAGGTAGCGAATCAGTGGCGAACTGAAGGTACTGGCCTAGCTTCACCTTCTCCTTCATTGTAAATGTGATCAGCAATCAGCGTTGAATTACACGAGATTAACGTGAGAACGTAATAGTTGCCGTATTGATATTCGTGTTGTGGAAGTGACGATTGTGTATTAGAAATCGATCTGCAACAAGTATTGTTTGATTCAACTCCTACACACTCGGCTTTGTTGCACTTAGGCCAGCTTTCATATTACATCTGTGCTCATGTTTATGACGACGGTGAGGCAATAAGGTAATTGTGGCATGAGCGCGAAGGTTGTCATGGAGCTCACAACACAGCATCATGCCTGTTCCATGTTCTGAATTGCACTGAAAGTACCGTTAACGTAACAGATAACGAAAGGAACTTGTGATCTGGAGTGACAACTACTGTGCACAAAACTAAAACTATGTGCTTCAATATACAGTATGTACATGTTCGTAGTGTCTTGTGGCCTGTCTGATTGCATATAAGTATCTGAGATCACAGTTTTCTATTTTCTGATACAAATTTTGCTGTAATAGAAAAGCGCAAGAGAATTGCATGATATAATCGATGCTACTCAAACGTGTGTAAAACGAAATTATTTACAGTTTCAAAACGAGTATTATACTCAGACCGATGGCCTAACTATGGGTTCAACTTTTAGTCCTATACTACCTGAAATTTTATGGACAATTTCGAGAAAAATTTCTAACAGAAAGAGCAACTGAATTGTACTGGGACAGACATGTTGATGATGTGCTTTGTTTGTGCGCTTGTAGCACTAGACAGTTAGTTACATAACTTCATCACTGAAACTGAAAACACAAGAAAATCTAGTTTGCATCTGATCTGCGAGGCTCTTCTAAAATGTTTTTGGATCTTAAATAGACATCAGTACAAGAAAACACGTATTTAACATTTACAGAAAAACGTCGCTACTGATACAATAATCCCTGCAGGCTCCCAGTATCTACACAGCCACAAACATGCAGCTTTCCATTAGACGGTGCATCACTTCATATCTGTTTCATTACCCAAACCGGCCTTAAAACTACAAATCATCAAACAAATGGCTTCCTGCAAACGCTATAGATCTGCCCTGATTGATTATACTCTACGAAAAAAGAAAATGAATGAAACTACGCCACTATGTACGCTGATCAACAGCATTAACTGAGCAGCTACAAAGCCTATTGCGAAATCTCATATTTTCGAAACATTTCAGCCATTCTTACTAAAATGTTAAAGTCTCTCAACTACAGATCTGCATTTTATAATACCAATAATACATCAAAATTTTTATTCTAGTAAAGAAAAGCTGCAACCCTTGGCACAGAGTGGTATATATAAAATCACATGAAAACAGTTTGAAAAAGTGTGTACTGGACAGTCAGGCAGAGCAGTGGCAATTGGGCTACGTGAATATGAGAGGAGGTAGCGATTAGGGAAGAAAGATTCCACCTCCGTTGATCATTTTTATATCAGACAACCATGCATGTGATCTAGAATGTGAAGTTTATCATTTTGTCTAGAAAAGCAGAAAGATAACCCTACTGGAAGTACTGGAAATCAACAAATACATAACACAGAATGCCAGCACCCTTGTTTTCGCTACAAATACTATATTCAAACTGTAAATTCATATAATTTCTCATCATTTGTTTAATTATCCAAATCGGCCTTTCAAATAGAACTACTAACCATCCACATAAAAACTTCGTTTACCCCCTTTTATAGTTATTGTAGTGTCTTCCTGAGTAAACACTCTGTTATTCTTGTATCTTTTGTACAAATAGTATCCGTGTAAGTCACATTTCATACTATAGCGACAATTGTTTGCGACATTCAGTTGTCATCTGAAAAAGGCCTGAGAAGCCAAAAGCCGGTTCATGACTAAATAAACATAATTTTACTGAACATAGGAAATGTATGTTCTTTTGATATTACGTATTATTTATTATCAACTAAGGACTGAGAATTAACAACAATAAATATTTTTGAAATGTTACTTATAACCCGTCTTGATTGCAAAAATGTTTATTCACATAACTGGTTTCAGTTCGTGCACAACCATCTTCATATCTGAAACGACAATGATACTGATTTACTATTTTACAAATGCAAACCTTTGTCATCCTATCCGAACAACATCAAATGTACCAGAACGTACCTGCATTTTCCGTTACAGGAGTAACTCGTCCACATACAGCAAACTTTACTGCGTCACATTAAATTGGTTGGCAGAATGTACGTCATTTATATTAATTATAAAACTATTACCGACGTTGTTCGGATAGGGTGAAAAAGTTTTGCATTTGTGAATTAGTAAATTAGTATCATTGTCGTTTCAGATCTGAAGATGGTTCTAGAGGAACCGAAATCGTTCATGTGAATAAACATTTTCGCAATCATTATAAGTAACTTTGTATAAACAGTGATTGCGGTATCCCATCAGACATTATGTCTGTTTTTGTAAATATTTATGAATCTGCCGAGACAGTCCACATCATAGCGGATCGTCGTGTTACGATATACGAAACGTACAAATAACTGTACTAAATTATAAGAAAGGCACAGTACTAAATAGGCAATGCAGATAGTGTAGGACACTCTGGGGACCGGAATTAAAAGTTCGAGAGATCTGACACTGAAGCAAAATTATCCTTCCGGTTGAAACTAGGGTACAGAGGGGTTACTAAATGGAATGGTCATACAACTAAAAATAGAGTTTGAATTCAAAAAATTAGACGGGGTATAAAGAACAACATTCATTCTTTTGCCCATTTAGCAACGTAACGTGAGACAGGAAAAGACAATGGAGCATGAGGATCTGAGTGTCACAGACACAAAGAGAGATTTCTGCCACAAAAGTATGCAACTGAGCAAGCAGGAGAAACAGAAAGGTGCTAAAAATTAAATTAATGGACAAAATACGAACAAACAGACGCTGGATAAAATGTACGAGTATAGAAGCCAACAACGAATCATTTCCAAACGAAACGGAGGTTAATCCGGCATTCGCAAAGGACAAGGCTGTATGCTAAAACAGAACCAGCGTATGAGATTTTTGAGGCTGTGAATATCTACGAATAACTGAAGAGACGTCCATATTTTAAAGACGTATGCTACACTTACGGTATAAGAACAGTTCTTAGATCTCTTATATTGTTGGTTCATGCTTAAAGGTTAAAAATAAATAAATGTGTCATGGGCAAAAACAATTCTTGCCTCATTTCTCGACTTTCCCTGATTACATAAATTTATAACTCAGGCTAGAAGTAAGATACAAATATGAAACTTGTGTCGAATTGTTTACAACTATCAAATTTTTTTTCTGTTTTAGGTTCGCAGTACGTAAGTAGTGGATGAGGGGCAGTGCCCAAGAAGCCATGTTAACCAATCAGGAGAAGGCACAGTGTGTCCTGTGGTACCATGAGACACGATCACCAACCACAGTGCAGACACACTTCCAGACAACATTTGGAAGGAATCTACCTGATGTCAAGAGCATTAAAGCCTGGTATGAGAAGTTCAAGAACACTGGATCGGTTGCTGACCTTCCGAGGTCTGGTCAACCAAGAACCTCAGCAGGTAGGATGGAAGTCTTTTCTGCCAAGTCCGAAGAAATCGGTGCGCAGGACCTCACGTGAATTACATATGCCAAAAAGCTCTCTCCATGACATTTTACACAAACGTTTATTGTTTCGTGCATACAAAATGCAAATCGTTCAGGCCTTGTTGCCCAATGACAGTACACGTCGATATGACTTTGCGGTCGAAATGCTGTCACGTATTGAGGACAATGATAGTTATCTCAGACGAATTGCCTTTTCCGACGAAGCGACCTTTTTTGTCAGTGGAGTAGTGAATCGCCATTATGTGCGCATTTGGGGTTCACATCCCCATGGCGAGGTCATGGAGTGCACCAGAGGCAGTCCAAAGGTGAATGTTTGGTGCGCGCTATTGTACGATCGAATTATCAGGCCATTCTTCTTCGCTGAGGCTACCATCACATCTGCAGTGTATCTGGACATGTTGCAACTGTATGCTGTTCCTCAGCTGCTTCAGTATCACCCCGATGTCTTGTTTCAGCAAGACGGTGCACCCGCTCATTGGGGTTTGGACGTCCGTGCCAATCTCGATATGACATTTCCTGGGCGATGGATTGGTCGTGATGGGCCAACGGTTTGGCCTCCACGCTCTCCTGGCATAACCCCATTAGACTTCTTTTTATGGGGTTATGTCAAGGACGAGGTCTACCGAACACGTGTACCAGACCTTGAAACCCTGCGGCAACGGATAACCACAGTCGTTGAATCGATCCCTCCAGTGATGTTGGCTAATGTGTGGACGGAAACTGAATATCGCCTAGATGTGCTACGTGCTACCAAGGGTGCTCATGTGGAAGTTTACTGATGTGTGAAAACAACTTTGTAAACAATTAGACACCAGTTTCATATTTGTATCTTACTTCTAGCCGAAATTATCGATTTATATAATCAGGGAAAGACTTTTCGGACACCCTGCACATGCAACGAGTTTCTGGATATTTCTGAACGCAGGTGATCCCCGCGCCTGCGAGACACTTCGTGGACGGGATACGGGACAAAAGAAGGTGTGTCTCAGCGCTTTATGGGTTCTCATTTGGGGAGGACGCTATTTTAAAATGCCGCCAGACGTTCATATTTACGACGGGGCCCTATTTCCCGGAGTTCTGAAGAGCCTGCCTTGGCCCGGACGGTTTATTTGAGGGCGCCGAGAAACAAGAGACGCCACACAAATAAGCGCATACGTAGCATCCGTCCTGAGAAACGGGATAGCTGCTTGCTGATGGGTGGCGGCTTTATGATGCGGGACTTACATCTACAATACTTTCAGGGGACGTAAAGGTCGAGTGGCGATACATGCACTGCAAACACCGTTTATCCGTGACAATAACTGCAACAATCTTAATTACTTCTTTTTGTGTTAGAGGAACAGGTGCAAATTCGATTGAACACATATGAAATGTAACCGGGCGTAATTTCTATTACCGTTGTACCAGGCTGTCGATACCGAGTTATATCTGAATTATACGATACATGTTATCACATAAAACTAATGATTTCATTCACAATGTTTTTTAACATGTAAAAGCATTTCTTTTGAACAACAGTCAAATACAACAAGTATTTACTAATTTCTAGTATTCTGGAAGGTATAACATCAGCAACTGCAGGATTTACCAAGTTACGTATTAAATTGTAGAGACACAAGCTGCGACATCGTCGCGAAAAAACAGTGACCCGTTTATGCAATAAGTTTCCTTTAATTTATGTCTATGGACTCGTGCATGTGATGTTATCTATATGTATTTGACGATGCTGGTGCTGATTCCGCATTTAACATTTGACGATGCCACTGTGGCTGCAGTACATTAGGACTTTGCTTTTGTGAAACAGATCTGATGATGGTCATTAAAGACCGAAACCGGTAATCTGTTATCAAGAAGTTCGTGACTATAGACGTAAATTAAAGGAAACTTATGAAATTGTAGAGAGCCGTCGAAGCTGCTATATTAATGTTATCACTTGATCACTAGTTGCGAGCCTAAGCTCATTATCAAAACATCCAACAAGCTATGCAACACCATCCATTACCACCTCCACATGACTGTTCATTGTAACTAAACGCATCTTGTAAAGCAGTGCAGGACTGAATTCCATTCACCTAACAACGTCATCCAATGACACATCGTACTTGGGCGTAGCACTCCATAGCCGTGCTGTCTCAACGATATGAGGCACATTACCATTTCAACTTGAAGCCGCTTAATGAACGCTCAGTACAAGAAATTTAAATTACAAAAAAAGGTTAGGTGAATAAAGCTCAGCCCTCCACTTCTTTACAAGATGTGTTTAACCAGAATGAACAGTCATGTTGCTGTCATAGTGGGTGTTACTGCATAGCTTGTTGGATGATTTGACAATGAGCTCAGACTCAAAATTAATCATCAAGTAATAAAGAAAATAAACAGTACAACTTCGTCAGTTCTCTTCTGTTTATTGCATAATTGGATCAACATGCGTGTAATAAAGGTTCGTCAACACATCATTCGTTTTAAATTAAAAGAAATAATTAAAAAGAAAAGGGGGAACTACTCAACCAAATAACACTATATTTTTTATACTGTATATTAAATATGTAATGTCTTATCAATATACTGCAATTACATATTGTACTTCGCTGTATCATTCCATACGATATACAGTGTGTAACATTACCATTTTAGCGTGAAGCTGTTCAGACATATTAGAAGAAATTTAAATTGAAAAAAAAGTTTGTATATGTTTGTTTCTGTGTAGTATGAATGACGAAGCAAAGAAGTGCGATCCGGCGGCAGTTTCCACTGCTTCACCGGGAGTTTACGTCGCCTGAGTTAACTAGACCGTGCAGAGGATTAAGATGCCTGAAGCTGCATTTAATTGCTACGTTAACTATTGCAACAATGCGAAAAACGAATGAAAATATTGTGTGACGAAATATGTTCCATTCTCATCTAGCCACGTGTGCTTTTGCGTACATGCTGATTAACTTAAAGTTTCATTATGAAGCAATAACAAGAACGTTGCTCTGTGCAATAAACGCGTTTAATGATATTAGGAATGACCTAGATATTTATAATACCAGTGGAATGATAGTGCAGAGAAAACCCCATATCAGGACATGCTGTACCAGCCAAGAGGAAGACCCAGAGCGAGATGGTAGAAAAGTTAAATTGAACAGGCACAACTTCTTAAACCTGGAAGTTCAGAAGAAGATGATGAAGAATGTTGAAGATAACTTAAATGTGTTCACGTAGTGATTTATTTGATATTAACCCAAGGAAGATAGATCTTAAAATTATCTACTGAGGAGGTCGTCAGCGAACTGACAACACTGATTTAAAACTAAAGGGCTATTACGACGCTAAAATTGATTGTGATTATCTTTGGTCATTAAACATTACGACTGCTTTAATTTAACATTGACTATTTACTGTTAGCGACGTAGTTTGGTGTTTGTGAAGGTATAGGAACAAGACATTGTCTACCGATGGAGGGTATAGTCGTTAACTGTCCCAAAAGTTATCATAGTGAACACAAACTTTAAAATACCAATGAAAAATAGGTTGAAATTGTTTCGTTGGTCGGAGATCGCTGTATGCTACAGGACCACCAATGATCTCCATACGACCTCGATGTAGATCTCTTATCTCACAGCATGGAACTTCGACGTATCTGCAGGTTCTTGTCATCTGTATAGTCTCCCATATTGTAAGTGCACAAAAAATTTTCCACCAGTTTGTAAGTGATAAAAAATTCATTACTTATTTCTCGCTTTGAATTTTGTATGAATACGTGTGATGCCTAGGCTGATGTAAAAGTAAGAGCAGAATCGAAAAGTATTTCCACTTAGCGTTCTAGCGACATTTCATGGCAGCCATGTTGTAAGTAGGCAAGAACATCTTTGGACGGCACATTCAGACAGTTCGACATCCGTATAGTACAGATATCACTGGGCAGCGCAGTCATAACTTGTAGCTGGTTGACATAGCAACTGTATCAACTGCACAAGTAGTAACATTTTAGTTGTACGTCTTGGTATTTACTGCCATAAAAGAAAAAAGCCAACAATTTAATCGCTCGAAAGCGACAAAATACCTGCGTTGAGACAAATGAAATCGGAAATCAGTGATGTGCGGTCCAAAGGGTGGTAGCAACTTCGATAGTAAAACGACGATACTGATGAAGCGTGCTTATGTAAGTCGCTTCAGTGACTTCGAGGAATGATCTCCATTTTTACAATTTTTAACAGTATCGCTTATGGATCGGTGCCCCTATAAATTCAAACGCAGAACGATGGTCAGCTGGGTGATATAAATGACAGCCGTTCAGTATTGTTCGTGAGATTGTAATTTTAGTATTCTGTACTCAGTTTTCCTTTCTTAAATTCTTGTGCATTACAGTCAGATTTCATGATCTTTCGTTCACGTGATTTTTGTTAAAATACGCTACCCTCGAGGCTAGTTTCTCTCTAACCGAATTCACATCATGTTTCCTTGTTGAATTATGAATAACTTCCGTCTCTAATCGGAATGTATGCTTGTGTAATCCATCTTTTACTGCACTCTAGATTTTCCGATGGCGATATTAGTCATGTGTTCATTTCTGTGTGTTGTTTTACCAGCAATCTTTCAGTACCAACACTCCATAATAGATTAAGGTATTCTTTCATTTTTTTAGCGACTTTGTTCTTGTACACTCTGTTAAATATATTACTTGAAAGAAGAAATGGACAGTACAATGCATTCCTAATGTTTAATAACTCACCCACTATTTATTCAGTTACTAACGAGCCTCTTCTAGCCCAGCTTGCATCACACATGTATGGTTATAAGTATATTTTAAGAGCATTTTCCCAGAACAGTTTCTCCTCTAGAATTAACCAAAAAGTCATATTTGTATACCAAGATTTCATTAATTTTCGGGAATTGAGGTCTGTTGTTGTTGTTGTCTTCAGTCCTGAGACTGGTTTGATGCAGCTCTCCATGCTACTCTATCCTGTGCAAGCTGCTTCATCTCCCAGTACCTACTGCAACCTACATCCTTCTGAATCTGCTTAGTATACTCATCTCTCGGTCTCCCTCTACGATTTTTACCCTCCACGCTGCCCTCCCATGCTAAATTTGTGATCCCTTGATGCCTCAAAACATGTCCTACCAACCGATCCCTTCTTCTGGTCAAGTTGTGCCACAAACTTCTCTTCTCCCCAATCCCATTCAATACCTCCTCATTAGT
Source organism: Schistocerca gregaria (assembly GCF_023897955.1). NCBI lineage: Eukaryota > Metazoa > Arthropoda > Insecta > Orthoptera > Acrididae > Schistocerca > Schistocerca gregaria. The sequence goes on along the minus strand of NC_064922.1, from coordinate 173,231,733 downwards.
TACGTGATCTATCCATCTAATCTTCAGCATTCTTCTGTAGCACCACATTTCGAAAGCTTCTATTCTCTTCTTGTCCAAACTACTTATCGTCCATGTTTCACTTCCATACATGGCTACACTCCAAACAAATACTTTCAGAAACGACTTCCTGATACATAAATCTATATTCGATGTTAACAAATTTCTCTTCTTCAGAAACGCTTTCTTTGCCATTGCCAGTCTACATTTTATATCCTCTCTACTTCGACCATCATCAGTTATTTTACTTCCTAAATAGCAAAACTCCTTCACTACTTTAAGTGTCTCATTTCCTAATCTAATTCCCTCAGCATCACCCGATTTAATTTGACTACATTCCATTATCTTAGTTTTGCTTTTGTTGATGTTCATCTTATATCCTCTTATCAAGACACTGTCCATTCCGTTCAACTGCTCTTCCAAATCCTTTGCCGTCTCTGACAGAATTACAATGTCATCGGCAAACCTCAAAGTTTTTACTTCTTCTCCATGAATTTTAATACCTCCTCCAAATTTTTCTTTTGTTTCCTTTACTGCTTGCTCAATATACAGATTGAATAACATCGGGGAGAGGCTACAACCCTGTCTCACTCCTTTCCCAACCACTGCTTCCCTTTCATGTTCCTCGACTTTAATAACTGCCATCTGGTTTCTGTACAAATTGTAAATAGCCTTTCGCTCCCTGTATTTTACCCATGCCACCTTTAGAATTTGAAAAAGAGTATTCCAGTCAACATTGTCAAAAGCTTTCTCTAAGTCTACAAATGCTAGAAACATAGGTTTGCCTTTTCTTAATCTTTCTTCTAAGATAAGTCGTAAGGTCAGTATTGCCTCACGTGTTCCAACATTTCGACTGAATCCAAACTGATCCTCCCCGAGGTCTGCATCTACCAGTTTTTTCCATTCGTCTTTAAAGAATTCGCGTTATTATTTTGCAGCCGTGGCTTATTAAACTGATAGTTCGGTAATTTTCACATCTGTCAGCACCTGCTTTCTTTGGGATTGGAATTATTATATTCTTCTTGAAGTCTGAGGGTATTTCGCCTGTCTCATACATCTTGCTCACCAGATGGTAGAGTTTTGTCAGGACTGGTTCTCCCAAGGCCGTCAGTAGTTCCAAAGGAATGTTGTCTACTCCGGGGGCCTTGTTTCGACTCAGGTCTTTCAGTGCTCTGTCAAACTCTTCACGCAGTATCGTATCTCCCATTTCGTCTTCATCTACATCTTCTTCCATTTCCATAATATTGTCCTCAAGTACATCGCCCTTGTATAAACCTTCTATATACTCCTTCCACCTTTCTGCCTTCCCTTCTTTGCTTAGAACTGGGCTGCCATCTGAGCTCTTGATATTCATACACATGGTTCTCTTCTATCCAAAGGTCTCTTTAATTTTCCTGTAGGCAGTTTCTATCTTACCCCTAGTGAGATAAGCTTCTACATCCTTACATTTGTCCTCTAGCCATCCCTGTTTAGCCATTTTGCACTTCCTGTCGATCTCATTTTTGAGAAGTTTGTATTCCTTTTTGCCTGCTTCATTTACTGCATTTTTATATTTTCTCCTTTCATCAATTAAATTCAATATTTCTTCTGTTACCCAAGGATTTCTAGCAGCCCTCGTCTTTGTACCTACTTTATCCTCTGCTGCCTTCACTACTTCATCCCTCAGAGCTACCCATTCTTCTTCTACTGTATTTCTTTCCCCTATTCCTGTCAATTGTTCCCTTATGCTCCCCCTGAAACTCTGTGCAACCTCTGGTTCTTTCAGTTTATCCAGGTCCCATCTCCTTAATTTCCCACATTTTTGCAGTATCTTCACTTTTAATCTACAGATCATAACCAATAGATTGTGGTCAGAGTCCACATCTGCCCCTGGAAATGTCTTAAAACTTAAAACCTGGTTCCTAAATCTCTGTCTTACCTTTATATAATCTATCTGATACCTTTTAGTATCTCCAGGGTTCTTCCACGTATACAACCTTCTTTCATGATTCTTAAACCAAGTGTTAGCTATGATTAAGTTGTGCTCTGTGCAAAATTCTACTAGGCGGCTTCCTCTTTCATTTCTTAGCCCCAATCCATACTCACCTACTATGTTTCCTTCTCTCCCTTTTCCTACACTCGAATTCCAGTCACCCATTACTATTAAATTTTCGTCTTCCTTCACTATCTGAATAATTTCTTTTATTTCATCGTACATTTCTTCAATTTCTTCATCATCTGCAGAGCTAGTTGGCATATAAACTTGTACTACTGTAGTAGGTGTGGGCTTCGTATCTATCTTGGCCACAACAATGCGTTCACTATGCTATTTGTAGTAGCTTACCCGCATTCCTATTTTCCTATTCATTATTAAACCTACTCCTGCATTACCCCTATTTGATCTTGTGTTTATAACCCTGCAGTCACCTGACCAGCAGTCCTGTTCCTCCTGCCACCGAACTTCACTAATTCCCACTATATCTAACTTTAACCTATCGATTTCCCTTTTTAAATTTTCTAACCTACCTGCCCGATTAAGGGATCTGACATTCCACGCTCCGATCCGTAGAACGCCAGTTTTCTTTCTCCTGATAACGACATCCTCCTGAGTAGTCCCCGCCCGGAGATCCGAATGGGGGACTATTTTACCTCCGGAATATTTTACCCAAGAGGATGCCATCATCATTTAATCATACAGTAAAGCTGCATGTCCTCGGGAAAAATTACGGCTGTAGTTTCCCCTTGCTTTCAGCCGTTCGCAGTACCAGTACAGCAAGGCCGTTTTGGTTAATGTTGCAAGGCCAGATCAGTCAATCATCCAGACTGTTGCGCCTGCAACTACTGAAAAGGCTGCTGCCCCTCTTCAGGAACCACACGTTTGTCTGGCCTCTCAACAGATACCCCTCCGTTGTGGTTGCACCTACGGTACGGCCATCTGTATCGCTGAGGCACGCAAGCCTCCCCACCAACGGCAAGGTCCATGGTTCATGGGGGGAGGAATTGAGGCCTATCCTCTAATAATCTTGAAGCAAATGTACAGTGTAGTTAATTGGTAGGTTCATTCATGTGACCACCCAAGTTAAATTCACATAATAACGTACCAAGTAAAATTCACAGAATGATGTTCCACAGATAAGTCTAGCAACTATGTTTCCAGTACACGTTACTCTGATGGCATGTGCGATAGCACATGCCCATCATGCTGCCATCCTAGACTAGAGTGGTCGTACTGTTGCACAAGTATTTGTACCCACAAAGTACATATTGCCTAAATTTTCTATACGCTGTAAGTTATTTGTGTTACCTCGAAAGAAGAATTTTTTTTCGAAAAATAATATGTTTGAAAAGTTATTGATGATGAAGACTTTCGCATTCTAGAATATTCCTTCGTAAAGCTGAATAAGATTTGAAAAATCAACACTGTATTCCTGGGACTATAATTGTCGGGCTTTTAAAACACGTATGTCTTGGGAAAATTGGTGAAATTGGCGAAAATTCATTTGGGAAATGTGAGCTTATAAATATAGGCGTGGCATGTGAATTCGGGGAGTCTGTGTGATGTTTTTGACCTTTAAAGACATTGCGCCTATCAGTCTTTGTTTAACATACTACTTGAAAGTTCTTGTACCACTCATCTCAAGATGTTTGTCATTTTTGTCTCTCTTGTCTCTACCATCTGAAAAGACGAAGAAATGAATTTCGATCATTCATTACAATTCTGTCTCTAGTTTACGAGCAGGGAGGAGATTAGTTTCAATTATTTCTTTCTAATGATGATTTGGTCCCAGTAGTGCAAGAATGGCGCAGATTTACACCTGAAATTCTCATACCTTGTTTGATGTTTCACTTTCTTGCATGCTGCCTAGTGCTTATTCGTGGTGTTCGGATGGGTAGCCGAATACAGAAGGTGTGTAGCTGTGAGCTATTTGGGAGAATTGTTGTAAGATGTCTATTCAGACGTTTCTTTATTATAGTATTTTAATCCAGTTAATTAAGAATGGAGGGTTGTAAATATTAACAGTTTTAAAGGAACAATTAGACAAAACCAGCTGAGAATAGAGAAAAGATAACAGGAAACTAAAAGCTAATGTGTCTGAAATTAAAAACGAAAGCCAGAAACATAGAATCGATGTATCTTAAATTAAAAATAGTAACCAGGAAATTATTAATTGAAAGCTAAAGCAGGAGGTAACGGGACAAACAATTTGGTTTGGCAAACAACGCGAGGAGCATATTCGTGAATCTCGGGCTGAAAAAGACGAATTACGTCGGGAAATTCAAAAATCTAATTTAAGGGTCACGTTATTCGGTGATCTAGACAGTAAGAGTAAAACATGCAAGCATATGTATCACAAATTAGAGTCAACCATAATCGAATTGGTTGATTAGCTTAAAAAAAGTTAAGTTAGAGCTTCAGAAGAAACATGAAGAAAACTTTTCAAACAAGAGAAAGAAAACGATAAGGAACAAGAGTTAGAAGATAGGAGGATTGCCGAGTTTCAACGAAATACAGTTAGTGAGGACTTGCGTTAAGTTATCAGTTCAGGTACAGGAGAAGGATCTGCATCTAAACAAGATGTTGTAGCAAATATGAACTGCCAGGTTGTCTTATCTGTAGATGATGGAGTACCTTCACCGTGTCCCAGTTACAGCTGACCGATAAAGTACATGGTTAGGACAGAATGGTGGGAAATGGTTGAAATGGGAGAGAGAGAACAAAATGTAACAGTGATATGGTTAACACGAAATTGTCATCGATTACTTCGGCCAGTTGTAGATAGGAAGAGTGTAGGCCGCCTAGCCCATCAATTCTCACATTTTAATCCTAAGGGCAGCACAAGAGTACATCACATGATTTTCCGGAGAGCGGTCAAATGGCTCTGAGCACTATGGGACTTAACATCTATGGTCATCAGTCCCCTAGAACTTACAACTACTTAAACCTAACTATCCTAAGGACATCACACAACACCCAGCCATCACGAGGCAGAGAAAATCCCCGACCCCGCCGGGAATAGAACCCGGGAACCCGGGCGTGGGAAGCGAGAACGCTACCTCACGACCACGAGATGCAGGCCCTGAGAGCGTGTGAGGACGCATTGTCAACCTCGTGGTATGGCAGGAGGAGAATGAGAATCACAGCGGCGCATTTAGAAAAGGAAGCCTCTGAACGGTGGGTCTTACATTCAGAAGAGTTCACACGTTGGGAGAGTTTCTGCCGACAGTTTAAAGATAAGTATTGGTCAGAATGTGAACAGCAAAAGTTGACTTTTAAATTGCTTGATCCAAGTCCGGATAACCGAATTCAGGGTGCATTCATGGATACTGTTAGTGGTATTCAAATCGTAGAAAGATTAAATTTTATTGTTTCAAAAATATGAGTAGATAAAGATAATTATTAGGTCACGCCCAGTCTACCAGCAGAGTGAAGGAAACTGTGTGACCAATAAAGTATAACATGTATTCTACCGTACCTGAGGGTCCATGGATTTCTTCTGATAGATGCCAAAGGGCGAACAGGTGTACAATATACAGGATGACCCAAAAGTCTGTTAACGTTTGAAACTTCAACACTTCAAGGAATCGTGTAATGTACAGATTTTTGTTTTTGCCCTGCAAGGAACAAATGTTCAGTTGGGCCAAGAAAACGAGATTTCTTTTTTTTTTATCTGGAACAAATGAAACACAACATTATTTTTTTGTAGTTTATTCTTCTTCATTATACTTTCATGAAGAATGTCTAAGCTTTAAAATGCTTTTGTTTGATTTTACAAATTATTTAAAAAAACACTGCAGTTACAACCATTGTTGAAAATGGTCATTAATTCACTCTATATCAAATTCAAGATACGTTTATTTCGTCCATCTGTACATTTTAATACTATTTACCATGGAGCAGTTGGTACTATGGATACTAAAGATGAACGATAAGACGTGAAAAACGGTAGAGACTTCATTATTGGAAAACCCTTCCATGAATTTCGTCCATTTCTCAATGGCACCCTTATTTTCATCATCCAAAGACTTTTCCATGTCCATGCTTCTTTTAATTATTAGAAATTCTTCTTACAAAGAGACTATGTTTAGTTGACCGATCCTTAACAATTCTGCAGCTTTTGAAAAATTGTCATAATTTCTTGGTGATTTTAAGTTTAAAAACATCGTTTTGAAAAATAATTTGCTTTCTGAGATATCATGTCGCTGCAACAACTATCCTATATAATTGGTGTAGAATTGTAGGAAATCGTTACGAATAGATTCTTTTGCGTTAACGCTTAATTCACCCATTATCTCTCTCGTCTTACTTCCAGAAAAGTTGTATTTTATTCCTTGCTCAATATTTTCGCCAATCCCGAACACTTCAGTGCATCTCAGCAATTAAACGAGACTCTGATTCCATCTCCTTCATTACTGTTTCTACCGAAAACATTGCGATATGCAAAGGCTGTTTCTCTTCTTCTATTTACATGTGATTATCTTTTCTAATAGACGAGGTTATTCACTGCGGAATTACAGAAAATGAGATTTTAGTGAGACAATATATTTAATACTCTGTCTACAGCAGGACATATAGCTAAAAATCTCGTGGCAACATTTTTTATTATTTCTTCCCATTGCATCTTATTCGCTTCAAGTTAGACTTGTTAGTCTACTCTTCGTTTCACAGGTCTACTGAAGTGACTGCATGTTTTCACTAACAAACTTTCTACATCCACTTCCATTTTATCAGTACTGTATCTTGGAGCATTGTGGAGAATATGGACAAGGCAACCAGTTTTATAATGTTCAGTTAAAAGAAGTGTATAAATGGAGTGGTTTCTGCCTAAGTTTACATTAGTGTCATCAGCGGCGAGTGCCGAGACTTTACTTAAAGGCAATCCATTCTTCTCCCAATGTGTCTATTAATAAATTCTAAAACTGATATGTGCGTTCATCGTTACTACTACGTCCAGTAGACGCTTTACAATCTCAGTATTATAATCAAAGAATCGTAAGCAAATTGGAAAAAAATCTATTTTCTAATTAGTTACTTCTGTCACTATAGAATAGATTTTTTCCTTGCATAGTCTTTAAAATATTTTTAACTCGTACGAGTTTTCTTTCGCTTACCTTAACCAGGAATTTTTCCAGTTCGGAATGTAACTAGAAAGCCTTTGGCTTTATTAGAAGCTGTTCCACCACATCTAGACGAATTTTCTGTGTCACTGTCGCTTAAATCACTCGTTTCATCTATAGTCTTAGACACAATTCACAAGCGTAAAACGTTCAACCCTAAGCAGTTCTCGCAAAACAGTGAACGAACTTTTAAACTAGAATGACGGTCAAGAATGTAATTGAAAAAAACGTTCCAGTATTGCTAACACGAGTTGACAAGACATTTAAACGAGTCAGCATACTAATGAAAATGTTAAACACAAAACTGTAGAAACAAAGATAGATGTATAATAAGCAAATAGAAGAATGTGAGAGCACAGATATTCGTACCTTCTCGCGGTAGATGCATAGCTCAGAGGTGCTTGCCACCTGTAGCGTGAAAGATTTCGCAATCATAATCGAACAATACGAAACGTCTCAGGAAATACGAGACGTGTGACAAAAATAGTAGAGAGGTAAAAACTGACACACATGCATGAAATGACGTGGGTTATTACTGAAGCAAAAAAAAAAAAACTTGCACAAAATAACAAACGAATGGGGTTTAATATGATATAAAAGCAGTAATAAGAGTGCAACGGGAATTCAACTGTTAAATGCAGAGGAGAGAGCAGACAGGTGGAAAGAATACATTGAAAGCTTCTATGAGGGTGAAGATTTGTCTGATGTGATAGAAGAAGAAACAGGAGTCGATTTAGAAGAGGTAGGGGATCCAGTATTAGATTCGGAATTAAAAAGAGCTTTGGAGGACTTACGGTCAAACAAGGCAGAAGGGATAGATAACATTCAATCAGACTTTCTAAAATCATTAGGGAAAGTGGCAACAAAACGACTATTCACTTTGGTGTGTAGGATATAAGAGTCTGGCGACATACCATCTGACTTTCGGAAAAGCATCATCCACCCAATTCCGAAGACGGCAAGAGCTGACAAGTGCGAGAATTGTCGCACAATCAGCTTAACAGCTCATGCATCGAAGCTGCTTACAAGAATAATATACAGAAGAATGGAAAAGAAAATTGAGAATGCGCTAGGTGACCATCAGTTTGGCTTTAGGAAAAGTAAAGGCACGAGAGAGGCTATTCTGACGTTACGGCTAATAATGGAAGCAAGGCTAAAGAAAAATCAAGACACGTTCATAGGGTTTGTCGACCTGGAAAAAGCGTTCGACAATATAAAATGGTGCAAGCTGTTCGAGATACTGAAAAAAGTAGGGGAAAGCTATAGGGAGAGACGGGTTATATACAATATGTACAACAACCAAGAGGGAATAATAAGAGTGGGCGATCAACAACGAAGTGCTCGTATTAAGAAGGGTGTAAGACAAGGCTGTAGCCTTTCGCCCCTACTCTTCAATCTGTACATCGAGGAAGCAATGATGGAAATAAAAGAAGGGTTCAGGAGTGGAATTAAAATAAAATACAAGGTGAAAGGATATCAATGATACGATTAGCTGATGAGATTGCTATCCTGAGTGAAAGTGAAGAAGAATTAAATGATCTGCTGAACAGTCTAATGAGTAAACAGTATGGTTTGAGAGTAAATCGGAGAAAGACGAAGGTAATGAGAAGTAGTAGAAATGAGAACAGCGAGAAACTTATCAGGATTGATGGTCACGAAGTCAATGAAGTTAAGGAATTCTGCTACCTAGGCAGTAAAATAACCAATGACGGACGGAGCAAGGAAGACATCAAAAGCAGACTCGCTATGGCAAAAAAGGCATTTCTGGCCAAGAGAAGTCTACTAATATCAAATACCGGCCTTAATTTGAGGAAGAAATTTCTGAGGATGTACGTCTGGAGTACAGCATTGTATGGTAGTGAAACATGGACTGTGAGAAAACCGGAACAGAAGAGAATCGAAGCATTTTAGATGTGGTGCTATAGACGAATGTTGAAAATTAGGTGGACTGATAAGGTAAGGAATGAGGAGGTTCTACGCAGAATCGGAGGGGAAAGGAATATGTGGAAAACACTGATGAGGAGAAGGGACAGGATGATAGGACATCTGGTAAGACATGAGGGAATGACTTCCATGGTACCAGAGGGAGCTGTAGAGGGCAAAAACTGTAGAGGAAGACAGAGATTGGAATACGTCAAGCGACAGTGTTCTTTACAACAAATGATCAACAGATCGGCGACTGTTCATCAACAACACCTCTAGTCGAGGGAAAATGCAGAGCCGCTCCAAGTGGCCACGCGGTTTGAGGCGCCACGTCACGGATTGCCCCTCCCAAGGGCGGTTCGAGTCGTCCCTCGGGTATGGGTGTGCCTGTTGTTCCTAGAATAAGTTAGTTTAAGGTAGTTTAAGAATGGACCGATGACCTCAGCAGTTTGGCCCCTTAGGAATTCACACACATTTGAACATCTTTTTACAGTGCTATGAACGGCACTGTACAGCATATTAGTAGGTACAGTGAGAAATTACAGTCGGATGTTGTCGTTTAGCTTCCCAAATTAGATCGGAAGATCGCTGTAGACTTGCGACTTCAGGTAAATCCCACGATCACGCGGACTAAGTTCCTGTGACCTGGGAAGCCAAGCCACAATTCTGTTAAAACTGTGTGCCGGACCGAGACTCGAACTCGGGACCTTTGCCTTTCGCGGACAAGTGCTCTACCATGTGAGCTACCCAAGTACGACTCACGCCCATACTCGCAGCTTTACTTCTGCCAGTACCTCGTCTCCTACCTTCTAAATGGTAGAGCACTTGCCTGGGAAAGGCAAAGATCCCGAGTTCGAATCTCGGTCCGGCACACAGTTTTAATCTGCCAGGAAGTTTCATATCAGCGCACACACCGCTGCAGAGTGAAAATCTCATTCTGGAATTCTATTCCAATCAATGAGATTCCAGGCCGAAGACATACACTCCTGGAAATTGAAATAAGAACACCGTGAATTCACTGTCCCAGGAAGGGGAAACTTTATTGACACATTCCTGGGGTCAGATACATCACATGATCACACTGACAGAACCACAGGCACATAGACACAGGCAACAGAGCATGCACAATGTCGGCACTAGTACAGTGTATATCCACCTTTCGCAGCAATGCAGGCTGCTATTCTCCCATGGAGACGATCGTAGAGATGCTGGATGTAGTCCTGTGGAACGGCTTGCCATGCCATTTCCACCTGGCGCCTCAGTTGGACCAGCGTTCGTGCTGGACGTGCAGACCGCGTGAGACGACGCTTCATCCAGTCCCAAACATGCTCAATGGGGGACAGATCCGGAGATCTTGCTGGCCATGGTAGTTGACTTACACTTTCTAGAGCACGTTGGGTGGCACGGGATACATGTGGACGTGCACTGACCTGTTGGAACAGCAAGTTCCCTTGCCGGTCTAGGAATGGTAGAACGATGGGTTCGATGACGGTTTGGATGTACCGTGTACTATTCAGTGTCCCCTCGACGATCACCAGAGGTGTACGGCCAGTGTAGGAGATCGCTCCCCACACCATGATGCCGGGTGTTGGCCCTGTGTGCCTCGGTCGTATGCAGTCCTGATTGTAGCACTCACCTGCACAGCGCCAAACACGCATACGACCATCATTGGCGCCAAGGCAGAAGCGACTCTCATCGCTGAAGACGACACGCCTCCATTCGTCCCTCCATTCACGCCTGTCGCGACACCACTGGAGGCGGGCTGCACGATGTTGGGGCGTGAGCGGAAGACGGGCTAACGGTGTGCGGGACCGTAGCCCAGCTTCACGGAGACGGTTGCGAATGGTCCTCGCTGATACCCCAGGAGCAACAGTGTCCCTAATTTGCTGGGAATTGGCGGTGCGGTCCCCTACGGCACTGCGTAGGATCCTACGGTCTTGGCGTGCATCCGTGCGTCGCTGCGGTCCGGTCCCAGGTCGACGGGCACGTGCACCTTCCGCCGACCACTGGCGACAACATCGATGTACTGTGGAGACCTCACGCCCCACGTGTTGAGCAATTCGGCGGTACGTCCACCCGGCCTCCCGCATGCCCACTATACGCCCTCGCTCAAAGTCCGTCAGCTGCACATACGGTTCACGTCCACGCTGTCGCAGCATCCTACCAGTGCTAAAGACTGCGATGGAGCTCCGTATGCCACGGCAAACTGGCTGACACTGACGGCGGAGGTGCACAAATGCTGCGCAGCTAGCGCCATTCGACGGCCAACACCGCGGTTCCTGGTGTGTCCGCTGTGCCGTGCGTGTGATCATTGCTTGTCCAGCCCTCTCGCAGTGTCCGGAGCAAATATGGTGGGTCTGACACAGCGGTGTCAATGTGTTCTTTTTCCATTTCCAGGAGTGTATATGGAGATGCCCCGGACAGCATTGCGATACCAATCCGTCGTCTGCCTTATGGCCCGAGAGTCAGGAGTGGTGGTCTTTCACAGTAGAACGAACCCCTTTATTTGTCATCCACGACATCCTTATAGCACAGCGGTATTTCAACAACAAGATGTTGCCCGTCATGGCAGGCCATCCCGGGCATACATTTAAGAAAGATAATCTCCGCCCGCAAGCAGCGAGAGTTTCTATTGCTTGTCTTTGTGCTAGTCAAACCCTGCCTTGACCGTCAAGTCGCCGGATCTCTCCCCAGTAGAAAGTTTGAACGTTTGGAGCATTATGAGCAGGGCCCTCTAACCAGCTCGGGATTTTGACAATCTAAAACGCCAATTGGACAGAATTTGGCGCCATAGACCTGAGGAACATCAGCAAGAGCAAAACGATGATAATGGAATGTAGTCGAATTAAGTAGGGTGATGCTGAGGGAATTAGATTAGGAAATAAAAGTAGTAAAGGAGTTTTGCTATTTGGGGACCAAATAACTGAAGATGGTCGAAGTAGAGAGGATATAAAATGTAGACTGGCAATGGCAAGGAAAGCGTTTCTGAAGAAGAGAAATTTTTTATCATCGAGTCTACATTTAAGTGTCAGGAAGTCGTTTCTGAAAGTATTTGTATGGAGTGTAGCCATGTATGGAAGTGAAACATGGACGATAAATAGTTTGGACAAGAAGAGAATAAAAGCTTTTGAAATGTGGTGCTACGGAAGAATGCTGAAGATTAGATGGTTAGATCACATAACTAATGAGGAGGTATTGAATACAATTGGGGAGAAGAGGAGTTTGTGGCACAACTTGAATAGAAGAAGGGATCGATTTGTAAGGCATATTCTGAGGCATCAAGGGATCACCAATTTAGTACTGGAGGGCAGCGTGGAGGGTAAAAATCGTAGAGGTAGACCAAGAGATGAATACACTAAACAGATTCAGAAGGATGTAGGTTGCAGTAGGTACTGAGAGATGAAGAAGCTTGCCCAGGATAGAGTAGCATGGAGAGCTGCATCAAACCAGTCTCAGGACTGAAGACCACAACAACAACAGACCTGTCAACCAATGTCACCCTACAATTGCTTGCAGAAGTGACGGAGGTGGGAGAACGTGTTATTGACTTGCTCAGTCTTTGAAGGTCTTCTCTTGAGAAAGTATCTCATTTTTCTGAATTTGTTTGTCTGTACATATGCATCACATCTTCCGATTTCTGTCCCATTCGGGTAATTCCTTCGTGGTGCGTCATTTTTTTTCTCTTGGAGTGAATTATTGATTTGCTCAGATGGCTCTGATCACTATGGGACTTAACTGCTGAGGTCTTCAGTTCCCTAGAACTTAGAACCTAACTAAGAACATCACATAAAACCATGCTCGAGGCAGGATTCAAACCGGGCCAGACTGTAGCGCCTAGAACCGCTCGGCCATCCCGGCCGGCTATTACTGATTGATCTCTTGCAATTTACGAAGGTGGTTCTCAACCTTACCCAATAACGATGGCGTAAGTAAAACAGTATGCAATCAGTCAGTCAGTTCATTTCCAGCCTCTAATTGGCCGACTTGTTTCAATTTCTAGTTGTATTAAGACTGCTAGAGCTGGACGAAGTACCCTTGGCACGAACGAAGTTCAAAACAAGATAGGTGGTCGCCGTATTTCTTCAGTTGAAAAAATTAGCGGCCGGTGCGAGCGGAGATTGAATTAGCGCGGCAGGTCCCGCCCCCCCTCTCTCCCCCTCCCTCCCCACGACAGACGCCACGGAGAGGGACGGCCTCCGCCGGCGACATTCGTCTGTTTCACGCGGCACGACGCCCCCGCTAAGCGACACGGACGTGTTTCGCTGTGCGCCGTCAGCTCCCGCGTTGCACGGGCGTATCTCACCGCCGTGCCGCGAAGATTAATGCTGTCTGGGTTTACAGCTACCCTCCCGCTCATCCTTCTCCTTCGGTGTCTCCAGTCCTAGAATAACGGCCGGTGTGAAATGTGCGCCGTGATTCAGTCGTACACTGGAAGACATTCAGAGGAAACTCTTCCTCACACATTACAGCGTGCAGCACCCTAAGACCCCGTTCCCGCCCCCTCCCCAAATTTTGTCATTTCTATTCTCCTCTAGCTCTCGATCAAGAGCTAAATATTTATGATTATATCCTCTTGGGAGCATAACTACTGTTTCCTGCAGCTTAACTCCTTAACATTATTTTGCTAAGAAGGAAATATTTAGAAATAAGTTATACGTATGTTCTATCACTGATTATTGCACTGAATCTCCAAAGAAACTAGGATAGGCATGTGGCATATTCAAATGCAAATGGTTCAAAGGAGGTTATGGGCATTAGATGCCTATGCACAGGTCTTGCAGTTTCCTCGAACAACAGGCCTCTGATTTGTGCACGTGGTGATGGCGCCTGACAGTGACGCAGGTATGTTCCATTTGATTCAGGCCCAAGCGAACTTCGTGGCCAAAACATCGACATCAGTGAGCCACGCGCACGTCCCTCCAATATTTCAACAAAAGGTTAATCAGTCTTGCATCAAAAAATTAAATACACTACTGGCCATTAAAATTGCTACACCAAGAACAAATGCAGGTCATAAACGGGTATTCATTGGACAAGTATATTATACTAGAACGATAAACGGGTATTCATTGGACAAACATATTATACTAGAACTGACATGTGATTACATTTCCACGCAACTTGGGTGCATAGATCCTGAGAAATCAGTACCCAGAACCGCAATAACGGCCTTGATACGCCTGGGCATTGAGTCAAACAGAGCTTGGATGGCGTGTACAGGTACAGCTGCCCATGCAGCATTAACGCGATACCAGAGTTCATCAAGAGTAGTGACTGGCGTATCGTGACGAGCTAGTTGCTCGGCCACCATTGACCAGACGTTTTCAATTGGTGAGAGATCTGGAAAATGTGCTGGCCAGGGCAGCAGTCGAACATTTTCTGTATCCAGAAAGGCCCGTACAGGACCTGCAACATGCGGTCGTGTATTATCCTGCTCAAATGTAGGGTTCCGCTGGTATCGAATGGAGGTTGAGCCACGGGTCGTGAAACATCTGAAATGTAACGTCCACTGTTAAAAGTGCCGTCAATGCGAACAAGAGGTGACCGAGACTTGTAACCAATGGCAATCCATACCATCACGCCGGGTGATACGCCAGTATGGCGATGACGACTACACGCTTCCCATGTGCGTTCACCGCGATGTCGCCAAACACGGATGTGACCATCATGATGCTGTAAACAGAACATGGATTCATCCGAAAAAATGATGTTTTGCCATTCGTGCACCCAAGTTCGTCGTTGAGTACACTATCGCAGGCGCTCCTGTCTGTGATGCAGCGTCAAGGGTAACCGCAGCCACGGTTTCCGAGTTGATTGTCCGTGCTGCTGCAAACGTCGTCGAACTGTTCGTGCAGAAGGTTGTTGTCTTGCATACGTCTCCATCTGTTGTCTCAGGAATCGAGGCGTGGCTGCACGATCCGTTACAGCCATGCGGATAAGATGCCTGTCATCTCGACTGCTAGTGATACGATGCCGTTGGGATCCAGCACGGCGTTCCGTATTACCCTCCTGAACCCATCGATTCCATATTCTGCTAACAGTCATTGGATCTCGACCAACACGAACAGCAACGTCGCGATACGATAAACCGCGCGATTGGCTACAATCCGACCTTTATCAAAGTCGGAAACGTGATGGTACGCATTTCTCCTCCTTACACGAGGCATCACAACAACGTTTCACCAGGCAACGCCGGTCTGCTGCTGTTCGTGTATGAGAAATCGTTTGGAAATTTTCCTCATGTCAGCTCGTTGTAGGTGTCGCTACCGGCGCCAACCTTGTGTGAATGCTCTGAAAAGCTAATCATTTGCATATAGTAGAATCTTCTTCCTGTCGGTTAAATTTCACGTATGTAGCACGTCATCTCTGTGGTGTTGCAATTTTAATGGCCAGTAGCGTTTTATATGCAGACAGGAAATCACGGGAACAACTGAAATACGCTTCACGTCACTGCCATTTGCATTTATTGTAACACCTGATAACAGACCAAGAAAATGTCTCGTGTTACACTTGACAGATAATAGCACTAGAACAATAATAAACACCTGATTGAGTTTTCTGCACTTTAACTAAAGTTCAACAGGCGAACAGACTTCAAGTTCTCCCATAATATAAATATGCGCGTAGGCGCGTTAAAGAACTGGTTATGAAACAGTCACTTATAAACCGAGGCAGGCACACTCCATTTAAAGGGAAAATAATTCGCAAGCTTACACATTGACTATAAAATTAAGGTGAATAACAGGAAAGTACACCGTCCACAACACCTTACGGCGACAGCCAACCTCCAATAAGTTCCTTTCTTTACAATATGACATTAAGTACAGCGCAATAGTAATGAAAAAACATTTAGATCCCACTGATATATATATATATATATATATATATATATATATATATATATATATAAGCACGATTAAAAACTGGTGGTAAAACAGTAAACAGTAAATTGGAAATTGACCAATCTATACCCAAAGGAGCCGCACTCCATCTAAACATCCTGAAAATGATAACTTCTTATTTTAAGTCCGATGACATCCGTAGGATAGGAGTTTCAATTGACAACCATGCCTCATCCATTTGGATCCACCTGCAACCAAGACAGCAACATTGGCTGCTATCACGGCTTTAACGCTGCATCACACCTGACACGAGTCACGCCAGACATCAACAACACGGCGTGGCCTGTACGCTCCCAGACGTCCGCAATCAGAGTTCCTCCTCCCGACCGACGCTCTCCTGCAAACACGGCAGGCAGCCGGCCGCAGCTAGAGAGCCAGTATAGGGAGAGAGTGGCCCTAGGTAAAGTTGCCCGTGATTGTTTTATTAGCTTTGGCCCCATTTTTCTGCCAAACGTCTCTAGCGCTTCCTATGTTCACCGTGCTTTTGAGTTGAAGTTCAGAGGACTTTTGGAAACGATTAAAAGGTATTTGATTATTGAGAGACTTGTTATGCGTTGTGCATGCATGTTCAATTTAGTTGTATCTCGCTTTTAGTACGTAATTACCGTTTGCGATGTTAAATACGAGTTGAAATAATGAAGCGTTTTGTGAAGAAGCCGGTAGGCCTACATGTTTGAAGTATGTACGCCTATTACAATTTACTGCATTTCTAAGCTCTTGTTTTTTTTTTTAACAGTTCGTGCATACTGGTAGCATCACAAGCTTTTCTGAAGCCAATATCTGACAGTCCTTGCTGGAAACGAAAAGTTCCTGTAATTGTTGTGCCATGTTCATTCGGCTTTATAGCGTCAAACTTTATTTCGTTCCAAATCAGAACACGAGGCATTCGGCTTTATAGCGTCAAACTTTATTTCGTTCCAAATCAGAACAGTAGGCATTATTTTGGTTTCAGTATTATTGCCTGACTGTTGACGCAGACAAGTTGTAAGCACGTTTTCCGCAGTTGTCGTGGTTGCTGAAACATTATTCGTAGTAAATAATTGTAGGTTCTCTTGAAGACAGTTTTTAATACTCCTACTTACTGTACAGTCCGGACACTTGGATGGTGTCCTCCAAGATACCGAGCAACATACATAGCACCCCCCCCCCCCCCCCCCCCGTTGGGCATTTTGATCACAACAGCCATTAATCGGCACGATATCGACCTTTTCCGCAATTGGTAGATGGTCCATTTTAACACGGGTAATGTATCACGAAGCAAATACCGTCCGCACTGGCGGAATGTTACGTGTTACGTGATACCACGTACTTACACTTTTGTGACTATTAGAGCGCCATCTATCACAAAGCGAAAAAAGTAGTCCAACTAAAACATTCATTTTTCTTTACGTACTACACGAATATTTAATTTAAAAAAATAGGGGTTCCTATTTTAAAAAATGCAGATGATGTCCGTTCGAGCTATGGCAGCGCCATCTAGCTGGCCAATCATAGCGCCATCTGGTTTCCCCCTTCAATCTAGACAAGTTTCGTTCTTTGTAGTTTTTTTTCATTTGATGCTTATTTCGTGAGATATTTGGCCCGGTCACTATCAATAGACCACCATATATATATATATATATATATATATATATATATATATATATATATATATATATATATATATATATATATTACATCTAAAGTACTTTGGTTATATAAAAGCTCAGAAGTAGTTGCACAATCAATTAATTTTATTTCGTATAAAATGCAATTTATATTCACTAACGACATAAAACACACAAGACACTAACACTGTATGATGTGCAGTTCAAATTATGTGCAAAACAAACACCTAAACAAAAAAAGAACAAAGAAAAGTCGTCGACTCTCAGTTTCGCTCTTTCACATCCATATATGTTTCTTTCCGTACGTCAATTATGTGCTACACCAAACTTACCGAACCGTTGTTCTGGTAGAACGTAACTCTAGCTACAACACAGTTTAGACTTAGGTTGCAGAGCTGTTGGAAACTCTCAGGAAACGATTCCTATGCAGTCGTTCGGATACCCGAAACGTCGGCGAACAACAGCACTTACACTGTATTTGCTAATCTTCAACCATTCTGTTCTTAATCTCGAAAACAGTCGCTGGTCATATGCAAACATCCGTCGCAATTCAATCATTGCAAAAAGGGAGCGCAGAATGGTGTATTACGTTAAAATGCAAATTGAAGCTCTGCTTGACACTGGGGAAGACGCTGACGGAGACTTGTGGACTGTCAGTGCAAGTATTACAGTGTTGAAGCAGTGAGTGAAACGGGTGTGTGTGCGATTGTGCGGTTGAATCGCTTCAGTGACAGAAAGGGGTGTGTCGAGGATGAACCGCGTTCGCATCAACACGGGTCGTCCCAGATGACATCGCTGAGTACGACAGATGCCTGCGAATCATCGGCAACTGTCTTTGGGAATGAGAGCAGACGGACTGAAGATAAGCAAAGTCAATGTAAACGCCATTGCTCACGAACACTCACGAACTCTCGCAGACGCTGCGGATGTCCAACAATGTGTGACCATGGTGCTTCGAGGATTGCCCAAGAAGCGTTAGCTGACAGTTTCTGACAGCTTCACAAACAACGTCAGAGGTGTATTGTACCTCTACAGGTGATTACTTTGACGGCCAGTACAGATATTTTGTTTCTAACTGTACTTCTCATTTATTTCCTGAAACTATCCACCGAACTTTTCAGATGCATCTTATACAGAATGCTCTAAAATAAATAATAAACTAAAACGGCATCCCAGGTGCTGAAGCGTTACTGTATTAAAACTGAAAACCGATAAACTTTTGGTTTCATTATTTTTTGGGGGTTGTCAGGGAGAAAGATTTCGAAAAGTTTTGAAATTACGTGTAAAGTTTGAAGTTGCTAAGTGCTCTAATTCTGAAATAGTGGATCAATGTAATCTGGTGACTTGCGTATCTTGAATTATGCTGCCTCAGGACATTGAACCTCAATTCTTTAGAAAATCGAAAATTACAATCTCATCACAGTTATTTAAAGGAATTAGAAAGGCCGGTATCACTAGTGATGGACAAGCTAGTGATTGTTTTACAATTTTAATTTGACTCAAAACAAACTTTATTATAAGCGTCAATTCGGACATTTGCCCTCTTACTGACGCAATATACAAATCTTCGCTTTTAATTGAATTACATAATCACGAATAAGAATCATATTTTGCGTCAGCAATCTAAATTTTAGATAGTAGGCACGGTGAAATAATGAATCATAAACAATCGTTCTTGTTTAACCATATCTCAAAAGACTAGTAACACTATACACTTCCAACCCAAAGCTACACAACCACATAATACCACAACTTCATTAAATAAAAATAAAAAAACAAATATCTTAAAACTTAATAATACTGGACTGCCCATATAAAGATCCACAGTGAAACATGCTTGTACTAAAAATGCAAAGGGGGCCAACCAAGGTCGCAAACCTGACACACAGGAAAAATAACAAGTTGCACTTTCATTAAAGATACACAAATGATTAACACAAGTTTTGAATAAGAATGGCTTGTAATTACCTGTAAAATAACCTACAGAAACGTTAATATTAACAAAGTGGCCTCACTTAACTAACGGAAATAATCGCTCATAAAGATTCCCAAAATTGCACTTAACTTTATAGAACAGCGTTGAGGCCCAGAGCAGTATTTGGAAGCAATAACGCTACGGCCGGCAGGCAATACGAGCGTTCACTCCCCACGGCTCGTGCACAGGCTCACAAGCACGCGGTATATATTTATATACAGTCCGACCGGCCTCACAGTGAGCGGTCTTGACAAGAATCCATAACCGCACCGACGCCAGGAACGAGCAGACTTAACAAATGGCCTGCAGCACAAATAGAATGCAATGAAAACAAGGTCAAATGACAGCCACACTGGAATATATGATAAGCATGCCCCCAAATTCTTATGAAGCAACACTCTAACATTACCCGTCTCCCAGTAAATTAGCAGCAAACATAGAGATCACTTCCAGTTGCCTTAAGGCACTGTCAACATTAAATAAACATACCATATCCTTCCGTGACAAATGATTAAACCATCAACTCTACAGCTGCCGGGTGGGTACACAACCGCAACGAGTCCCAAAGCGGTCAATATGTCCTAACATCAGTCTCCTTAAAACAGACACTGTGGAACCAAATTCAGAACCATCTCCGGCAGCTACCCATGCCACAATAAGCTTCAACAATCGTTTTCGTTAAACACAGAATAAAGGTCATACGTAACTTGGAGCTTGCAAATTAAGAGCTGGGAAGCTGATCAGCGTGAGACTACGAACCCACCACAATTTTGCACGTCAAGGCGCCCAGTGATCGGAACCGTACATCCGGCGCGAGAAAAGACAAGGGCGGCGAGCATGGCGAGGCCCGTGCACCACGGTTAGGGACGCAGGCAGGTTTTCAACACAAGTTGGCTCGATGAACGCCGACCGGAGACTCTCACGTCCCACGTTCACCCGGAAAAACTCCAGAGGGGAGCAGTCAAAGATAGCAAGACAGCCGTATATCGATATCATCGATGCATGTAGAACAACCTACCCCCAGTCGCCACGGCTCAGACATACACACAGTTTCTAACTTTGAGACTTGTGTTATTGTGTTAAACCTTTAACGCAAGATTATACCTCTTAAAGAGCCAATTGAAAAAGCATCCTGAATTTTTGTATTTGATCAATAATTATATGAGATATTGAAAATCAAACTTTTGTTAACCCTGGAAACTGTTAGACAGGTAACTTGAAACTGGAACTAGGACCCGGGTGATCATTTTAACCATTTAGTAATACACAGGGTGTTCGGGTTATAAGTCCAGATACTGGGATCATTGCTATCTTAATATGTACCCAACGCAATGTGTCTAACAGTCTTCCCACAAACATGTTACACAATTTGCTCCCTGATGTTTCAAGCTTGGTCGTAACTGCACCACTAATGTGATTACGCCTGTCAGTGTAGATCAACCATTTTGTGTCCACGCCTGCACACTTCAACCCCAGACCTGTTACCCAGGAGAAAATAATTAATGGCTTGCTCTTGTACTTTGAGGTACCAACCAATCTCAAAACATACTACACCTAACAGCTAAAATTATTAGTCTTCAAATTAAGAAAATACTAATGTAATGTTGTACAGTAGATTATCCTCGGTTGTCAATGAAATTATCTGCCCTTATACCCTTAATACCCTCTATATTTTGAACAGTGCTCTAGGGCTACATTGAACTCAGTTATCATTTGACAGTGAGCGGCCGACCTGTTTTGTTCCAGCTTGCAGTGAACGACTAGGAACTATAGATACTGGCATTGCCGGCTCCTACTGAGTTGAGACTGCCACTGTGAAAACACTGTGCGTGCTAATGCTCAAGTATAAGTTCTTCCCTGATGCAAAACTTTCGCCTAGTTTGAGGAAACCACAAAAGTCTACTAATATGATGGAATTACATTTTCGTGAAGACATTTTGGTCTCAACTTTATCTTCGATGATAGAAGCTGAAGTTATGAATTAAAATTTGTGCCAAAACCAGGACTCGAACCCCGTCTCCTACTCACTAGGCACATGTGCTACCCACTACGCCACCTTTATTTTTGGTTTTTTTGTTAACTAAAATGAAAAAAAGGAAAAAGGATTTTGGAAGGTTTGTTTTTCTGCTTTTTTTATTTTTATTTTATTTTATTTTTATACAAATGGATAAAAGGAAGGCCGTTCCTCTTCGGCTACATAAACAGAATAATAAAAAGTCGGTCACTGTGGACAACACAGCTGCATGGAGTACACCAGTCCTAAGACTAAAAAGATGGACCGAGGTGTGGATTGAAGTTAATGGTCGGGTGGGCATTGGGCTAGGGTAATCCATGGAGCTGTGTTCACCACAAGGGCAGGCAGATGTAGTGGATCGTATATCTGCCTAGTAAGCAGGAGAACAATGTTCAAGTCCTCGCCTTGGCACATATTTTAATTATTACCTCATCTTCTACCCTCATCGAAAACTCTGGTCCTAAACCGTAAGAACAGCTTTCTGACATACTTGGAGACATTATGCATTCATACGAAAATTTAAGATATCCTACTTTTTCGTTTGTTTGTAGGGGATAGATATTTTAAAGCGTTCTTCTATTGCCATGGAGAGCACAGCGTTGTGCACCCCTCCCTACAGACACTATTTTTCGCAAAAAAGTGTAATTTTGGATCTTAAAGATCAGACGGCAACTGCTTTAAATCTCACCATACACCGATGAGCCAAATCATTATGACGCTTTATAGCGTTTTGGTGACTCTGACTCGACAAGTCCTACATACACTACTGGCGATTATAATTGCTACGCCGAGAAGAAATGCAGATGATACACTTGTATTCATTGGACAAATATATTATACTATAACTGACATGTCATTACGTTTTCACGCAATTTGGGTGCATAGATACTGAGAAATCAGTACCCAGAACAAACACCTCTGGCCGTAATAACGGCCGTGATATGCCTGGGCATTGAGTCAAACACAGCTTGGATGGCGTGTACAGGTACAGCTGCCCATGCAGCGTCAACACGATACCACAGTTCATCAAGAGTAGTGACTGGCGTATTGTGACGAGACGGTTGCTCGGTCACCATTGACCAGACGTTTTCAGTTGGTAAGAGATCTGGAGAATGTGGTGGCCATGGCGGCAGTTGAACATTTTCTGTATCTAGAAAGGACCGTACAGGACCTGCAACATGCGGTCGTGTATTATCCTGCTCAAATGTAGGGTTTCGCAGGGATCGAATGAAGGGTAGAGCCACGGGTCGTAACACATCTGAAATGTAACGTCCATTGTTCAAAGTGCCGTCAATGCGAACAAGAGGTGACAGAGACGTGTAACCAACGGCACCCCATACCATCAATTTGGGTGATACGACAGTATGGCGATGACGAATACACCCTTCTAAAGTACGTTCACCGCGATGTCGCCAAACACGGATGCGACCATCATGATACTGTAAACAGAAGCTGGATCCATCCGAAAAAATGATGTTTTGCCATTCGTGCACCTAGGTTCGTCGTTGAGTACACCATCGCAGGCGCTCCTGTCTGTGAAGTAGCGTTAAGGGTAACCGGAGCCACGGTCTCCGAGCTGATAGTCCATTCTGCTGCAAACATCGTCGAACTGTTCATGCAGATGGTTGTTGTCTTGCAAACGTCTCCATCTGTTGACTCAGGAATCGAGACGTGTCTGCACGATCCCTTACACCCAAGCCGATAACATGCCTGTCATCTCGAATGCTAGTGATACGAGGCCGTCGGGATCGAGCACGGCGTTCCGCATTACCGTCCTGAACCCACCGATTCCATATTCTGCTAACAGTCATTGGATCTCGACCAACGTGAGCAGCAATGTCGCGATACGGTAAACCGCAATCGCGATACGCTACAATCCGACCTATATCAAAGGCGGAAACGTGATGGTACGCATTTCTCCTCCTTACACGTCGCACCACTGTTTGTGTATGGAAAATCGGTTGGAAACTTTGCTCAAGTTAGCATGTTGTAGGTGTCGCCACCGGCGCCAACCTTGTGTAAATGGTCTGAAAAGCTAATCATTTGCATATCACAGCATCTTCTTCCTGTCGGTTAAATTTCGCGTCTGTAGCACGTCATCTTCGTGGTGTAGCCGTTTTAATGGCCAGTAGTGTAGTTTTACGTACGTGGTGCCAGATGTGTACACTGAGACCACGGAATTCGCGTAAATTTCTGGCCAGTATTTGTGAATGAGGTGCTGCGCCCGAAGTGTCCTAGATGTCTTCCGTCAGGCTCAGCTCAAAAGAATTTGGTGGCTGACACGTCAACATGAGCTCAGCGCCTAGTTCCTCTGGGCACTGAAAGACGCCATAGCCGTTGAGGAAGACACGAAGTATGAAGAGATGCAAGTGATCCGCACAGTACACAGTTGACATGGTGCCTTGAGTTACTAACTACCCCATGGAAACTACCAGCATGTCAATGATCCCATCAGGCTGCATCCATAGCACGGTGATGTTTCGAGCAGTTGTTCAATTGCATGAGAGCGTCGACTAACCTGGTGTACTAAGAAACGTCATTCATCCAAGTAGGTGACTTGTTCCCACTGATCCGCGGTCCAGTGTCAAAGATCCTGCATCCACCGCAGTCATAACTGATGATATCGTCGGATCAACATGGGAACACGTTGGGGATCTGCTGCGAACCCTCATCTTCAACAATGTGCTCTGAATGTATGGTGTATGTTACGACCAACCGTTCGCTTCGATGACGGCTTAACTGGACACGACCATTGATCTGGTGTAACAGTAACATCCGATCAGGCGAGACGTTTCCAGTGACCCGAGAGCCAGTCTGGATGACCTCGCGTCCACTACAGTCGGTATTGAAGATGTCATTGGATCAACATGGGAAAAATGTAGGGGTTGTCTGCTGCGTATCCCCATGTTGAATAATGTGCGATGGACGATCTGCTGCGAAACACATGTATCTGCACAAGAAGTGTACTCAGCCGTCAGGTCTTTCAGAGATCGCCGCCTTAAGCTTTCGACCTGCACGTTCTGTGATGAAGTATGTATGTACGACAGATTGTCACCTGCTAGTGTGTTTACTATCGTTCATCATTCCCTTGACATGCTCATGACAGCAGCGCGCCTGCATCTTGAAAGGCATCAGTCAATTCGCCTCTCACGTAATTTCCTTGATTTAGCTTTATCAAGTTCACCAGAAAATCTTTTTTCTGATTGCATTTTCTGTGCTCACATTTTCCTTGTCAGGGAGGAAGATCACATTTGAAATCCGAATTTGTGTGCCTTTATTATCACCTTAAATACACTCCTGGATATTGAAATAAGAACACCGTGAATTCATTGTCCCAGGAAGGGCAAACTTTATTGACACATTCCTGGGGTCACATACATCACATGATCACACTGATAGAACCACAGGCACATAGACACAGGCAACAGAGCATGCACAATGTCGACACTAGTACAGTGTATATCCACCTTTCGCAGCAATGTAGGCTGCTATTCTCCCATGGAGACGATCGTAGAGATGCTGGATGTAGTCCTGTGGAACGGCTTGCCATGCCATTTCCACCTGGCGCCTCAGTTGCACCAGCGTTCGTGCTGGACGTGCAGACCGCGTGAGACGATGCTGCATCCAGTCCCAAACATGCTCAATGGGGGACAGATCCGGAGATCTTGCTGGCCAGGGTAGTTGACTTACACCTTCTAGAGCACGTTGGGTGGCACGGGATACATGCGGACGTGCATTGTCCTGTTGGAACAGCAAGTTCCCTTGCCGGTCTAGGAATGGTAGAACGATGGGTTCGATGACGGTTTGGATGTACCGTGCACTATTCAGTGTACCCTCGACGATCACCAGAGGTGTACGGCCAGTGTAGGACATCCCTCCCCACACCATGATGACGGGTGTTGGCCCTGTGTGCCTCGGTCGTATGCAGTCCTGATTGTGGCGCTCACCTGCACGGCGCCAAACACGCATACGACCATCATTGGCACCAAGGCAGAAGCGACTCTCATCGCTGAAGACGACACGTCTCCATTCGTCCCTCCATTCACGCCTGTCGCGACACCACTGGAGGCGGGCTGCACGTTGTTGGGGCGTGAGCGGAAGATGGCCTAACGGTGTGCGGGACCGTAGCCCAGCTTCATGGAGACGGTTGCGAATGGTCCTCGCCGATACCCCAGGAGCAACAGTGTCCCTAATTTGCTCGGAAGTGGCGGTGCGGTCCCCTACGGCACTGCGTAGGATCCTACGGTCTTGGCGTGCATCCGTGCGTCGCTGCGGTCCGGTCCCAGGTCGACGGGCACGTGCACCTTCCGCCGACCACTGGCGACAACATCGATGTACTGTGGAGACCTCACGCCCCACGTGTTGAGCAATTCGGCGGTACGTCCACCCGGCCTCCCGCATGCCCACTATACGCCCTCGCTCAAAGTCCGTCAACTGCACATACGGTTCACGTCCACGCTGTCGCGGCATGCTACCAGTGTTAAAGACTGCGATGGAGCTCCGTATGCCACGGCACCAGGAGGCATTAATCTCGCGCCGGACAGTTCTTATCACGTTTTGGATCAACACTGCATGCTCTGTAAGAGTATGCATCACTTTGGTTAACTCTACTTATAAATCAAAAAAGCGTTTCCACCAATTTCCAGTTAGTGATGGGGTAACAGGTTAGTTTTAACAATCGATTCGCCAGTCCATTGTTTTTTCGCTCAGTAACTTTTTTTTTTTTTTCAGGCGAGGTAGACAATCGAAGGAAACTAGTCTCTGCTGTCATGTCAACTATACGAATGTTTTCACTCACTCTCTGGGTTTGAGTGGTTCCACTTAATTAATGTGACCATATTTTATAGCTGCTGACTGCTCGGACTGCAACTGTGATCTGTTATTGTTACACATTGTTAAAACTTGCAACGAAATGAATAGTAGGCATGTAATGGTAATCTAAAACGCAGGCATGTCCACAGTTACTGTACAATTATAATACACTTATCTCTTAAAAGTTAGTATACAGGACAAAGCACTTGCTTAAGTAGCTACGCACAACTGTTAACATTTAGCTCTTCTTGCCCTCCGCTTCTGGGATGAGTGAATTTGATTCACCAGATGCTTCCTATCCTTTCAGCTTAAGAAAGCATACGAGGGCTGCCCAGAAAGTACTGCACCACCTTTTTTTTTTCTTCAAAAAAATTGTTCAAATGGCTCTGAGCACTAAGGGATTTAACATCTGTGGCCATCAGTCCCCTAGAACTTAGAACTACTTAAACCTAACTAACCTAAGGACATCACACACATCCATGCCCGAGGCAGGATTCGAACGTGCGACCGTAGCGGTTACGCGGTTCCAGACTGAAGCGCCTAGAACCGCACGGCCACAGCGGCCAGCTTTTTTGCCTTCAACATTTCTGTACTGAACATAATGAGAATTACACATACGAAAGAATGGTGTTTTATCTTTACACCTTATTTTTCCACATAATCTCCATCCCGTTCTATGGCCTGCCTCAAGCGCGGAACAAGGGCGTGTATGCCCTGTCGGTACCAATCCTTGCCCTGGTGACGGAATCACCTCCTCATCGTCCTCAAAATCTCTTCCGCGAATGACATTCTTTAATGGCCCAAACAAGTGAAAGTCTGCCCTCACGAATGACATCATCATCTAGCTGCAACATGTCAGCCGACTGCTGCAAATCGTGGAGCTCCGCCGAACCGCTTCTGATCACTCTCTCCCTCCGTGCATAGCGACTGACTGTACTTCTGTCGATAGCAGATGCTCCATAGACTTTGCCAAGCGTTTGTGAATATTGCTCACAATTTCTTTCTCTGCAGTGAGAAATTCAATAACTGCACGTTGCTTGCAACGTACATCACCTAGGGGCAGACCGCGTTTTGAAACTGTCCTGCAGCTACGCTATCTGTCGGAAGTGGCGGAAACTTGGCGCGCTCACTCAGGAGACTTCAAATGATACATACTGCAACATTACAGGACATATTGGGACATATTGAAGTATTCGATACTGTAGACTTTTAGGGGATGTCGATACAGGTATGCAAAATGTAAAGGGAAACTTTGGTGATGTTTAAATATTGTACTGTGTCAATATAAGGACATTTTGCACAGAGAGAACAAAAATAGAATTAATGTAAATATATATTAGTGTTAGTAACCTATTTTCATTCAATTTTGTAATTATATTTCATTTTGTAAAAGAAAGACTCACTGTTTGCTGTAGCTCTGATTAATTGTATAAATTATCAATTTTGAGCTAAATTATTTCGTATAATATGGACAAGATACTTTTAAAAACTCACCAGCTAAAGAGAAAGTCTGTAAATGAACGTTTAATGCACACTTCTGGAACTTTCTATGGAGAAATTCTATATTATGATCGCAAAAATACGAAAACTTGTGAAAACTGTTTCATAGCCTAATTTCGAAAGACGAATTGTATCAAGAAATATTGCTAAAAAGATTTATTTACGTTTTGAAACACCATTGAAATCATTTTACATATAAATAGTTGTTCTAAATCACTCAAGAAATATCCAGAATCAAATGTCAAGATTTTTCTGGAAACGTCGGTGCAAGTCTGGAGAAGGTTATCCGGAGGCTGGTAGAAAAATGTTATAAAGTCTATTTGGAAATTATGCTTGTAAGAATTTATATGTACTGATCCTTTTACTTGCTTTAATCTGTGCTAAAGTTCTGTAATGTCTGATTTGGTTTTAAGTCGTGAATTGCTATCGTATTGTGAACAAAGCATTGTCAAAGACTCTCATTGTTTGGAAGGATATTAGTACACCTAGGAGTTGTCAGTGGCCAGTTCGGATGTGCAGTGCGGTTGGCTCGGAGAGTCGGTTGTTGAGTCTGTGAAGTCTGTCAGTTCTGTTTGTAAATAAATGTCTGTAATGAAGAATTACTTGTTGTCGTCAATATGAACTCAAGACCTTTTGCACGAAGCAGACACCTCCTAATGCAACGTTTTAATTTGGTTGAGGAAGCTGGGATCGCTATAAGTGCAAACAAATTGAAGTGGAACGTTTTAATTTAGTGTTGAGGAGCTGAAATGTTATAATTTGGTGGAGGAGCTGGAATGTTATAATACGTAACGCTTCGCATTCGTAGCATTGTTTTCGGATGAGAAAAAAATGCGGTGCGTTACTTTCTGCGCAACCGTCGTAGAATTCCGAACAGCCGTGATAGAAATTAACGTTCATCATCAGTATTGCTTTCAAAGACTCTACTTTCATTTGAGTTTTCTCCGATGTCAATATCTTATTCATCAAAGAAAATACACGCTAGACTGTTGCATTTGTACCGGGAAGATATGTTTGGGTGTGAAGTGCTGAAACATTTGCATCCAACGCATATCAGTACCAGGTTTTCTATTCTCCATTTCTGTATCTGCTGAAGCGTGGCAAACTGCTGCTTATTGAGACACTCTTGGAAGACGTCATTAACTTTGTAGTTTGGTAATAAGTTTGTAAGAGATTTGCAGCATTTTTTACCACATCCCATGTAGGTACATAAGTCCAAAAGAACGCATTTGTAGTCTGAAGAGGCATTAAGTGTTCAGTCGACTGTCGAATGTAATTTACGCTGCTGTCATAATATTCACACACTGTTTCAGTGAATTTATCAACGTTTTATATCCCCCTCAGATTCAAGTTTGTTTAAAGCACTTCTCATAACGGGAGGCATGTATCTGGTTTTCTAGTTTCTCTCTTACATTCATTCTTAAATCACGAAGTGGTTCTCGAATCTCTGCAACTGCAACATGCTTTTCTTCGCGGAAAGTTGATGCCTGATTATGTAAACACATAACACGGTATGTTAAATTAGGGATGCGATATTGAAATAAACTATAGTTTTATAATGCTAGAGAACTAGACAGTTATGCGACGAAACCTCACAAGACTGGAAATTTGATTTGATTTCTAAACACCAGAACATTCAAGCGTCCCAACAAAACCCAGTGGAGACAAGGAGGGCCCGATTCCAAAGATCGAAACTCTCCCGAATAAATTGGGAAGTCAGGTCACTTTAACTTAACGGCAGACAAACAACAAATACAAGTCTCTGACGGTTGCGACAGTTATTTGAATGTTTACGATAACTGATTGACAAAAGTCGCTGACGGTTAATGTTAATGTTTACATGCACTCTGTTAATGTTTCATTCATTCTGTTAAAGTTTACATTCACTCTGAGTGATTTCAGTTACACACTTTTTCAGCCTTTTCAGTTACACGTAAACGGTGACTACGGTTACCAACTTCTAGAGATGCAAGCAACGGTTCTTACTTCAAGGAGAGAAGAATGAAAAGTGTACGGTATTGCTAAACACGAAGTATTTCAAAATTTACCGATTTATTTACTCAGCAACGAA
Organism: Schistocerca gregaria; assembly: GCF_023897955.1. Classification (NCBI taxonomy): domain Eukaryota; kingdom Metazoa; phylum Arthropoda; class Insecta; order Orthoptera; family Acrididae; genus Schistocerca; species Schistocerca gregaria. Next base: position 173,201,816 of record NC_064922.1, on the reverse strand, counting down.
ATTTTCGTGATTCTCACATTAAATATAAATATCTGGCTGTTTTTAAAGTTTAATAACTGGAGATTGACTGGAATGCTCTCTTTCAACTTCTGGAGGTGGCAGGGGTAAAATACAGGGAGCGAAAGGCTATTTACAATTTGTACAGAAACCAGATGGCAGTTATAAGAGTCGAGGGACATGAAAGGGAAGCAGTTGTTGAGAAGGGAGTAAGACAGGGTTGTAGCCTCCCCCCGATGTTATTCCATCTGTATACTGAGCAAGCAGTAAAGGAAACAAAAGAAAAATTCGGAGTAGGTATTAAAATCCATGGGGAAGAAATAAAAACTTCGAGGTTCGCCGATGACATTGTAATTCTGTCAGAGACAGCAAAGGACTTGGAAGAGCAGTTGAATGGAATGGACAGTATCTTGAGAGGAGTATATGTAAGATGAACATCAACAAAATCAAAACTAGGATAATGGAATGTAGTCGAATTAAGTCGGGTGATGCTGAGGGAATTAGATTAGGAAATGAGATACTTAAAGTAGTAAAGGAGTTTTGCTATTTGGGGAGCAAAATAACTGATGATGGTCGAAGTAGAGAGGATATAAAATGTAGACTGGCAATGGCAAGGAAAGCGTTTTTGAAGAAGAGAAATTTGTTAACATTGAGTATATATTTAAGTGTCAGGAAGTCTTTTCTGAAAGTTTTTGTATGGAGTGTAGCCATGTATGGAAGTGAAACATGAACGATAAATAGTTTGCACAAGGAGAGAATAGAAGCTTTCGAAATGTGGTGCTACAGAAGAATGCTGAAGATTAGATGTGTAGATCACCTAACTAATGAGGAAGTATTGAATAGGATTGAGGAGAAGAGAATTTTGTGGCACAACTTAACCAGAAGAAGGGATCGGTTGGTAGGACATGTTCTGAGGCATCAAGGGATCACCAATTTAGTATTGGAGGGCAGCGTAGAGGGTAAAAATCGTAGAGGGAGACCAAGAGATGAATACATTAAGCAGATTCAGAAGGATGTACGTTGCAGTAGGTACTTGGAGATGAAGAACCTTGCACAGTATAGAGTATCGTGGAGAGCTGCATCAAACCAGTCTCAGGACTGAAGACCACAACAACAACAACAGCAACTGGAGATACATTACAAATTAATGTATAAATAGTCTAAGAACTATTTTATTGAAATTTATTGAAACTCTGTCTCTCTTACAGCTGGTTTGCACCAATCAACGATAATTCTACGTCGTAAATGTTGAGGTGCTGTGAGCAGAAAGCATTTATAAAGTTTAATAACTGGAGCGACACTATAAATTAATGTTTAAATAATCTAACAACAATTTCTTATGTCAATTTATTGGGGCCCTGGTTTCCGCTGATTTGCACCAATCAACGATAATTCTACTTCAGTAAATACTGAAGTGACGTGAGCAGAAGGCATTAAACACACACTTGTTGGAATTGTTTTTGTGAGTTATATTTGTCATCACTCGTCAATTTTCTTACAGTTTTTTTAATTAATATAGCTTCATAATACGAATCATCATTGCAGATACTGTATATCACACTAAATTTATCTTGTGAGTCACTTTTTATCCAGTCATGTCAATTATCCCATTCCCATGTCATTGAGTGTTTCGGCATTTCGATCCGGACTCCAAGTTCAGTATTAAGGAAACGCGTTTTCACAAACGTGGAGCAAAAACAAAACTAAAAGCTACTTATTGGCTCACAATAAACAGCATATATCGCAAGGACACTAACCGTGACGACAGGCGATAACAGCGTGCAGACAACAAAAATGATTTAACGACATCAAAACGATAGTTTGTTTGCGCTCAGAAGTGAATTCATGCGGAGTGCTTCGACTGTTTTTCCACAGACCTTTTTCACTCAAAAGAATGGAAAAAAGAGCTGGCCAGCCGATACGTAAAGTTACAACTGGCTGAATCTGTCGTTTTCATTCGATAGCTCCGATAGACTGGTTTCACTCAAAACAATGACTGAATAATTCAACCGAGACGTAGAACTAGAACGGACTAAATAAACGGTATTTATTCGATTGTTCCCACTATACCTCCACTTACTCTATTGAAGACGAAGAGTTTGTCGCTCTGGTATCGACCACTATAAGTCGGTGGCGAAGTCGTTTTTTTTCTTCCCCACATTGGAGATCAGACGTTGCAAAACGTACAACATGTTGTTTTGCTTCAGTTATTGATCTTATTTTCGATTAGATGTATTAAATAACACATTTTAACCATTTTATGTTCGAAATAGTTTGCGTTTTTGGGTATATGGTCGCATTAACTCTGCAGCGGGCGCGTGACGGCATACAGCGCCGACAATTCAGTTTTCTTTTCGTAATTAAGTTGCAGCGCCAAGCTCACGACAATGGTGCTAGATATCCTTCTATAACGCTGTCAGGCGGAAACTTTCACTATTGTCACATAACAAGACGCTCCATAATAGCCGGGACTGTTGAGTGAAGTTGATGACTGCGGTGAGGCGGCACTGCGAGCGGTACGCGCCGGGTGAGCTAAGTAAATGTGGCTTAATCTCTGCTGAATTTTTTGGAGATCAGAAGCTATATTTTCGAGTGAACGATTATTTAGGCACAGAAGAGTAGTATTATACTTTTCCCTTTGCCTTGAATGTTCGCACGAAGAAAAGGATTGACGCCAGACGAAATTTGAAGAAGAGAATTATGCTGATTTCTTTGACAGCGACGATGAAACAGAAATAAGCGTGGCTGCAAATTATTCCAGTAAATCTGAACAATCGTACGATGGTGGGAATGAAGCGAATGAGTTACCAAGCGACGAGTGCCATTTTTGTATTGGTAAGGATGTGGAAACTTTATGGATAAATAATCCGTTAGTGGTGTCAGGTAAAACAAAACATAAGAATATAGTCAAGGTCTGGCCTGACGCGAAACGCATTTCTACAGGAACTAAAACTGAAATTTTATACCAGAGGTGATGTTGTTGTGGTCTTCAGTCCAGAGACTGGTTTGATGCAGCTCTCCATGCTACTCTATCCTGTGCAAGCTTCTTCATCTCCCAGTACCTACTGCAACCTACATCCTTCTGAATCTGCTTAGTGTATTCATCTCTTGGCCTCCCTTTACGATTTTTACTCTCCACACTTCCCTGCAATGCTGAATTGGTGATCCCTTGATGTCTCAGAACATGTCCTACCAACCGATCCTTTCTTCTAGTCAAGTTGTGCCACAAATTCCTCTTCTCCCCGATTCTGTTTAATACCTCGTCATTAGTTATGTGATATACCCATCTAATCTTCAGCATTCTTCTGTAGCACCACAGTTCGAAAGCTTCTATTCTCTTCTGGTCTAAACTATTTATCGTCCACGTTTGACTTCCATACATGGCTACACTCTATACAAATACTTTCAGAAAACACTTCCTGACACTTTAATCTATACTTGATCTTAACAAATTCCTCTTCTTCAGAAACGCTTTCCTTGCCATTGCCAGTCTCCATTTTATATCCTCTCTACTTCGACGATCACCAGTTATTTTCCTCCCCAAATAGGGAAACTTATTTACTAGTTCAAGTGTATCATTTTCTAATATAATTCCAGCAGCATCACCCGATTTACTTCGACTACATTCCATTATCCTCGTTTTGCTTTTGTTGATGTTCATTATATCCTCCTTTCAAGACACTGTCCGTTCCTTTCAACTGCTCTGCCAGGTCCTTTGCTGTCTCTGACAGAATTACAATGTCATCAGCAAACCTCAAAATTTTTATTTCTTCTCCATAGATTTTAATTCTACTCCAAGTTTTTCTTTTGTTTCCTTTACTGCTAGCTCGATGTACTCATTGAATAAGATCGGGGATAGGCTATAACCCTGTCTCACTCCCTTCCCAACCAATGCTTCCTTTTCATGCTCCTCGTCTCTTGTAACTGACATCTAGTTTCTGTGCAAATTGTAAATAGCCTTTCGCTCCCTGTATTTGACACCTGCCACTTTCAGAATTTGAAAGAAAGTGTTCCAGTCAACATTGTCAAAAGCTTTCTCTAAGTCTACAAATGCTAGAAATGTAGGTTTGCCATTCCTTAACGTATCTTCGTAGGGTTAGTATTGCCTCACGTGTTCCAACATTTCTACGGAATCCAAACTGATCTCCTCCGTGGTCGGTTTCTACCAGTTTTTACATTCGTCTGTAAAGGATTCGTGTTAGTATTTCGCAGCCGTGACTTATTAAACTGATAGTTGGGTAATTTTCACACCCTGAGATAACTGATTATATTGCTGCGAACACCAGTAGATAAATAAATAACAAATACGCGAGGGACAGAGACTGCAATGATACTGCTTCTGAATAATGGCTCTCTTACGAGCACTGTTTCTCATTGCTGTACAAAAAGGAGGATGCACAATCGTATTAGAGCTGTGGGCACCAATCAAATGGCTCAGGAATGACTGTTTTCAGGGCAGCATTTAGCTACAAGCATTTTCTGTTCTTGCTCCGATCACTGAGCTTTGATGACACTTCAACAAGAAAAGAGCTACTTGCAATTGACCCGACTACTGCCATCCGCGCCCTCCACTCTGCATTTTTGAACAACTACAGAAAGAACTACAGTCTAGGGTAGTTCACAAGCATAGGTAAAGTGCTTGGTCGTTGTCGTGGACATTGTGGTTTTGTGCAGTACATACCCAATAAGCCTGCCAAGTATGGTTTGAAGTTGTACGCACTGTGCGATAGCAAAATATTTTACAATTGTAACTTTGAAGTATACTACGCCAGACAGAATCCTCGACCGCATCTTGCATCTCACCAGTCTCTGGACATTGTGAGGAGATTAATTGAACCAATGAAGGGCACTCACAGGAATGTAACAACAGACAAGTATTGTAGTAGTTATCCTTTAGAACAGTATGTTCTAGAAAATGGGCTAACCTTCATAGGGCCACTGAAAAAGAGCGAGAGGGAAATTCCTCCGGAATTTTTTCCAAACATGTTGCGAGTAACTGGAAACTGTCTTTTCGGATTAGGAATCGACATAGATTCCGCAAATGTCTAGCGACGCTCAACTAGCTCAGATCGTCCTTGAGATTCACAGCGCTGTAGATAATAGCTCCCACATTGATGACGTCATCCTTGACTTTCAAATGATGTCTGATATATTTCCGTTTCCAGCAGTGAAGGAACTATGAACTTACTTAGAATGTGACTATCTTTGTGACTGCCTGGATTTCCTAGCTCTCTAATATAAGGAATTAAACAAGCTCTTGCTAACTGGGAGTAATTTTCACATGTGAAAGTAACCTCAGATGTATCCCTATGAAATGTTATAGAGCTGTTATTACTTCTATCTTGTTTCGTGCCAAAGGAAAAGAAAGAAGGCTGTGCTTTTTCTGTTGTCAGTGCATGAAATTGATGAAACAGACACTTTTACAGGTAAGTCTGTTGTAAATCTGGACTACAAGGCAACCAAAGGTGACGTAGATACTGTTGATCACATGTGCACATTCTACTCCATTAAGAGGACAGCAAGGAGGTGGCCCTTTGCTTGCAAGCAGCACAGCCACAACATTGTGACTTGTAATGACTGCAGAACTTCTCCAGAGGAACAAAGTGTGTGATTCTTGATATGTGTTAACGATATTTTTTTCTTAATTGGATGTCTTGTTCTTTATTATGGCAATACAGTATTTCCGTTTCTTATCGTTATACCTTTTTGTAAACTTAGCTTTAATAAAGGGTTGTAATAGTACTGAAATGTGTGGTTATAAGGATCTTACTTGTACCTCAAAACGACTTCAATAAATTGTACCAGAAAACTGAAAAAATTGTCAGTTAAATGGTGTTTGATGTTGGGCGGCAATGACTGCCACACGCACCCGCTGGCGCAATTATCTTTAGCGCGCCTGCCGCAAGGTTAAATTATTTTATGATATAAAAAAACGAACGGAAAAATTTTGAAACGAGAAAAATTTGTAGTTTTTTGTATTACAGTTGAATGTAACTGTTTACAGTTATAAATTGTTGTCATAATCATTGCAAGAGAGAGTTTTACCTACAAAGTGATCGCAGAATCTGCACGTGTTTCAGAGGCGTTGTTCGTCCTCCCGCAGCGGATGCGTGAGCCATTCGTGTTCTTCTTGCTCGAGGACTTGAAGTTGAAGTTGAAGCTGAAGCTGAGTGTCGTGAATATTGGAGCTGTAGAAATGCTCTGTGGTCTCTTGGGTGACAGGTAATTTTACTCCGGGAATACATATGTTCCTTCAGTTGTTCAATGGCCAATATTTTTTAAAAAATTTCTGCTGACAATGGTTCCCTCATTTCATTTCAGCAGTACATATATCATCTGTGTATTCCCTGCAGCTATATCTATGAAGCTGAAAAAAATCGATTTTGACCACCTTCTTGTTGTTCTGGTTACACTATACAGAGTGGTCCATTGACAGTGACCGAGCCAAATATCTCACGAAATATGCGTCAAACGAAAAGACTACAAACAACGAAACTCGTCTAGCCTGAAGGGGGAAACCAGATGGCGCTATTGTTGGCCCGCTAGATGGCGCTCCCATATGTCAAACGGATATCAACTGCGGTTTTTTTTATAGGAACCCCTATTTTTTATTACATATTCGTGTAGTACGTAAAGAAACATGAATCTCTTAGTTGGACCACTTTTTTTGCTTTGTGATAGCGGTGTAATAGTGACAAACGTTAAAATGTTACTTGGTCTCACGTAACATTCCGCCAGTGTGGACGATATTTACTTCGTAATAGATTACCCGTGTTAAAATGGACCGTTTACCAATTGCGGAAAAGGTCGATATCGTGTTGATGTGTGGCTATTGTATGAAAATGCCCAACAGGCGTGTACTATGTATGCTGCTCGGTATCCTGGACGACATCATCCACGTGTAGGGACCGTTCGCCGGATAGTTATGTTATTTAACGAAACAGGAAGTGTTCAGCCACAGGTGAAACGTCAACCACGACCTGCAACAAATGATGATGTCCAAGTAGGTGTTTTAGCTGCTGCCGCGGCTAATCCGCACATCAGTAGCAGACAAATTGCGCGAGAATCTGGAATCTCAAAAACGTCGGTGTTGAGAATGTTACGTCAACATCGATTGCATCCGCACCAAATTTCCATTCACCACGGATTGCATGGCGACGACTTTGAACGTTGTGTACAGTTCTGCCACCGCGCTCAAGAGAAATTACGGGACGATGACAGATGTTTTGCACTTGTTTTATTTAGCGATGATACGTCGTTCACCAACGGCAGTAACGTAAACCGGCATAATGTGCACTATTGGGCAACGGAAAATCCACGATGGCTGCTACAAGTGGAACATCAGCGACCTTGGCGGGTTCATGTATGGTGCGGCATTATGGGAGGAAGGATAATAGGCCCCTATTTTATTGATGGCAATCTAAATGGTGCAATGTATGCTGATTTCCTGCGTAATGTTTTACCGATGTTACTACCAGGTGTTTCACTGCGTGACAGAATGGCGATGTACTTCCAACATGATGGATGTCCGGCACATAGCTCGCGTGCAGTTAAAGCGGTATTGAATAGCATATATCATGACAGGTGGATTGGTCGTCGAAGCAGCCGCCATCTAGCGGGCCAACTACCTGGTTGTCCCCTTCAAGCTAGACCAGTTTCGTTCTTTGTAGTTTTTCGGTTGACGCTTATTTCGCGAGATATTTGGCCCGGTCACGATCAATGGACCACCCTGTAAGTACCACATAACTTGTGCAGCGTGTCCACTTCACCTTTGGTCCTGTCATAACTCAGAATAATATCTGGATTTTCACTGTCCGGGAGTATATCTGTAGTACCGAGCATTTTAGACATCAAAATAACTAATTTGATGACCCACGTTACATACTACAGGAACGTAACGAAATTTTCGTAACGAAATATTGAAGAGATTACAGCTCTCGCCTTATGAGGCAAAAGTTCTGGAGGAATGACGCCTTCGCTTCATCTCACAGTTCCTAAAAGTGCAATTCTGTTAGTTACAAGGTAAGAGGCCAGCGGTAAACGGATATACAATGATCGGTGGTTAAATTTCTGTTTGTATTAAGTGTATCCTCAACAAAACGCTTCTGGCCAGTTTGAAACAGAATATGGGCCTAGAAGTTGTTTACCGCCCTATACCTCCAAATTTATATTGTAAAATGCCTTTCCATCTGCCACTGCTTACATTTTCATACCATATTTGACATTCAAGGCCGGCGTACAAAAATGGATGCTACATTTCAACAATAATACCAATTTTATTAATGCTTAAGAATATGCATCCTATGATACTAAGTCCTTCTTGCCTATCTTGTTATGGCATCATGCGATCGAAGGTTCTCAAAATTAGCAAATCTGTGAGATCTCATGGCCTTTCTCAGAAATGTCATTCCCGTCTCAACCTTTGCCCACAATTTTTCCACATCTAACTTTCGTCCATCTTTCAAGGCGATCTTGAATAGTGGTACCGATGGTGGCTAATAGTTCTGCTCTGATTAGGTCAGCGCAGTCTCGTGGCCCGCATACGATGGGTGTTATTTTTCGCCATGCGGAGTGACCGCGTGGTTTGAGGCACCATGTCACGGATTGCGCTGTCACACCCGCCGGAGGTTCAAGTCCTCCCTTGGACATGTGTGTGTGTGTTGTTCTTAGCATAAGTTAGTTTAAGTAGTGTGTTAGTCTAGAGACCGATCACCTAAGCAGTTTGGTCCCTTAGGAAACCACACACACTTGAACATTTTGTAATTTTTCCATTTTTGAATTGGTGTGTCCTAGAATTTCATCAGTCACGTTTACACCTAAACGAAACGAAAATACATCAATTGGAGTTACACTATGTCTCACTTTTCTGCTTGGACTAGGTATAATTTTTACTATATTTTTTTCTGGAGTTTTGAAGATTTCAATAAACATGATTTGCACCATTTTGCAACGTTGTCCTTACCAACATAAAAATCTTCAGCCCTTGCTTCCTCTTCATCGTCTCAATCACTACCTTCAACTTCAGTTTCAGAATCACTGTCAGCTTTTCTTATTTCCTCCTGATTCAAAACCTAATGGCTTTCATCAAAATTTCGAGTTCACTGATTTTGAGCTTTTATTTCATTCTCTTTTTCCTCTAATTCTTACAAAATTCTGAAAGATTTCCATGTTTTACCGGGTTGCATCTAATAATGCATTCGAAGTATTTATCATTCTATTCACTCACATTACAAATAAGAGAAACAAAAAGCTGACCTCACATCATATAAAAAACAGCTTAATGAAGAATTAACGCAACCGAAAACAATCAGAAAACACCGGTAGCGCGATTTGTTCAGTGCACCAGCCTGACACGTACTGACTAAATTATTTATGGGCAAAGAAGTAGCCACAGAAAGGAGAGAGTTGGGCAGGCGGAAAGATTACTGTCGCGAGGAACGGCTGGCGCCAGTATTCCGAGAAGCTGGCGGGAAGTGATGGTAGTTTAAAAAAGTAAATTCTCGTACAAAATATAACGGCGCCACCGGTGGAGGGCTACTGACGTTTTTTGGGGATGTAACGACGTAATGCTGGACAGTATCGTTGCCCTCGCTGATGACACTCGTCATCTACGTGATTTTCCCGCTCTATTTCAGCTGAATATGTTGGACTGAATTTGGACCGTTTTCAGTACCTTTCTGTTTACTCTCCATGTTGTTGTTGTTGTTGTTGTTGTTGGGAAGTTTAAGGGGGACTAAACAGCTAAGGTCATCAGTCCCCCATTCCTAAAAAACCGGCGAAACAAAATTTACGGAGCAGGTAAAACCCAAAGGGGGGAGGAGACGCCCCTCCCCCCAGTCACTGGAAGAACACCAATGTGGCAGCGAACACTAGAGACAAGAAGAGTACAGACGAACACCGGACAGAAAGAAACGGAAGAAAATAAGAGGGTCGGAGACTGGTTGACTGACCATGGGAACAAAAATTGGGAAAGAGTAACCACCCGAATACACACATTAAAATCTGCGACCAATGGGACACTCGAGGACAAGATACACAGAAAGGGAAAGGGACAGGTCCCCCCTAAATGGAACCATAAAAAGGACTACCACGGATAAAATTTAAAACGTCGTCAGCCATGGAGGCATCGTCACATAAAACCAAAGGCAACGTGCCCGGGAGATTAAAAGTCTGCCGGAGGGTGCGCAGGCGGGGACACTCCAACAAAATATGGGCGACCGTCAACCGGGACCCACACTGACACAGGGGGGGATCCTCCTGACGCAAAAGATATCCGTGCGTCAGGTAGGTATGGCCGATGCGGAGCCGACAAGCAGGAACGCATATGCTCAAGAGCGCGCAATATGGCCACCAGCTCTGCAGTAAAAATACTGCAGCCAGCCGGCAAGGAGCGCTGTTCAACATGGGCAGCGTGAGCAAAAGCGTAGGCAGGACGACCATCCACCAGGGAACCATCAGTGTAGACAGGCTCACAGCCTGAAAATGAGGCGACGAGCGCAAGAAAACGGTGACGGAGGGCCACATGCGGAACCGAGTCCTTGGGTTCCCGTGCCAAGTCCAGGCGGACGGACGGACGGGTCATACACCAGGGAGGCGTGGGTGCACAGGCCCGGAAGGGCGGCAGAAGAGGGAACGACCCCAGTTCCGACAGCAGGGACTGGACACGGACAGCAATGGAAAGCCCAGACCTAGGTCGCCGGTCGGGCAGAGGGAGAACCCTGGCAGGGAAAAGCAGGCGATGATTGGGATGGCCCGGTGAGCAATGCACGTGGACAGCATAGTCGGCGAGCAGTCGGTGGCGGCGAATCCGCAGCGGGGTACCCCGGCCTCCACCAGCAGACTATCCACGGGGCTCGTACGGAAAGCACCAGTTGCAAGCCGAACCCCACAGTGGTGTATGGGGTCCAACAACGTCAACACTGAGGGCGATGCAGACCCATAGGCCAGGCTCCCATAATCAAGCCTGGACTGCACAAGGGCTCTGTACAATCGCAACAGCGTGCTGCGATCTGCACCCCAAGACGCATGGCTCAGGCAGCGGAGGGCGTTGAGGTGCTGCCAGCACTTTTGCTTCAGCTGAGTAATATGAGGAACCCACGTGAGCCGGGCATCAAAGACGAGTCCTAAGAAGCGGCTAGTGTCCACCACTTCAAGTAGTTGACCGTCGAGGTAAAGTTCCGGATGAGGGTGGACCGTCCGACGCCTGCAGAAGTGCATAACTCGAGTCTTGGCCGCAGAGAACTGAAATCCATGAGTCAGAGCCCATGACGCCGCCTTGCGAACGGCAACGAGATGCTGACGGCGGGAAAAGGCCGTACGGATAGCAGATTCCAGCCGCACCAAATTGTCCGCAGGAGACCGGCCCTGACGGAAGCCACCCTGGGATGGAGCGAGGAGACCGCGCGACTCAAGGACCCAACACAAACGCCGCCCCACCATACGTTCGAGCAATTTGCACAAAACGTTGGTTAGTGTAATGGGACGATAGCCGTCCACCGCCAGAGGGTCCGCACCGGGCTTCAAGATGGGAACGATAACACCCTCTCGCCATTGCGACGGGAACACGCCCTCGCTCCAAATGCGGTTAAAGATGGTGAGGATGTGTCTCTGGCAGTCCCTGGAGAGATGCTTCAGCATCTGCGCGTGGATGCAGTCCGGTCCTGGCGCTGTATCAGGGCAATTGGCGAGGGCAGCGAGGAATTCCCTCTCGCTGAAAGGAGCATTGTATTTTTCAGAACGACGTGTGTGGAACGATAACGGCGTCCGCTCGGCGCGCTCCTTTAGAGAGCGAAAGGCAGGAGGGTAAGTTGCAGTCGCAGAGCTGGTAGCAAAGTGCGTGGCAAGGTGGTCAGCAATGGTGGCAGCGTCCGTGCAGACAGCGCCGTCCAGGGAGATTTCAGGGACACCCATAGGGGTCTGGTATCCATAAATCCGCCGGATGCGGGACCACATGAGCGACGGGGAGACACGGGAGCCCAAGGATGAAATGTACCTCTCCCAGCACTCCTGCTTACGCCGTGCAATAAGACGACGGGCCAAGGCACGGAGCTTCTTAAAGGCGATGAGGGTCTCCAGAGACGGGTGCCGCTTATGACGCTGGAGAGCCCGCCTACAGTCGCGAATAGCCTCAGCAATCCCCGGCGACCACCAGGGGACAGACTTCCTCCGAGGGAGTCCAGAAGAGCGAGGGATGGCAGTCTCGGCCGCAGAAATAATTGACGAGGTCAAGACACGGACCACCTCGTCAATGTCACCCTGTGGGAGAGAAGCAATGGTGGCAGCGGAAGTAAAAGCCGGCCAGTCAGCCCTGTTGAGAGCCCAGCGGGGCAGGCGCCCAGAAGAATGACACTGGTGCAGTCACAAATAGATGGGAAAATGGTTACTACCACACAGATCAGGATGCACTCTCCAGTGAAGGGATGGGACAAGTCTGGGGCTGCAAAGAGAGAGATCGATGGCCGAGAACGAGCCATGGGCCACACTGAAATGCGTGGGAGCACCGGTGTTCAAGAGGCTAAGGTCGAGCTGAGCCAACACATGCTCCACAGCGCGACCGCGGTCATCGGAGACAGTCCCACCCCATAGAGGGTTGTGGGCGTTGAAATCGCCCAGAAGCAGCAATGGCGGCGGGAGTTGAGCCAGCAGCGCAGCCAAGACATGTCGGGGGAGTTGCCCATACGGAGGAATGTAAACAGAGCAAACAGTAATAGCCGGCGAGAGCTCAATCCTGACAGCGACTGCCTCTAAAGGCGTCAGAAGGGGTACTGGTGAGCTACAGACAGAGTGGTGAACAAAGAGGCAAACTCCACCTGAAGCTCGTTGACAGTCAGCGCGGTTCTTATAGTATCCCCGATAACCGCGAAGGGCAGGGGTCCGCATTGCTGGAAACCAAGTTTCCTGAAGAGCAATGCACAGAACAGGGGAAACACTCAGAAGCATCCGGAGCTCAGGCAGGTGGCGGAAATAACCGCCGCAATTCCACTGGAGAATGGAAGCAGGAAGGGACTGGGAGGGCGTGAAGGCGACTAAGAGGCAGACGGCGCCGCAGAGTCAACGGCCGCCACTGAGCGAGAGTCAGCTGTGTCCATAGGAGAGGTCCCCGAGGGTTCCGTGAGGGCGAGATCCGCGGCAGAGGCGAGGATCTCCACCGCATCCCCAGAGCCAGAGCTATTGACAGCAGGCGGTACTGAAACTGACGGAGCGTCCTTCTTCTTGGACACGTTCCGGTCCTTCTTCTCGCGTCTGTCCTTTGGCTTAGAGGGCTGGGAGAGTTTCTCTGAAGGAGCGTCGGAGGCTGACGACGACGCAGAAGCCCTACGACCAGCAGGTGGATGAACCTTCAGCCACTGGCTGACATCCGGCGGGGTAGCAGAAGAAACGGAAGAAGGGAGGGCCCCGAGGGACCCCTTCCGCGAGAGAGGAGCCGGCAGAGACGACGCCGGCGGAGACGACGCCGGCAGAGAAGGGGGAGGGGGAGGGGAGGGATCGAGCCCCCTGGTTTTGGAGCAGATGTCACTCCTGAAGCATGTGCGGGGGGAGTGACAGAAGGGGGTTTGCCCCCAACTGCTAAGGGGGCAACAGAGGAAGGCTTGCCCCCAGACACGAGGGGGGCAGACAGAGATGGACGGCCCCGAGGGCCAACTGAAGGCGGCACAGAGGAGGCGACAACTGCCGCCCGCGAGGGCGACGATAACGTAGCTGCAGCATAAGAAGTTTGAAGAGAGACAGGATGCAACTTTTCAAATTTCAGTTTTGCCTCGCGATAAGTTAGCCGGCCCAGGGTCTTAAATTCCATAATCTTCCGCTCCTTATGAAGTACGGGACAGTCCGGCGAGCATGGAGAGTGGTGTTCCCCACAGTTGACACAGACAGGTGGAGGCGCACATGGAGAATCGGGATGAGAGGGGCGTCCGCAATCTCGACATGTGGCGCTGGATGGGCAACGGGAGGACATATGCCCAAACTTCCAGCACTGGAAGCACCGCATCGGGGGAGGGACGTATGGCTTGACGTCACAACGGTAAACCATTACCTTGACCTTCTCAGGCAATACAGCACCCTCGAAGGCCAAGATAAAGGCACCGGTGGCCACCCTGTTGGTCTTGGGTCCTCTGTGCACACGACGGACAAAATGCACACCACGTCGTTCCAAGTCAGCTCTCAGCTCGTCATCGGACTGTAACAAGAGGTCGCGATGGTAAATAATCCCCTGGACCATATTTAAGCTACTGTGGGGAGTGACGGTAACAGGGACGTCTCCCAGCTTATCACACAAGAGCAACGCCCGTGACTGGGCTGGGGAGGACGTCTTGAGGAGGATGGACCCATTCCTCATTTTAGACAAACCCGCCACTTCCCCAAACTTATCCTCCAGGTGTTCCACAAAAAACATAGGCTTTGTCGAAAGAAAGGAGTCACCATCAGTCCTGCTGCAGACAAGGCTCCTGCTTGTCACTAGATCTGCGTCCCTCCCATGGCGCAGCCAACGAGGGGAACGACTGAGGATCATATTGTGCAGCATCGAATTCAATTTTGCCTCGCTTAGAGACGCTGGTGGCAGTGCGACCACCAGCTTGGTGAGATTTATTGCGCTTCATTGGGCCACATCCGCCCAGATGCCACCTACTCCGAACAAGGCTCTCCCCAAGGGCGCCACCCAGCCAAAGCAACGGGTACCTGGCCGATATCTCATTGCCCGGAGTCCCCGTGCCCCAGACAAGATGGGCACATACTCCTTGGCATGCATGGGGAGGAAACAGCTCTGGCATCTGTAGTGCGATCCCTGCGTGGTCAGGGGGCTACCACCAAGAGGGTACATGACGACCCCACCACAACGGACTGGCTACTGTGCTGGATTTTAGGTGTTGAAAGGGTCCACAGTTGCCGTGGGCGCTAAGAAGGGGATTGTGCACAAGACGAGGAGGCAACCCAGAAGACATGGGGTGTAAATCCCTCCACACGACAATAGATAGCATGCAAGATGGAGGTGCACGATGGACCAATAGAAAAACACCACGTAAGGCGTCCTTCCCCAAATGGCACGCACTAACAACGGAAATTTTGAAAATGGCAGGTCAAACCCAAGTGGGGACCATCACATAAGGCCGAAACTTTGAAGACTCCTTTTAGTCGCCTCTTACGACAGGCAGGAATACCGCGGGCCTATTCGTACCCCCGAACCCGCAGGAAGGTACTCTCCATTTGTCAGGTTGAGACGTCATTGGCTTTTAGTTAGGGAGGGTTGGTTGCACTGTTTATAAAACATTGACACTGCTTGGAGGACACACGAGCTCTACTCCTAGTGATTCTATGTTACTCTATTGCTTTCCTAGGTTAAATTCAATATTCATGTCAATAGTATTAGGCGTATTGAAAGCAGTTACAATTTATTTGCTTTTGACCTAGTACACTTACTTACGGAAAGTAAATGCTCTCTGTATTTTTAGTTTGCGGAATAAAATGCCAAAGGTATAAAAACTTAGGACAGGGTGGTGACGAGAACCTGATGAATGGCTGGAATTTTTGCGTGATCGGAGTGATAAAGATCTGACGGTGACACTGGTGACTCAACAAACGTTGTGTACATGAAAGTAGTCACCACTCAGAGAGAAAACAAGATGTGGCAGAGAACTATGAATATGTATCGCGGGACGAATTAATTCAAGAGGACGTATTTCTTTTAGGAAAAGATGGAATAGCTAAATGGAAGAAAATATCTTACCAGTGTTAGAACAAGCCCTTGCAATATTACTGCGCGTTTACCTGGATCCAGGAATGAAGCAGGTATAACAAAGGCAGAAATAAATTTATTTTTGAATGAATATATAATACCTGTTTTTCCAACATTTAGTAATATTTATATCAATGGAGTTTGTGATAATTTTTCTAGAGAAAAGAATGCTACAGAAGAAGATGTTATAGAGATCAGAGCTTTCATTGATTTGTAATCCTCTGTGTGGTTTTCTCGGTCTTTCTAGAAAGAGTTTATCAGAGTTGTGGGATAACTCAGAGGGGAACAGCCTTCAGTCACGCTAGCTATGCGTGAGTAAAAGTCCACTCAGGTTGCATTTGAGATATCTAAGGTCTCATAGTATCATTGATACAGGTGTTCCCAGAGAGAATGTAAGTAGGCTATCTAAGTTTTTATGTTGGTAACGCCATGCCGTGCTCTGTATGAAAATCACTGACTGCGTTGTGTACAGTCTGTGGCTGGTTGGACTCAGTGTTGGAATATTCGCTTGTGTAGTGCTGGGCTGTTGAATGTGAACAGCGCGTAGCGTTGGGCAATTGGAGGTGAGCCGCCAGCAGTGGTGGATGTGGAGAGAGAGATGTCAGAGTTTTGAGAGGTTGCTACAATCGGACGATCTGGACGTGTGTCCGCCAGAAAAAGGAAATTTGTAAAGATGGGTCTCATGAATTGATAGATATATATATTATGAGTTTAGAACACTATTAAAGTAAATACATTGTTTGTTCTCTATCAAAATCTTTCATTTGCTAACTATGCCTATCAGTAGTTAGTGCCTTCAGTAGTTAGAATCTTTTATTTGGCTGGCAGTATTGGCGATCGCTGTATTGCAGTAGTTGGAGTAACGAAGATTTTTGTGAGGTAAAAGGTTCATGAGAGGTATAGGTCATTGTTAGTCAGGGCCATTCTTTTGTAGGTATTATTGAAAGTCAGACTGCGTTGCGCTAAAAACGTACTATGTGTCAGTTCAGCGATGAACAAAATAAGTAAAGAGAAAACTGTTTGAGTACGTTGTGTTTTGCTCAGATGTTGCTGTATCTAATAATGTAAGAGTTTTTCCAGCACAGTCATTCATATTTTTTCAAAGGGGACGTTTCAAGAATGGTAGGTTAGCTGTCACAGAGGTATTGCAGCTATTTACGAGCAACTGCCCAAAATATTTATCACCTAGTGTATATCTTATTGTATCTGTGTCTGAACTATGTTATAGCTGGATGTAAGTAAAACACCCCTAAAAATCATTGGTATACACTGGGGCGACTACAGCCAGGGGACAGCGATATGCACATATACAGATGGCGGTAGTGTCGCGTACACAAGGTACAAAAGGGCAGTGCATTGTCAAAGCTGTCTTTTGTGCTTATAGAATTCACGTCAAAACGCCTCCGACGTGATTATGGCAGCAAAACTGGAATTAACAGACTCTGAATGCGGAATGGTAGTTGGAGCTAGATGCATGGGGTTTTCCATTTCGGAAAACGGTAGGAAATTCAATATTCCGTGATCCACAGAGTTTAGAGTGAGCCGAGAATACTAAATTTCGGGCATTACCTCTCACCATGGACAACGCAGTGTCCGATGGCCTTCGCTTAGCAACCGAGAACAGCGGGATTTGCGTAGAGTTGTCAGTGCTAACAGACAAGCAGCACTGTGTAAAATAACGGTAGAAATCAATATGAGAAGTACGACGAACGCATCCGTTAGTACAGTGCGGTGAAATTTGGCTATGGCAGCAGACGACTGACGTGAGTGCCTTTGCTAACAGCACGAAATCGCCTGCAGTGCCTCTTCTGGACTCTTGACGACATCGTTTGGATACTAGACGACCTGAAAACGGAAGACTGGTGAGATGAGTCCCAATTTCAGTTGGTAAGAGCTGATGATAAGATTCGAGTGTAGCGCTGACCACACAAATCCATGGGCCCAAGTTGTCAACAAGGCTCTGTGCAAGCTGCTGGTGGTTCTATGTTGGTGTGGACTGTGTTTACATGGAATGGAATGGGTCCTCTGGTCCAACTGAACCGATCACTAACTGGACATGGTTATGTTCGGCTACTTGGAGACCATTGCAGAAAACAATGAGAATGCGCCAAGTCACCAGGCCACAACTGTTCGTGATTCGTGAAGAACGTTCAGGATAACTGGAGCGAATGATTTGGCCACACAGGTCGTCCGACATGAGTCCCACCGAACATCTGTGGGACATTAAGCGAGAGGTCAGTTCAACATGTACATCTACGTGATTACTCTGCTGTTCACAATTAAGTGCCTGGCAGAGGGTTCAATGAACCACCTTCAAGCTGTCTCTCTACCGTTCCACTCTCGAGCGCCATGCGGGAAAAACGAACACTTAAATTTTTCTGTGTGACTCCTGATTTCTCTTATTTTATCGTGATGATCATTTCTCCCTATGTAGGTGGGTACCAAGAGAATGTTTTCGCAATCGGAAGAGAAAATCGGTGATTGAAATTTCATGAGAAGATCCCGTCGCAATGAGAAACGATTTTCTTTTAATGGTTACCACTCCAATTCACGTATCATGTCTGTGACACTATGTCCCCTATTTGGCGATAATACAAAACGGGCTGACCTTCTTTGTACTTTTTCGATATCATCCCTCATTCCCACCTGATGCGCATCCCACACCGCACAGCAATACTCCAGAATAGGGCTGACAAGCGTGGTGTAAGCAGTCTTTAGTAGATCTGTTGCACCTTCTAAGTGTTCTGCCAGTGAATCGCAGTCTTTGGTTTGCTCTACCCATAATATTATCTATGTGATCGTTTCAATTTACGTTGTTTGTAATTGCAATCCCTAGCAATTTAGCTGATTTTACAGCCTTCAGATTTGTGTGACTTATTGGTTAATCTAAATTTAGCTTATTTCTTTTAATACTCATGTGAATAACTTCGCACTTTTCTTTATTTAGGGTCAATTGCCACTTTTCGCACCATACAGATATTTTATCTAAATCATTTTGCAAGTCGTTTTGATTATCTGATGACTTGACAAGACGGCGAATGACAGCATCATCTGTAAACAATCTAATACGGCTACTCAGATTGTCTCCTATGTCGTTAATATAGATAAGCAACAATAGAGGGCCTATAACACTTCCTTGGGCAACGCCGGATATTACTTCTGTTTTACTCGATGACTTTCCGTCTATTACTACGGACTGTGACCTTTCTGACAGGAAATCACGAATCCAGTCGCACAACTAAGGTGTTACTCCGTAGGCACGCAGTTTGATTAGAAGACGCTTGTGAGGAACGGTGTCGAAAGCCTTCTGGAAATCTGAAAATATGGAATCAGTTTGACATCCCCTGTCGATAGCACTTATTACTTCATAAGGAGCTAGTTGTGTTTCACAAGAACGATATTTTCTGAACCCGTGCTGACAATGTGTCAATAAATCGTTTTCTTCGAGGTACTTCATATTATTCGAATACAGTATATGTTCCAAAGCCCTACTGCAAATCGACGTTAGTAATAAGGCCTGTAATTCAGCGGATTACTCCTACTTCCCTTTTTGGGTATTGGTGTGACTTGAGAAATTTGCCACTGTTTAGGAACGGATCTTTCTGTGAGCGAGTGGTTGTACATATTTGCTAAATATGGAGCTATTATATCAGCATACTCTGAGAGGAACCTGACTGGTATGAAATCTGGACCGGAGGAATTTATTAAGTGATTTAAGCTGCTTTGCTACACCGAGGATATCTGCTTCTATGTTTCTCATCTCGGCAGTTGTTCTTGATTGGAATTCAGATATATTTCCTTCGTCTTCTTTGGTAAGGAGTTTAGGAAAACCTTGTTTAATAACTCTGCTTTAGTGGCACTGTCATCAGTGACTGCACCGTTGTTATCGCGCAGCGAAGGTATTGATTGTGTCTTGCCACTGCTGTGCTTTATGTATGAACAGCATCTCTTTGGGTTTTCTGCCAGATTTCGAGACAGAATTTCGTTGTGGAAATTATTAAAAGCATCTCGCATTGAAGCACGGGCTATATTTCGAACTTCTGTAAAACTTTGCCAATCTTGGTGATTTTGCGTCCTTTTACATTTGGCATGCTTTTTTCGTTGCTTCTGCTACAACGATCTGACCCGCTTTGTGTACCATGGGGGATCAGTACCATCACTTATTAATTTATGTGGTATATATCTCTCAATCGCTGACGATACTATCTTTGAAAACAGTTCGTATACAAAGTCCTGCTGCAGTGCGGAAGAGCGGGACTGCTACGGTCGCAGGTTCGAATCCTGCCTCGGGCATGGGTGTGTGTGCTGTCCTTAGGTTAGTTAGGTTTAAGTAGTTCTAAGTTCTAGGGGACTGATGACCTAAGATGTTAAGTCCCACAGTGCTCAAAGCCATTTGAACCACGAAGTCCTGCACTGGCAGCGCCCTCGCAATTATGGACGGCTGTAGAGGCAGCGTGGCTCAGTATTTCTGGAAGGCACCTCCAACGACTTGTTGAATCCGTGCCATATCGAGTTCCTTCACTACGCCGGGCAGAAGAAGATCCGACAGGATAGTAGGAGGTATCGTATAACTTTTGTCGTCTCAGTGTACACTGTTCATAGTATCCAAATACGCCATTTATGTTGTGAGTGGTACCTGTTCAAATGGCTCTGAGCACTATGGGACTTAACTTCTAAGGTCATCAGTCCCCTTGAACTTGGAACTACTTAAACCTAACTAACCTAAGGACATCACACACATCCATTCCCGAGGCAGGATTCGAACCAGCGATCGTAGCGGCCGCGCGGTTCCAGACTGTAGCTCCTTTAACCGCTTGGCCACCGCGGCCGGCAGTGGTACCTGGCCCGAACTCACTTGTTTAGCAAAAAGAGAGACTAATACCTGGGTGTGGCGGCGCTGGGACGAGCCGTGCGTCTGGTAGGCGGCCCCTGGTCTCACTTATCGCCACCCCCGCAGGCCCAGCACGAACGCGAGGGGAGGCGGAAACCTGAGACAACGCCTGGGGTGGTTCACCCCGTGTTGTGTCCGCGGCTCACCTTACTCCGCTCACTGGTAGCGGAGGGGGAGGACGGTCGATGGGGGGGGGGGGGAGGAGGGGGAAGGCAGACTCCTCTGGCCCCGGCTCTTCAGTTACACCGTGTCTCTCGTTAAAGCCATTACGCGGCCACGTCAAATTCCTTTTACCTCCGTTACTCAAGAACTGACACGTTGCCAAATACACTACTGGCCGTTAAAATTGCCACACCAAGAAGAAATGGAGATGATAAACGGGTATTCATTGGACAAATATATTGTACTAGAACTGACATGTGATTACATTTTCACGCTATTTCGGAGCATAGATATGAGAAATCGGTTGGAAACTTTCCTCATGTCAGCACGTTGTAGGTGTCGCCACTGGCGCCAACCTTGTGTAAGTGCTCTGAAAAGCTAATCATTCGCATATCACAGCATCTTCTTCCTGTCGGTTAAATTTCGCGTCTGTAGCACGTCATCTTCGTGGTGTAGCAATTTTAATGGCCAGTAGTGTAGATATTTGAGACATCGTACGCGCTTCAGTCACTTTACGCGACGAGTGCCCGAAGTCAATGCGCAATAACAACTCACAGACCGCAGGGGCCAACACTAGCAGTGAAGGGTGTGTAAAGCCTGTCGGGGAGACGCGAAAAACACTGCAGCCGTTGGGTTATCCGGAAACGAAGAGATTTGTCTAGGTCCAAAAGTTATGATGTGGAAGCATTTACGAAACAGCCAACAAGGGGATGCCACGACGTTGGGATCATTGATTTACTTCAAACTTCGCACACCTGTAGTAGGCCATTAAAAGAACGTAATTCGCATGTAGTAAGGTGTACTACTCTGGCAATTCTGAGAAAATCGCAAGAGAAGTTTAACGCGTATATTATGTAACTGATGCTTTCGTAATCTAGGTTACAGAAGAATGCTGAAGATTAGATGGGTAGATCACATAACTAATGAGGAGGTATTGAACAGAATTGGAGAGAAGAGGAATTTGTGGCACAACTTGACTAGAAGAAGGAATCGGTTGGTAGGACATGTTCTGAGACATCGAGGGATCACCAATTTAGTATTGGAGGGCAGCGTGGAGGGTAAAAATCGTAGAAGCAGACCAAGGGATGAGTACACTAAACAGATTCAGAAGGATATAGGTTGCAATAGGTACTAGGAGATGAAGAAGCTTGCACAGGATAGAGTAGCCTGGAGAGCTGCATCAAACCAGTCTCTGGACTGAAGACCACAAAAACATATCTATGAGAAGGTGCCGACTTTACGATGTCATTGTGGTCAAGTGGTTGCGTTCTGATACTTTCTTACGGCCGGTACGCTCTTTAAGGTCCGTTACGAAACGCTCGCACTCCTCCTGAAGCGGGAGGTCTCGGCCTTGTCAATGTGCGACTATGAACGGTATCCGTGTACCTGTCCACCATGCACAAGCAGCGGAACGGCTGCCCCTCCCTTACGCGCAGCTTGCTGGTAATTCTTATGCCCGCGTCCATAACGCCACCACTACCAGTCGGACACATCTACCACCATCTGACGCATACTTCCGATTTCATGGTCGACTTCAGTTATGCTCACACTCGCTTACCGAGCACGCTGCTTCCTCAAGATTTTTATACCCCACTGCTTCGCTACACATCCAGCAACAACATTGGACTCAGACATCCATCAACGCAGTGGCCCAAGGCTTTCCGTCATATCCACCAGTGGTTCCTTCCCCCCGGGCAACGTGGTACCACGTCGCATGTGGAAAATTCGCCACAAATCAACGTCTTCACGCCATCGGACTAGCGGACTCTCCGCTTTGTTCAGTTTGCCACCTCATGGATGACGATGTCCACCAACTGACTTATGCTGCCACCAGTGACGTCCGTAAACTTGGTCGACAGTTCGTTGCCTGTTAACTCCGCGTTCCGCCGGATTCGATTGACCCATGGACTTTTATCCATCCTAAGGATACTTATTTCCACGCCACCAAAAATCATGCGATTGTATGGTTCAAGACGTGGACGATCACCTACGTGTATAATGATGGCGACAAATCACGCCTTGATTTCTGATTTCTGGCAGTGCTTACACCCCCCCCCCCCCTCCCCCCAATCCCGCTTACTGACATATCAGACTCTCCGCGCTACTTGCTATAGCGTAACCCATAGTAGAGTAGGCTTATGAACACGCGCCTCCTTTCTTTTAAGAATTATACGAGAGCACACAAGTCATTCCCCCATCTCTACCGTCCCCTACTCCTTGGCTTCTGCCTTCCTTTCGGAAGCATCTTCCCGGTAGTGGTGCCGGCGACACCTTGGCCAGGGGTCGTATGTTGACCCTTGACCATTATGCCTCCACGCTCCATCTACCGGGCAGTTTTCTGCAACCCCCGCACCTTCTTCTCTTTTTGTCTACTGCCTCACACCTCTTACCTTACTCCAGTATTATTGTTATAATTTTTTCCGACACGTTGTTAATAAAGACTTCCTCGCCTTATTCGAGTGTAATGTCTCGTGTTGATTCCGCGGCAAGGATTGCCTTTCTGTTGTATTTAGTGTTGTACAAATGAAGATATTTTGTTTACTTAACCTGTTTCCGGTAAAAAAAAAGCTAGAGGGGAGCGTTTCACGGAGAGGAAGGGGGAGGCATCGTGGCCAGGCCTCGAGTTTCGAACCCTGACCACCCTGTCTCAACCAGCTCAAAACTGACCACTGTGCTCTTCACCATAACTTTGAATTTTAAAAAAATGTAAGCAGGAGATCCAAAAAAAGAATTAAAAAAGAAGAATAAAACAAAGGAGGTACCGCCTTTGATTACCAATCAAACCTTCCTCGCCAACAAAGGAGTCAGAGCAAAATAAAAAAGAAAACATAAGCAAGAAGACCCGGGTACTATTCCTGATGGCAGCAAAAAATTTTAAATCATTTTCCATCTTGCATTTAAAAAAGTGGTTAGTGGTTAGCGCTGGCGCTTTACGAGAGGCTAGTGGAGCAGGCGATGTTTCGAATCTTGCCAACACTTATTTTTAAATCCATATTTTTTCCGTTTTGGGCACACTATTTAATTTATATGACATTCGTTATAAGTTATTTGACTATTTACGATTTGCAGAAAATGGCTCTGACCACTGTGATGGGACTTAACATCTCAGGTCATCAGTCCCCTAGAACTTAGAAGTACTTAAACCTAACTAACCTAAGGACATCACACACATCCATGCCCGAGGCAGGATTCGAACATGCGACCGTAGCGGTCGCGTGGTTCCAGACTGAAGCGCCTAGAACCGCTCGGCCACAATTTGCAATTAAATTTTCAAGGACGAGGGACAGCCTTGGAGAGACCAAGTCAACCCTCGACAAACAGTGATGCTAAAGCCGTTTTTCACAATCAGTAATATAGTAAGTGACAATGTGCCAGACCACACGTTGCAGGATGGTATTTGTCATACGGACACGGAAAACATAAATTGTAACCTCATGCAAATACACATGTTTTTTTTTTCATTATATTACTACGCAAATGTAATATAAAGAAGAAAAATTATAGAAAAAACAAGTGTTGGCATAATCCGAGCTGTCGCCTCGTCTTCGTCCCTTTTGCAAAGGGCGAATGGTAACCATTTTTTTAATCTCATTTTATTCGTTATTGTTCGTTACATTTGTTCGGGGCGGACGTACCATGACACCTGTTCAGTTTCATCCTTGATCTGTTCACTCAGTTTTTTATTACAGAGGGCAGCTAACCATCGGAGCCAGCCGAGGTGGCCGTGCGGTTCTAGGCACTGCAGTCCGGAACCGCGGGACTGCTACCGTCGCAGGTTCGAATCCTGCCTCGGGCATGGTTGTGTGTGATGTCCTTAGGTTAGTTAGGTTTAAGTAGTTGTACGTTCTAGCGGACTGATGACCTAAGATGCTAAGTCCCATAGTGCTCAGAGCCATTTGAACCATTTAACCCTCTGGTCGAGCACGCTGAGCTACTGTGGCGGCATCTGCTTGACCGCAATGATCGCCTACGGAGGAATAGATTAGTTTGTAACATCCCTCCGACAGCGAGGTCATTAGAGACTGACCACAAGCTCGGATTAGGAAAGGACTGGGAAAGAAATCGGCCGTGCCCTTTCAAAGGAACCATCCCGGCATTTGCCTGAAACGATTTAGGGAAATCACGGAAATCCTATATCAGGATGACCGGACGCGGGTTTGAACCGTCGTCCTCCCGAATGCCAGTACAGTGTGTAACCACTGCGCCACATTTGTTCACATAATTCAGTTACATAACATACATGTGAAACCTCTCTTGCGATTTTTTCGGAATTGCCAGACTAGGGCACCTTAGTGCTTGCACATTATGTTGTTTTAATGGCCCACTAAAGGTGCGTAAAGTTTGAAGTAAATCCGCGATCCCAACGTCGTGGACTCCCCTTATAAGTTTGTAAACAGTCCAGGTTCCGGCGTTGTTAACGTCTACCGTGCATGGAGCTATCTGTAACTGGTGATGGGGAAAGTGTGGTGCATCATGGGCCACAGATGCCAGTGGTGAATGATGGCTGCAGAGACAAATGAAATGATCGTATGGCACAGATGCCCTGTAGCCCCAGCTGGGGATGTTCGGTTTCCGAGGTGCACGTTGGGCGACTTGATTGCCGTTGATGTTGACGACAGCACAACACCCTGACCCCGAGCGCAGAAAATCCTACTTCTACGAAAAGTCTTGCGGTGAAATGGTGGTAACTTTATATACTACAATGATCATTTAAGTAAAAGCCTATGAAATACAATCTTATATGAAATTCCACAAGGTTGACCAAAGAATAGTTAAGATGCCCTACAGTACACAGATACCGCCACTCAATATTGTAGGGAAGCAGCC
Source organism: Schistocerca gregaria (assembly GCF_023897955.1). Taxonomy (NCBI): domain Eukaryota; kingdom Metazoa; phylum Arthropoda; class Insecta; order Orthoptera; family Acrididae; genus Schistocerca; species Schistocerca gregaria. Next base: position 173,176,209 of record NC_064922.1, on the reverse strand, counting down.
TACTCACGCCATATAAAATTCACATCAGTTTTTCCATTGTGTGCCAACCAGTTCGCTGTAACTAGCTCTGACGTCATAAATGTTGTGCAATACTTTAAAAATCAAGTAAATAACCTGAAACGTTGCTAGCATGTCAGGAAAATGCTGCATCATTATGTATTGAATATCAATGCAATAACTTTGACCATTTTCCGAATTTAGACGTTTTTCTGTAAAAATCAGAAAAGAGAACAGAAAAGAGCTAGATACTTAAAAATTTATATTTAGATTCCTTTTGCATAATAATTTAGTAGAAACAGTATTTTTGATCTCACAAATTAAAATTTTAGTTGAAATTCATGATTTTCTTGTTTTTGTCTTAAAAATTAAAGAAGCAAGATAGATTAAGTAGATGAATGAATAAAGCTAGGATGTTTAAATTTAAGTAGAAGGGAGATACCCTGCAATCACAAAGATGGGAGAAGTTTCAACTGAATAACTATAAAACTATAGCGATACCGTATCTCCAAAGGGCAAGTTCAGAGCTCGTCTACTGCGTGTAGTGTAACTAAATTAATTCTCTCGCCCAAAATATTGGACTTAGCCACGTCAGACTTTTATTATCATTACTTACCTGTGTGCTGATTGCACATTTAAATTGAGAGCTTCATTGACCATCAGCAAGGAAGCAATGATTTATTTAATAACTTAAAGTGGTGCATTACTAGACCAGTAGCTAGTCGGGACAGCGAATTTAATCAAGCGTTCCCTTAGCCGTCCGCACCGCGGCTTTATATATAAGAACGCTGCGCGAGTAAAGGAAGGCCCCAGTTCTCTCCAGACGCTGATCAGCGCACCATCTGTGCCGGGAGTCGCGTCGCGTCGGTATTATTGCTATAAACAGCCTCGGATGCCGTAATAAGTTACTCGGGATACGCGTAACCACGAAATCGTTTTCGAGTGAAGTTTTAATTCTGGGATGACTTTGATGATCTATCTTCAGTTCGCGTATGTCGTATTTTCACGTGCCGCCGCGGGACAGACATTCTACCATTATTTAGCGTGGCGTTTGATGAACATTATCATCAAATTATGGCGAGCATTCACTTAAACATTTAATTTGTACAGTTATAGTTGCATCAGCGCATTAGACTCAGAACTGCTCTGGTAGTTGGATTGTGTGGATTCTTTCTGATCTGTGACTTTCAGAACATAGTGAACATTTTTGAAAGAATCGGTTTTGATTATGAATCCCAGACAATCTCTTAATTCCTCAGAGCTATAAACTGTAGCTATAAGTGTATTTCTCAGTTGAAATGGGCACTAGGAATTCTAATTACAGGCTTCACGTTTTGCTAGTCACTTTCTGGTTGCCAATATTGTAGTTAGAGAGCCAGTGTTGAGAATGGCAAACAACAGCATTAATTAAATCATAGGAACATTTTAATATACAAATTTCCATCCGCCGCTCCACATATGGTGCATCGTCGGGAAAGACATTTCCACATTGATTTCCAACAACAAAATTTCCACCCGCCGCCCCATATATGGTGCGTCGGCCGGGAAATGCGTCTTTTCTACAAGACATTCCAAAGAACATTTATTCAATCACATAAATTCCACCCGCCGCCCCACAATATCATAGGCAATAATATCAAAGTTTCCAAAGATCAAAACATACTTCAGGTATTAGGCCGTTACACTCGAAGAAATAAATTCGTTAACACACCAAATCCGACAAACACGACAGAGGCAGCTACTAACGTACGGTAGATTGATGGGAAGATTACCGAACAACCCGAACCGCAGGTTGCTCTAACCCACCCCTACTCCACAAGAGAAAAACGGACCACCCAATTTATAAACAACCACCCTCCCGTGGATGGGCAAACGGAGAAGAATGGTGGGATGACCCCGAAGCAAAACGGCTGGTGACCTTGCCAAGAAAACAAGTAGAATTTAACAAGAGTAAATCAAACAACATATTACCAATCACTTAACTTCTAATAAACTGCGATTCCTCGAGAAGACCTGGCGCAGCACCACCAAATCGCTCTCCCTAACCGTCCGCTGCCAGCCGCTTCAACGGACTCAGGAAGGCGCGCCGATTTCCCGTCTCACGGCGTCGCAGCTCGCCCCGGCCAGACCGAAGTCGTGGGTTGACTGCTGTTGCTCTCGTGTCGGCCGCGAAGCCACTACCCCTCGCTATACGGCGTGGCCCACTGGACTCACGTGGCGACCTCACATGCGCCGACGCTCAAGGCGGACAAGTCATCTTGTGTCTCAGTGCGCAACCGACCGACCCAACCGCCAAAGACCATTGCCTGAGCAAACTCGAGCAGACTGGCGGCCTAACGCGCAGGAATCAAACCCCGACCGGGCGACCACTAGCTGAGTTCTCTTACTGGCGGAGTGGAAAGACTCTCATTTTGCCAGCTTTAAAGGTTGATCCGAACGACAGACAGACAGTAACTGCCTAACAAACACGAAAGAGAGACAAACTAGCAAGCTGGGGACGAGAGAATGACCCAGACTGATTGACTGGCGAGCTGATAGCGCCCCTTAAATGCACGTGAACAGGCAACCTTTCACATTTCCCACCAAAGGGACACACCAAAGCTGCGATTGCCATAGCGGCGCCACCGCCAGAAACGGAGGGCGACTGCTTCCCGCTACGCGCTGCGGCGCGCTCTTCACAACAGCAATTTTTACAACGGCCCAACCTCCTCCCCTCAAACTAGAACAGGCGTCCGAACTCAGAGACTTCACTTCACTCAAATGGACTCGATATTCCCTACCGGTTTGATCATGTCTGACTAACAGGTTAACCAGCCCCAACACACGGAGCACCGTGCATGGATCTAGAAAGCGGGGTGTGAACTTCCCTACTGGGTCCCCCATCCTTCCTCGACCCTAAACATTCTTAATAAAGACTTGATCCCCCGGTTTTCCGTGATAAGGACGTCCATTGCGGTTGTACCGCACGGCTTGACGACCAAGGGCAGCCGCTATATTGCGACGAGCCCGATTCCAGTTCCCTCTAATTAACCCAGGGCATACCCGCTCAGAAAGTAAGTCTTGGATGCGCCATAAGTTAGACAAAAGCGAACTGATAGGATAGGCCAATTAGAGAAAAGCCGGAGTAGTCTTCAATGCCGCATGAATCTTAGCGATTCACACGTTCAGAAAAGGACCCCTGAGGGTAATACGGTGTTGTGTTTATGTGCTTGATGCCATTCCCGAAACAAAAGACCTTAAACTTATCTGACACAAAAGCAGGGGTATTATCACTAACCAAGCTCTTACGAGGACCAAAGATCGAAAAGATGTTAGTAAGGTGAGAAATAGTTACATTGGTAGTACCACTTCTACTGGGAATAAGCCAAGTGAAGCGAGAAAAGGCATCAATTACCACCAAAATATACAAATTTCCTCTACTGGAACGTGGCAACGGACCCTCATAATCGATATAAAGACGATCCATTGGATCATTTTCATGTACCGAAGACAACAGACCTTGCTGTAGGGCATTACTAGGTTTCGCGCCCCGACACAGATGACAATCGGCTTTTTTTTTGTCATCAGTCTACTGACTGGTTTGATGCGGCCCGCCACGAATTCCTTTCCTGTGCTAACCTCTTCATCTCAGAGTAGCACTTGCAACCTACGTCCTCAATTATTTGCTTGACGTATTCCAATCTCTGTCTTCCTCTACAGTTTTTGCCCTCTACAGTTCCCTCTAGTACCATGGAAGTCATTCCCTCATGTCTTAACAGATCTCCTATCATCCTGTCCCTTCTCCTTGTCAGTGTTTCCCACATATTCCTTTCCTCTCCGATTCTGCGTAGAACCCCCTCATTCATTACCTTATCAGCCCACCTAATTTTCAACATTCGTCTATAGCACCACATCTCAAATGCTTCGATTCTCTTCTGTTCCGGTTTTCCCACAGTCCATGTTTCACTATCATACAATGCTGTACTCCAGACGTACTTCCTCACAAATTTCTTCCTCAAATTAAGGCCGGTATTTGATATTAGTAGACTTCTCTTGGCCAGAAATGCCTTTTTTGCCATAGCGAGTCTGCTTTTGATGTCTTCCTTGCTCCGTCCGTCATTGGTTATTTTACTGCCTAGGTAGCAGTATTCCTTAACTTCATTGACTTCGTGACCATCAATCCTGATGTTAAGTTTATCCCTGTTCTCATTTCTACTACTTCTCATTACCTTCGTCTTTCTCCGATTTACTCTCAAACCATACTGTGTACTCATTAGACTGTTCATTCCGTTCAGCAGATCATTTAATTCTTCTTCACTTTCACTCAGGATAGCAATGTCATCAGCGAATCGTATCATTGATATCCTTTCACCTTGTATTTTAATTCCACTCTTGAACCTTTCTTTTATTTCCATTATTGCCTCCTCGATGTACAGATTGAAGAGTAGGGGCGAAAGGCTACAGCCTTGTCTTACACCCCTCTTAATACGAGCACTTCGTTGTTGATCGTCCACTCTTTATTATTCCCTCTTTGTTGTTGTACATATTGTATATGACCCGTCTCTCCCTATAGCTTACCCCTACTTTTTTCAGTATCTCGAACAGCTTGCATCATTTTATATTGTCGAACGCTTTTTCCAGGTCGACAAATCGTATGAACGTGTCTTGATTTATCTTTAGCCTTGCTTCCATTATTAGCCGTAACGTCAGAATAGCCTCTCTCGTGCCTTTACTTTTCCTAAAGCCAAACTGATGGTCACCTAGCGCATTCTCAATTTTCTTTTCCATTCTTCTGTATATTATTCTTGTAAGCAGCTTCGATGCATGAGCTGTTAAGCTGATTGTGCGATAATTCTCGCACTTGTCAGCTCTTGCCGTCTTCGGAATTGTGTGGATGATGCTTTTCCGAAAGTCAGATGGTATGTCGCCAGACTCATATATTCTACACACCAACGTGAATAGTCGTTTTGTTGCCACTTCCCCTAATGATTTTAGAAATTCTGATGGAATGTTATATATCCCTTCTGCCTTATTTGACCGTAAGTCCTCCAAAGCTCTTTTAAATTCCGATTCTAATACTGGATCCCCTATCTCTTCTAAATCTACTCCTGTTTCTTCTTCTATCACATCAGACAAATCTTCACCCTTATAGAGGCTTTCAATGTATTCTTTCCACCTATCTGCTCTCTCCTCTGCATTTAACAGTGGAATTCCCGTTGCACTCTTAATGTTACCACCGTTGCTTTTAATGTCACCAAAGGTTGTTTTGACTCTCCTGTATGCTGAGTCTGTCCTTCCGACAATCATATCTTTTTCGATGTCTTCACATTTTTCCTGCAACTATTTCGCTTTAGCTTCCCTGCACTCCCTATTTATTTCATTCCTCAGCGACTTCTATTTATTTCATCCCTCAGCGACTTGTATTTCTGTATTCCTGATTTTCCCGGAACGTGTTTGTACTTGCTCCTTTCATCAATCAACTGAAGTATTTCTTCTGTTACCCATGGTTTCTTCGCAGCTACCTTCTTTGTACCTATGTTTTCCTTCACAACTTCTGTGATGGCCCTTTTTAGAGATATCCATTCCTCTTCAACCGTACTGCCTACTGCGTTATTCCTTATTGCTGTATCTATAGCGTTAGAGAACTTCAAACGTATCTCGTCATTCCTTAGAACTTCCGTATCCCACTTCTTTGCGTATTGATTCTTCCTGACTAATGTCTTGAACTTCAGTCTACTCTTCATCACTACTATATTGTAATCTGAGTCTATATCTGCTCCTGGGTACGCCTTACAATCCAGTATTTGATTTCGGAATCTCTGTCTGACCATGATGTAATCTAATTGAAATCTTCCCGTATCTCCCGTCCTTTTCCAAGTATACCTCCTCCTCTTGTGATTCTTGAACAGGGTATTCACTATTACTAGCTGAAACTTGTTACAGAACTCAATTAGTCTTTCTCCTCTTTCATTCCTTGTCCCAAGCCCATATTCTCCTGTAGCCTTTTCTTCTACTCCTTCCCCTAAAACTGCATTCCAGTCGCCCATGACTATTAGATTTTCGTCCCCCTGTACATACTGCATTACCCTTACAATATCCTCATACACTTTCTCTGTCTGTTCATCTTCAGCTTGCGACGTCGGCATGTATACCTGAACTATCGTTGTCAGTGTTGGTCTGCTGTCGATTCTGATTAGAATAACCAGGTTACTGAACTGTTCACAGTAACACACCCTCTGCCCTACCTTCCTATTCATAACGAATCCTACACCTGTTATACCATTTTCTGCTGCTGTTGATATTACCCGATACTCATCTGACCAGAAATCATTCATTGTCTTCCTTCCACTTCACTTCACTGACCCCTACTATATCTAGATTGAGCCTTTGCATTTCCCTTTTCAGATTTTCTAGTTTCCTTACCACGTTCAAGCTTCTGACATTCCACGCCCCGACTCCTAGAACGTTATCCTTTCGTTGATTATTCAATTCTTTTTCATGGTAACCTCTCCCTTGGCAGTCCCCTCCCGGAGATCCGAATGGGGGACTATTCCGGAATCTTTTGCCAATGGAGAGATCATCATGACACTTCTTCAATTACAGGCCACTAACTTCTTAATGTCGCGCTCCAGATGAGGCCAAGTCACATACTGCTTAATTTTGTGAATCGTTTTATATGTCCCTAAGTGACCTCCCATCGAAGAGTAATGAAAATTCCAGAATGAGATTTTCACTCTGCAGCGGAGTGTGCGCTGATGTGAAACTTCCTGGCAGATTAAAACTGTGTGCCCGACCGAGACTCTAACTCGGGACATTTGCCTTTCGCGGGCTAGTGCTATACCATCTTTTTTTTTTTTTAATCTCATTTTGTTCGTTATTGTTCGTTTCAATTGTTTGTGGCGGACGTCACTTGACGCCCGTTGAAGTTCGTTATTGATCCATTCACTCAGTTTTTTTTTTTTTTTTTTTTTTTTTTTGTTATTACAGAGGGCAGTTCAGATTGTAGAGCACCAGTCCGTGAAAGGCAAAGGTCCCGAGTTCGAGTCTCGGTCGGGCAAACAGTTTTAATCCTCCAGGAAGTTTCAGTAATGAAAATACTGAAATATTGGCTGGATTAATGTTCGTGGCAGGAAAATCTGAAAGAGCTCTAGAAATTAATTCGTTAGACTTCCCCTTTGCTAACGGGTACAGCAGAGCTAACAGAGTGGAGTGCGATATTCGAAAAGCAAAAGAATGCTGCTCAAAATAAACAAAGTAACCACAGATTTTCCTGTATCTTCGCTAGCGATTCAACACTTAATTCTCCTACATCCTTTAACAAAAGTCTAATCGGGTTAGGTAGCCTTGCAAAAAACTCCGAGTTAGGTTCAATTCCGTGGTCTGGGTGATTTAGTTCGCTTCCTGTTCGTGCCGGATCGACTTGAACCTGTCCACTAGATTCTTGGAGCTAGACTCTAACCCAGTTAACCTAATCTGCAACGCAGCCACCTTTTGCTGCAACTCAACCACGCTCAGCCTCGTTTACAACATTCTTCTTGCCCCCCACTACATTCTTGTGGACAACAAACAAATCGAGTGCCTAGAGGTATGCGCGCCAACTTTTTCGAAATGATGCGAAATTACCGCTGAGACTACTCGATTTGAAACTGCAGTGTGAGAAAAAAGGAGCATAGTTGAAAATGAGGTGGAAGCATTTACAGGTAAAGACGGAGATATGGGGCGGTCATACGAAATATTCTGCTACCTTAGCGGTTAACACCGGCAAGATTTCGGCCATAATTCGGAAACTACTTCCTACAGCCTACTCTGTCGGCAATATTGCCCGGCCATACCGGAGTGTTGTCGTGTGTTGCTGCTACACAGCAGCAGTGTTGAGAGCAACACTATAGCGGACACGTATTGCGTAAAATGTGGCCCGCGTGAGCGCGCCTTAATGGTTTGATGCGTGTGACGTCTTACTAGGCTTAACTTGACAGGAGCTACCCGGGTAACGAGACGTTGTGGAGCGACGTACGTAAAGCGTGTGTGAGTAGACAGATTGTCAAACGAAGCGCCGCGAGTACTCGGAGCCCGTACACGGGATAGGCTTCACGCACGCCGCTGACAAATGCGCCGCGGGCAGTGCTTCACGGCCATCGCGTCGTAAATCCACGCACGGCAGACAGCGGCCGGCCAGCCGTGTCGCCGAAGAACAAAGCGGACGGAAAATAGCAGCGACGCGCTCGTCAGTTGGCACATCTATCGCTCGACATTTTAACCTTCCAGATCGTTTAACAACAAGCGCGTAAATGTTCGCACGTGCCGGGAACAGGCGCAGCATCTCTGTTGTACTGTGCACAATCACGCCCCATCTCTGTATTCTCAATTGTAGACTGGACATTTCAGAGACAAGGTCCCAATATGATACAGCACATCAAATGGAAGCCTTATTACAGGAATGTAATAAAATGGGAACACCTGCAGCCGTCGTTTCGATATTATTTATTACATGGCTAGCACTATCGGTGCTTAAGTAAACCATCTTCAGGCCTTAGCTGACGCTGAGGAGGTTAACTCCAATCGTATATACAATTCCATCACTATCCAACATCTATGAACTGGTTTCCGCAGACTGTGACAACGATTTTGCGGGGTGGCCGAGCGGTTCTAGGCGCTACAGTCTGGAACCGCACGACCGCTACGGTCGCAGGTTCCAATCCTGCCTCGGTCATGGATGTGTGTGATGTCCTTAGGTTAGTTAGGTTTAAGTAGTTGTAAGTTCTGGGGGACTGATGACCTCAGAAGTTAAGTCTCATAGTGCTCAGAGCCATTTGAACCATTTTTGACAACGATGTTGTATCTCCATCTTGGCAATTGATGGTTGGAGAAACAACATCGTTATTACGGTCTACAGAATCCAGTTCACAGCTGTTGGCCACTAACGAATCGTGTATACGATTGGAGCTAACGCCCTCAGCGTCAGTTAAGGCTTGAAGGCGATGTACTGAAGCACCGAAACTAGTAGCCATATACACTACTGGCGATTAAAATTGCTACAGCACGAAGATGACGTGCCACATGCGAGAAATTTAACCGACAGCAAGAAGATGCTGTGATATGCAAATGATTAGCTATTCAGAGGATTCACACAAGGTTGGCGCCGGTGGCGACACCTACAATGTGCTGAGATGAGGAAAGTTTCCAACCGATTTCTCATACACAAACAGCAGTTGACCGCCATTGCCTGATGAAAAGTAGTTGTGATGCCTCGTGCAAGGAGGAGAAATGTGTACCATCACGTTTCCGACTTTGATAAAGGTCAGATTGTAGCCTACCGCGATTGCGGTTCGCGTTGGTCGAGATCCAATGACGGTTAGCACAATATGGAATCGGTGGGGTCAGGAGGGTAATGCGAACCCCGTGCTGGATACCAACGGCCTCGTATCACTAGCAGTCCAGATGACAGCCATCTTATCCGCATAGCTCTAACGGATCGTGCAGCCACGTCTCGATCCCTGAGTCAACAGATGCGGGCGTTTGCAAGACAACAACCATCTGAACGAACAGTTCGACGACGTTTGCAGCAGCATGGACTATCGGCTTGGAGACTGTGGCTGCGGTTACCTTGACGCTGCATCACAGACAGGAGCGCCTGCGATGGTGTACTCAACGACGAACCTGGATGCACGAACGGCAAAACGTCATTTTTTCGGATGAACCCAGGTTCTGTTTACAGCGTCGTGATGGTCGCAACCGTATTTGGCGACATCGTGGTGAACGCACACTGGAAGCTTGTAATCATCATCGTCATACTGACGTATCACCCGACGTGATGGTACGGGGTGCCATTGGTTACACGTCTCGGTCACCTCTTGTTCGCATTGACGGCACTCTGAACAGTGGACGTTACATTTTAAATGTGTTACGAACCGTGGCTCTACCCTTGATTCGATCCCTGTGAAACCCTACATTTTACCAGGATAATGCACGACCGCATGTTGCAGGTCATGTACAGGCCTTTCTGGATACAGGAGATGTTCGTCTGCTGACTTGGCCAGCACATTCTCCAGATCTCTCACCAATTGAAAACGTGTGGTCAATGGTGGCTGAGCAGTTGCCTTGTCACAATACCCCAGTCACTACTCTTGATGAAATGTGGTATCGTGTTGAAGCTGCATGGGCAGCTGTACCTGTACACACCATCCAAGCTGTTTGACTCAATGGCCAGGCGTATGTTATTACGGCCAGAGGTGGTTGTTCTGGGTACTGATTTCTCAGCATGTATGCACCCAAATTGCGTGAAAATGTAATCACGTGTCAGTTCCGGTATAATATATTCGTCCAATGAATACCCGTTTATCATCTATATTTCTTCTTGGTGTAGCAATTTTAATGGCCAGTTGTGTAATAAATGACATCGAAAGGACAGCTGTAAGTGTTCTCTTTTATTGCATAAGTGAACGGCTGAACTCCCTCAAAGTTCAATCAGAAGGACGGATACACAAAAGCTTACTACAGGATGTTTCTAAAAGAACTATTGTTAAGACGGCAATAACTATACACCTTACATGAAGTCATTAAAGATCAACTAACTCACGTTGAGCGAACAGTGGGCTGAACAAAAATGAGTGACAAGGCACAATGCATCTTGTAGAGGGTATGGACGTATTGGAATAATTAATATCAGGTTTTAAAGTAATTCACACGACATGAAAAACTTTGTGGAAACACATCGATTTACTGCAGGCTAGTTTATCCCAGGAAAGTATACAGAGTTGACCATGGCCGGCCGGTGAGCGGCGAAGGGAAGTGACAGTAGGCAGCTTAGACTGGCTCAAGCTCTTAGAAGGCGGTAATGGGGCGCAGCCTCCAGCTGCCTTAAGATGAGTGACAGTGAGTGGGTGGTTGACCCCATGCTGGTGCACCGGAAAGCAAACAGAGAACTTGTATGCCTGTTGATAAATGTCTATTGTCCCGTTTTCAGTTAAACATGCGAGTAAGCTGCACAAAGCTACAGTTGAGCGGTCAACAGAGGCCAAAATATGCGTGTTCATAACTATAGCAACTTCACGCCGAATTCACGGTCCGCAGAGTATGAAGTAAATGGGGGAACGTAGGACCAAGGAATTTGAAGTACTCTCCTGGGAGTCAGAATTCCGGAAAAATTGTTGTTTTGTGCAGATGCTAATCTTGATCGGTGGCTTGGGAGGAGCTAAATAGCAGAAGTTGAGAGGAAGGGAAATTTTGTGGGAATTTGTTCACTTCCCAGGGCAGTCATTGGTCAGCACTGGGAAGTGACACATAATTAACGATACTTGCGCTGCAGTTGGCGTAAGTGATTTTGCTGGAGGGGAAACTGAGGTGAAGAGCAGACTGGGAGAAGTCCCCGTAGAGGTCTTCCACTTCCAGCTTGCCAAAAGTGCGGATGTGGCGTTCTTTACTCAGCCTGCCTGAGAGAGAGTGAGCATCTCTGCAGTTTAGGACTAAGCAAACGGAACAATTGAGCTTGGAGATAGAAAGTTTTCGTTCAGCTATGTACTGAGCAACATAGCTAGAAGTGAATAGACGAGTGCAGCCTTGCAGCACCACGATTTTGGCCGACGTCCGCAAACGATGATGCCCTGCCATGCTGAATTCTGTGATATTGCGCCCGCTCCGGTCACTGATTAATTTGTTGGATCATGTCGGCAAACTTTTCCACGAGGGTTTCATGGGATGTGTATTGTAGAATTCTTCTCGCAATTCACATTACGCCTGGGTCAGTCGATAGGAATTACTTTTGATTTATCGCGCCAACGCAATTTATTACCACTGCCTGTTAGGAAGTTATGTAATGTGATGATTGAAGATCGTGAGTTAAAATAAATCTGTGCTAATCGACTGCATCTGTTTTCAATCAAGTAGTTGAAATCCCAAGTCACTGTCTTAATTAATTTTACGTTCAACATTTGCATCTGGTGTTCAATAGCTGAATATAACATCAATCTGCACCCCTTTTTAATTAAAAGGGATCAATTCTGAATCAATCAATGGCAACACCGCCACCGAAGTTCAGTCAGGAGTCACAGGGCCTTATTATTTCTTTGCGTTATCCGACAATGTGGCAGTTTTACACTCTCTGTTGATCTGTTACTTAATTACCTGGGATGAACAGACACCAAAGCCAGATAAGTCACGGGTGGGGTGTTACACTATAACAAACTCGATCCGAAAAGGCCTCGGAAGGCCAGACGGTATCATCCTCAGCCGAGAGTCGTCACTGGATGCGGATATGGAGGGCATGAGGTCATCACACTGCTCTTGCGGCTGTCGTCAGTTTTCTTGACCAGAGCCGCTACATCTCAGTCCAGTAGCTCCTCAATTTGGCCTCACAAGGGTTGAGTGCGCCCCGCTTGTCACCAGCGCTCGGCAGACCCAGACGGTCATCCATCCAAGTGCTAGCCAAACATGACAGCTCTTATCTTCTGTGATCTAATGGGAACTGGTGTTAATGTCGGGTGATATTGTCGGGTGGTGGTTTTAAAGTAATTCACACGACATGAAAAACTTTGTTGAAACGCGTCAATTTACTGGAGGCTAGTTTATCCCAGGGAAGTATTCAGAGTTGACCGTGGCCGGCTGGGGAGCGGCGAAGGGAAGCGACAATAGGCAGCTTAGGGCGGCTCAAGCTCTGAGAAAGCGGTAACGGGGTGCGGCCTCCAGCTGCCTTAAGATGAGTGAGAGTGAGTGGGTGGTTGACCCCATGCTGGTGCACCGGGAAGCAGACAGAGAACTTGTACGCCTGTTGATAAATGTCTGTTGTCCCGTTTTCAGTTAAACATGCGAGTAAGCCGCGCTCTGGGGCAATCTAAAAGCACTATACAACTTTGAAAACTTATAGCAAATTATTCATACGGTTCAATCTAAAAGCACTATACAACTTTGAAAACTTATAGCAAATTATTCATACGGTTTAGAGACCTGGACTTTGCCTAATTTTATAGGAAAATAGATCAAGTTTTGACACACATAGAGCGCTAGAAGCGAATCACGAAACCTCAAGCACTAGGGACAGTTGTAGCAGAGATGGTTGCCTTCGCAGGATCGTAACGTTTCCGCTATATGTTTACGTTTGAGCAATCAAAATCTCCGACAATTGTGTAAAACAAAATTTGGTACAAGGTACTTAAAGATCCTACTTTACGAGTGGCGTAAGTTTCTTCTTGAAACTGGGCACTCGGTAAGTCATAGATTATTCTCGGATCGACCGCGTGTGTCCGACGAACTCGTATAGTAAGTAAAACAAAGCTTTGTTTGTAGTTCTACAAAATCCACCTGTAGTGCTTCTCCTGAACCGGGCATCCCACACCTGATTGTTTGCCGTCTGTTAACACGACACTTCCCTCTCAAACTGACCAAGTTAACAAAGGTGCATGAACAGAAAGACTCTCCTGAGGAATTTTATTGGTAAAGGCGGAATGGGAGCTCCACTTTTCACCATAGAGACAAAGTTAACAATAACAACCGCATGATTTGGGGCAGTGAAAATCCGCGACAAACCTTGGAAGATGGTCATGATAATGCAAAAAATTAACGTCTTTCGTGCTCTGAACAAGAGCAAAAGTTATCATTGAGCTGATGGTTTGCAATTCTGTTGTTTAAGTGGAATGCGCAGACTTCTGTCTTGGGAGCATTTGGTTGTAGCCTCAATGGTTTGTAATACGTGTTGAGACATTCTAGGTCTCTAGACTATATTACGTCCTCCCACGGGTGTACTGGTTTGTACGGTTGTGGCAAGGTCATCTGCATAGCAAAGCATTTTGTTAGTTTGGTATGTCTATACAGACTGATGAGCAATGGTCCTAAGACGGATCCTTGGGGAAGCCCATTTTATATGGTGAATGATTTACTCTTTTTTCCTATGGTAAACTTGACGTAACGGTTTGTTACCAAATTTCCCACAAGCGTCGTCAGTTTCTTACGTGGAACATGCTTTTCTAGCTTCAGCAGTAGTCCATCTAGCCACACTGTATCATGTACTGCTGACAGATCAATAAAGACCACCAATGTCATTAGTTTCTTCTGAAATCCAGTCTCATTGAAGGATGTTAATGCCAGAACCTGTTCACAGCAGCTTCGATGGCTTCTGAATACAGCCTGATACATGGGAGTTATATTATTTATTATTCCTTGAATGGTGGTCCCGAGGGAGGTTCGAGTCCTCCCTCGGGCATGGGTGTGTGTGTTTGTTCTTAGGATAATTTAGGTTAGGTAATGTGTAACCGTAGGGACTGATGACCTTAGGAGTTAAGTCCGATGAGATTTCACACACATTTGAACATTCTGTTAAAGATAAGTAGCCCCAGTAGTTTGAAGGACACGCTCAGCAGCGCAGTTGGGCAGTAGCTTGAAGGTCACACACTGGCATCCCGGATTTGAGGATTGCTAGTGTATGTGAAACTTTTAACTGTTCAGGTACTTTCCCAGTCTCGAGTATATCTTCGTAGAATCTCTTCAGCCAAGTTCTTCCATGTTTTATAAATTCAGGGAACATGCCATCCAGTCGTGCTGGTTTCCTCATTTTCTGTGTTTTGATAGTCTTATGTCTCTCTCTTTCATTAAAGGGATCTGATAAGGTGATGATATGATGAAAGTTGTTATTGATTCCGTTCAGTTCATCATTCATATTTTCTTTGGTGGTTGAGTCTACAGGGACCTTCTCATTTCTTGATTTGATGTGTAATCCCAATTCTGACGGCGTGATCTTTGGTTGCTGACTGCACTCATTCGTTGTAGTGCCAAGTTTCCTTCTTAGTGACCATCTAACATTCATGGTGGTGTCTGTTTGTTCTAAGTCGTGTCTCCCTACCACTTTCGCGCAACGACGCTCTGAGCGTGTTTTTTAGGGAATGGACTAGTTTGAACCTGGGACCTGTTGCTGGTAAGGAGACGCCAGACCACACATGACATGTAGAATTCAGAAGAGTTCAGTGAGACTAGCGATGATATAACCAAATACTAAATGATCTCAGCGTCAGCTCCACTGCACTCCCTGTAAAAGAATCTTAACACTAACTAAATTTAATGGAAGGGGTTCAAGGCTTTCCTATTTTTAGTTAGCTGGTAAAATAAAGTCGAAAAAGCAGTTAAGTTTACCATTGGAAATTTTATTCTACTCACAAAGCATTGTTTATAAATTGCACTATTGATAAAAGGAAGTGTTTTAATACAGGATGGTAAAAACCAACTGCGTTCAACAAAAATGTGAAGCAATATTTCCTGAATGGGTTTCCAAGTTCTACAATGGATCGAAGGATGACCTATGCCATATCACATCTATAATCTAGGTTTAAATTAAGTTTCACAAGAGAGAAAATCTATCAAAATGGTCTACAGTGACCCTCAGTTATCTTTAATAACTTATCTAACTCGTCGTAAATTACAGTGGCTGATGTGGCTTCTCAATAACTATATAACAGAAACATCATCGCGTTTCAGATTTTTACTTCAAGTGGCAAATGTGAACACCATGAGCTTTAATTGACGATCGACACTAGTATTACACAAAAAGGTGTAACAGATGAGACTTCTGCATTTCTGGGTGAAGCTTTATGCGCTGTTATGCGGCATCGCGTGCGTTCATTACCTTGTCGGTGTTTAGGCAGCGTCAGGGCAGCGGCGGGCAGCACAGCTCCACTCACCTCGCCATCTCGGAGCTAACCAACCTCTCCTAACTTCTCCTTACCACCGCTTACCGAAGTTGGTTTAAAAAACTATCTGGCTGTGTTTTCATCTGACCAATCAGGGTCTCAATGTTAACCTTAAGCTCCGCCTACAAAAATTCTGTCTATCCAATGAGAAATGTTATACTTTTCGTGGTGGGGCAATGTTTTTAAAGTTTGCAACGTAACAGAGACGCGAAAAAGTCTCACGCTAAAACTTACAGCTGGTGTGGTCCTTTTAGCGTTATTGTAAGATCTATACTGTTCTTCTGGAGGGCTCTAGCTTTTAACATGGGCTGGGGGGTGGTCCTTGACGTAACAAAGACGTGAAAAAGTCTCACGCTAAGACTTGTGGGTGGTGTCGTCCTAATGGTTAGCTGGCGACGTGGGTGTGCAGTCCGTCCCTTATCGTAGCGCCTTCTAGCTTAACACGGTTCTGCTCTCGGCTTCTGTTCTCGTTTCTCCCCTCGGTACTGCGTCTGTCTCATGGTGGGAAGGTATGACGTGCATTTAGGCATTCTTGTGTTAGTCCTTGGTATTCCATTTGCTCACCCATTACTCGTATTATTTTGGTTTACTTAATGTCACGATTTATTCGGAGCTATATGACATACTACTGGATTTGCTTATCATGTCAAGGTTTCATGGAAGGTGTTGAATTTGCCTGACACCTTACAACCATGCCTTTTTGCTTGAATGAGTGAAATTGAAACTGAAAGTAAAGTCCATCTAATTCTACTTTCACGCTTCGTTTAGCTGCTTTAGTATTGTTTTACTAGTATCACAGTTTGCAGTCTGCTGATATTCTATAAATATGTTTTCCGTTGCAGTCCTCCGAGCAAAGGATGTGATATTTGCCAAGGCCTATCGTGTAATACATTTGGCTGCACCAATGATGACTCCCATAAATCTCTTGTAGCTTTCTACTTTTTGGGCTATATATGTTAATCCCAGACTGTCCTGTAATTCCATCTTGGCTTGTTAATGGGATTTATTACAGGTATCTCAAACCCTGTATTGATTATTGTGGGATGGTGCTGGCTTCTTCGGAAGATTTTTAGAACTTTTCTAGGATGATTCAAAGGAAGAGTTTCTTCATCAGTGTGCCATCTAACAGAGCGAAAGGTTTTCATTTCTTTGGCGTCATAACTAGGATACAGATTATCTCTCTCTGTCCATTTTACTAGTTTCTCTCCATTGTCACCACTGTTTTTAAAACTCCACCTTGTGTGATGGATGTTGAAATTATAAAGTATATAAACGGCTGAGGCACAGATGGTAAGACTGGAGTGGACCACTGGACGTTCGGTGGTTTGTAGACAGAAACTATAGTTAAGACGCTCAGCTCTAGAGCGATCACTTTGATATCACTGATGTCTTGGCAACTTACTCCCTACACTCAGGAAGGCTATTTCTTACATATATGATGGAGGCATGTACTAGTGATGGCTCATATCCTATCATTCTACATCCTGCAGCCTTACGCTTTGTTATATCATCTTCATTTAGACGTGATTCTTGGAAAGCTATAGCATCAGTGTTATGATCAACGGCCAGTTTGGTCAAGTAGTCACATTTTTCTTTTGATAGTTCTTTCATATTCATCAGTTAAATATTTCCAGTTGGTCCATAAATCTTCTTCATCTTCCTTTGACACGAAATGGCTGCTGCAACGCGTATGCGGATATCTAAGCACCGACATGTAGCTAAGGGACTGGTGTCTCATTCGTGTCTTTCCTATGTGCGTGGGGAAAATACGGAAACGTGAACGATGCCGACGTTATTACCAAATGCTTCCAAATAGGACAAGGTGTTATACTTTTCTTGGTTACTGAAGGACAAACACCACTAGACATCCACCTGATGCGTTTCAATGTTGGAGGCGAAACGTTCCTTGAGCCCGTTTTTGCAGGCGACGAAAGCTGGTAACATCACTGGGAACCAGAGTCGAAAGCGTCGACGATGCAGTGGTGTCATCCGATCGTTCCCTCGTCCAAAAACGTTCAAGACCCAGGTAGGTGCTGGAAAGGTGATGCTCATCATGTTCTTTGATTACCGGGGCCCTTTAATTACTGATTTAAAGGACACAGTATTTTACCAAACGGGTGTCTTAGCCTCGTGCGTCGATGGTATGATTGCATCAGTGCTCACGGGGATGTTTCGTGATTTTCATACCTAATCTGCACTGAAAGGCCTTCTAAATGAAATTTTTTGATAGCCCCTTTTATCTTATCTATCCTTTATTATTTCAAGTGCAATGAAGTGGAAGAAATAAAATCCATAAGAAGGAAAAAAATAACAGAAGCACATGTCGTTTTGCTTCAGTTTAATGTTACGATGAGATTACTTTGGTTTTTGCATTACACAAATGATAATGTAACCAAACTGTGAAGGCTTATAAATTGGCGAGTGAAAGAAAAAGCTGACAAGCACGAAGAAGTGGTTAAAAAAAAAGTGAAGGTGGCTAAGTGATTAAGCGGCACACTACGAATGTTGTAACGTATTACTATCTTTACGACGTTTCTAATCGAGCCATATAAGTTATCTCGCATTTCTAGCTTCTTCTCTCACACAAATGATAATAAAAATTCAGAAATTCACGCTCGCCACAAGCCCAAACCCTTCCTAACCATTTAGAAAAAAATTGAGCTGGAAAATTATTAGTTTAAGTACTTAAATAATTTAATTACAAGTATGCAAATTTATTTAAGTCGCCGGGTAAATAGCACTCCATGTTGTGCATGAAGCAAATTGGATAATTCAAAATTGGAAATCGGAGTAAGTGGGTAAGATCAGCACCACAGAATTTACCTTTCACGTAGATTATTTATTGAATCCCCCGCCATGAACCATGGACCTTGCCGTTGGTGGAGAGGCTTGCGTGCCTCAGCGATACAGATGGCCGTACCGTAGGTACAACCACAACGGAGGGTTATCTATTGAGAGGCCAGACAAACATGTGGTTCCTGAAGAGGGGCAGCAGCCTTTTCAGTAGTTGCAGGGGCAACAGTCTGGAAGATTGACTGATCTGGCCTTGTAACATTAACCAAAACAGCCTTGCTGTGCTGGTACTGAAAGCAAGGGGAAACTAAGGCCGTAATTTTTCCCGAGGGAATGCAGCTTTACTGTATAGTTAAATGATGATGGCGTCCTCATGGGTAAAATATTCCGGAGGTAAAATAGTCCCCCATTCGGATCTCCGGGCAGGGACTACTCAAGAGGACGTTGTTGTCAGGAGAAAGAAAACTCCCGTTCTACGGATCGGAGCGAGGAATGTCAGATCCCTTAATCGAGCAGGTAGGTTAGAAAATTTAAAAAGGGAAATGGATAGGTTAAAGTTAGATATAGTGGGAATTAGTCAAGTTCGTTGGCAGGAGGAACAAGACTTTTGGTCAGGTGAAGGAGTAGGTTTAATAATGAATAAAGAAATAGGCGTGCGGGTAAGCTACTACAAACAGCATAGTGAACGCATTATTATGGCCAAGATAGACACGAAGCCCACGCCTACTACAGTAGTACAAGTTTATATGCCAACTACCTCTGCAGATGCCGAAGAAATTGATGAAATGTATGATGAGATAAAAGAAATTATTCAGGTAGTGAAGGGAGACGAAAATTAAATAGTTATGGGTGACTGGATTTCGAGTGTAGGAAAAGGGAGAGAAGGAAACATAGTAGGTGAATATGGATTGAGGGGAAGAAATGAAAGAGGAAGCCGTCTGGTAGAATTTTGCACTGAGCATAACTTAATCATAGCTACCACTTGGTTCAAGAATCATAAAAGAAGGTTGTATACATGGAAGAATCCCGGAGATACTAGAAGGTATCAGATAGATTATGTAATGGTGAGACAGAGATATAGGAACCAGGTTTTAAATTGTAAGACATTTCCAGGGGCAGTTGCAGACTCTGACCACAATCTATTGGTTATGAATTGCACATTAAAACTGAAGAAACTGCAAAAGGGTGGGAATTTAAGGAGATGGGACCTGGATAAACTGACTAAACCAGAGGTTGTACAGAGTTTCAGGGAGAGCATAAGGGAACAATTGACAGCAGTGGGGAAAAGAAGTGCAGTAGAAGAAGAATGTGTAGCTTTGAGGGATGAAGTAGTGAAGGCAGCAGAGGATCAAGTAGGTAAAAAGACGAGGGCTAGTAGAAATCTTTGGGTAAAGAAAATATATTGAATTTAATTGATGAAAGGAGAAAATATAAAAATGCAGTAAATGAAGCAGGTAAAAAGGAATACGAACGTCTCAAAAATGAGATCGAAAGGAAGTGCAAAATCGCTAAGCAGTGATGGCTCGAGGACAAATGTAAGGTTGTAGTGGCTTATCTCACTAGGGGTAAGATAGATACTGCCTACCGGAAAATTAAAGAAACCTTTGGGGATAAGATAACGACTTGTATGAATATCAAGAGCTCAGATGGAAACCCAGTTCTAACCAAAGAAGGGAAATCAGAAAGATGGAAGGAGTATATAGAGGGTCTACACAAGGGCGATGTACTTGAGGACAATATTACAGAAATGGAAGAGAATGTAAATGAAGATGAAATGGGAGATACGATACTGCGTGAAGAGTTTGACAGAGCACTGAAAGACAAAACTCTACCAGCTGGTGAGCAAGATGTATGAGACAGGCGAAATACCCTCAGACTTCAAGAAGAATATAATAATTCCAATCCCAAAGAAAGCAGGTGTTGACACATGTGAAAGTTACCGAACCATCAGTTTAATAAGTCACAGCTGCAAAATTCTAACACGAGTTCTTTACCGACGAATAAAAAAACTGGTAGGAGCCGACATTGGGGAAGATCAGTTTGGATTCCGTAGAAATGGTGGAACACGTGAGGCAATACTGACACTACGACTTATCTTACAAGAAAGATTAAGGAAAGGCAAACCTACATTTCTAGCATTTGTTGACTCAGAGAAAGCTTTTGACAATGTTGACTGGAATACTCTCTTCCAAATTCTAAAGGTGGTAGAGGTAAAATACCGGGAGCGAAAGGCTATTTACAATTTGTACAGAAACCAGATGGCAGTTATATGAATGAAAGGGAAGCAGTGGTTGGGAAGGGAGTGAGACAGGGTTGTAGCCTCTCCCCAATGTTATTCAAACTGTATATTGAACAAGCGGTAAAGGAAACAAAAGAAAAATTCGGGGTAGGTATTAAAATCCATGGAGAAGAAATAAAAACTTTGAGGTTCGCCGATGACATTGTAATTCTATCAGAGACATTAAAGCACTTATAAGGGCAGTTGAATCGACTGGACAGTTTCTTGAAAGGAGGATATAATATGAATATCAACAAAAGCAAAACGAGGATAATGAAATACAGTCGAGTTAACTCGGGTGATGCTGCGGGAATTAGATTAGGAAATGAGACACTTACAGTAGTAAAGGAGTTTTGCTATTTGGGAAGGAAAATACCTGATGATGGTCGAAGTAGAGAGGATATAAAATGTAGACTGGCAATGGCAAGGAAAGCGTTTCTGAAGAAGAGAAATTTGTTAACATCGCGTATAGTGTCACGAAATCGTTTCTGAACGTATTTGTATGGAGTGTGGCCATGTATGGAAGTGAAACGTGGACGACAAATACACTCCCGGAAATTGAAATAAGAACACCGTGAATTCATTGTCCCAGGAAGGGGAAACTTTATTGACACATTCCTGGGGTAAGATACATCACATGATCACACTGACAGAACCACAGGCACATAGACACAGGCAACAGAGCATGCACAATGTCGGCACTAATACAGTGTATATCCACCTTTCGCAGCAATGCAGGCCGCTATTCTCCCATGGAGACGATCGTAGAGATGCTGGATGTAGTCCTGTGGAACGGCTTGCCACGCCATTTCCACCTGGCGCCTCAGTTGGACCAGCGTTCGTGCTGGACGTGCAGACCGCGTGGGACGACGCTTCATCCAGTCCCAAACATGCTCAATGGGGGACAGATCCGGAGATCTTGCTGGCCAGGGTAGTTGACTTACACCTTCTAGAGCACGTTGGGTGGCACGGGATACATGCGCACGTGCATTGTCCTGTTGGAACAGCAAGTTCCCTTGCCGGTCTAGGAATGGTAGAACGATGGGTTCGATGACGGTTTGAATGTACCGTGCACTATTCAGTGTCCCCTCGACGATCACCAGAGGAGTAGAAGATCGCCCCCCACACCATGATGCCGGGTGTTGGCCCTGTGTGCCTCGGTCGTATGCAGTCCTGATTGTGGCGCTCACCTGCACGGCGCCAAACACGCATACGGCCATCATTGGCACCAAGGCAGAAGCGACTCTCATCGCTGAAGACGACACGTCTCCATTCGTCCCTCCATTCACGCCTGTCTCGACACCACTGGAGGCGGGCTGCACGATGTTGGGGCGTGAGCGGAAGACGGCCTAACGGTGTGTGGGACCGTAGCCCAGCTTTATGGAGACGGTTGCGAATGGTCCTCGCCGATCCCCCAGAGCAGCAGTGTCCCTAATTTGCTAGGAAGTGGCGGTGCGGTCCCCTACGGCACTGCGTAGGATCCTACGGTCTTGGCGTGCATCCGTGCGTCGCTGCGGTCCGGTCCCAGGTCGACGGGCACGTGCACCTTCCGCCGACCACTAGCGACAACATCGAGGTACTGTGGAGACCTCACGCCCCACGTGTTGAACAATTCGGCGGCACGTCCACCCGGCCTCCCGCATGCCCACTATACGCCCTCGCTCAAAGTCCGTCAACTGCACATACGGTTCACGTCCACGCTGTCGCGGCATGCTACCAGTGTTAAAGACTGCGATGGAGCTCCGTATGCCACGGCAAACTGGCTGACACTGACGGCGGCGGTGCACAAATGCTGCGCAGCTAGCGCCATTCGACGGCCAACACCGCGGTTTCTGGTGTGTCCTCTGTGCCGTGCATGTGATCATTGCTTGTACAGCCCTCTCGCAGTGTCCGGAGCAAGTATGGTGGGTCTGACACACCGGTGTCAATGTGTTCTTTTTTCCATTTCCAGGAGTGTAGTTTGGACAAGAAGAGAATAGAAGCTTTCGAAATGTGGTGCCATAGAAGAATGCTGAAGATGAGATGGGTAGATCACATAACTAATGAGGAGGTATTGAATAGAATTGGGGAGAAGAGAAATTTCTGACACAACTTGACGAGAAGAAGGGACCGGTTGGTAGGACATGTTCTGAGGCATCAAGAGATTACAAATTTAGCATTGGGGGGGCAGCGTGGAGGGTAAAAATCGTAGAGGGAGAACAAGAGATCAATACACTAAGCAGATTCAATAGGTTGTAGGTTGCAGTAGGTACTGGGAGATGAAGAAACTTGCACAGAATAGCGTAGCATGGAGAGCTGCATCAAACCAGTCTCAGGACTGAAGACCACAAGAACAACAACAACATTTATTGTATCTCAGTATTTGGTTGCACATCCTAACTACACATAACTGGTGCCTGACTAGAAAAATCTCAGTAAGAATTACATGAGAATGTAACAGAGCACAATTTAACTACAGCAAGAAGAAACACATAAAACGGGGGTCGGAGACAATGATACTATCATCTCCTTTGCATTCATACCATAAAACTATCTCAGTGAGATTCGCATTACGATTCTACGCATGCACTATTCTGGACAGAGGTTTAACCAATGCACTCGTCTGTGCGATAATTATTCAACATACTACCAGCGTGTGCTGCTTGCAAACGGCCGAACTGGTGCACGTGGTGCATTCCGAATCAAACTGTTGTACTGCTTTGTAGAAGGTGCAAGAAAGAACAGATATTCTTGCAGAAATTGTGGCTCATTAAACAAGCAAACAGTTAAAATAAGGCCTATTGTCGTGCCGTGGTGGACCAGAAGGTTTTGAAATTCTACTTCATCGATGTTCAAAATGAACAATGTAACTACCACACTTTTAACTCAAAGACCCAAAAATCGCCTATTTAAAACAATGTAATTATGGCAAATTCGGAAAAATAACTCGCTTCACACGCTTCAGTGAAGCTGAATATGTTAAGTATTTCAACAGTTAAAATAACGAAGTCCTAACTCAACCTGCTTCCTATCATTTGAAACCCCCCTTAAGAGCTACGCCCCGTATTCACCAAGCGTTCACCGAAGAGTGCCCCTTTCTCTTTCGGGATTACCTAGCTCTGCGTGCAGCGGAAGCTACCAGAGGGGTAGCCCTCCGTCACCAACCTCACACACAAAAACAGCCTTCGACACAGCTCTCGACTAAGATGGGTAAACCTCTCTGTTTAGGTATTGGAAACCTAAGTTGGCGATCCTGTGCTTTCCTTCGAACGAGAAGCAACATCGTCTGCACCAAGCAGACGATGACTAACTCAGCGTTTCCCACAGAACAAAACCGAAACTCCACAATAAAACACACGTATAGGCCTTATTTGAGTGTTCAGTCTTTCTGGAAGAGCTCATGAATTGAGCTAAAATCAGGTAGTAAAATGAATAACTAGTACCGAATTCGACAAGCGTCTTATAAAACTTCATAGAGACGTTTGAAGTCGTTAAAAAAAGTGGAGGTGGCTAAGTGATTAAGCCACACACTTTGAATGCAAACGACTAGGGTTCCATTCCTAGTCAGTGCTAGGTTTTGCATCTGTTTTATGACAATGATTACTACCGTGAAAAACGCATAGATGCACTGTGCAGCGGTGTATCGGTGTTCACTCTAAACTGTGGGTGCCGTTATAACTGGCTAGGTAAGCCAGTTTAAACAGTCGGAGGATCGCGACAGCATACCGCCAACAATAGAACCCAGTGCAGGGTACACAGTGTTTACGCCGACCACACACGACGCTGCTGCTCACATCTATTACTTTCCCCTCTTTGGGGAAGTGTGCTGGGGAGTTTGTAGCCTTGCGGCTTTTACTCCCCTGTGTACTTGTGTGTGTGATTATGTCTGTACTTTTTGGTGTCTGTGAAATGTGATGATTGTTCTGTGTGTGTCTGGTACTTGCCTGAGGTTTGGCGAGATAATTGTGGTTATTTGGGTAGGAGCAGGATTTGGGAAAGGATATTGGGATTTTCTCTTCGACTTAGTCGTCGCAGGTCGTCATGGGGCGATTATGCTTATCGCGGGACATGTCATACCGACCTAGGGAGTGGATGAGGGCGTTTCCCGACCTGGAAGAACCTTCATAGAAGGCTCTTGCCAGGTCTTGAAAACGCCCTTTCAGGAGTGGGATATCAGCAGCGGCATGCAAATCGTCAATGGGGAATCCGAGAGGTAGACGCAGTGCCCTCCTGAGGGCGCGGTTCTGCAGCCTCTGGAGTTTGTCCAGGTGCTGCTTCGCCGCGTATCCCCAGACAGGACACGCGTATTGCATGACTGGCCGGATCAGGGCCTGGTATACGTTCACTCCTACTGAGTGGGGAAGGGAGCTGGATGAGTTGAGGATTGGGTACAGGATGGACATTCTGGCGCAGACCTTCCTGTGGACCTATGTGGGGTTTCCACGTAAGGCGAGAGTCCAAGGTTACGCCAAGATACTTGGCTGTTCTACGCCAGGGGAGTTGGGATCCATTTAGGTGAAGGTGGAGGGAGGGGGAGGGGGTGGCGAGGAGGTTCGCGCCTTCCGGGCCTACGGGTAATCAGCATAGCCTGCCTCTTTTCGGAATTGATGGTGATTCGCCAGCGACGGGCCCAAGTTTCTGTGTTATCTAAAACCCTTTGTAGCCTATGGATGACTAGGTCGTTGTTAGCATTCCTTGTGTAGAAGGCTGTATCGTCAGCGTACTGTGCGGTGTGCACCAGGGGGGCCGTTGGTGTGTCCGCAGTGTACAGACTGTACAAAACGGGCCCCAAGACCGATCCCTGCGGCACCCCAGCACGAATACGCCTCTTGGTGGAGGTGGCTGTTTCTACTTTGACAGAGAAAGTTCTGTTCGAGAGATTGCTTTTGATCTGCTTAACTATGCTCCCAGGGAACCCTTGTGTGTACAACTTGTAGAGTAGACCTCTATGCCATACTGAGTCAAAGGCTTTGGCTACGTCTAGTAGCACTATCCCGCAGTAGCCTCTGTGGTTGAAGCCCTCTGTGGCTGCTTCAACCACTCTCATGATCTGTTGTGGAGCAGAGCGGTTCCGCCGGAATCCGAATTGGAAATCCGGCAGAAGTTGCTCTCTGGTAATATGTTCCTGTATGGGTCTTAGCAGGAGGCGCTCGTAGATCTTGCTGAGAGTTGGCAAGAGGCTAATCGGTCTGTAGTGCTGCGGGAATAGAGGGTCTTTCCCTGGTTTGTGTATCGCGACCACTTCCGCCTGTTTCCAGCAAGCTGGGAACTCGCGGGTACGAGTAATCTCGTTGAAGACGTTCGCGAGGTGTTCGACCGCCTTGGGTGGGAGGTTTTTGACCAACTGGTTGGTGACACTGTCATGTCCTGGCGCCTTTTTGAAGGGGAGGGACTTAATTACTTTTGCTACGTCTTCAGGGGCAAAAACTGTGGGCTCATCTTCTGGGCCCTCCTCAGCATTGAGGAAGACAGCCAGTTGGCGACGGACCACTCTTTTATGCTCATCATCCTGGGGTTCTGCCGCTTGGAACTGGTTCTCGAAAGTGTCGGCGAGGGCGTTGACCTTTTCATCATGGCTGTAGGCCAGACCCCGCTCGCCGTGCAGTGGCGGCATCCTAGCGCGTCTTTTTGTGAATTGTTTGGTTGCTTGCCAAAGTGTGTGATCGTCTACTTTGAGGATTGAGAGGCGGTTTTGTCATTGCTGGTTTCTGTGCTCATTGAGCGCTACCTTCAACTCTCTCTGTAGGCGATTGAGCAGCCTCCTTGTGGCCTGGTTTCTGGTTATCTTCCACTCTTTTGCCACTCTGTTCTTATGTCGAATTTGAGCTATCAAGTGTTCCGGGAGCTGTATTTGCGGCGGCGGACCATCTCTTTGTGGAGGGGTGGCCTCTTCTGCTGCCTGGAGGATGGTACCTGTTAGGTCTTGTAGCGCTTGTTCTACTGTTTCGGCAGTAGGTGGCGGAGCGCGAGCGATATCAGAGGCGACAGTTTCTCGGTATCGCTCCCAGTTTGTACGTTTGTAAGTCGTCTGGTACCGTGGGAGTGCTACCCATTCTCCCACGTCGACCTCTAGATTCACTGGGTTGTGGTCGGAGGACATTCTGTTGATTGTTCTCGCGGTCACAAACCCCGTAATCCTTCTGGTGGGAGCTATGTCTAACACGTCTGGCCTGCCTCCATTTTTTGGAAAATGTGTGGGCTCGACTGGACCCCATGTTTCGAAATGGTGGTCGCGCGCTAGTTGTTGCAGTCTGGCGCCTGCTCTGGAGGTTACTCTAGAATTCCAATCAGGGTGTTTGGCATTGAAGTCGCCCCCTATTACGAGTTTGCCTTCGATTTGCCCTAGAGCAGCTATGTCTCCCTCAACTATCTGGTCTTGTGGGGGTCGGTATATTGCAACGATTGTTAGGGGTCCAGTGGCAGTGGCTACTTCCACCGCCACTGCCTCGATTTTATTGGTAGCTGGTAAGAATACCTGGTGGCGGGGGATCCCTCTTTTTATGTATATGGCCACTCCTCCGCCTAGGGTCGGCCTGTCTTTGCGGTAGCTAACGTAGTTGGGAACTGTCGCTTTTATTCCCAGTTTTAGGTGGGTTTCCCCCATCATGCATATGTCGATGGAGAACTCCTTCATGAGTTCCCTGAACTCGACCTCTTGGTTAACAATGCCATCTGCGTTAAAGACGCACATTGTCAGGCCTTGGATGTTTGGTCGTCTATCCATGATGGGGTTTTGAAACTACTGAGGAAGTCGCAGAGGGGAGCGACTGCTGGACTGCTGCCTGAAGGGCAACGAGGATCTGTGTGTTCTGCTTCTGGGCTTCCCTGAAGTCCCTCATCATTTCCATGATGAGGTTCATGGTCTGCACCATAACGCCTAACAGCTGATCTGTGGGGGAGACTGTGTGTGGGGTTCCCTAGAGCATCCTCTGTCTTGGTGGACCTGGTCGTTGTTGTTGTGTGTATCCCGGTGCTGTTCTTGTGACTATGATTTGTGTTGTGGTGACAGGGACACGCTTTCATGGTTTCTCGGGGGAGAAACCACTTCTTCGTATGTTGCCCTGGGTGTGTCCGGTCTTGGTTTTACCCAGGCCTTGTCTGTGTGTGTTGTTGTATTTTGTTTTCTTGTGTGACTGGTTGGGATTGTCGTGTTTTGTTTACGGGTGTGGGGGGCGGCCTTTGCGCCCTTTGCCTGCTGTGAGTGTCTTTTGTGGACCTCACCACCTTCGTAACCCACTGTGTGGTTTTTGCCACACACTGCGCACCTTATTTGTGGGTCCATGTGTTTTAGTGTGCATGTCCTAGTGTCGTGGGCCTGGGCGCACTTCCTGCATCTCACTGGCTTTGTGCAGTGTGCAGCGATGTGGTTCAGGCCCTGACACCTGAAGCACTGCACCGTCTTGTTTTTACGGCGCAGCGGCTCCATGGTGACAGGCACGGCCAGGACCATCTTAATCTCCCTTTTGTTCTGGGGTATGTCAGGGAGTGTTACCTGCTATAGCGGCCACTTGCTGTCGATGCTGCCCATCTGCTGGACCACCTTGACGACGTACCCCTGGGTAGTCAAGTCTGTTTTGATTGCCTGGGGGGCAGTCGTCTTGGGAGGTCTCTAATAACTATGTTTTTGTTTCGTGTTTTTGTTGTGGGGAATGTGTAGTGAGGTATGTTTTTTGTGTTGAATAGCGTTTTGACTATGTTGTAGTGTTCGAGTGTGTGTACTATGACTTTTATTTTGTCTCCACCGGAGGGTTTTGCCTGGAAACTGCCTCCCCCAATTTCTGTCTTGAGCAACTCGAAGAGCTCCTCGTAGTTTTGAGGAAACTCTGCGACAATCGGGGGGAGGTGGTGGGTGGCTTGTCTTGTGTGTCTGTTGTGTCACGTGTTGTCTCCGGTTCATCAGCCACCGCCTGGAATCTGTTCGGGGTGGGTTCCACTCCCCGGGCCGCCGGTAGCCTCGGCTGGCCAAAGGTCTTTTTCGCCAGCACGAAACCGTCCGAGTCATGCCCGGTTATGCGGTTCCCTTCCAGGTCAGTTGATTCCTGGTCCCCTCCCAGAGCGACTACAGGTGCTGTCGGGGGCGCAGATTCCTCAGAGCATGAGGAAGTGGTTGGAGCAGGGGTGGTGGAGTGCTTCTTGCTTTTTATGTGCCCCTCCTTGCGGTCCTTCTTTGCACGTCGCTGCTTGGATGAGGTGGACTTGTGTGGGGGGGGGGATTTTAGGTATTTGGATCGGGTGGAGGACTGGGTTGAGGTGGTGGGTTTGGGGAGGATTGCGATCGGCTGATGGGTCGTCTGCTTGCCTTTGTTCAGGGGAGCAATGGCGTTAGCAAGCAGGAACGGACTTAGGAGAGGGGAGGGAGGGGTGGGATTACAAGTACTGACTGAGGTTGTTGGTGTTCTGTGTAAATTGCGTTATTTGCTGTGTTATTTGCCATGTCCGGAGCGGGGAAGGGGGGCGCTGCCAGGGAGGCGCTGCCAGGGGGGCGCCAGTTACAGCCTTCGTTGACACCGTTAGGTTTCCCGGCTGCATTGCTGGCCCTACTGTATTCGTGGACGCGGAGGTCTGGACGGCGGCGGCGGAAACCTTTTCTGCGGTTCCGCGGCCGGCTTCCAGGTCCTGGCCCACAATTTTCCTACTCTTAGGGGGAGCAGAGCCTGGCTCTGCGGCAGCTGGGGCGCCCGAGATGGCCAACGACGCGGCCCGCGGCAACAACAAGACGCGCTTTTTGTCGACAGCGGTCGACCGCTTCGACCCCAAAGCAATATTGGAGCTCGACATCCCGCAAAACGAAAAGAAACACGACAATTCTGCTGTCGGGCGTCGCAAAGTTATGAATCCTGCCCGCCGTTGCTTGCTGTAGACCTGAACGCAAGTTACCGCCAATGTTTTAATAAAAGCAGAGGCGAATAAACTCCAGTTTTATCACCCGTGCAAGCGGGGGCCTATGGCTGACGGTAAGCGAGTGAGAGGAGCGATGCTCAACCATCGGCTGCTACTCAGCGAGTAGGCATGCAATTATAGTAATTCCAGAGCTGGCCGTCAGAGAGTGCCCTGCTCGCTCCTGGTTCTCCGTTACTCGACGGATGGCTCTCGAACCCGTCGGCGTGCGGGACAAGTTGGTTACCACTGACTCTCTACGAGTTTTATGACGTCACTTCCTGCCATTTCTCTTATATGAGGAGACATTTCGCCACGTGAGCACAAAATAAATTCTGCCATATTTCTGCAATGTACATCTGTAGTAGAACCAATAGGAAGCAAGAACGGTCCTTACGTCACAAGCAGCAGTTAGCACACCCCACTATATTTGTCGTGTTCCGAGTAAGCCCGTGCCGTTGTGGTGCTCGTCAGTCTGAATACTGGTTGGATGCAGCTCTGCATGCTACTCTATTCTGCAGATGCCTCTTCATCTCTGAATAACTACTGCGACTTAAATCTTTCTGAAGCTGTTTTCTGTATTCATCTCTCGGTCTCCCTCTACAATTTTTAATTTCACCCCCCCCCCCCCCCACTCTCTCTCTCTCTCTCTCTCTCTCTCTCTCTGTCACACACACACACACACACACACACACATTGCACGAATACTGTACGTCTCAGAACAATCCCTTCTCCTAGTCGGGTTGTGGCACAAATTTCTCTTCTCTTGAATTCTATTCAGTACCACCTCATTAGTTACCTGATATACTCACCTAACCTCTAGCATTCATCTGTAGCACCGCATTGCAGAAGCGTCTCTCTTCTTGTCTACACTGAGGTGATAAAAGTCATGGGATAGCGATATGAGTATATACAGTGAAAGGGTCCTGTAGCCACCTTTCATTAGTCCGGTATCCCACTTTCACTGGCATTTCTCTTTCTTTTCCTTGTTTCTCTTTTTTCATAACCCTCATGGTGGTATGGTTGAATGAATGTGGTTGTGTGTCGCGTTGCTAACTGGTGGCGTAGTCTGGTGCAGAAAGTCTGCGATAGTCATACAGATTCAGCAAAGGTTGTACAGAATAGCAAACTCTCGTAGTGGTCAAGTAGGCAAAGAGGTTTGCGCTACTTGTGAGAAATCTACCTGCGTTAGGTTGGTGGAGGAAATGGCATCTTTGAGTTTTACGGGCCACGTGCATCGTGGAAGAGGCTGGAGAAGAAAGCGGGAGGCAGTCTGCCGCCGGTACGGGAAGCGTCCACAGCTGTGCTCCAGTCTAAGAAGGGTGAGTTAGACTGACCGCGTGGCGCGTTGTTACTTGGCGAGAGGAGAGCTGTTAGCTTTTGGTCTCGCTTTTCAACTCTGAAAGATTGTCTTGCCTTGTCGCAGCAAGGAATGCAAAACTTTGGCAGATTTTTCTTTTAGTAAATTTCTATAGCGGGCTTGGATCCGCCGGAAGAGCGCCACACAGAGGTGTCGATAAGAAGTGAGCACTCGCTTCAGTATGAATGTCTGTTTGTCTTCAGTTGTGCCTGTATACGCTTTTATCTTTCTAAATATTAATAGCTTGGCTTTCTCGTAAATTTTTCTTGCTTTACGTATCTTTCGTACGTGGGGAGCCAACCACGTGGTTGAACATTAGAGTTTGTTGGGCTACCGCCATCACTAACTGTCCTAGTTCATGTTTGTTTTAAAGAATGTTAACTGTTCATGATTGTGTGATGTGATATTGTTGCAACTTGGCCACGATACCTAGAAATTGCGTCTCCACAAACCACGTGGGCACGCGGGTGGACTGCGAAACGTGTAACGTTTCACGAGTTACTGCGATCAGTTATCAGGCAACAGCAGATGTATGAATGATTCACACCAATGATTTTAGCTGTAGATTATAACGGTGAATGTATCGATGCTTTTCGTTAATGTTTTAGCAATTAATGTTATCAGGAATTGTGTATATGCCTCATATCAATATCTTAGTATTAAACGATTTTATCCATAATTTTCTCTTGTGTTCCGAGATTACGTTTTTGCACCTAAGCCACTCACCTCGTAGCTTTCCCGTTAACACATCCAAAGCGTTTCCTTACGCATAGGTCCAGTGATTAGTTTCCCCTTTTATTTTAAAACAAATCCTTTATCTTAAGTCTTATTTTCTGCTGCGTTGCACAGTGTTCATGCATTTTCTACTTTATTTTGAATGTTCGATTCTCGTGAACAGTGCACGAGCAATATTATTAATTACATCGCAACCCCTATGAGCGATATCACGACGTATGCATTTTTATGAGTTTTTGGTCTGTGATCAAATTAATTTATTTTCCGACTCTGCCAAACCTTTGATTAGTTGTATGGTTAGAGTCGGTGGCGACCCTAATCTTAACGTAATAACCCGTAGGAACCGGTTAGTTACAACAGATAGCGGCAGTATCACGAACATAGGTATAAAAGGGCAGTACATTAGCGGATCTATCCTTTGTTTTCAGGTGATCCTTGTGAAAAGCTTTCCGGCGTGATTATGCGCGCACTTTGAACGCAGAATGGTAGTTGGAGCTAGACGCGTGGGACATTCCATTTAGGAAATTGTTAGGAAATTCAATACTCCGACATCCACAGTGTCAACAGTGTGCCGAGAATAACAAATTTCGGGCGTTACCTCTCGCCACAGTCAACGCAGTGGCCGGTAACCATCACATAACGACCGAGATCCGAGGCGTTGGCGTAGACTTTCCAATCCTAACACAAGAAACACTGCGTGAAACAATCGCACATATCACTGAGGGACGTACGACGAACGTATCCATTAGGAAAGCGCGGAGAAATCTGGCGTTAATGGGCTACGGCGGCAGGCGACCGACTCTAGCGCCTGTGCTAACAGCACGACATCGCCTGCAGCGCCTCTTCTGAGCTCGGTTGGACGATAGATGACTGGAAAACCGTAGCCTAGTCAGACGAGTTCCGATATCAGTTACTAAGAGCTGACGATAGGGTTCGAGTGTGGCGCAGACGCCACCAAGCCATGGATCCAAGCTGTTAACAGGGCACTAAGCAAGCTGCTGCTGGCTCCATAATGGTGTGGGCTGTGTTTATATGGAGTGGACTGTGTCCCCTTGTCCTACTAAACCGATTGTTGTTGTTGTTGTTGTTGTTGTTGTTGTTGTGGTCTTCAGTCCTGAGACTGGTTTGATGCAGTCCTCCATGCTACTCTGTCCTGTGCAAGCTTCTTCATCTCCCAGTACCTTCTGCAACCTACATCCTTTTGAATCTGTTAGTGCATTCATTTCTTGGTCTCTCTCTACGATTTTTACCCTCCACGCTGCCCTCCAATACTAAATGCCTCAGAACATGTCCTACCAACCGATCCCTTCTTCTCGTCAAGTTGTGCCACAAACTTCTCTTCTCCCCAATGCTATTCAATACTTCCTCATTAGTTATTTGATCTACCCATCTAATCTTCAACATTCTTTTGTAGCACCACATTTCGAAAGCTTCTATTCTCTTCTTGTCCAAACTATTTATCGTCCATGTTTCACTTCCATACATGGCTACACTCCATACAAACACTTTCAGAAATGACTTCCTGACACTTAAATCAATATTCGATGTTAACATATTTCTCTTCTTCATAAACGCTTTCCTTTCCAATGCCTGTCTACATTTTATATCCTCTCTACTTCGACCATCATCAGTTATTTTGCTCCCCAAATAGCAAAACTCCTTTACTACTTTAAGTGTCTCATTTCCTAATATAATTCCATCAGCATCACCCGACTTAATTCGACTACATTCCATTATCCTCGTTTTGCTTTTGTTGATGTTCATCTTATATCCTCCTTTCAAGACGCTATCCATTCCATTCAACCGCTCTTCCAAGTCATTTGCTGCCTCTGACAGAATTGCAATGTCATCGGCGAACCTCAAAGCTTATATTTCTTCTCCATGAATTTTAATGACTGCTCCGAACTTTTCTTTTGTTTCCTTTACTGCTTGCTCAATATATAGATTGAATAACATCGGTGAGAGACTACAACCCTGTCTTACTCCCTTCCCAACCTCTGCTTCCCTTTCATATCCCTCGACTCTTATAACTGCCATCTGGCTTCTGTACAAATTGTAAATAGCCTTTCGCTCCCTGTATTTTACCCCTGCCACCTTTAGCATTTGAAAGAGAGTGTTCCAATCAACATTGTCAAAAGCTTTCTCTAAGTCTACAAATGCTAGAAACGTAGGTTTGCCTTTCCTTAATCTTTCTTGTAAGATAAGTCGTAAGATCAGTATTGGCTCACGTGTTCCACTATTTCTACGGAATCCAAACTGATCTTCCCCGAGGTCGGCTTCTACTAGTTTTTCCATTCGTCTGTATAGAACTCGTATTAGTATTTTGCAGCAGTGGCTTATTAAACTGATAGTTCGGTACCTTTCACATCTGTCAACACCTGCTTTCTTTGGATTTGGAATTATCACATTCTTCTTGAAGTCTGACGGTATTTCGCCTGTTTCATATATCTTGCTCACCAGATGGTAGAGTTTTGTCAGGACTGGCTCTCCCAAGGCTGTCAGTAGTTTCAATAGAATGTTGTCTTCTCCGGGGGCCCCGTTTCGACTCGGGTCTTTCAGTGCTCTGTCAAACTCTTCACGCAGTATCGTATCTCCCATTTCATCTTCATCTACATCCTCTTCCATTTCTATAATATTATCCTCAAGTGCATCGCCCTTGTATAGACCCCCTAACTAAACCGATTATTGATGGGAAACTGTTACATTCGGCTACATGGAGACCATTTGCAGCCATTCATGGACTTCATGTTCCCGAACAACGATGTCACCGGGCCAAATTAGTTCATGATTGGTTTGAAGAACATTCTCTACATTTCGAGTGAATGATTTGGACCCACTGATCTCCCGACTTTAATCCAATTGAACATCTATGGGATATGATCCAGAGGTCAGTGTGCGCACAATATCCTGCACCGGCAACACATTCGCTATTGTGCACGTCTATAGAGGCACCATTGCCCACTACCCAGGGGCTTCCAATGACTTGTTGAGTCAATGCCATGTCTTGTTCCTGCGCTACGCCGGATAAAAGGAGGTCCGACAAGATATTAGGAGATATCCCACGGCTTTTGTCTGTTCATCATCCATGCATCACTTCTATACACAGCTACACTCCCCACAAATACGAGTGTAATCACTACTATCTCTAAGCTGATCGTAGGTTGTGTTTCGTAAGTGACCTGCATAGGGGCATAAGTGATGACACTTTCTGCAGGACCTGACCACCATTTTGCAAGACAATGTCCAACCACGTACAGTGCATGCTGTAACTGGTTTGTTTCACTGATGGAGCTGCTAAGTGCTATACCACCTACTGCACTCCCCTGACTTAACTCCTCGTGAGCTCAACTCGACTTCTGAACTGAAGGAAACACTTCACGGCATTCGCTTCAGAACTGCTACAAATTCCTCGGGCAATAGACCGCGCCGCTCGAACTGTCAACTCTACTGGCAGTGCTAAGAGTTTCCTACGACTTCCACATCGCTGACAACGGGTTATACATAATACTGGTGACTACTTTGAAGGTCATTAAAACTTTGGAACACGTGCCTATTTTGAAAGAGCTGTAAATGAACAGTTGCCACTATTAAAGTTCCAACGTCGTACTTCCAGAAATGACTTCCTAACCCAGAAATCTATATTCGACATTAACAGATTTCTTTTCTTCAGAAACGGTTTTCTTGTCATTGCCAGTCTACATTTTATATCTTCTCCACGTTGGCCATCGTCAGTTATTCTGCTTTCCAAATAATAAAACTCGTCTACTAATTTCAATGTCTCATTTCGTCACCTAATTCCCTTAGCCTTACTTCTTGTTTTCTCCTGCTTGCTCGGTGTACAGACTGAATAACATTGGCGATAGGCTACAGCCCTTTCTCTCCCCCTTCCCAACTACTGCTTGTCATTCATGCCCCTTGACTCTTGTAACTACGGCCTGGTTACTGTCCCAGCAGTAAATAGCACTTCGCTCCCTGTATTTTACCGCTGCTACCTTCAGAATTTCAAAGAGAGTATTTCACCATTGTCAAGTGTTTTCTCTAAGTCTACAAATTGTATAAACGTAGTTCCACCTTTTCTGAACCTAAGATATGTCGTAGGGTCAGTACTGCCTCCGGTTCCCTACATTTCTTCGGAATCCAAACTGGTCTTCCCCGAGGTCGGCTGTTACCAGATTTTCAGTTTTGTATAAATAATTCGTGTTAGTACTTTGCAGACATGACTTATTAAACTGGCAGTTCGGTTATATTCACACCTGTCAGCACCTGCTTCCTTTGGAACTACAATTACTACATTCTTTTTTTCAAATCTGAGGGTATTTCTTTTATTTACTTATTTTTCTTTATAATAAAACAGCCTCCACCGCATAAAGATGTTCTTTATTTAGTTACTGGTGACCGGCTTCGACCACTGTTCTGGTCTTCATAAGACCGCCTACTCCCTAGAAGTCCATTTAAGCTGGCGAGGAGAGGGCGCCGTACTAGGAGGCACGTAACTTGAGGGTACTTCAAGTGCCTCATACATCTTGCACACCAGATGGAAGAGTTTTGTCATGGCTGCCTCACCCAAGGCTGTCAGTAAGTCTGACGGAATATCGTTCATTCCTGGAGCCTTGTTTCAATTTAGGTCTTTCACTGCTCTTCTGGCAGTACCATATCTGCCATCTCATATTCATCTATATCCTCTTCCACTTCTATAACATTCTCTTCAAGTTCATCTCCCTTGCAAAGACCGTCTATATACTCCTACCACCTTTAAGCTTTCCCTTCATTGCTTAGGACTGGTTTTCCATCTGAGCTCATGATATTCATACATCTGCTTCATCTTTCTCTAAAAGCCTCTTTAATTTTCCCGTAGTCAGTATCTATCTTGCCCCTAGTGCAATTGCTTCTAAATCCTTACATTTGTCCTCTAGCGATTCCTGCTCAGCCATATTGCCCTACCTGCCAATTTAATTTTTAGACGTTTGTACTCCCTTTCGCCTGCTTCATTTTTGTATTTTCTACATTTATCTGTTAAATTCAATATCTCTTGTGTCTTAGTTCTCGTCTTTTTACTTATTTAATCCTCTGTTGCCTTCACTATTTCAGTCTCTCAAAACACCCATTCGTCTTCTACCGTATTCCTTTCCCCTGTGCTAGTCAATCGTTTACTAACGCTCCCTTTAAGGCTTTCAACAACCTCTTGTTCCAAAATCTCTGCCTTATCGTTATATAATCGGTCTGAAACCTTCTGGTGTCTCCACGTGGTTTCTACGTATTTAACCTTCTCCCATAATTCTTAGGCCAAGTGTTGTCGATTATTAAATTACGCTCTGTGTAAAATGCTACGACAAGACTTCCTCTTTCATTCCTTTCCCTCCCAGTCCATATTCATCTACAATTTTTTCTTCTCTTCCTTTCCCCATTACAATTAAATTAATGCATATTTCTTCAATTACTTCACCTGCGTAGCTCATTGGCATATACACTTGTACTATTGTGGTGGATGTTGGCTTTGTTTCTATCTTGGCTACAATAGTGCATTAACTATGATGTTGATAGTAGCTTACTCAAATTCTCATCTTCTTATTCTCTATTAAACCTATTCATGCTTTATCCCTATTACAACCTGTAGGCACCTGCCACCGAACTTCGCTATTTCCCACTATATCTAACTTAAACCTATCCATTCCCCTTTTCAAAATTTATAAACTAACCTGTGTGATTAAGGGATCTGACATTCCACTCTCCGATCTGTAGAATGCCAGTTTTATTTTTCCTGATGACGACACCCTCCTGAGCAGTCTACGCCAGAGATCCTAATGGGCGACTATTTTTACCTACCCCTTGCTTTCAGCCATTCGCAGTATCAGCACAGCAAGAATGTTTTGGTTGGTGTTACTAGGTCAGATTTGTCAATCAACCAGACTGTTGTCCCTGCAGCTACTGAAAAGGCTGCTGCCCCTCTTCAGGCACCACACGTTTGTCTGGCCTCTCAACAGATACCCCTTTGTTGTGGTCGCACCTACGGTGCGGCTATTTGTGTCGCTGAGGCACGCAAGGCAACCAGCCAGTGACAAGATCTATGGTTCGTGGAGGTTGGTAGAAGCCCATATTCGGTGGTATTTATGTTGTATGTGTGGTGTCACCGCCAGACACCACACTTGCTAGGTGGTAGCCTTTAAATCGGCCGCGGTCCGGTAGTATACGTCGGACCCGCGTGTCGCCACTATCAGTGATTGCAGACCGAGCGCCGCCAAACGGCAGATCTAGAGAGACTTCCTAGCACTCGCCGAGTTGTACAGCCGACTTTGCTAGCGATGGTTCACTAACTTCTACGCTCTCATTTGCCGAGAGGATCGTTAGCATAGCCTTCAGCTACGTTATTTGCTACCACCTAGCAAGGCGCCAGTATTGATATTGTGAATCATGTACCTTAAAGAGCGACTTTCTCCGTTAATGGATTAAAGTTAAGTATTCCACCAGCTACGTCCGTTTTTCTCAATTCTAATTCCCTTGTCATGTTCCAGACCTCATGCCAGCCTGCGTGAGCTAAAACGCGTGCATTTCGGCCTCCTGTAGTAACGGTGTTGGCTCTCCTGCCAACCACAACAGTATGTTACACTCTATGAACATACGCTGTTTCTAAGCACCAGCAAATTGAATGTCTAGAGAACTAATCGTTATTGGTAGCATTTGTTCTAATAAAATGACGGGGAACGTCATATGGGTGCTTAAAGAATTTTCGGATGTAGTTATTTTCGTGATATAGCTCGCAAGTTATGAGAGTAAGCCATTTTAAAGTAATGACCCATTGAATATTCATGAAAACATATCGTCCTTTTTAAGAATTGTTACAATTAATGTCAAAAACATTTTGACCATTAAAACCTTTAAAGTTTGTAAGATAAAATACAAGGCCAATGGGAGTTGAGTTTCACTATAGCATAGTTGGTTGAGGCGCCGAGATCTGGAATCCAGAGTGGATCGGAGGAGGGTTCGCATCCAGTTGTATCCAATTCCTTTCTACCGCCTTCGCGTTTTCTAAAAGGATGTGCCAGTTTTCTACGAAATTACAGAAATAAGTTCTGTAATATTTGATGTTATTTAAATACAAGAAGTGCCCTTACTGTCAGGAGTGAGTTCGTTTGATATGCTGGACTTTTATTACGTGATGTCCTTACTGAGTGGACATTTATCGTTCATTTTTGACTTGTCACACGTTCACAGATATTGAACATTTTATTTATGCGTACCACAAACAGAACAACCCGATAGACATATGGACACGAAAGGAAAAGTGTGTTTGAATAGAGTTAACGTTTGAATTCTGTGCGCGTCCATTTTCGTGAAGAAAGTGCAACTGTTTGTGAAGCAAATAAAGTCGACAACTGCCGCTGGAGGTCGCTGAGCGGGCAAAATCACCTTAGCAAGCTTGTAGTAGTTGTTGTGTTTGAGGTTTACGGGCGCTAAACAGCGTGGTCATCAGCGCCCAAGCAAGCTTGTACCATGTGCCGATGGCGCTGCATATCGTGACGTGGAACATCCCGTCTGCAATCACGTTACGTTAGTTGCTTCGTCTTGTGTGTCGATAGCTTTAGAAATCAGAAATGAGCTCCGTATCCTCAGTTTTAAGACGTCGGAGGATTCTATGAAGCCACCTCCGAACTCATTGTCTCCGTACGCTCAAAGACTCGACTCTACAGTCTGTGCTGCTGGCTGTTAAACCAAAAACTAGTCACCTGAGCATGCTGTCAGGTGCGAGTGTACTGTACCAGCGTCCAAAGGAGAGTGAGTACAAGAGTTGGAAAGTATAACTGAGGGCCCTTGTCGTTGCCACTATAGACTCAACCGTTTGGCAGTTATTTGCCCGTAGGGACGTTGATTTCTGCCCTGTTTTCATGTGACAGAGCACATACGTTTTCACATGGTGGAGGTAGAATAAAGAAGAACACAAACACTCTTTTTGCACTGTATGAACTTTCTACGTTTTCCGTCGAAGTGTGGACTATAAAACTGAATTTTTTCCAGGGACAGTGTTCCGTCGGCCAAACACATGTAAATCCAACACAAAAAGTTATCTGTTATTGCCATAGTCGACTTGAAGACATGTAAATATTGTAATAAAAGTGCGTGAATCTTACCCATACAGCTCTATGTTTTTGTGTTAGTAGTATTAATAACTACTATGTATCTGCCACCTATAACTGCAGACACTTTACTGATCCCTGAAACCACTGCAGTATTCGTAGTAACCTTTGGGTTGAAGACAATTTTCATCTACTTTAGCGTAACATGGTACACAGTTAATTTAGGAGGTTTTTTTTTTTAGTTGGTTACTTCTCCCATAGATCATTTGTACGTTTCTTTTATGGAGATGATGTGTAACGAGTCAGTTTACAGGTTACGTATACACGATTAGTTTTAACATTAATTAACATTTTGCTTTTTTGAGTGCTACTACTTGATCTTTTTAGAGTTTTTAAGTAGATATTCATTTCTGGAATAGATGGAGCTTTCCTGGAGAAATGGCTTTAGGTCATCTTTTAAAACTTTCTTTGCTACCTGTCAGACATTTTGTTTAATTCCTGGAATGGAGCATTCCTGGAGAAATTGCTTTAGGTCACCTTTTAAAACTTGCTTTGCTACCTATGAGACATTTTTTTACTGAGCAAAGACCAAAAATTTTTGTTCCTCCATACCGCACTCCTTTTTGAGCCACCAACATAATTATGTATACAGAAGGTCATTTTTTCATTTAGTGTTGTAAATATGAATATCGCTGTTCTTCCCAAATTGTAATGGGTTATTTATGATCAATTTCATTAGCGTAAATATGCACACATCAAAAAAAGTATTGCATCACCTCGGTTCCGAAAGTTCCAGAACCTTTATACAAAATTGGAATAGAGATCAACATAAACATCATTTGTGCCCTTGTTATTGCCGGCGGGCAGAGCCATTAAGAAACTTGTTATTGCTCATGGGAACCGCACATTGCATGTTGTACCACCATACAGCGCGACCTTCAGAGGTGGTGGTCCAGATTGCTGTACATACTGGTACCTCTGATATCCAGTAGCACATCGTCTTGCATTGATGCATGCCTGTATTCGTCCTGGCATACTATCCACAAGTTCATCAAGGCACTGTTGCTCCAGATTGTCCCACTCCTCAAGGCCGGTACGGTGTAGATCCCTCAGAGTGGTAGGTGGGTGTAATGACGAACTGATCGGCTGTCGGACCCCTCCGTCTAATAGGCTCTGCTCATGCATGGTTGTTCATCTTTGGGCAGGTTTAGTGACATCTCTGGACAGTCAAAGGGACTGTGTCTGGGAGACAATATCCACCGTCAAAGTCTATCTGCAGGAGTTCTGGGAACCAGGATGACGTAAAACTTTTTTGATGTGTGTACCTACTGTGATGGTGCAATTAAAATGTCCAACTCCTTCAAGAGGTACCTGCATAGCGACCGCGAATGAGTACTACATAAGACAGGCTGTCCATAAATTATCTTTACAGCGCCAAACTCTAATAACTTTAACATTAAACTAGATACTAACAGATGGTTTTCAACATGGGGTAAGATAGATTATAAACAGGCCTTTTCAGTCTACCCCAGGCATGTTCGATAGGGTTCATGTCTGGAGAACATGCTGGCCAATCTAGTCGAGCAATGTCGTTATCCTGAAGGAAGTCATTCACAAAATGTACACGATGGGGGTACGAATTGTCCTCCATGAAGACGAATGACTCGCCAATATGCTGCCGATATGGTTGCACTATCGGTCGTAGGATGGCATTCACGTATCGTATAGACATTACGGCGCCTTCCATGACCACTAGCGGTGTACGTCGGCCCCACAC
Organism: Schistocerca gregaria; assembly: GCF_023897955.1. Classification (NCBI taxonomy): domain Eukaryota; kingdom Metazoa; phylum Arthropoda; class Insecta; order Orthoptera; family Acrididae; genus Schistocerca; species Schistocerca gregaria. Next base: position 173,134,697 of record NC_064922.1, on the reverse strand, counting down.
AATGCTACCCCAAAACGGCAGGGAACCTCCATCCCCCTGCACTCGCTGGACAGCGTGTCTAAGGCGCTCTGCCTGACGGGGTTGCCTCCAAACACGTCTCCGACGATTGTCTGGTTGAAAGCATATGCGACACTCATCGGTGAAGAGAATGTGATGCCAATCCTGAGCGGTTCATTCAGCTTCTTGTTGGGCACATCTGTACCGCGCTGCATGGTGTCGTGGTTGCGAAGATGGACCTCGCCATGGACGTCGGGAGTGAAGTTGCGCATCATGCAGCCTATTGCGCTCAGTTTGAGTCGTAACACGACATCCTGTGGCGCACGAAACGAATTATTCAACATGGTGATGTTGCTGTCAGGGTTCCTCTGATCCATAATCCGTAGCTAGCGGTCATCCATTGTAGTAGTAGCAGCCCTTGGGCGGCCTGAGCGAGGCAAGTCAGCGACAGTTCCTCTCTCTCTCTCTCTGTACCTCCTCCATGTCCGAACAACGTCGCTTTGGTTCACTCCGAGACGCCTGGACAGTTCCCTGGTTGGGAGCCCTTCCTGGTACAAAGTAACAATTTGGGCGCAAAGAACTGCGATATTGACCGTCTAGGCATGGTTGAACTACAGAAAACAGGAGCCGTGTACCTCCTTCCTGGTGTAATGACGAACTGATCGCCTGTAGGACCCCTCCGTCTAATAGGCTCTGCTCATGCATGGTTGTTCATCTTTGGGCAGGTTTAGTGACATCTCTGGACAGTCAAAGGGACTGTGTCTGTGACAGAATATCCACAGTCAAAGACTATCTGCAGGAGTTCTGGGAACCTGAATGACGTAAAACTGTTTTGATGTGTGTACCTACTGTGATGGTGCAATTAAAATGTCCAATTCCTTCAAGAGATACCTGCATAGCGACCGCGGGAGAGTACTACATAAGACAGGCTGTCCATAAAATATCTTTACAGCGTCAAACTCTAACACTTTAACATTAAACTAGACGTTAACAGATGGTTTTCAACATGGGGTAAGATAAATCATAAAGCTTTGTACATTCTACGTGACGCAGTTTGGACGCAAAATTGAATTTAGAAACCTGATAAAATGTGGATGTCACAGAAAAAACTCAATGTCTGGCGCTTCTAACAATATCACCACTTGCAAAGTAGGTTAGAAATCAGCTTAATATATTCGCTTTATCGGGCAACAACAAAATTGTTGACTGTGGATGGTATCGTCAGAATGGAAATAATGAAGTCACTGTAAAAAAGTCATTAATTTTGGCACTTGTCTTGAATGGATTCCCACGTACATTTCATCGAAGTTGTTATGGCTCATCTTGTTGATTCTAGGGTGATTCCACGTTGAATGCTAGAAGATCCAGATCTGTATTTTAGCAATATTTGAAGACCTAACAAATACGTTTTTCAAGAATTTTTTAATGATCAAACACCCCAGATCAGAACAATGGTATGGTAGAAATATTTTTTGACTTGGTGTTCACGATCCAGATATTTATTTAACTTCTTGTAAATTCATATATGTTGTTGTTGTTCTTGTTGTTGTCTTCAGTCCTGAGACTGGTTTGATGCAGCTCTCCATGCTACTCTATCCTGTGCAAGCTTCTTCATCTCCCAGTACCTACTGCAACCTACATCCTTCTGAATCTGCTTAGTGTACTCATCTCTCGGTCTCCCTCTACGATTTTTACCCTCCACGCTGCCCTCCAATGCTAAATTTGTGATCCCTTGATGCCTCAAAACATGTCCTACCAACCGATCCCATCTTCTAGTCAAGTTGTGCCACAAACTTCTCTTCTCCCCAATCCCATTCAATACCTCCTCATTAGTTACGTGATCTATCCATCTAATCTTCAGCATTCTTCTGTAGCACCACATTTCGAAAGTTTCTATTCTCTTCTTGTCCAAACTACTTATCGTCCATGTTTCACTTCCATACATGGCTACACTCCAAACAAATACTTTCAGAAACGACTTCCTGATACATAAATCTATATTCGATGTTAACAAATTTCTCTTCTTCAGAAACGCTTTCCTTGCCATTGCCAGTCTACATTTTATATCCTCTCTACTTCGACCATCATCAGTTATTTTACTTCCTAAATAGCAAATCTCCTTTACTACTATAAGTGTCTCATTTCCTAATCTAATTCCCTCAGCATCACCCGATTTAATTTGACTACATTCGATTATCCTCCTTTTGCTTTTGTTGATGTTCATCTGATATTCTCCTTTCAAGACACTGTCCATTCCGTTCAACTGCTCTTCCAAGTCCTTTGCCGTCTCTGACAGAATTACAATGTCATCGGCGTACCTCAAACTTTTTACTTCTTCTCCATGAATTTTAATACCTACTCCAAATTTTTCTTTTGTTTCCTTTACTGCTTGCTCAATATACAGATTGAACAACATCGGGGAGAGGCTACAACCCTGTCTCACTACTTTCCCAACCACTGCTTCCCTTTCATGCCCCTCGACTCTTATGACCGCCATCTGGTTTCTGTACAAATTGTAAACAGCCTTTCGCTCCCTGTATTTTACCCATGCCACCTTTAGAATTTGAAAAAGAGTATTCCAGTCAACATTGTCAAAAGCTTTCTCTAAGTCTACAAATGCTAGAAACGTAGGTTTGCCTTTTCTTAATCTTACTTCTAAGATAAGTCGTAAGGTCAGTATTGCCTCACGTGTTCCAACATTCCTAAGGAATCCAAACTGATCCTCTCCGAGGTCCGCATCTACCAGTTTTTCCATTCGTCTGCAAAAATAATTCGCTTTAGTATTTTGCAGCTGTGACTTATTAAACTGATAGTTCGGTAATTTTCACATCTGTCAGCACCTGCTTTCTTTGGGATTGGAATTATTAAATTCCTCTTGAAGTCTGAGGGTATTTCGCCTGTCTCATACATCTTGCTCACCAGCTGGTAGAGTTTTGCCATGACTGGCTCTCCCAAGGCGCTGAGTAGTTCTAAAGGAATGTTGTCTACTCCGGGGGCGTTGTTTCGACTCAGGTCTTTCAGTGCTCTGTCAAACTCTTCAGTATCGTATCTCCCATTTCGTCTTCATCTACATCCTCTTCCATTTCCATAATATTGTCCTCAAGTACATCGCCCTCATATAAACCTTCTATATACTCCTTCCACCTTTCTGCCTTCCCTTCTTTGCTTAGAACTGTGTTGCCATCTGAGCTCTTGATATTCATACACGTGGTTCTCTTCTCTCCAAAGGTCTCTTTAATTTTCCTGTAGTCAGTGTCTATCTTACCCCTAGTGAGATAAGCTTCTACATCCTTACATTTGTCCTCTAGCCATCCCTGCTTAGCCATTTTGCACTTCCTGTTGATCTCATTTTTGAGACGTTTGTATTCCTTTTTGCCTGCTTCATTCACTGCATTTTTATATTTTCTCCTTTCATCAATTAAATTCAATATTTCTTCTGTTACCCAAGGATTTCTAGCAGCCCTCGTCTCTTTACCTAATTTATCCTCTGCTGCCTTCACTACTTCATCCCTCAGAGCTACCCATTCTTCTTCTACTGTATTTCTTTCCCCTATTCCTGTCAATTGTTCCCTTATGCTCTCCCTGAAACTCTGTACAACCTCTGGTTCTTTCAGTTTATCCTGGTCCCATCTCCTTAATTTCCCACATTTATGCAGTTTCTTCAGTTTTAATCTACAGGTCATAACCAATACATTGTGGTCAGAGTCCTCATCTGCCCCTGGAAATGTCTTACAACTTAAAACCTGGTTCCTAAATCTCTGTCTTACCATTATATAATCTACCTGATACCTTTTAGTATCTCCAGGGTTCTTCCACGTATACAACCTTCTTTCATGATTCTTAAACCAAGTGTTACCTATGACTAAGTTGTGCTCTGTACAAAATTCTACTAGGCGGCTTCCTCTTTCATTTCTTAGCCCCAATCCATATTCACCTACTATGTTTCCTTCTCTCCCTTTTCCTACACTCGAATTCCAGTCACCCATTACTATTAAATTTTCGTCTCCCTTCACTATCTGAATAATTTCTTTTATTTCATCGTACATTTCTTCAATTTCTTCGTCATCTGCAGAGCTAGTTGGCATATAAACTTGTACTTCTGTAGTAGGTGTGGGCTTCGTATCTATCTTGGCCACAATAATGCGTTCACTATGCTGTTTGTAGTAGCTTACCCGCACTCCTATTTTGCTATTCATTATTAAACCTACTCCTGCATTACCCCTATTTATGAATTGTCACATCATCAAGAAAATAGTTTTGTATCAATCTTCATATATTTAATTTCCACTTTAACCAAACAGAAGACTTGACTGTTCTTTTACAAAGCGAAATAACAACTTAATTTCTGCAAAGTGAAACAAAAACTGCTCTGTGCGCACTCGCGCCTAAACGGTTACAAGTAAGTCAAAGATTATGACAGTCTCACAGAAATGAATACGCACAAGAACCATATTACTGTAGTATTTCGATACATCGGAGTACCTATACATTAATAAAACCAAACGTGACTATTGTCACAAAATATGTCTGTTACTTCGCAGAAACGTAGTACGACATCACTGGTATCGAGAACTGGGGTTGGAGTGCCGTAATGGTCACTTAAATAAAGAACCATTACACGCTGTTCATACAGATGACGCCCGATACCCAAGTGTAAAGGAACTGAACATGGTATGGAAGGCTACCCACTCTTCCGACAAACTATTCGGGCTTGGCATGCGTCATTTATGGAAACAGGTTGTGTTGGCCACAAAAAGGTGCGGAGCGGGTGGCCCATTTCTTTCAGACATCAACGTGAACAAGGTACTGCGGCGCTTGCAAAGAGTCCGACAAAATCGGGCCTACGGACGCTAGAGAATTGGAATTGAGACGATCAACAGTGCACCGTCTCTTGTATAAGAAGATACGGCTGTATCCTACAAAGTGCAGCTGCTTCAGGGATTAAATCCTACGGACAAACCTCAACGCGAACACTGAGCAGTGGATATGCTAGGCAAGACTGATGCAGTGACGTTTCGGAAAAGATTTGTGTGTCCGACAAGGCAACGTTTCACGTATCCGGAAAACTGAATCGTTGTAACGTTCATATGTACAGTTAATAGCATCCTTATGGTTACACATAAAATAGAAAGGGTCCCAAGGTCCATGTTCGACAGTTGTATCATAGGTACATTGTGTTCTATCGAGTCTGCCATCAACGGTGATGTTACAAGAGTTGTTGTGGCACAACTGAAACACCTGCACTCTCACGTCACATTCCAGCAAAATGAGACACCACCCGACTGCGCCCTACATGTCAGTCAATTCTGTATGAAAAGTTTCCGGATTGTTGGATTAGCCGAGACGGTGCAATTCGAGGGCCGCTACGATCTCCTGACATCACATCACTGCACTTCTTGCTGCTGGGTTTTGTAAAGGATCTAGTATATAGAGACAAGGTTAGAGGTCACACCATTAGACATTCTTCTGTGCGGTTTTGTAAAGGTCCTGAGGTATCGAAGCGAGGTTAGAGACCTACACGACTTAAAGGCACGCATCTGCAATGCATTTGAACATGTAACCGTAGAGATCATGAATGGTACATGGAGAGAAATGGAATTCGGAGTAGGCATTATCCGTGTCACTATGGGTGCACACATTGATGTGTATGAATGAGGAAACAAAACCTTATAAGTTTAGACAGTATTCCTTACTGCTCTCTTTGGTGGAGTCAATACTCTCCTTCAAAGTGGTGCAACTACCTCAGAAAATTATTCCATAAGACATCATTAATTGTCCTCAGGCCTTCACTCTGACACGACTGTGTAGAGGATCCATAATTACACTCCTGGAAATTGAAATAAGAACACCGTGAATTCATTGTCCCAGGAAGGGGAAACTTTATTGACACATTCTTGGGGTTAGATACATAACATGATCACACTGACAGAACCACAGGCACATAGACACAGGCAACAGAGCATGCACAATGTCGGCACTAGTACAGTGTATATCCACCTTTCGCAGCAATGCAGGCTGCTATTCTCCCATGGAGACGATCGTAGACATGCTGGATGTAGTCCTGTGGAACGGCTTGCCATGCCATTTCCACCTGGCGCCTCAGTTGCACCAGCGTTCGTGCTGGACGTGCAGACCGCGTGAGACGACGCTTCATCCAGTCCAAAACATGCTCAATGGGGGACAGATCTGGAGATCTTGCTGGCCAGGGTAGTTGACTTACACCTTCTAGAGCACGTTGGGTGGCACGGGATACATGCGGACGTGCATTGTCCTGTTGGAACAGCAAGTTCCCCTGCCGGTCTAGGAATGGTAGAACGATGGGTTCGATGACGGTTTGGATGTACCGTGCACTATTCAGTGTCCCCTCGACGATCACCAGAGGTGTATGGCCAGTGTAGGAGATCGCTCCCCACACCATGATGCCGGGTGTTGGCCCTGTGTGCCTCGGTCGTATGCAGTCCTGATTGTGGCGCTCACCTGCACGGCGCCAAACACGCATACGACCATCATTGGCACCAAGGCAGAAGCGACTCTCATCGCTGAAGACGACACGTCTCCATTCGTCCCTCCATTGACGCCTGTCGCGACACCACTGGAGGCGGGCTGCACGATGTTGGGGCGTGAGCGGATACGGCCTAACGGTGTGCGGCACCGTAGCCCAGCTTCATGGAGACGGTTGCGAATGGTCCTCGCCGATACCCCAGGATCAACAGAGTCCCTAATTTGCTGGGAAGTGGCGGTGCGGTCCCCTACGGCACTGCGTAGGATCCTACGGTCTTGGCGTGCATCCGTGCGTCTCTGCGGTCCGGTCCCAGGTCGACGGGCACGTGCACCTTCCGCCGACCACTGGCGACAACATCGATGTACTGTGGAGACCTCACGCCCCACGTGTTGAGCAATTCAGCGGTACGTCCACCCGGCCTCCCGCATGCCCACTATACGCCCTCGCTCGAAGTCCGTCAACTGCACATACGGTTCACGTCCACGCTGTCGCGGCATGCTACCAGTGTTAAAGACTGCGATGGAGCTCCGTATGCCACGGCAAACTGGCTGACACTGACGGCGGCGGTGCACAAATGCTGCGCAGCTAGCGCCATTCGACGGCCAACACCGCGGTTCCTGGTATGTCCGCTGTGCCGTGCGTGTGATCATTGCTTGTACAGCCCTCTCGCAGTGTCCGGAGCAAGTATGGTGGGTCTGACACACCGGTGTCAATGTGTTCTGTTTTCCATTTCCAGGAGTGTATTACACTTTCGTAATTGTGAAGTATTGTTTATTCTATAGCGCCTCACTTGTAACCCAAATCAAAATTTGTTTTGGCGAAAGCATGCAAACTGTCTGATGACGAACTGCATCATCTACATCTACATACATACTCCGCAATCCACCATACGGTGCATGGCGGAGGGTACTTCTTCCCCATCTAGCATCTTCTCTCCCTATTCCATTCTCAAACAGAACGAGGGAAAAATGACTGCCTATATGCCTCTTGTAACCTCCCCACAAAATAAAATATTTTCATTAATATTCTCATTTAGTGTAACCTCAAACCAGAAAAATTCCTAAACCTCCCAACAGTAAAAAAAAAAAAAAAAAAAAAAAAAAAAAAAAAAAAAAAAAAAAAAAAATGTCGTTCACATTCAGTATAACCTACCAACAGGAAAATTGCGTAACGTATCAATAATAAAATGTAACTAATCTCTCAATAAGAAAATGTAGGTCACTTATAACCTTTCAATAATTGACAGTGAATTTAACCTGGTAAATTTTGGACGTCAGCAATGCTGCGTCATGGCCCTGATACATCATTCTGAATAAACTGAAAAATCTTACCTTAATTAGATCGCCGGATAACGCGTATGTATCTGCTCCTATAAGAAATTTTTCTGGCGCAGCTAAGTGCAATGCTGGCCGATAGATTTGTCTTATATAAAAGGAAAGAACTGATTTTTCTTTTCAATAACCGGAATGGCCAAGGATTGGAGATATTAGTGAATTCTTTAAATTGAGATGAATGTCAAAAGTTACTTTTTATGAGAAAGATTATTATTAACAGATTTTTTTTAAAACATTTCATGGGACTTGGTGTAACAATACTACATATGCGCGAGGCTGCTTTTACCTTATCCTACAACGCTCAGGCTCCGCCATCGCTGCACACGACCGGCCCAGCCAACACGATACACCAGACACGACTGCTCGCTAGCAACAACTTACTCCTACTAACACACAGCTCTTACTGCAGTCAATACTGCTCTTTGGTCTCAGATTCTCTTCTAGCTTACATATCGCAGGCAGCGCGTGAGGAATCCATCGAAATTACATCTGCTCGACTGCGCTAGCAACAAATTCTTTAATCATGGACCTCTTACATAACCCTCCACTGGGGGGGGGGGGGGAGGGGGGGGCAAAAATTTGGCAGCGATGGTGAGTCAATTGGACTTGCCGTGAGCAACAAATTTTTCTATAATCTATTTAGCTACTTTGTCTACAGTCACAGAGTGTATACATCGTTGATAAGTGCAGAACATATTAAGAAATTAAATAGAGTGCACATGCACTGAGTACAAAACATATTCAGAAATGACAAAGTATATACGCAATGAGTACAAAATATATTAACAAATGACATAAAGTGCACACACACTGTAGAGGTCCTTAGCATTTTTACATGAACTGATCACATTAACAAATGAAATAAAGTGCACACGCACTATAAAAGTTTTTAGCATTTTGTAAGAACTAGGAATGGAATGGTAAGGATTGCATCATGCTTGTAGCACAGTAGGTTGCACGTAGCTGCACTGAAAGTCCATATCTTTCTGCAGAAGCACAACACCAAGTGAGACAATCTGAAGTTCTCTTCCCTGAAGTATTTATCAGTGTAGCCAAGACACTGAAATGTTGTATTAATATTCAGTGTTGTCATTTTGGTAGTACATTAGGTACACCAAACAGTAGGACCATAATAACATCTCCATCGTTCAAGGTGGTGGACAGCTTGATATGTCAACATCATATTTTTGTAGAATCCATACTCCTACAGCAATGTAGAATTAGTGCAAAAACCAATATAGTGCTCCATGATCATGAGGATGGACAGGATAAAAGGATATTGCTAGTTACAAAGTATTCATATAGTGTTACAAAACATTATTCAGTGTTATTCACAAGTCATTGCTGGTAATTAGGTCAGAAGGTGAAGGACATTAACTCTTATGCTATTCATCATAGAATTACACTAGTGTATCATCCGATATCAACAATTATTGACACTCATTGGCTAGTTACTAAAGATGTAGTAAGTATTAAGTATTACAAAACACTATTCATAACTCATCTGATTGAATCAGTGGCATTCTTTGGCCAGTTACTAAACATGTAGCAAGTATTGAGTATTACAAAACACTATTCATAACTCATCTGATTGAATCAGTAGCATTCATTGGCCAGTTACAAAGTATTCATATAGTGTTACAAAACATTATTCAGTGTTATTGACAAGTCATCATTTAAAACAGGAGCTACTGAATTATTGACATTCATTGGCTAGTTACAAAGTATTCATATACTGTTACAAAACATTATTCAGTGCTATTCACGTCAACATTTAAAACAGGAGCTATTGAGTGTAGCATCAAGCTACTGGTGTTTATATATGATATCATGTAAGTGACATAAGACATATTTAAAATGTAAGACATTGGAACTATTACTCAAGGTCGGTAGTACAATAATACATAGACATAACGGAATCAATATACAGAAAAATTCAAATTTTATTTAAGACTAAAAATATATCTTAAACTGGTAGCATTATTTAGTTGTATACTGGTAATAGTTGGAACTCGTAAAAATATATCTTAAACTGGTAGCATTATTTAGTTGTATACTGGTAATAGTTGGGACTCGTAATAATTTTTTTTAGCAATGCTTTGCACTGGGATCGATAATTAATTGCTGGGGCATGAAAATATTTGCTTTTGACTTATTGCTGGAAATAAGGATTATTAACGTCATTCGTCATGAGTCAGCTGTAGCAGGGTTATGAAACAAGTAGAATATATGTGATCACATTCATGAATGATACACACAACTGGGTAAAAAACAAATGCAAGTATTAGAATAGGTTTCATAACTAAGTGCTTATAGCGTATTAATATCATGAAAAGCTTCTCCTGGAAAATATACAAATGGATTATTGACCTGAAAGAAAAAATGTGTATTATGCTGAAAAGTCGTAAACTTTGAATCAACAGGTAATGAAACGTGTACTTAATATGTATGTACTCTAGCTGTCTTTCCCAAAACATTCAATCATTATACTATGCGACATAAGACATGCTGTCAAAAGGAACTGCAACAAATACTTAAATAACTACATAGCATTTCTTAACTAACAGTAAATACACTCCTGGAAATGGAAAAAAGAACACATTGACATCGGTGTGTCAGACCCACCATACTTGCTCTGGACACTGCGAGAGGGCTGTACAAGCAATGATCACACGCACGGCACAGCGGACATACCAGGAACCGCGGTGTTGGCCGTCGAATGGCGCTAGCTGCGCAGCATTTGTGCACCGCCGCCGTCAGTGTCAGCCAGTTTGCCGTGGCATACGGAGCTCCATCGCAGTCTTTAACACTGGTAGCATGCCGGGACAGCGTGGACGTGAACCGTATGTGCAGTTGACGGACTTCGAGCGAGGGCGTATAGTGGGCATGCGGGAGGCCGGGTGGACGTACCGCCGAATTGCTCAACACGTGGGGCGTGAGGTCTCCACAGTACATCGATGTTGTCGCCAGTGGTCGGCGGAAGGTGCACGTGCCCGTCGACCTGGGACCGGACCGCAGCGACGCATGGATGCACGCCAAGACCGTACGATCCTACGCAGTGCCGTAGGGGACCGCACCGCCACTTCCCAGCAAATTAGGGACTCTGTTGATCCTGGGGTATCGGCGAGGACCATTCGCAACCGTCTCCATGAAGCTGGGCTACGGTCCCGCACACCGTTAGGCCGTCTTCCGCTCACGCCCCAACATTGTGCAGCCCGCCTCCAGTGGTGTCGCGACAGGCGTGAATGGAGGGACGAATGGAGACGTGTCGGCTTCAGCGATGAGAGTCGCTTCTGCCTTGGTGCCAATGATGGTCGTATGCGTGTTTGGCGCCGAGCAGGTGAGCGCCACAATCAGGACTGCATACGACCGAGGCACACAGGGCCAACACCCGGCATCATGGTGTGGGGAGCGATCTCCTACACTGGCCATACACCTCTGGTGATCGTCGAGGGGACACTGAATAGTGCACGGTACATCCAAACCGTCATCGAACCCATCGTTCTACCATTCCTAGTCCGGCAAGGGAACTTGCTGTTCCAACAGGACAATGCACGTCCGCATGTATCCCGTGCCACCCAACGTGCTCTAGAAGGTGTAAGTCAACTACCCTGGCCAGCAATATCTCCGGATCTGTCCCCCATTGAGCATGTTTTGGACTGGATGAAGCGTCGTCTCACGCGGTCTGCACGTCCAGCACGAACGCTGGTCCAACTGAGGCGCCAGGTGGAAATGGCATGGCAAGCCGTTCCACAGGACTACATCCTGCATGTCTACGATCGTCTCCATGGGAGAATAGCAGCCTGCATTGCTGCGAATGGTGGATATTCACTGTATTAGTGCCGACATTGTGCATGCTCTGTTGCCTGTGTCTATGTGCCTGTGGTTCTGTCAGTGTGATCATGTGATGTATCTGACCCCAGGAATGTGTCAATAAAGTTTCCCCTTCCTGGGACAATGAATTCACGGTGTTCTTATTTCATTTTCCAGGAGTGTATATAAACTTCATCACTATCATCATCTGCAAAGAAAAACTTCGTTATTCATATTAGCATATTCTTCATATAACTATTCATCATCATTTATTATCATCTGCAAAAAATAGACACTTCATTATGCATATTCATATTACCATTTACTTCATACAACTATTCATTATCATTCATTACTTCATATAGTATAGAGTTTCTTACTTCTAGCATATTTCATCACTAAAATTAACATCTGTAGTTCTGTCTGACAGTCTGCATCAATCGCCTTGTATTCTGAAAGAAAAATAATTAGTCAAAACTGCTATCATACGATGTGTACAGTATATTCTGGTTAATGCTTGTTAATTCTGATCCATTTACTCTTCATGACAAGATATTGCATTTTCTTTCCTTCATTCTGATGGTAAAATTTCCATTTCATAGTAAACTACTGTGGTTGTTTAATTCATTTCGTTTACACAGTATTGCTTTCTGAAAAATGATGAATATGGATTAATATCTTGCATTTAATTCATATACCCATTAAATAAAAACTTGTTTCTAGTAATATAATTAAGCATACAGCATAAAATGACAGAAAACATATTAGGTCAAAAACATAGAAAGTTTTTTAAGTGCATAAAATATACACGCAGTATCATAATGTAGTAGCAAAAAATGTAAAATAGTCAAGATGTTGAGATATCATAATGCAAAATGTCAATGTCAACTGGTGTTTCTTACATCTTAAACATTTCATAGTGCATACAGACAAAAATTCTACTTTCGATAGGAAAACAATCATACATACACAAAATCGAAAATGTGCACGGTCTGATACATAACGACAAGAAAAGCGACCTGCTAACCTTATCTTGCCGGGCACTTGCCAGGAAAAAATATGATAATCATTAGTAAGTGTTCATATCAATAACTGGAAAAGGCATTACAATGTGATAAATCATAAAGTATGTTCATTCAATAAAGGGTTTAATATTGGAGACATGGTGATTGCCTTTGCTTTTTCTGGTTCTCAAAGTTTCAACATGTACCACATTGGGATGAGGAATGCTGCGAATTCTGTATGGACCTGCGTATAGAAGTTCAAATTTACTGCATCTACTCTTTCCTCTGCTGGATAAATAGTGTGTGCGTACTAATATCTTCCGTCCAATGTGAAAGTCACAGCGTGTACAAACCTGTTTTTGCTGTCTTCTCCGGCGCTCTGCGGCACGTTTGATGTTGTTGAGCGCAATCTCAATTATTTCATGGTGGCGTAGTCGACGAGATGTAGGAAAGGATACTAATTCTTTAATTTTGTTAGGTGGTTCAACATTTTTCAATATAACAGTCGGAGATAGCATAGTAGATTCATTTGGTATGGAGTTAATTACATCCTGGAATGAGAGTATGTATGTATCCCAATCAATATGTCTTTTATGGCAGTATATTCTACATAATTTACCAATTTCTTTCATCAGTCGTTCACAAGGGTTCGAAGAAGCGTGATACTTGGATATATAGATCGGAGAAATGTTTCTAGCTCGTAACATACGTGTCCATATCGCAGATCAAAATTGTGGTCCACTGTCGGAAATTACTTTCAATACATGCCCTACATTATATAAAAAATGTTTTACAAATGCATTCGAAATAGATTTAGCAGTAGCTTTGCGCAACGGAGTGAAGGTAACAAATTTCGAAGTGAGTTGAACAACGACAAAGATGTAGCAAAAACCTCTATTAGTTCTGGGAATCGGACCAAGAATGTCTACAGCTGCCATGTGTCTCAATTTAACAGGTTCAATGGGATGCAACAGAGGAATATGTGAAGTTGTGTCTAATTTAGCTTTCTAGCAGATTTTACGTGACGCTAAAACTCGTCGAATACGTTTCATCATGTTGGCAAAATAACAGTTCTGTCTCAGTATAAGAAAACATTTTCTGGCTCCATAATGTGCATAACTTAAATGAGTATACCAAATTAATTTGTTAACAAGTTCGTCGGGAATGCATAATAACCAGTTGTTGCCGTCAGGGTGAGAGCGGCGGAACAGAATGTTATTGCGTACCGTGTAATGGTTTCTAATGGTAACGTTATTCTTATCTCGCCAAAGGTGTTTAATTTCTTTCCATACGTTGTCTTTACTCTGCTCTTTTGCTATATCTCGTAATGACGATGAAATTAAATTTTCAAATGTGACATGTTGAATATACATGACGCTAGAATTTGCTTGGCAGAAGTTGGTTGCGATGTCTTGCTGATTGTTGCAGAGAGAACGGGATAGTGCGTCTGCTACAATATTTTGTGTACCGGGAATGTGAACAATTGTAAAATTAAATTCCAGTAAATAAGGTTTCCATCTGCTTAATCTGTCGTGTGTAAATTCAGCGGAAAGTAAAAACTGAATAGCTCTATGATCTGTGTAAACGGTAGTGTGTCTTCCATAAAGAAAATGCCCAAATCTCGTGAATGCCCATACAACACATAATCTTTCAAGTTCTGTAACAGAATAATTGCGTTCAGCAGGTGATAGGATGCGACTTGCAAAGGCGATGTTTTTAATTACTGTATTACCGTCTTCTTCAATTTCCTGAAAAATGTGTACGCCTAAAGCTGTGTTAGAACTGTCGGTGGCAATGGAAAAATTTCTAGTGAGATCTGCCTTCTGCTGAAATTACATGTCCAATAAATTTTATAGAAGTTTTGCCAAATTGTGATTTGCTAAGATTAACAGTCAGTCCTCGTGCACGAAAAGTTTCCAACAATTGTTCCAGAATCAAATTGTGTTCAGACCAGTTAGCTTCTGCAATAAGAATGTCGTCTACATACGTTGTGATTCTGTCTTTAAGTTCTGTCGGAGGTATAGTATTCAAACCGCGAATAAACGCTGCTGAAGAAATTGTTAAACCGAACGGTAATTTACAAAATTGATAACAGTCACCAAAACAGAGAAATGCTGTGTACTTTTTGTAGTTCGGATGGAGCTGAATTTGCCAAAATCCCGATTTCAAATCTAATGTGGAATAAACAGCAGTACCATGAAATTTCTGTAGAAGTTCTTCTAGTGTCTGTGGGTGATCTGTTTCATTAATAATAATGTCGTTCACATGACGCGAATCAAGTACGAGTCGAAGTGATCCATCCTTTTTCTTAACAATATGGAGCGGGTTTATGTACGGACTAACTGCTGGTTCAATAATACCTTGGTCAAGCATAGCTTGCAATTCTTTCTCAACCTGTTCTCTGTGAATATACGGAATGGGATAATGTTTAGCTTTAAATGTGTCGTGCTGTTTAACTTGAAATTCATACATGAAACCGGACATAGTACCAGGGATGTTATCAAAAACTGGAGCTTGCTGTAAAAGAATTTTGTGTAGTTGCGTACGTTCGTCGTTTGTATTTGCACTGCTGTGTTTAACCTTATCCGAAATCATTTGCATAACGTCATAGTCGGCTTCGTCTGGTGTATTGTAGTTGTGAACATACGTATCTGTGAACGATGTGGAATGACAGTTTATGTTACGTGATGCAGAAATGACCTCTGTCCGATTAATTGTTTGTTCTTCTGCAGATAAAGACTGCTGAAATTCTAATGCCAGTTGTACATTTTCATCCTTTAACATTAAATAGGAATTTTGAAAGTCAATAATTGCGTCGTGTTGTACCAAAAAATTCGTACCTAAAATAAAGTCTGTTGTAAATAAGGGAACAATCCAAAAATTTGAGTGGAACGTATGACCTGCAATACAAAATGATATGTGTGTCTGTAATTTTACATCTACTCCCTTACCAGATACTGCTCCTTTTACTTTAGTTTTGCCTAATGGTAACGTAGAATAGATATTCTCTTTGTTGCATTCGTTGAAGGTTTCTTCATTTATGACTGACATGGGTGATCCAGAATCGATTACTGCTGAAAATGTGGATGATCCAATCTTTACTTCAATGACAAGGTGGGAAATGGTTTTTTGAATAACTGGTTTTTCCTGCAAAAGAGTGTCTCGGATGTCGTCAAAAGTAATAACATTCTCGTGAACAAGAGTCTGTGTATCAAAAGTATTGCTTACATCGCTGGAAGGTTCAATCTGTGCTGTATCTAGTCAAATTCTATCTGACGTGCTGTTATTTGCGGGAGGATGCTGTGGCATTTCCACTATTTTCTCTGTTCTGTTGTTTCTCCCTGACGTATTACGTTCGGGATGATATCTACTGTCTGGTTCATTCATGATAATCTGTTGTTGCCGATGATTCTGCTGCTGGTAAGACCGACTGTTACGCTGAAAACTGTGCTCATTACTTTTCCGTCTGTCATAATAATCGTTGTTATAGGGCACATTGCGATATGAGTTGAAATGGTGTGTTTTCTGTACGTAGTGATTTCCTTGTTGCTGTGCTTTACTATTTGGTGGAGCCGACGCTATACGTGTAGGCGGCGAAACATTAAAGCTTGGTTGACCTTGCAGACTGCATTGTTGGTTAGGTATGCTAACCGGCTGGTTTTGTTGATGTTGTGGGGAAAAGCCTCTATTGTTGCCAAATTGTCTTTGCTGTTGCTGATAACTATGAGGATACTGATAATTAAAATTTTGTCTGTTATTAAAGTTCTGGTGGTTGTCATTCCTGGACCGTCTATCACCTTTGCTATTAAAATAGCGTGGCTGATCGTAACTTCCGTATGCTTGTTTGCCTTGGTTATGATATGAAAAATGTTTGTTAATGAAGGAGTAGTCTGATTGCTGAACTCCCAAAAGCTGTAACAGATCTCTGAATGCCGAAATATTTTCTTTCTGCTGACCTGTTAAAAGTGATACTCTTAACGATCGTGGTAATTTAGAAATACATAATTGGATAAGTGCTGATTCACTGTATGGCTCACTTAAGTATTGGTTTTGTTGGACCATGTGCTCAAAAAATTGCGTGACAGTGGCAAAATTTGAGTTCTCATAATTTGTTAAGCTAATTAATTGATCCTTGATTCCGCGCTGTGTCGTCTTCGACCAATACGCTGACAGAAAGGCATTCTGAAATTCTTCTACCGAGTAGCACTGTCTCGCGATCGGTCTCATACGAGTTGCCGGTTCGCCTTCCAAAAAACTGCAAATAAATTCAAGTTTGTGTGTCACGGGCCAAGTTGGTGGAAAAGCAAAGCTAAATTGTTGTATCCAATCCAAAGGGCGAATCTGTGTTCCGTCATTTTTAAATATCTTAAATTTCCTAACGGACAGAAAGTGCTTGTAATCAAAATTTTCTTCTCTGACTGTCTGAACAGGTTCAGGGTTGTATGATAATCTGTTTGTCTGTGACTGTTCGGAATCTAAGTCACGTACTCTCTGTAAATTACCTAAATCGTACTTGCTGTGTGAGTGTGAGAAATGTTCGGAGAGTGGCGTATGCTGTGTCGTGTTGCAGGCTGAGACATCTTTCATCTCCGTCACTTCTTGCTGTAAAGACGACACTTTTCTACGCGATGTATTATTAGACGAACCTATCTCATTGATTGTCTGCTGTAAATTTTGGAATTCGGGTGTTTGATTAAAAGAAATTGGCGACGTATCGTCTGATTTTGTGTCATTGCTATTTTCGATAACGTCAATACGACTGGCCAATTCATCAAATTTTTCAGTCAATGATTTAACCTGATCATCATTTTTAGAGTCACAAGCATTAATTTGTTTTTGGATTTTACGGGTAGTTTTGTTCAATTTCTTAACGTCTGCTTTAATGGCATCGGGATCCTGTATTAATTCTTATTGTTCAAGTCTGTTGGTCACTGTCTGAAAGTCTACTGTGTGTGTGTCTGTTTTTGTTTTAAGATCGGAGATTTCATCATGCAATTCGGTGTTCAACTGTTTAATAGTATTGATTTCGTCTGATAGCGTAGCAGTGTTATTGTCTACGTATGTTTTTGCTTTCGTAAATAATTTACGCGTATCTTCCTGCCTCTGTGCAGTAATTGTTTCCATGACTTGTTTCTTTACTTTGTTCTGTTCCTGTATGAATTTACGGTAACGCATTTCACTGTTTTGTAGGTGGTGATTAAAACGTTCGTCAATTAGGCTGTTTTGTTGTTCAAATTTCTTGTCGACTTTCGCGTCCAGCGTGTGTGAAAGTTCTGCTGACATTAATGTAAACTCGTCGCGTAACTGTGTTGCGTTTTCAGAACATTGTTTAGCGACTGCACTAATTTCATCTCTAAGTAATTTCGTTGTGGCTGCATGTGTATTGCGTATCTCTTCACTATTATTCCTGGCATACGCCTTAATTTCTTCACGTAATTATTTTTTAGTTTCGCTACATTGGTCCGCAACGGCTGTTATCTGTTCAGCAAGTTGTTCAATAGAGGTGTCAAGTTTTTCATTAATTTGTTTGAACGACCTGTCGTGTTTCTCATTCGACTGTTTGAAACTTTCATTAAGATGCTTGTTCGATTCATTAATTTGTTGTTTGAGATTTTCATTAAGTTGTAGCAATAATGCCATAACTCAATCCATGCCAAAATTAGCTGCTGTATTCTCTGTGCTGTGTGATGGTGTATCTGCATGTGTCACGTTTTGTATAACCATTTGGTCATTCTCTGATTCACAAAAAGGTTTGCTAATCGGATGTGCTCTGTTGGTCACTACAGCGGAATCAAATACATCTGACGTGATTTGTGTATATTGGTCACCTTCGTTAAAAACAATTAACCGTTCGCTACGTAAATTTTGCAAATCAGGCGTGTCAAACTGGACAGCGTTCATTGTAACGGAAAGTGCCGCGTCATCTATTGTCGTTAAATTTAGATTGGACACAACTGAATTTGTTTGCTCATCATTTAGATTAGAATCATTACTGGTGGTCGGTACGCATTGATTGTCTGTAACTGGAGAATTATCATCAAGACACTGAGTGTCGCTAGTATTATCAGTCAAATTATTAAAGTCGGCTTTTTCATCCATTACGACTCGCGATGTACTGTTAGCAGTTTTTCGCGGCATTTCCACAACTCAAAGTTAAGCACAAAATCAAACAAAGACAAAGCAAAAATGGAACAAATACAGTTACAACAAAGAGCAATAAATTGCCGATGGTCTGTGAAAGAAAAAGTGACAAGTTAGTAAATGCGTTGCGCCAGATGCAAATTACTTTTAATATTAAGTAAATAATGATTTATTTATCAATAGTAAGTGATAATGGCGCCTTGCTAGGTCGTAGCAAATAACGTAGCTGAAGGCTATGCTAACTATCGTCTCGGCAAATGAGTGCGTATTTAGTCAGTGAACCATTGCTAGCAAAGTCGGCTGTACAACTGTGTCGAGTGCTAGGAAGTCTCTCTAGACCTGCCGTGTGGCGGCGCCCGGTCTTCAATAACTGATAGTGGCGACACGCGGGTCCGACGTATACTACCGGACCGCGGCCGATTTAAAGGCTACCATCTACGTCCGTGTGGTGTCTGGCGGTGACACCACAAGCTGCCATTGTTTACACCACTCACAAATCCTGTCCAAGTCATCTTGTATCCTCCTACAGTCACTCAACGACGACACGAACTGCATCAGTTCGAAACCAGTAATAATTTGTGGCTGGTTGCTGCTGTACACCACAATTTGTAGTAGCATGTATAATATCGTATTTGTTGACACCAGATGCAAGAGAGAAATCATCTGCATGTCCATGCTATAGTTCATAAGGAAGTTATTTTTGTGACTGCAGGCGGAGGCTGTGGCCATCTGATTGAGTTATTTCGGGCCTGTCCGACCACAATTGATTGCAGCAGGTTGTTGTTTTAAGAACGTGACCGGAGAAGAGTTCCGCGCCAGCTGCTGTAGCCGGCGAGTGCTTGATATTCCCGCTGTGCTGTGTGTGGGAACTGCCCGCCCACCTGCATCCGAGGCAGACAGAGGCGGGCGTGGGCAGCAGACCGCATCGCCTCTCCCCCCCTCCTCTCCCTCCTCACTACTATCGCGGAGCCATTGTCTGGCGCGCTGCGTTGCCAGATCCCACTACGCCCGCCAGCCGTACTCTACTACGCCACGCTACGCTACGATACCCACACTACTACGACGCGGCGAGTCGGACGGCGATAAAAAATAGCCCGCCCGCCCCTCCCCCAACCTCTCCAAAGAGAGAAATGGAGAGGAGAGGAGAGCGGCGGAGTGTGGCGGCCAAGAACTGCCGGAGTGCGCAGCCGAGCGGCCACTAAATGCCACTTGACAACAGCTGGCCCCGCGGCTGACTGCTAAGTACTCACCTAAACCCGCGCTCGTGCAGACAATGCAGAAATGTCGCCGTTGCCAGAAGCGTCCCTTGCACGACACAGCAGATAAACTTTTGCTGCTGTTTCCGCTGCGCGGGATTAGCCGAGCAGTCTGACGTGCCGCAGTCACGGACTGTGCGGCTGGTCCCGGCGGAGGTTCGACTCCTCCCTCGGGCATGGGTGTGTGTGTTTGTCCTTAGGATAATTTAGGTTAAGTAGTGTGTAAGCTTAGGGACTGGTAACAGCAGTTAAGTCCCATATGATATCACACACATTTGAGCATTTTTTGCTTCTGTTTCAAAAAAATGGTTCAAATGGCCCCGAGCACTATGGGACTTAACATCTATGGTCATCAGTCCCCTAGAACTTAGAACTACTTAAACCTAACTAACCTAAGGACAATACACAACACCCAGCCATCACGAGGCAGAGAAAATCCCTGACTCCGCCGGGAATCGAACCCGGGCGCGGGAAGCGAGAACGCTACCGCGCGACCACGAGATGCGGGCTGCTGCTGTTACCTGACGGTATCTAACTTTGCAACATTCGCCTCTTTTCTTCTCTGACACCTACACTGACTTGCCTAGAATATTACGTTGTTTTCAACTCTGGAAGGAATGCCACGCACGAAATATTACGTGTACGAAGTGTTAGTGAGGGCTGGCAAGCCCGTAGTATTACGGGTAGCATTCCTGGGAGCACGCCTGGGAGGATATAACGTTCCAGCAAGTTCCAAGTCCAGATAAAGTGAGAAGGTTAATCGTTGGATTAACCATTCAACTGTAAGAAACTGGCGGGTCCCTGTACACTCACCCAGCCTCGGATTGGAATAGATGGTACGGAAAACGTGCCAAGCTTACGAATAAACGACTACGAACAGAAACATGAAATGTAAGAATACTATGAGAATGTCATTCTCAATGGAGAGAAGTCTTCCGAAATACGATTTCAGGTGTGCCGCAGGAGAGTGTCGTATGACCGTTACTCTTCACAATATACATAAATAACCTTATGGATAACATCGGAAGTTCACTGAGGCTTTTTGCGGATGATGCTGTGATTAATCGAGAGGTTGTAACAATGGAAAATTTTACTGAAATGCAGGAGGATGTGCAATGAATTGACGCATGGTGCAGGGAATGGCTATTGAATCTCAATGTAGACAAGTGAAATGTGCTGCGAATACATAGAAAGAAAGGTCCTTTATCACTTAGCTACAATATAGCAGGGCAGCAACTGGAAGCAGTTAATTAGATAAATTATCTGGGGGTAGGCATTAGGAGTGATTTAGAATGGAATGATCATGTAAAGTTGATCGAAGGAAAATCGGATGCCAGACTGAGATTCATTGGGAGAATCCTAAGGAAATGCAACCCGAAAACAAAGGACGTAGGTTACAGTACACTTGTTCGCCCACTGCTTTAATATTGCTCACCAGTGTAGGATCCGTACCAGATAGGGTTGGTAGAAGAGATAGAGATAGATCCAATGGAGAGCAGAACGCTTTGCTACAGGACCATTTAGTAATCGCGAAAACATTACGGAAATGATAGTTAAACTCCAGTGGAAGACTTTGTAGGAGAGACGATCAGTAGCTCGGTACAGGTTTTAGTTGAAGTTTCGAGAACATACCTTCACCGAGGAGTAAAGCAGCGTATTGCTCCCTCCTACGGATGTGTCGCGAGGAGACCATGAGGATAAAATCAGAGAGATTAGAGCCCACACAGAGGCATACCGACAATCTTTCTTTCCACGAACAATACGAGACTGGAATAAAAGGGAGAACCGATAGAGGCACTCAAAGTACCCTCCGCCACACACCGTCAGGTAGCTTGCGGAGTATGGATGTAGATGTAGGACAGAAGATACTTGACGAACAACGAAGAGAGTACAACGTGGATATTACAGCTCTGCAGGAGATAAAATGGCTTGGGGGAGGCGTGCACAGAGAGAAAATCATATTAGCAGGAGCAAAGATGGTCACCACATATACTGGTGTCTAAAATCAAAGCAACAAACAGCTGTTTCCCCATCACGTGTGTAATTCACAATACAAGCATACGAACCGTCAACAGATGTGCGTACGATCAGGTTCTGCACGAAAGGTGGTGTTCATCACCGGACAGCCACACCAGCGATGACCTAGGAACACCTGTCAAACGGGGTAGTGTTCGCCGGACATCCCCACATCCACAGTCACTGTGTAGACAGTCACAGACAGTGCAGCATGACACAGAGAGGACGCCTACCAGACTTTCTGCAGTGGAGGGCCATAGGAAGAACAGAAGCAGTACACTCTATGACTGATGTGACTTTGTGTTGTTTCTCGGATGTGGCGACAGTTTATAGAGACCGAAGCTGTATCCCGGAGACCAGGACAGGGCCGACCACGCACGATATTAGAGAGGACCGTTATTTGGCTGTAAGGGAATGACGGTACCGTCTTAGTACTGCAGGGCAACTGGCATCTGGCCCCGTAACACCCACTGGACGCGTTGTATCGAGGGAAGGATTCGGCAGAGTGGCCTTTATTGTCGGAGACCTGCTATATGTGAAGCTCCCTGGCATATTAAAACTGTGTGCCGGACCGAGACTCGAACTCGGGACCTTTGCTTTTCGCGGGCAAGTGCTCTACCATCAGAGCTGTATGTGTACCTCTGATGCGGCTTCACAGAAAGGAACGCCTAGAGTGGAGTCGTCAACATGGCACCCGGACGGTCGAACAGTGGGTCAATGTTCTTTTCACAGATGAGTCCCGTTTTGGGTTGGAGAGGATTCTTGGCGGATTCGCATCTGGTTCGAATGTGGAACACGATTTCGCGACACAAACATTGTAGAAAGAGGCCGATATCGAGGAGGCCTCATAATGGTGTTGGCAGGGATTATGTTGACTGCTCGGACACATCTTCATGAAATTTTACAGGTGGACTGCTGTCAGGTATCGCGCCGAGATCCAGGGATCTCATGTGCGGTTTTTGTGAGGTGCTGTGGGCCTAGACTTCACACTTGATAGACGATAATGCTCTACCTCATAGAGCATGGGTAGCTGAAATTTGCTTGGAAACTGGAGGTAATGCACGCATGGCGTGACCTGCTCGCTCTCCCGATTTGAAACCCAGCATCCTCCAACCGTTCTCCGAGACTTGCGAGCAGCTCTGCGGTAGAATGGACGTCATTGCCACAGCATGATATTCGTTCACACCGTATCCCGTCGTTGTTAGGCCTGTATTGCTGCCAGAGATGGCCACACTCCATACAGAGCACTTTAGCCAGTAGTCGGCACGTGTGCGCAACTCGGTCAAGTTGGAAAAAACGAAGCACATTTTTGTCTACCGCAATGCAAGTTGCAGTTGTTTACGTTCTGTATTCTTTACATTCCTTCTACTTTATACTGTTTTGTGGCAAAACAAACACAGCCTTGCAATATTTCCGTTTGTTGCTTTAATTTTGGACACCAGTGTACTTGGGACAGGATTTGCGGTATATAATAAAATAATGGTCAATTTGAAGACACTGCAACACGCCAATCAAAGGAAATGTTCCATCAGAATCAAAGGTAAATATAGATTCATGTCACTAGCAAGTGTCCATGCCTCAAATGAGGACAAGGAAGAAGACATAAAAGACGAATTGTATGACACCTTAAACCAGATGCGCTCCAGATTACCACAGTATGACAACAAAATTGTGGTGGGAGACTCAAATGCCAATATAGGACAAGAGCACCAATGGCAACTATATATAGGCATGCTCAGCTAGCAGACTGAATCATATGATAATGGTATAAGGCCCGTCAACTTCGCCACAACTAGAAACATGAAAACTGTCAGTACATCATTTCTCCATAGAAACATACTTAAAGCAGCATAGACCTCACCGAATGGGCTATCTAGGAACCAAATAGACCATGTATTGAGAAAGGTAGCAGACGTTAGGACAATGATAGGGGCTGAGATAGGATCAGACCATTCTCTTGTGCTAATAAAGATAACACAAACATTACCAAAACAAGCAACTACAACAATGGCAAAGGAACCCAAAGAGTAGAAGTGAGTTGGCTAAAAGAAGGTGAACAAACAGCTTAAGATTAAGCTTGGAAACAGATTCACAGAATTATAGAATGAAAGCAACAGGAAAGAAGATGAGGATATCAATACAAATTGGGACAAGATAACAACTTCAAAGGAAAAAAAATTCAAATGTGTGTGAAGTCTTATGGGACTTAACTGCTAAGGTCATCTGTCCCTAAGCTTACACATTACTTAAGCTAAATTATCCTAAGGACAAACACACACACCCATGCCCGAGGGAGGACTCGAACCTCCGCTGGGACCAGCCGCACAGTCCATGACTGCAGCGCCTAAGACCGAGCGGCAACTTTAAAGGAGACAGTACAGCAACTATTAGGAGATAACATTAATAGCGATATCAAGCGCAAACCATGATGCAATGAAACATGTAGAAAAGCAGGAAGACAGCCAGAGACGCAACGATGAGCAATAACAAATACGAAAAGTAAATAAAATACAGGATAGCCACGAGAGAAATGAAGAGAACAATCAGGTGAGAGAAAAGATGATTCATAAATAAACAGATAGAGAAGGCAGAAGAAGACTGTAGTCATATCATTAGCGTCGATATGCAGCAGGATTTTGGAACATATATTATGTTCGAACGTTATGAATTACCTCGAATAGAACTGTCTATTGACTCAGTCAACACGGATTTAGAAAACATCGTCCTTGTGAAACACAATTAGCTCTTTACACACACGAAGTGTTGAGTGCTATTGGCAAGGGCTTTCAAATTGATCCCGTATTTCTGGATTTCCAGAAGGTTTCTAACACTGTACCACACAAGAGGCCTGTAGTGAAATTGCGTGCCATGGAACATCGTCTCAGTTGTGTGACCGGTTTCGTGATTTCCTGTCAGAGACCTCACAGTTCGTAGTGACTGACGGAAAGTCATCAGGGAAAACAGAAGTGATTTCTTGCGTTGCCCAAGCTAATGTTGTAGGCCCTCTGTTATTCCGTATCTCTTATGTAAACGACCTAAGAGAAATCTGAGCAACCCCCTAGGTTGTGTGCAGATGATGCTGTCGTTTATTGTCTAGCAAAGTCATCAGAAGATCAAAACAATATCATTAGAACAAAGGCTTTTTTCGTTGCGGCAGAATCTTCTCACGAAATTCAAACACCAGCTTTCTCCTCCGAGTGCGAAAATATTTAGTTCACGCCGACTTACATAAGAAGAAGCGATCATGGTTCAAATGGCTCTGAGCACTATGGGACTTAACATCTGATGTCATCAGTCCCCCAGAACTACTTAAACCTAACTAAGGACATCACACACATCCATGCCCGAGGCAGGATTCGAACCTGCGACCGTAACGGTCGCGCGGTTCCAGACTGAAGCGCCTAGAACCCCACGACCACAACGGCCGGCAAACGATCATCATAATAAAATAAGGGAAACCAGAGCTCGCACGGAAAGATATACGTGTTCGTTATTTCCTCGAGCTGTTCGACATTCGAGTAATAGAGAATTATTATGAAGGTGGTTCGATAAACCTTCTGCCACTCACTTAATTGTGATTTGTAGAGTATCCATATATCGATGGAGAACAACTGTGAACAGTTTTACAGGACAATGCGGAGCTATAGAAAGGAGTGATGTGTCAGCACAGCGTGGAATTTAACTTTTACACAACGACACAATCTCAGCACAATAGGCTGTGGGGTGGTTGGACTGGACCAAGTGACATCAGGCAATCACCATCGACAATTGCACTGAACATTTATTTGCCACATTTAAACAAGACAAATAAAACCATCAACACTTTTTTTTAAATTACCATTTAGGCGAGAGTAAGTTACTTCCAAATTTAAACATTCATAAACCACGGCACTTATGGCCTATTACACATTTAGTGAAATGAGTTTAAAATTATTTGCTCAAAAACTATGATCAACCTGAAAACAATTTACTAAAATTTAACGAGGAAATGTAGTCTTTCATTACTGCAGTGATTGGTATTACCAAAGTAATTCAGAGTACAGTCAACAACAAATAGGCTACCATGGCACACGGCCACGTTACTTAAAAGGCAGGCATCCTACAATGAAGGATATAAAATATAAAATTTCATGTGACCAAGCAACCTTGTGGAATTCAACAAACTACACCCAGAAGCGGACGTCCTCCCTCTCAGCTGTTTCCAATATAGGCTCGGCATGGGCCCAAATGATTCAGATGGCTCTGAGCACTATGGGACTTAACATCTGAGGTCATGAGTCCCCTAGAACTTAGAGCTACTTGAACCTAACTAACGTAAGGACATCACACACATCCATGCCCGAGGCAGGATTCGAACCTGCTACCGTGGCGGCCATGCGGTTCCAGACTGAAGCGCCTAGAACCGCTAGGCCACTCCGGCCTGCAGCATGAACCCCCTAATGGGAGCATCAACGATCACGAACAGGCACGAAAAAAATGGTTCAAATGGCTCTGAGCACTATGGGACTTAACATCTGTGGTCACCAGTCCCCTAGAACTTAGAACTACTTAAACCTAACTAACCTAAGGACATCACACACATCCATGCCCGAGGCAGAATTCGAACCTGCGACCGTAGCAGTCACGCGGTTCCGGACTGAGCGCCTTAACCGCGAGACCACCGCGGCCGGCAGGCACGAAAAATCCCAGAACTAGTGGGTATCTACAACAGACTGACATTTGCTTTAAGCAACTAGAAACACAATAATTCATTACAGCTCATCATCTGTAGAATTAATCAACCTGTTAATGAATATGAGCTAAGCAGTACAAATCTATTATCTTATGTGCGTAAGGCCAATTATCATTGAAGGAACTCTTGTACTTTCATTAATAGAATCAGTTTCAAACTACTTAAACACACAATAACAACTGGCCTCTCAGAAACTTGTAAGAATTTATGAAACTACTCGTTTAGAATTAGACACGTGTTTCTGAGACACACTATCACTTCAGATAGGAATGTAACAGTAATGGTATTGCAAATCGCAGCAAAATATATCCAGGGAAAATTTTATCCATGTACATCTATAGCAATTGGCCAGCTTAACTACGTCGTGTGATATAAATACAATAACCAGGCAGCACTTAGACAAGGATCAGCCAAATTGTTTTCAATGGTTGTTAAAACCGACAGTATCAACCTACAACCAGAATACATCAGCGCTCCAGGACCTAGTAAATGTTAATCGTCACATCACATACAGCTCTCACTAGAACCATGTGTACTAAGCAAGTTGAAATTGACACATTCGATGACAAACTCAGTAGGAGTAGCAACGGCCGGCTAAGAAAATGAAGTCAACAGCACAGAACCCAGTACTCGTTTCCGGCCACAATTTACAACACAAGCAAGGTCCTCACACTCTTGCTTGTTCGACGAAGCCAACACCCAAAGCTCCCGGTGCCAGGAGACATGCAGGAAGCGAAAGACACCAACGGCTTTCCATTAACGTGGCTGCTTCCACGCCGGCGATGTTTCTTATGGCGCCGACACCCGGGTAAACAGCCCCTTTTCGATGTGCTCTTCCTGCTACCTCGCACGGCACCTGTACTGTCCGTCAGACTTCCCAAACGACGTTAGTGTTAGGCGTGCCAAGGCAAAATCCTCGCTACTTGCTAGAGCTTACCCCTCGCTCCCCGATCGGCCCTGTAGCTGGCGCCACCGAATGCCAGACATTTGCCACACTTGCCCCTTCGCCAGGTAGCTTGAGTAGCGATAACTCAGGTAACGGACGTCCTTCCTCGTACTTCTTCTGTCCGCTTTCGAACCACAGTCTCCACATCTTACTCGATACAACCAGTACGTAAGGCACCTTCTCCTTCGACATCTTGGCAAAATACAGAGCTTCTTTTCCGAAATCGAAATATTTATAACTTTTGGGAAACGAAAGCAATACCGACGATTTTGTCAAGTCTGTCTGCCCTCTGTCTGTAGGGTTGCTTCTTTTCACGCTTACTGATTGCGATAGAAACAGTCCATCGGCAGGGGAGCAACAAGAAAGGAACGATGTAAAGACAATGCGAATGTACGCAAATTATTTATTTTTGGTTACTGCTTACTTTAATTACTACAACTGCATACCCAAAAGACAATAAGGAAAGAAGAAATGGGACTGTGAATGTTTGAAAAGAAGAACGACATACTCCATATTAATTTATTCTCTAAAATCCGATCTCCCTTGCGGCAAAACAAAAATGGTTCAAATGGCTCTCAGCACTATGGGACTTAACATCTGAGGTCATGAGTCCCCTAGAACTTAGAACTACTTAAACCTAACCAACCTAAGGACTTCACATACACCCATGCCCGTGGCAGGATTCGAACCTGCGACCGTAGCATTCGCGCGGATCTGGACTGAGGCGCTCGGTCACAGCGGCCGGCTGCGGCAAAACATTAGTTAATAAAGTGTAGCGGGTCAATTATCAAAACATGACTGAAAATAAGTTCACTAAATATAGATAGGAACATCTATGATTGACATGTCTTCTAAAGTCGACGTACAATTTTAAAATGTTAGAAATAAGGAAATGAAGTAATACAGAATGCTATGCTTGTAACGTACGTTGTTGTTCAACATTGTTTAGCTCTGGTGTTTACAGGGTCACAGAGAAAGCATCCTAGGTTTTGGAGGGAAAAGCCGTAATTGTAATGATCTGCACTACACCAAAATCAAGAAGCACAACTTAAGGAAAAATAATGTAATGTGTGTTCCAGCTCACAAGCGACATTGAAGCAGATAATTCCTGTGATTTACTATGGGCAGAGGTTATATTCGACAACCGGAATAAATTAATAACTGGCTCCTTTTACCGACCCCGGTCTCAGATGAAACATTTGCTGAACAGTTCAAAGAAAACTTGAGTCTCATCACTAATAGCTACGCTACTCATACAATTTTAGTTCGCACTGACTTCAATCTACCTTCCGTATGTTGACAAAAATACATTTTCGGACCCTATTGTAGATAGAAAACAACTTCCGTAATTTTTCTAAATGCTTTTTTTATATTATTTTGAACAATTAGTTCACGAGGCCATTCAAATTGGAAATAGTTACGAAAACACGCTTGACCTCTTAGCCACAAATAATGCTGAGCATCACGACGGATACAGGGATTAGTGAACACACAGTCGTGCGAGGCTCGGTTCCCTAACAAGGAAACTCACCAAAACTAAACGCGAAATATATCTATTTATAAAAGCAGCTAAAATTTCACTTAACGTCTTTCTATGAGACAGTCTCTAATCACTATGTAAGTGAAGATCATATGTGGCTTAAGTTCAAAGAAATACTATCAACAGCAGTCGAGAGATTCATACCAAATAAATTAATAAGAGACGGAACTGATCCCCTATGGTACACAAAACACGACAGAAAGCTGCTGCAGGAGCACCGAAAAAGGCACGTATAATTTAGACGAATGCAAAATCTCCAAGACTGACGAAGTTTTACTGAGGCTCGAAATCGTGGCAACTGTCCGGCGTGGCAAATGTCCGAACACCGGCGCCACCGAACGCTCTGCGCACACCACCGGAAAGATGACCCATACCGGTAGTGGGAATATCGCTGATCGAGCCACACGACTCAAGGAGCTTAACCTGTGAGACTGGAAAACTGATCACTACAAATCAAAGGAATCTCGAGAACTGGAGGAGATACTTCAAAGAACTGCTGAACAACCCGGTAGACAGCTGCGACAATGAAAACAGGGCAGAAAACAACCAGGGCGTACAACCATTAGTCAAAGAACCGACTCTGAGGGAAGTGAAGGAGGCAATAAAAAGACTGAAACAGAGGAGGGCCCCAGGCATAGACAAGATATCAGCAGAGCTCGTTAAAGAAGGGGATTAGTCAAATTGATAAAAGATGTGTAGAGAAAATAAGTAATGCCGGAGAAATAGAAAACTGTTGCTGTAAGTCACATATACGAGAAGGGAGACACAATATTGACCCAGTATTATAGAGGGATTTCTCTACTATCCACGTGCTATAAAATAACATCAACAATTATACTGAACAGGCTCAACACATATTAGACACAGCACAAGCACGGTTCAAAACTGGTAAGTCAACAGCTGACCAAATACATTAAGACCTAAGACAAATACTACATAAGAACTGGGAGCGCATACAGGACATCTTCTGTATGTTTATAGACTTCAACGAATCACATGACAGCGTACTGAGAGGAGAGATGTAGAAGATAATGGCAAAGTGTAGGATACCATACAAGATGATACAGCTAACTAAAATGTGTGTCATGGAGTCAAAGTGTAGAGTGAAAGTACGGGGGGAGTTCTCAGAAACATTTGAGTTAAAAAAAAAAAAGGACTGAGACAGGGAGATATTATATAACCACACCTGTTCAGTTTGGCGTTCAACAACACCCTGAGGAGAGACTGTGCAGGAGTCACTATAGGGAAAAATATAAATGCCCTGGCTTTCACAGATGATAATGTGGTGACAGGAAAGAGCGTGGAAGACGTGCAGAAAATGGGAACTGTACTGTTGGAAGAAGCTGAGAAAGTAGGTCTAAATATGAATGAAAATATAAGAAAGTTCACAGTAATAGGAAGAAACTATCTAACGATCAGGAATCTAACAATCGGAAGACAGACACATTCACTTACCTCATTGTCAAATTCAACCAACAAAAGCTTACAGAACAAGATATCGTAACAAGAATTCAAGCAGGGGGAAAATGTCTAGTACCCATACATAACATCATAAGATCTAAGTTGCTCTCCGCGCAGACAAAATTAAGAATATATCACACAATCTTCAAACCAATAGTGTGCTGCGCAAGCGCGTCGTGGACCCTGATAAAAACAAAAAGAGTAAAAGAAATAGAGAGAACCGATCTCTTTTGAAAGTAAAATACAGAGGAAATTTATGGGGCAGTGAAAGAAAACGAACAGAGGAATAAGGACAAACAGAGAACTAAGGAGCAATGATACACACTACCTGACATCGTACCGAATGTGAAAACTATGACTCAGATGGTACGGAGATGTGAGCAGGAGAGGGGAGAACACGTTAATAAAGGCAGTGATGGGTTGAGAAGCCGAAGGAACGAGACCACAAGGACGACCGAGAACGAAATGGAAGGATATAAACCATGGAAGACGTCTGGGAGATGAAGATGCAGCTGACAGGGAGGTGTGGAAGGCTGGAATGAGTAAGGCTGCGGTTTGTGTGGCCAGTGTATGTAAGTAAGTAATCCTCAACCCGCCCGGTCAGCCGTGCGGTCTAACGCACTGCTTTCCGGGCGGGAAGGCGTGCCGGTCCCTGGCACGAATCTTCCAGGCGGATTAGTGTTGATGTCCAGTGTGCCGGCCAGTCTGTGGATGGTTTTTAAGGCGGTTTTCCATCTGTCTCGGTGGATACGGGCTGGTTCCCTTTATTCCGCCTCAGTTACACTATGTCGGCGATTGCTGCGCATTCTCTACGTACGCGTAACATTGGGGTAACACTCGTCTGATGTGAGACTTCCCCCCCCCCCCCCCCCCGGGGGTGGGGGGTCCACTGGGGGCCGAACCGCACAACACACAATAATCCTGGATTCGGTGTGAAGCGGCGGTGGGGTGAGTGGACTGCTGTAGCCTGTTGTCAGGTTGTGAACCACTGAGGGCTACGGCGGGAACGAAGCCTCTCCGTCGTTTCTAGGTCCCCAGTTCCATACAATTCAAGTACACCTCATTCAACTGTTGGCTCTCGTGTGTAGTATTACCCGTCCAGCAGATTAAATAAGGCACATAAATACTTCCAGAGGGCCGTTACGAAATTAGACGCCTCAAGGTCAAACGCGCTCTCTGTAATCTCTCGGCACTAACCGCAGTGATTCGCCCGCCAAATAGCGTTGTTGTCGTACCTACACTGTTAACAGTGCATTACGTCAGCGCCAACCGAGTGTGTGTTTCCGTGCGGTATTGTGTGCTCGCGTCTGGTCGAATCTTCCATGGCACGGCACCTAGTCGTGATTTGACAGTGTGCAAAATGCAGGAGCAAGGGCATGTGAGTAGTGCCACACCGGACGGCGTGCATAAAGGGCCAAAAGACATTCGAAAAGAATCTAAAATTGTCGTATCGAACGTATTGAAATTTTTTTATTTGTCTGGCCAACAGTGAAGAAACCAGGAATAATATAATTTTTGCGCAAGTTCATAAATGGCAACAAAATCCGATGGTATTTTCGAATCGACTGTATTCTGTATTAACAGTGTAGTAACATCGACAGAATCTCGAGATGTGGGCACATGTTTTGATTCCCGTGGAAAGGAATATAGATGAGAACGAAAATTACAGATTTTGGCGATTTTGACCAAAACTTAGCGCGTAGAACTTTTCTTTGATAGTACGACAGACAGTAAAACACTGAGTGATCGCTATGAAAAAAAATTCTAATTCTGGCTCAGAGTCCTCCGTCCTTTGTCCGGCAGCACGTTTTGTATTATCGCGAAATATGGGATGTCACAGAAAGTATACAGGATTTGGGCTGGAAATCATTTTTCGTTGCGACGGGATCTTCTCACGAATTTCCAATCACCATCTTTCTCCTCCGAATGCGAAAATATTTTGTTGGCACCGACCTACGTAGGGAGGAACGATCACCACGATAAAGTACGGGAAATCAGAGCTCGTACGGAAAGATATAGGTGTTAATTCTTTCCGCGCGCTATACGAGATTGGAATAATAGAGATTTGTGAAAGTGGTTCCATGAACCCTCTGCCAGACACTTAATGTGATTTGCATAGTATCCATATAGATGTAGACGTAGATGTACGTGTAGATTCTCCGCTCATTTAGTTGTGGATCCAGAAAATATAAGGGTGTGCAAAATTTTTAATGAAATGCAGAGACATTGCAGTAGCAAGAATGAACTTTTGTGTAAAATGCACTTACTGCATACTGAATACAACAATCTTCAGCTACTCTTCGATGGAATATGGGTTTCAGAAAACCATACGCAAAAATATATTTTGCTCGACTACAGCGGAAATACTGGCCTGAAAATATCTACAGTTACTTCTGTACAGTCTATATCGGCGCTTTGGGTGATGGGTGCAGTGATGAAGTGTCAATAAGAGCTGCAAATAAATTTTCGGGAGGTAGGAAATGTTCTCGGTCCTATCAACGAGTCACACATGTTCTTGCACGCTGTCGGACAGGGTGTCTCTCCTTAATAAAATGCGTTGATACGTGAAACGATACCGTCAAGGTGCCTCACACGTTACCAAAATTAATTTTATAGTTGTCCGCCCCCGGTAGCAGAGCGGTCAGCGCCACAGAATGTCTATCCCAAGGGCCCGTGTTCGATTCCCGGCTGGGTCGGAGATTTTCTCCGCTCAGGGACTGGGTGTTGTGTTGTCCTAATCACCACCATTTCATCCCCATCGACGTGCAAGTCGCCGAAGTGGCGTCAAATCGAAAGATCTGCACCTGGCGAACGATCTACCCGACGGGATGCCCTAGTCGCGCGACATTTTTATTTTATTTTATAGTTTTCTTAACAACTTTCTCGCTGGAAGTTTACACGAAGTCGAACAGAACGCAGATTCATCAGCGGCAACATTTTTCTTCACACAGGCGGACCAGTTTCACACTTCTTATGGCATTTTTTTTCTTTATCACGAATACTTCTATCTTTCCCCGATAAAATACGCTGATCAGCCAGAACATTATGACCACCGACCTTCTATCGATACAAAACCCACCCATACGATAGCAGTGTCACCTAGCCAGGGACTACTGCTAGTCAGGCGCAAGCGCAGTGCATGTAGTGTTTGTGACCGTGCTGTCCGTGTTTGCAATGGACAAGGCGAACGATCTACCTGACTTTGACTGAGGGCCGATTGTGATGGCTCAGAGGCTCGGTTGTTTGAGGAGTGTTGTGGTGAGAGTCTTCAACACGTGGCGAAACCTGACGTCGTGGGGTTCGGAGGTCACGCCTCATTACAGATGTCGGACGTGGTAAAACAGAACAGACACGGAACTGTGGCGGAACTAACATCAGACTTTAATACTGGGCAGACTACATGTGAGTCTGAACACACAGTGCACCGAACACTCCTAAGAATGGGCCTCCGCACCCGACGACCCATGTGTGTGCCCATGTTAACACCACGACATCGGTAACGACTGAAATGGACACGTGACCCACGTGACCATTGTCATTGGACTTTGGCACAGTGGCAGAGTGTTACATGGTCTGATGAACCCTGAGACCTAGTTCATCATTCCGATGAGAGGGCGCGAATCTGTCGCCTTCCAGGAGGACAGCTCCTTGATATCTATACTGCGGACATAGAACAAGCTGACAGCGGCGCCATTATGCTCAGCGGATCATTTGTGTAAGGCACCATGATGGCCAAGGAATATCGTGCACTGGTTGCATACCACATTCACGTCTTCATGACGTTCATGTTTCCCAACGGCAGTGGCATTTTGCAACAAGATAACACGACGTGTCACAAGGTCAGGAGTGTGGTGGAGCGGTTCGAGAAACACTGTGGCAAGTTCCAATTGGTGTGCTGACCCCCCCCCCCCCTCCCCCACTCTTCCCCCCCCCCCCCCGCCCTCAACTCTCCAGGACTGAGAACCCGACTGAATACACCTAGGTTCAAATGGCTCTGAGCACTACGGGACTTAACCACCTGAGGTCATCAGTCCCCTAGAACTGAGAACTACTTGAATCTACCTAACCTAAGGACATCACACACATCCATGCCCGAGGCAGGATTCGAAACTGCGACCGTAGCGGTCGCTCGGTTCCAGACTGAAGCGCCTGGAACTGCTCGGCCACAACGAACACGCCTAGGACATGAATGAACGTGGCGTCAGAGGTCATCGATCCTCTCTCCAGAGTTGCGTGTGCAAATGTGGTGTCAACTCCCTCCAGCGATCTACTACGGCCTCATTGCTTCCATGCCAGGATGCGCCATCACTGTTATACTTGCCAAAGGTGGACATACCGGCTATTAGGTAGGTAGTGATAATATTCTGGCTCATCAATGTATGTATCACATGCGACTATAAACTTTGATAATGTTCTTGTATTATATTCAGTCCAAATATGTCAATGATTTTGTATTTTTCACAGGTTGAAGTAAAAAATATTTTGCTTCAAAATTTCTTCTAACGTTAGTTTATATCTTTTTTTTTCGCGGCAGCTAGCAAGAATTTTCTTGTGGAAAGTTCTCCATCACATTCTAGCCTGAAATTATAAAAAAACAAATGTATCATTTTTGTCGTATTTATCACTATCTGTCAATGCTGTGTAGAACGGTGAGGCGACTTTGAAACACCTATTTTAGTGCCGACCGCTGTAATACACATCTTCCCAACTTTGTTCGCAACAATGCAGTCCGATAATAGAGACAATGAAACTAGATAGCTGAACGTAAGACGACTCTGTTAACGTATACTGTCACCCGAAGTAATGCGTCTGGCAACTGTCCCCTCAGTGGCGCAGAGATTCTTCGCATTGTCGGAGAATCTGAACGCCACCGTAGCGATCGTTTCTATTCCGATGACACGGATGAATGTCCTACCCACGATTTATCTGATTCAGGTAAGAAAACAGTCTTCCTGTACGACATTTGACAATTTATTGCAATAATTTTGCATACGAGTGGTAGCGAGCGGCTATCGACTGCAGGCCACTAGAGCACAAACAAGTCGTTTCAATGCGATGTATGCAAAGTGGGGTTTTGTGTGGAACCATGTTTACATGCCTAGCCACAAAAGGAAACTATTTGAATCATTAAATCACTCCTGTAATAAATATTCTTCCTTTCCATTGTATCCAGAGACTTAAACTCACACTTTTCACTCATAAATTCTGAACGAAAACATTAAATAAATTTTTTTTCACCTGAAAAAGGCAATCCTTTTCATAACTATAATAAGAGTTTTAACAGAAAAGCAATATAATTCACTTTTATTTAGAAAAGTAATTAATAAGCTTTGTTTGAAAGGAAGAAAAGTAGTTTCACAGTGTTTCTTGAGTTTCTGCTAGAGAGTGAAATTGTGGTGTAAATATTGGCACTGCATGAAGGACACGGAGTTAACAGTCCTGCACTGAAATAAGTACATTTACAGAGATGATTAGCACTCCAGCTTTTATACATGGCGTTATTATTTACAACCAGTACAGAGCTACTAATACGTTTATTTTCTGCAACTAGTTTTAACAGTATGCCATTATCTGGAATACTTGAGAATTTAGCACTAAACAGTTAGGTGAAAGTTTCAGTATCTTACAATTATGGTCGTATGGTCGGCCTGTGCACCATTTTAAAATCTTTTAGACTATTGCATGATGACATGCCACTGAAACTTGGCACAGAACATTCAAAAAGTATTATCTTTACTGTAGCTATACATGTTATGAAATTTGTTTCTGTTAGCACATATCATTCCTGATGTAATTACGCATTCCTTTCCTTCACTCCTACGCACGCGAAAAGGATAATGTTAATAAATTATGTTTTATCGTTATAGTAAGCAGTCAGATGAAAACGAGACAGATGGAAGAAAAGTAAGCTGCTCATTATTTCAAAAATAATCGCCATAATTGTAAATACATTTACTCCAATGTCAGACAATACGGTCAATACCTCCAAGGAAAAATGTTTGAGGGTAGCTCCCGAACTGTGATTGTACCCAGGCACGCACGTCTTCGTCCGAAGCAAATTTATGACCACGGATATCTTTCTTCAGGGCAATCCCACATGCTGTCACGGTTGTTTCGTACATGCTGCAGAAGTTTCGCTGAGAAGCCCTTACACGTACTCTATACAGTGCCGATCTCTCCCCACGTGATTAGCATATTTCGGAGCCCAGAAGAAAAATATTCGTGGCCGTCCATTTGCTTCGGACGAAGAGGTGCACATCTGGATACAGTCATGGTACGGCAGGCAACCGCAAAAGTCTTTGTAGAATGGCAGTGACCATCTTGCCTGACACTGAAACAGATGTTTAACAATTATGTCTAAAACTTTTAAAATAATAAGTTGTTTACTGGCTTTCTTTCCAACTGTCTCGTTTTCATTTGACTGCCCGTTATACACATTTTAAAATACTACATAATTTAACTTCACGCTACATGAAATTACACATTAGTGCCTTCTACACTTCTTCAAATTTAGTAGTCTAGTAGTATTTGTAAGTGACTATAGATAACTTTTACAAGGATGATATTTAATAAGGTAAACGCTAGTGATACATTGTTCATTCATTTGTTCAGTCTATGAGAAAGCCTCTCGCTTACGGAAATATCCCAATCCGACATACCGTTAGAACTGAAGACAGGGAGTAATTTATGACTAAAAATGAAGCCCTAGTTGAAAGTTATTTTAATAAATAAAAAATATGAAGAAGATTATGTGAATGTGCACCTGTTTGCTTTTCTTCTGGATTGTCTCTTTCTGAAAAGTATAGTCCCTTTATGAATGTAAGCATCTGCATACCAAAAAATTCCATTCATAGAAATAAAGTATGTGCGTAAGCTAACCTCATGACTCAGTTGATAATTAAATCTTTCTGCGAGAATGAGAAGCACATCTCTCAGGATGTAAATGAAATATACCCTGGCTGAACCAACACTGTCTGTTACAAAGATAAATGAACTTTAATGAGAATAATTAAACTCAACGCCATTAACTGACCCTGTGAAACTAAAAACTCGTATCTGCTGTGTATGGCTTACCTCTGTCGCAATGGAAAACGCCGTGCAACTGCTCTCGTAGAAAAAGAAGAAAGGGGAATCTCACTCAGTTTCTGTTGCTGCTGCTAACTAGGGAGAATCGCTGTAATGCAATGTGATCTCTTAAACACATATAATGAAAACTTGGCTCTCACAAAATTTATCTCTCATAAAAAGGAATGATCATCAGGTAATACGTGCTAGATAATGACGTAGGATAATCTGAGTTACTCTCTAGACAAAATTCTGCTCTTCATATTTAAAAATTAATCTCAAAAAAATTCCTGACACTTTCATTTACAAGATTTCGCTATTGAAGCTTTAGCAAGCAATAATAATATATTTCTTTACACATTACAGTTACTAAAATCAACACCGGAGGAATACGAAAATGTAACACAACATAAAAATTAATTCTAACACAAAAGTCCTCCACTAACGCTTACATTCTTTCCGTCTTTCCAAATCCATTAACTTGACTGTGACAAAACTATCCAAAAGTAGCAAGAAATTTATAAAAATGAATTATAACACAAAAGTCCTCCACTAACGCTTACATTCTTCCCTCTTTCCAAATCCATTAACATTGACTGTGACAAAACTATCCAAAAGTAGCAAGAAATTTATGATTCACATTACTGAAGAATGTCTAACTAAATGCTGCTGCAATAAAATAAAATATGTTCATTCGTTACCTTATATCCCGGTCTTCTCGAAATAGTGTCCATATCAGTAATTACGTATCATTCAGTGCCTAATGATAATATTCCTTTTATAATAATACTACCTTCCATAAAATAATTTCTAAGAGCACTATATTTTGCATCCTCCCTGTACACGTTCACCGCCACGACACCGCGCTACAACTCCCGTCTCTCCTCGCAATCAACACTTAATACCAGCGCATCTTTCGCAGACCAAAGATGACCGATCTAGTCTCCGGGCTTCGCAGCATCTCTGACGAGGCTGCGCGCGCATGACTAGATGATACAAATATTATATGTGCGTCCTAAGACGTACAAAAACAAGAAAACTGCCTATAAAATTATACACACATCATTTCATAGTGCAATAAATCATAGTTAATGGCACTTTGAAATTTTTTATGAATTATGTGCCTCAGCTTGATTTTACATGACAGGAAATTTCAGTTCTCAAAGCAAATATAATAACTACACCGTGTGTAGTGTTGTAATAGCCTTTTAGTTGTAAAGGGCTTCGCTTATCTTCGAGATGGGGAGTTGTGCCTAAAGACTTTTACCTATTCAAAACTGGAAAGTGATTTCGCCAATAAAAGTTTGGCAAATACACTTCTTGACAGTTCACATTTCTTTATTAGCATAATACTTCGTGTTGCATCAAAATTACCGCTAAATTAAGATCTTGGATTACTATGGAAGACTTTTTTACTACTGGTGGTGAGGCTGTTCTCTAACGATCAAGCAATAAGCAGATCGGGTGATGTATGAAGTCTTAACTTCAGCAAAATACACGTTGCGATGAGCACACAAAGAAAAAAGCTAAATAATCATACAACTATACTGAAGCAGATGCAAAAGACTCGAAAGTCCTACTAATGAAATTTTCAATGGCGTGTGCTCCACTATGGCTGCTGCGAACGTTCTGTGGCACTAATTTCAAGGGCCTGAATATCGTGCGTTTCTACAAAAGTACTGTAAGCGAGAGTTTCGTAATCAGTCAACATTAAGGAAAACTCGTGGAGACTTTTTGTAACACGAGGATCCTAAAAGTGCGCTTTTCTCTGTAAGTAACGACCACATACTGAAAGCCGTCCACGACACAAATGACGTGTGTGGACGTTCCATTGGCAGTCTCATTGTGCGCCATCTGTGGTTCTCGTACATTTAAGAACATATTAAATGTTTCAAATGGCTCGGAGCACTATGAGACTTAACATCTGTGGTCATCAGTTCTGTTGCTGAGCGGTTCTAGGCGTTTCAGTCTGGAACCACGTAACCGCTACGGTCGCAAGTTCGAATCCTGCCTCGGCCATGGATGTATGTGATGTTCTTAGGTTAGTTAGTTTTAAGTAGTTCTAAGTTCTGGGGGACTGATGGCCGCAGATGTTAAGACCCATAGTGCTCAGAGCCATTTGAACCATTTGTTATATCTGATGGTCACTCCACAACGGTGTTGTGAGCGCGGGGTTGATCTGCTATTCTGTTATTCTGCGCAACGGATTAAGCTGAGATGTACCCTTTACCCTGTGGCTCCTGCAAGATGCAATTTCCACCCCCACACTACTACAGAAGTCAGACAGACGATCCTAACGTTCTAAAGAGAAATGCCTGAAAAACTTTCAGCAGGAAATATCTTCTGGATTCGTCTGCAGTAAGGAAATGACACAAAAATTCACAAAATTTCTTACGTAACTAGTGGGATACTTGGGTACTGGAGTAGTGCTAGTTAGTGTAAGAAAAACATAAAACTAACGATAATTATTACTTATTCTGCAAAAATTCTGAGAAATCACAATGGAACTTTTAGTTATGAATTGAACAAGTTATATCCTGGTTCTTTTCGGAATGTGAAGTTACCTCTCAAGGATAGGATTCGCTATTGAAATTTCTATACAAAGTTTAAGATTGTTATTGACTTGGCAGAATGGCTGAGAGACGCGCCTACTCAACTTGAATAGTTATCCTGTAGAACGTTGCTAGGTACAGTCGAGGCTGTCGCATGTGAAATGCAATGAAGTGTACTGTTGTGGAGGAAATATGGGGCTCGCAATAGCTGTAGCGTACAATACCAGAAGCTGTGATGACTGCTGTCTGCGCTGCTCGCTGCTGACAAATAAGATAACTCTCGTTCTATCTGGATTGACCTTCGCCAATCAAACTCTCCCTACGCCTTGATGAAGTCAAAGATTCCTATTCGCCCCTAGTCTAACTATTTGCATGGTACACCGTCCAGATAACCAATCCACCACGATGCCACTCAAAAATTCGCTCACAGGCGTTTAACTATAACTCTGTCCGTTCACACCGCACAATAAGTGTGTCGGTCAACACAGTGAACAACGCTTAATCTCAAGTACTCAATATAGAGTCGCACTTCGATTCTCTCTCAACTGAGGTGCTCTCCCAGTGAAGTACTAAGGAGAGACTTGTTCCTCGCTCCAAGAGCGACAACGGAATGGCGCCTCTCCACGCCAGACGTGAAGGGGTATCTTTCGGTCTTTTCCATTACTCTTTCAGCTCAAGGTGTCAGAAATATCGTCTGCCAATCAGCATTGCTCTTCTAAAACGGGAGAGTAACATTTCGTTTAAGGCGACCAATCCGGAAATCTGTAGTATCGGCGTTTGGCGTTTGCTATCTCCCTGTGAAATTCTCTGAAACTGCATGCCATGTGTAAAGAATGTGTAGGTTGGACGCTCCCTCACAACGTAGCGGAATTTGCTTTTAAGCCAAACATGGGATCGTTCCCACTTTCACTCGGGCACACATTATCTGCTCCAGGGGCGGCCGAGGTCGACTCGTCCTCTGAAGGGACCGGCCTCCCAGTTTGTGGTCTGCCTCTCTCGAACTAAAAGCTCCTGTGACCATAGTGTCTGGAATGTATGTGTGTACGCCAGCCTCAAGTATTTCAACCCCGGTGCGCACTTGTTATTTGCATATCGTTTACATGAATTCATACAACATTGACTTTATCTTATCGAGTTCGGGTTCGAATGAAGCGTCTTGATGTGCAGAATATGATTGTGAGGGCAGAATATGTAAGCAATGAAGGTCAGCAGACCACGACGTCTTATATCCGGAATCAGTATGTCAATCACGCAAATCGCCGTGAGCATTGAGGCAATCATTCCATTGACGCTCCAGAATGAAAACCTCGGCTTGGTGAAACACTGTATCCTGATGCGTGAAGAAGTCCGTAACTGCCTGTTACATATTCTCGTGCGGCAGGAACCATCGGCCCTTCAAGAATCTTTTTTAAGGACTGAAAGCGTGCTAATCGGAAGAGAAGAGATCAAGACTCCTATCTGAGGTAGCGTAACTTTTGCCATACGTCATATGCGATAAGCACGTAAGAGACCCCGTCTGTTCAAGATACTTTTTATTTCCTTATTTTCCAGTTTTACAATTTTGTATCACGCAGATATCATGTAGCATTCAGTGAGTAAAGCGGTACTACATAACGCACACAGTCGGGAGTAAGATTTTAGTTCCCACACTGGCTGAAGGAGCCGGTAAACCACAATTATGGCGTTGCCAATGGGCGGTGGTGTAAGGCATTGTGGCTAGACATCAGAATCCTCGTTACGTCTGCATTGAGGTTCGTAGGGAAAGTACGGATATTCTGGTGCGAAGCAATTAATCTTGCTTAATGAATATTTGCTAATAAAAGTCGCTGTTTCCCATACAGATATTTGGAGAAGCCTACAGGTCATAAGCACTTCCTTACAACAATATTACAACGCCAGAAATCAATCATCTTTATCAAGAAGTGAATAATGTTCAACCTAATGAAAACGTACGAATGGCTTCGAAGCATCACTAGTGTGAGTAGAGGGACGGGCTGAGTGCCGTAGTCTCCAGTCCGCGCTATTTCTGACGTAATAAATCGTTATTTTTCAGTTAATCATTATTAACTCTGTCGTTACTATCAGTTTATGGTGTTTAGGAAATAAATGCATCATAATGGCATCACTTCTGAATGTTATTCCAAATCATATAGTTTCGAGCTTCATCACTTAGAATCACGAACTGCACTTTACTGAGAATCCGACGGCGCTGCGAGGAACATAAATGTCGAGAGCTTCTCGACAAGGAAAGAATCCTGCATGACGACTCGCTACAATACGAGGAGCGTCTGAAAAGTCTGTTTAGAGTCCGAGAGATGGAACCACCGCCGCGTATCGAGGTCATGTTTAGTTAGTAGCATCTTTGGAAAGAGCACAAACCAAGTTCCAGCCATATTGGCCTATTTCATCGTGTTTGGCATTCGTGTGAATCGAGGAAGTCGAGTGATGGTCAAAAAATGGACGAAAAAGAATTTCGTGTGGTGATTAAACATTACTTGACTAAAGGCAAAACGCCTCAGGAGACTAAAGAAAAGCTTGATAAACATTACGGTGACTCTGCACATTCGCTTAGAACACTTTATAAGACGTTTCAAAATTGTCTAAGAGGCCATATGGGCACAAGTGATGCTGAACGTTCTGGAGGCCCTGTGTGGCTTGCGACTCCAGAAATCCATGGTATGGTGATGGATGGCAGAAAAGGTGCGTGAGATTGCTAGTGCTGTGGGCAACTCGAATGAACGGGTACATAATATTTCGCATAAACATTTGGACATGAGAAAGCTATCCGCAAGATGGGTTTTGCTCACGCTTGGCCAAAAACGGAATCGTGTGAAGTGTTGGAGGAATGGTTTGCAGCTGTTCAGAAAGAATCCAAAGGACTTAAAG
Organism: Schistocerca gregaria; assembly: GCF_023897955.1. Classification (NCBI taxonomy): domain Eukaryota; kingdom Metazoa; phylum Arthropoda; class Insecta; order Orthoptera; family Acrididae; genus Schistocerca; species Schistocerca gregaria. The sequence continues at coordinate 173,091,452 of NC_064922.1, read as the reverse complement.
CGTCGTTTCGTCAATGTGGATGAAACGTGGATACATTACCATACTCCCTTAGACCAAACTAAACAGTGGGTTACCAAGGGAGAGTCTGCACCAAAAAAGGCGAACACCATTCCTTCGGCCGGAAAGGTTATGGCGACTGGCTTTTGGGATTCGCAAGGGATAATCCTCATAGACTCTCTGGAAAAGAGTAAAACTATTACAAGTGCATATTATTCATCGTTATTGGACCGTTTGAAAACCGAGCTGCAAGAAAAACGCCGGCGACTGGACCGCAAAAAAGTCCTTTTCCATCACGACAATGCACCAGCACACACCTCAGCAGTTGTGGTCGCAAAATTAATGGAAACAGCATTCCAACTCGTTTCACATCCCCCCTATTTTCCAGACTTGGCTCCCTCGGACTACTATTTGTTCCCCAATTTGAAGAAATGGCTGGCGGGACAAAGATTTTATTCAAACGAGGAGGTGATTGCAGCAACTAATAGCTATTTTGCAGCCTTGGTCAGTTCCTATTATTCGGAAGGGATTAACAAATTGGAACAGTGATGTACGAAGTCTATAAATCTAATAGGAGACTATGTCGAAAAATAACACGTAAGTAGTTTTTATTTTTGCACGGACTTTTCTAATGCCCCTCATAGTCCAAGGACGGATGGAAGAGTGTGGTCAGTCATACAGTACGCTTCTTATGCTGTCCTATACAGATTCACTGGCTAAACTGAGACATTTCTGGAGGTTTAATACAAGGGCGGGGGAGTTCTTGCTAGCAGCACGCTCTGTCCCCGTTTTATCAGACTTATTCACACTCATTTTTTTCGGTGGCTGCCTCATTCTTTATTCTCTTTGGATGTCTAGCGTGTTTGTCCTTCGGCAGCCAAGAACAGACTAAGAGCATGTTGGTTCTGTTTGGAAGCATTGCGTTATAACGTCCCCATAGTTCATGTTCCGCCTTTACCGCACGCATGTCGGAAAGACGTGAATGCCACACGAATCCCTTTGCCTTTATGTCGGTGTTTATATATCCGCATCGGTGTGACAATACGTTGCATATAAGCTTAGATGTCCTTAAACGGAAACCTTTTGATCGCCCCATATACATAAATATTCAAGCTCTGTTTTCGGTACATGGTTACAAAAATAAAAATAAACTTTTTAAGATCTTGTTCAGTCTGCACGTCTAAGGTGGAGGACCTTGTGTTACATTCATGTACAGAAATCCTCGAACAAGTGTGCCACTACTATCAGCAGATGTCTTGTCCCACTTGTCTGGGCCATACCTCATGAACAACTGCTTGTCTATTCGATTTTTAACGTGTCCAGGCCTTAAGTCCACAAGGCCACCACGGCAGACTCCCAAGTCGGTCAGTGGCTGTTCAACCGTGTGGTGCAGATCCACTGCTTACCTCTAAGGTTCCAATTACCGATGAGACGGCGTTCGCAAGCGATGGTGTAGTGAATTTTCATTATCAGCGTATTTGGACTGATAAATTTCCGAATGCAGTTGTATAAGGAGATCATTGACAGCGTTTCTCAATCAATGTATGTGCAGGCGTTGCTGACGATACATTACTAGAGCCATATGTGCTACCACGGAGATGAAAGAGGCTCATTACCACGATTTTCTAGTTAACGTACTGTCTCGCATTTTGAACAATGTGCCATTCCAGCAAAGGCTATGGATGCGGTTCATACCTGATAGTGCACCAGCGTATTTTCGCAGCAACGCATGTGGTGAATACCTGACGCCTAAGTTTCGGTGCCTCTGGACTAGTGTGGGAGACTGTACACCTTAACCTACTCGTTCCCCACTCCTCAGTCTACTGCACTACGGATTACGGGGAAATATGAAACAACTGCGCACGCCAGTCACTCAGTAATGTGCACACACTGCAGCATTGCGTCCTCAATGCATGTCAGCATATGCAGCAACCAGGTAAGCTTCTTAGACTACGTGGTTCCTTACGCTGAAGAGCAGAGTGATGCATTGCCTCTGGTGGAGCTCACTGCTGAACTCCTCCTAATGGTAAGTGACGCAGGTGGACGCCACATTGTCCTCTGCAATGGATGCATGTTCCGATCTCAGAAACTATAAGACTCCAGTCCCTTGTTTATTGAACCAGTTTTACTTGTTTCGATAATTACTACCTCCACTGTGCATAGAGAAATTTTATCGCAGATAAAAATCTGTGAAATATGCGCTCAGTATTCTTAGAAATACTACCTGCACACAGAATCATCGCCAACCTGCTTCTCTAGAGTCCTCATTCACTGAAAATGGTTTCGTACGTTATGCCGCCATCTCCGAACTGCGTAGGCACTGCTGTTCAAATAACCTGCAACATAAACATCCTGCTGTCAGAAACAGAGCGCCACCATTGGTCGGCAAAACATTAGTAGAAGGGCTGTGTACGTTTTGGAGCAAAATTCACCACATCTACGTGCACATCGTCAGGGCCAGGATGATTTATCACCCCTACCTGTTACTTTCAGTGTGCCCCCTCTCTCCCTCCCTCCCTACTCCAATTATCTTGCGTATAAATAGTGGGCTGTTCTCCTACTGACATTCCATTTTAGGTCACTCTGGTTGGTGACTTCCACATATGTTAAGATTGTTACAGTTTCTAGTGATTTCTCAAGAGTAGTATAGTGATACAGTATTGGATTTCTTGATATTTCACTGAAAAAATACGGCAACCAGCCACTTTTTAATGCGTTTTTTTTATTTACGCCAATATGCATTTCGGGTTTGCACCCATCTTCAGCTGGCAAATTACATGGATCTTCAGTTACTGTAGTACTACCAAAACTGATATCAAAGTCATCCATGCAATATACTGACCCTCCATGCTATAGTCACTTCGAAGATTTACTTGCCTACGTGGGATATACAACTTTGCAGTCAGGATGCCTGGGGTAACCACGAGAGTGCTCCTGCTGTCATTCTAAATCGCAACCCAGGCCATAACTCCAAGTGTAAGTCCGGAGTGTGTAGCATGTAGAGAGATTGGTGGCAGGCTCTCAATTGGCAGTCGGTAGCACCAAGGCAGAAACCAGTTTTCATCAGAAAACTCAACAGAAGTCTACTCTACCCTCCAACTAGCTCTCGCTTGATACCACTGAAGTTGGAAATTGCCGTGGTTTGGGGTCAGTGGAATGCACGCTGCCTGGCCTAGAACTGTCTTGAAGTAACTGCTGTGTAACAGTTCACTGGGCCACCGTGGTGCCAACTGCAACTGGGGTTGCTGCTGCAGACTCAGTCCAGTGCACCACAACTACACACAGTACGCCATGGTCTTCTCTCTCGATACTACCTCGTAGCCATCTGGAGTGAAGGAAGTGGAGTGAAGGAAGACGAAAATTTAATAGTCATGGGTGACTGGAATTTGGTAGTAGGAAAAGGCAGAGAAGGAAACGTAGTAGGTGAATATGGATTGGGGAAAAGAAATGAAAGAGGAAGCCGCCTGGTAGAATTTTGCACAGAGAACAACTTAATCATAGCTAACACTTGGTTCAAGACTCATAAAAGAATGTTGTATACATGGAAGAAGCCTGGAGACACTGACAGGTTTCAGATAGATTATATAATGGTAAGACAGAGATTTAGGAACCAGGTTTTAAATTGTAAGACATTTGCAGGGGCAGATGTGGACTCTGACCACAATCTATTGGTTATGACCTGTAGATTAAAACTGAAGAAACTGCAAAAAGGTGGGAATTTAAGGAGATGGGACCTGGATAAACTGAAAGAACCAGAGGTTGTACAGAGTTTCATGGAGAGCATAAGGGAACAATTGACAGGAATGGGGGAAAGAAACACATTAGAAGAAGAATGGGTAGTTCTGAGGGATGAAGTCGTGAAGGCAGCAGAGGATCAAGTAGGTAAAAAGACGAGGGCTGCTAGAAATCCTTGGGTACAGAAGAAATATTGAATTTAATTGATGAAAGGAGAAAATATAAAAAGGCAGTAAATGAAGCAGGCAAAAAGGAACACAAACGTCTCAAAAATGAGATCGACAGGAAGCGCAAAATGGCTAAGCAGGGATGTAGAAGCTTATCTCACTAGGGGCAAGATAGATACTGCCTACAGGAAAATTAAAGAGAGCTTTGGAGAGAAGAGAACCACTTGTATGAATATCAAGAACACAGATGGCAACCCAGTTCTAAGCAAAGAAGGGAAGGCAGAAAGGTGGAAGGAGTATATTGGGGGGTTATACAAGGACAATATTATGGATATGGAAGAGGATGTAGATGAAGACGAAATGGAAGATAAGATACTGCGTGAAGAGTTTGACAGAGCACTGAAAGACCTGAGTCGAAGCAAGGCCCCGGGAGTAGACATCATTCCATTAGAACTACTGACGGCCTTAGGAGAGCCAGTTATGACAGAACTCTACCAGCTGGTGAGCAAGATGTATGAGACACACAAAATACCCTCAGATTTCAAGAAGAATATAATAATTCCAATCCCAAAGAAAGCAGGTGCTGACAGATGTGAAAATTACCGAACTATCTGTTTAATAAGTTACAGCTGCAAAATACTAACGCGAATTCTTTACAGACGAATGGAAAAACTGGTAGATGCGGACCTCGGGGAGGATCAGTTTGGATTCCGTAGAAATGTTGGAACACGTGAGGCAATACTGACCTTACGACTTATCTTAGAAGAAAGATCAAGAAAAGGCAAAGCTACGTTTCTAGCATTTGTAGACTTGGAAAAAGCTTTTGACAATGTTGAATGGAGTATTCTCTTTCAAATTCTGAAGGTGGCAGGGGTAAAATATAGGGAGCGAAAGGCTATTTACAATTTGTACAGAAACCAGATGGCAGTCATAAGAGTCGAGGGGCATGAAAGGGAAGCAGTGGTTGGGAAAGGAGTGAGACAGGGTTGTAGCCTCTCCCCGATGTTATTCAATCTGTATATTGAGCAAGCAGTAAAGGAAAGAAAAGAAAAATTCAGAGTAGGTATTAAAATTCATGGAGAAGAAGTAAAAAGTTTGAGGTTCGCCGATGACATTGTAATTCTGTCAGAGACAGCAAAGGACCTGGAAGAGCAGTTGAACGGAATGGACAGTGTCTTGAAAGGAAGATATAAGATGAACATCAACAAAAGCAAAACGAGGATAATGGAATGTAGTCAAATTAAATCGGGTGATGCTGAGGGAATTAGATTATGAAATGAGACACTTAAAGTAGTGAAAGAGTTTTGCTATTTAGGAAGTAAAATAACTGGTGAAGGTCGAAGTAGAGAGGATATAAAATGTAGACTGGAAATGGCAAGGAAAGCGTTTCTGAAGAAGAGAAATTGGTTAACATCGAGTATAGATTTATGTGTCAGGAAGTCGTTTGTGAAAGTATTTGTATGGAGTGTAGCCATGTATGGAAGTGAAACGTGGACGATAAATAGTTTGGACAAGAAGAGAATAGAAGCTTTGGAAATGTAGTGCTACAGAAGAATGCTGAAGATAAGGTGGATAAATCACATAACTAATGAGGAGGTATTGGATAGGATTGGGGAGGAGAGAAGTTTGTGGAACAACTTGACTAGAAGAAGGGATCGGTTGGTAGGACATGTCTGAGGCATCAAGTGATCACAAATTTAGCATTGGAGGGCAGCGTGGAGGGTAAAAATCGTAGAGGGAGACCAAGAGATGAATACACTAAGCAGATTCAGAAGGACGTAGGTTGCAGTAGGTACTGGGAGATGAGGAAGCTTGCACAGGATAGTGTAGCATGGAGAGCTGCATCAAACCAGTCTCAGGACTGAAGACAACAACAACATTAATAAAATTTGTTCAATTTCACGTAATTGTCTTGCGTGGCATATAGAGTTAACTGGAATTGTTTCAGGAATTCAGTGTAAGGTGTGTTATTTGTTTGACACCTTACAGAGATCTAGTCTTGCCATCAGCCTTTGAGACCTGAGAAAATGTTGGTTTCTCCCCCTCCTGTTCTGGCTATTTTTCGAAAATATCGTAGCTCTTCCCACGTTTACGGTAAACATGTTTGGCATCAGTACCTCTGCCTGCGGAGTAACGTCCTACCTAATCAGCAGTCTGTCATAAATGTTGCCAGTTGTCGCTTGGGTGAAGAAACGATCTTCAATTTCTGAGTTGGCGCTTCCGGACTGATGGCATGACATCTGCAAAAGGCATGTCTCACCGCTAGTCAGTGAGGTGTCCTCCCCGGTGCATACCACCAAGAGCAGGTCATGTTGATACACTACCAAGTTTTTTAAAGCAACCACCCAGCGCAGAGGCTATGCAATTTACCTCATGTGAGCTGTATTTTATTCAAAGGACACTCTAGCTGTCTTCCCAGATGATGCGTTTATGAAACTCGGCCATCCAAAGATTACCTCATACGAACAAATAACTGTTACCTCAAAGAGGTATAACTTGCTTATTCCTTGACCTGTTTGAAAACTGGTTGGCAGGTACTCAGAGAGCGCACAGGATAAGGTTACGATTGTGGATGGGGCCGTAAACATTTACTGTGAGTTGCACAAACAAACACACAACTTTAATTTTCTAAGGACCATATATTTACACACTGCTTTAAAATATCACAATCAGACAATATGGCTGAAGGCCTAGTTAAAGAAAACTTGAGATGCTTTCGGTGCTGAAGGCCCGAAACCACACAAAAAAAGCTCAATGGCTGAAGGCCTGGCTTAGAAATCAAAAGCAATCAATTAAAACAAAAGCTGTTTTTTTTCTGTCCCATCTCGACCCCTCCCATGTCTCTGTCTCTCCATTGCCGGCCGCGGTGGTCTCGCGGTTCTAGGCGCGCAGTCCGGAACCGTGGGATGGCTACGGTCGCAGGTTCGAATCCTGCCTCGGGCATGGATGTGTGTGATGTCCTTAGATTAGTTAGGTTTAAGTAGTTCTAAGTTCTAGGGGACTAATGACCACAGCAGTTGAGTCCCATAGTGCTCAGAGCCATTTGATTTTTGTCTCTCCACCATTCCGTCTCGCCTTCCCTCTTCTGACGGAAAATAATCAAAGCGGATTTAAGATTTCGATTGACCCTCCCCGCAAAAGAGTCATGCAGACATTATGACACCGTTTAGAAAGCAGAACGCCTTGAAGGGAGCCGAGAGGAAGGCCGACGCGTTATCACTAACTATTTGTTTGGGGGGGGGGGGGTCCCAAAAGTCCCAAACAATGAATTGCTTAGGATGTCCCACCCTTTTACACAAAATGCCTTTTTTGACAATGTACTCATCCAATAGCTCCCCAGCCAACAGGCGTTGCTGAACAGGTGCCCAAGTAGGGTCCTGATTCTGATGCTGAGCAACAGCATCAAATAAATGAGGAATCTCCCCTAACACGATACAACTAAGACTGCTTCCCTCTGTTTCCTGAGTGCCATCACTAAATGTATATTCAGTGAACATACGGCCGAGGACGTCCGCAAGGACATTTTCAGTTCCTTTTATGTGTTTAACCTCAAATTGAAATGCAGAAATGTGTACTGCCCACCTGGCGATATGGCCGGTTTTACGTGGCCTAGCTAATACCCAGATTAAAGCTTGATTGTCGGTTTCTAGCTGAAACACCCGATGCTCATAGAAAAAGCGATACTTCTCCAGCGCGAACAAAACGCCCAATTAGGTTCCTTTCACAGTATGCTGATACATTAGCTCCATTCTTAACAATCATATGAAACCTTTCGCTCGACGAAAGATCCGTACCCAGAGACCGCAAACTTGCACAGGTCACACCAATATTCAAGAACAATAGTGGGAGTAATCCACTTAATTACAGGCCCATAACATTAACGTCGATATGCAGCAGGATTCTGGAACATATATTGTGTTCGGACATTATGAATTACCTGTAAGAAATCGGTATATTGGCACACAGTTAATATGGTTCAGATGGCTGTAAACACTATGAGACTAAACATCTGAGGTCATCAGTCCCCTAGACTTAGAACTACTTAAACCTAACCTAAGGGCATCACACATCCATGCCCGAGGCAGGATTCGAACCTGCGATCGTAGCAGAAGTGCGGTTCCGGGTTGAAGCGCCTAGAACTGCTCGGCCACAGCGGCCGGCGCAGTCAACATGGGTTTACAAAACAAATAGCTCTTTATTCGCATGAAGTGTAGAGTGCTATTGACAAGGGATTTCAGATCTATTCCATATTTCTGTATTTCCAGAAGGCTTTTGACACTGTACCACACAAGCGACATAGTGAAATTGCTTGCTTATAGAATATCGTCTCAGTTATGTGACTGGACTAGTGATTTCCTGTCAGAGAGGTCACAGTTCGTAGTAATTGACGGAAAGTCATCGAGTAAAGCAGAAGTGATTTCTGGCGTTCCCCAAAGAAGTGTCATAGACCCTTTGCCTGTTCCTTATCTATTTAAACGATTTGAGAGACAATCTGAGGAAGCGTCTTAGAATGTTTACAGATGCCGCTGTCCGTTATCGACCAACAAAGTTATCAAAAGATCAAAACAAACTACAAAACGATTTAGAAAAGATATCTGAATGGTGCGAAAATTGGCAGTTGAGCTTAAATAACGAAAAGTGTGAGGTTATCCACATGAGTGATAGAAGGAATCTGTTAAACCTCTGTTACACGATAAATCAGTCAAACTAAAGGCCTTAAATTCAACTAAATACCTAGAATAAAATTACGATTAACTTAAATTGGCAACAACACATAGTAAATGTTGTGGGGAAGGCAAACAATAGACTGCATTTTATTGCCAGGACACTTAGAAAATGTAACAGATTTACTAAGGAGACTGTCTACACTAGGCTTGTCCGTCCTCTTTTAGAATACTGCTGCGCGATGTGGCATCTTTACCAGATAGGACTGACGGAGTACATCGATAAAGTTCAAAGAAGGGCAGCACTTTTTGTATTACCGCGAAATATGGGAGACAGTGCCACTGAAATGATGCAGGATTTTTGCTGGACATCATTAAAAGAAAGGCGTTTTTCGTCGCGACGGAATCTTCTCACGGAATTCCAATCACCAACTTTCTCCTCCGAATGCGAAAAATATTTTGTTGAAACTGATGTACATAGGGAGAAACGATGAGCAGGATAAAATAAGGAGGTGTTCGTTCTCGCCGCGCCCTATACGAGATTGGAATGATAGAAAATTGTGAAGGTGTTTCGATGAACCCTCTGGCAGGCACTTAAATGTGATTTGCAGAGTATCGATGTAGATGTAGATTTAGATGCTTGTACGGGGTGGACAGTTGATCATTGATCGTCTGCAGTTGTTTTTATAACTTAGAACAGTGTAAATTGTCGGGACATGTAGCCTGGTGGATGAGTGAGAGGTGGACCAAGGGAATTCTCTACTGGATTCGAATAGGTACGGAAGGACGAAGGTGACTACTTACAGGCAATTGAGAAGATAGCACTTGAAAACTTGGAGGAGAACGTGGATCCGTATAGTTGAAGTACTGATTGGAGAAGTTTGCAAGGGACTTTTATTCGTCAGTGGACGGAAAATAGCCGACGATGATCGTCACCATCTTATACAAAGTACGGGACAGAAAGAGAAAGCGACAGAGGATTGTTTTGCACCGTGCATATAGTCCATGGGCACGTAACTTGGTAACATGTTGTGTTCAATCTGCTTGACTTGCCATGATTCACTTCCGACGGGCACTTTGCTCAACAAACTGGTAGAGTTAACGAAGCAGATAGTTCATTATTCTGGAACGTAAACGGAACTTGCTGTATACTAATGGGGTTTTAATGAGAAGCATATATTTGCCTGGCTAATTGTCGATGCATATAATCAGACCCTCTGTTGCTCTGTTCTGCGCCTGCCTATACAGCTATACAGCTAAGCAAATACAGCCGTTTCCCCCTGCAGGGCGCAAGTCAGCGAGTCGCTGCTGCTGGACTATGTTTCTTACATTTACTAGAACACTGCACACGGGCGCTTTCATTAATTTCACTTAGCAATTTCGTTTTAAGATTAAAAACGTATCTCCTTGTATAAAGAATAACCCCCGTTTTTTACTTTTTCTAAATAATTTCTATGTCACTAAGTGAATCCTTCAGTCTTAAAATAAAAATCTTTCATTACATCATTTCTTAAATTTTCCTGTCGCGTCTAGAAACCTAAACGGTACTAGATCGTTTTACTCCCAGTTACTATACTGACAGAGTGTCTGTGTTTTATAGACTTGAAGGTAATACATACTTGCTTAGTCATTTTATAACATCGTTTGCTGAATATCCACACACTCTATATTGTCCGCCACCTTGCTCCCCCTCACCCCCTGGTTTCTCCCATACTCTCAACCCCCAACCAGTTGCCGCACCTTTACCGTAGTGCCCCACCCTCTCCATCTCCACACCGCCGGCCACGGTGGTCTCGCGGTTCTAGGCACGCAGTCCGGAGCCGCATGACTGCTACGGTCGCAGGTTCGAATCCTGTCTCGGGCATGGGTGTTTGTGATGTCCTTAGGTTAGTTAGGTTTAAGTAGTTCTAAGTTCTAGGGGACTGATCAGCACAGGTGTTAAGTCCCATAGTGCTCAGAGCCAGCCCGCCTGGTTGTAACGGATCGTGTAGCCACAACATATTTGCAATACAACAACAGTCTGCACGAACAGTTCGACGACGTTTGCAGCAGTTCCAGACTGAAGCGCCTAGAACCGCACGGCCACACCGGCCTGCACAGCCATGCAGATAAGATGCCTGTCATCTCGACTGCTAGTGATACGAGGCCGTTCGAATCCAGCACGGCGTTCCGTATTACCCTCCTGAACCCACCGATTCCGTATCTTGCTAACAGTCACTGGATCTCGACCAACGCGAGCAGCAATATTGCTATACGATAAACCACAATCGCGCTAGGCTACAATCCGACCTTCATCAAAGTCGGAAGAGTGATGGTACGCACTTCTCCTCCTTACACGAGGCATCACGACGACGTTTCACCAGGCAACGCCGGTCAACTGCTGTTTGTGTATGAGAAATCGGTTGGAAACTTCCCTCATGTCATCACGTTATGGGTGTCGCCAACAGCGCCAGCCTTGTGTGAATGCTCTGAAAAGCTAACCATTTGGATATCACAGCATCTTCTTTTGTCGGTTAAATTTCGCGTCTGTAGCACGTCATCTGCGTGGTGTAGCAATTTTAATTTCCAGTAGTGTAATTAGATAAGTTGTTCCTCAGACATGCTGCTTTCATACCTAAAAACGACTGCGGGAAACAAAACGAAATTTCAAATTTTGATAGTAAGGAACATCATTATGTTTCTATTAGTCGTACATCGTTATTTGAGGCATCCCTGAAATTTGTGTCAGGACACACACGCAAATCTTCTGCGGGGAAGAAAATGAAATAAAACTACTGCGGGAAAGGAAATAAAATACATAACAAAAATTCTATACAGAAGAATGTATTGTTTTGTTTCCTTCTCGCAGTCGGTTGTAACAAAAGACCATATATCAGCGTTGCGTACCTGTCCCTTTGCAGTTGATATGAACGAGTGCCTTTCTGTGTTATATGATTGTACTATTGCACCGTATATCAGCTATGCTTATCTGTCTCTTAGGGTTTGGTATATCGCAGTTTTCGAACCCCTGAAACTGCTTCCTTGTACCTTTCTGTGTCGTACGATTGTACTATTGCACCATATATCAGCTCTGCTTATCTGTCTGTTTGGAGTTGGTATTTCGCAGTTTTCGAATCCCTGAAACTGCTTCCTTGTACGAGTGCCTTTCTGTGTTATATGATTGTTCTATTGCTCCATATATCAGCTATGCTTATCTGTCTCTTTGGATTTGGTATATCGCAGTTTTCGAACCCCTGAAACTGCTTCCTTGTACGAGTGCCTTTCTGTGTCGTATGATTGTGCTATTGCACCATATATCAGCTCTGCTTATCTGCATGTTTGGAGTTGGTATTTCGCAGTTTTCGAATCCCTGAAACTGCTTCCTTGTACGAGTGCCTTTCTGTGTCTTATGGTTGTACTATTTCAGCATATATCAGCGTTGCTTACCTGTCCCTTTGGAGTTGGTATTTCGCAGTTTTCGACCCAGTCGACCTGGAAAGCTTTTGGTGTGCGTCGTCCCCCCACGCTAGGCCCCTGCCACGCCACACGGACTCGTGCCTACAGTGGGGGAGCACGTGGAGCAACCCGCGCGGCTCCCCAACTCTTTCACCGCCGCCCCTCGGGGTGAATCGCGACCGCAAATGCCACCTACTCCGGCCTCAAGTCGCGCGGATGGAGGATCGCGCCAACCGCCACAAATCACCGGTGACGACTGTCCACCATCCTGTGTCAGGGTCTGTTCTTCCGTGTCGACGTCGTCCAATGACTCACCTGACCACTTAATAATTGGTCTTTCTTGTAGTGTGGCGGCGAACGCCGCGGCTGTGTCTGACCACCACCCGCTGTCCCGCCGCCCTAGAGAGTCTTCTGGGCACCCCGACCCAGTCAGAAAATTCTCTGGCCGTCTCTTCAGACGCTCCTCTGCCCACGCGGGCTGTGATGACAGCAGATCGTACTCCAATACCTCCCTCCTAGAGGACGCTACGCCGAATAATCCTATGGATGAGGAAATGTCTCCTGCTCCAGACCCTCCGTCTCAAGAGACCCCGTCAAGCCCTCTGAAGAAAGAGAAGATAACCCCATTGTAGTATATAATGTCACTAATTATAGAAACCTGAACACTGAGTTCCAGCAGCTCATTTTCTGCCAGTTGCGAGCTGTTGGCCAAAAAGATCATGTGAAATACCTGCTGGACAGTAGGGACGACCATCTTACCATTCTTGACTTTGTCAAATCAAAGGCGATGCCTTACTTCACCCACCAGACGTCGGGTAACCGCCGAACCAAAATCGTCATCAAGGACTTACCATCAGAGCTTATGGCAGAGGAGGTCGAGAGGCACTGATCGGCTCCATTTTCCATTGATTGACGAGAATAGCAAGAGGAATCCTGAGAACCGGGCATTGATCCCTTGCTCCACCCACGTCGTCTCCCTTTCCTGGAGGGAGGACACAGAGCGAATTTACCAATGCCGTTACCTTCTGTACACGAAGGTATGGATTGAGTCATCATATAAGGGCCGCAACGGATCAGTCATCTGTTACAAATGCCAACGTTTACGACATACTGGGAATTACTGCTCCCTGCCATTGCGGTGTGTTAAGTGTTCCAGCCCACAATTAGTGGAGAACTGCACGCTACCCACTTTGGAGAAATCTACCTGCACCAGGTGCTTGAGTACGACCCACAGTCCCCACCACATGGCATCCTGGAGGGGGTGCCCTGTTTACCAGAAGGCACTTGTCTTCTCGTCCTCCCAAAAAGAAACCAAGAACAAATCGACCTCCCAGACAGTAGCAGGACACAACCAACTTCCCAGTTTTGCGGGGCCAGCCTGGTGCACCGCCCTCAATAGCTGCACTGGTAAAAGCCACTCAGGAACTATATGGTTCTGTGGCTCCTGTGCCACTTCTGCCCAGACTCCTGTGACATCCTTTGCTGCAGCCCTTCTAAACATTCATGGTGGTGTCTGTTTGTTCTATATCGTGTCTCCCTAACACTTTCGCGCAACGACGCTCTGAGCGTGTTTTTTAGGGAATTGACTAGTTTGAACCTGGACCTGTTGCTGGTAAGGAGACGCCAGACCACACATGACATGTAGAATTCAGAAGAGTTCAGTGAGACTAGCGATGATATAATCAAATACTTAATGATCTCAGCGTCAGCTACACTGCACTCCCTGTAAAAGAATCTTAATACTAACTAAATTTAGTGGAAGGGGTTCAAGGCTTTCCTATTTTTAGTTAGCTGGTAAATTAACGTCGAAAAAGCAGTTAAGTTTACCATTGGAAATTTTATTCCACTCACAAAACATTGTTTATAAATTGCACTATTGATAAAAGGAAGTGTTTTAATATAGGATAGTAAAAATCAACTGCGTTCAACAAAAATGTGAACGAATATTCCCTGAATGGGTTTCCCAGTTCTACAATGGATCGAAGGATGACCTATGCCATATCACATCTATAATCTAGGTTTAAATTAAGTTTCACAAAAGAGAAAACTATCAAAATGGTCTACAGTGACCCTCAATTATCTTTAATTACTTATCTAACTTGTCGTAAATTACAGTGGCTGATGTGGCTTCTCAATAATTATATAACAGAGAAATCATCGCGTTTCAGATTTTTACTTCAAGTGGCAAATGTGAACACCATGAGATTTAATTTACGATCGATACTAGTATTACACAGAAAAGGGGGTGTAACAGATGAGACTTCTGCAGTTCTGAGTGAAGCCTTAGGCGCTCAAAAATGCGGCATCACGTGCGTTCATTACCTTGTCGGTGTTTAGGCAGCGTCAGGGCAGTGGCGGGCAGCACAGCTCCGCTCACTTCGCCATCTCGGAAGCAACTCTTCACTTCTCCTTACTACAATTTACCGAAGTTGGTGAAAAAGAAAACTATGTGGCTGTGTTTTCATCTGACCAATCAGGGTCTCAATGTTAACCTTAAGCTCCGCCTACAAAAATCCTGCCTATCCAATGAGAAACGTTGTACTTTTCGAGTTTTTAAAGTTTGCAACGTAACAGGGACGTGAAAAAGTCTCACGCTAAGACCTGCAGCTGGTGTGGTCCTTTTAGCGTTATCGTAAGATCTATACTGTTTTTCTGGAGGGCTCTAGCTTTTAACATGGGCTGGGGGGTGGTCCTTGACGTAACAGAGACGCAAAAAAGTCAACATGTGGGTTGTGTGGCTCTAGTGGTTAGCTGGTGACGTGGGTGCCCAGCCCCTCCCTTATCGTAGGGCCTTCTAGCTTAACACGGTTCTGCTCTCGGCTTCTGTTCTCGTTTCTCCCCTCGGAACTGCGCCGGTCTCTCGGTGGGAAGGTGCGACATGCATTTAGGCATTCTTATGTTAGTCTGTGGTATTCCATTTGCTCACTCGTTTCTTGTATTACTTTGGTTAATTTAATGTCACGATTTGTTCGGAGCTATGTGACATACTACTGGATTTGCTTATCATGTCAGGGTTTTCATGGAAGGTGTTGGATTTGCCTGACACCTTACACCCTGTCTCCTCATTGTTCGTCTTCCATGGCAGCTTCCAGTGCTCTCCGACTACAGGAGCCAACTACAGGGCCCTCCAGTCCACCTGTGGCCGGATCCTGGCCCTCTGTCCCTATCACGACTCTGCCTACTACTACAGCCACCCCTGCCTGCCACAGGTGCAAGCAGCCAGTAGTGGAGACTGATGTGTCCTATCGGAAGGACATGAGCGAAATCCTCCACGTCATCTTCTTCTTCATGAAACCCCACAACTGAGCTGTTATTCGTGACACTGCACACAAAATATGTCGGTCAGCGGACGGGCTCTCCAAGCTCATCGCCCTAGTGGGAGGGCTTAGTCAAAATCGTTGTAATGGCGAATCGACCACCACACCACAGCCAGCCCCCTCAGGATCTTGTCACCTGCATTTTTAATGCCAGTGGCATAAAACATATGAAGACAGATTTGGACGCCTTCCTGCACGACCATAATGTGGATGTTTTACTGGTCACGATTTTCTGCCGTGCTTTAGTTTTCAGCTGTCGTTTCTTATTGCTACTAGTAAAATATATCAGTAAAATTTTCATTCAATGTTTTCGTCGAGTGTTCCAGCGGCTTCTTGAATTTTTGGTTCAAAATGGCTCTGAGCACTATGCGACTTAACGTCTGAGGTCATCAGTCGCCTAGAACTTAGAACTAATTAAACCTAACTAACTTAAGGACATCCATGCCCGAGGGAGGATTCGAACCTGCGACCGGAGCGATTGCTCGGATCCAGACTGTAGCGCCCAGAAACGCATGAATTTTTGGTTTTAGCTAGTAATTCTGTGACGTTTGGTTGGTACTGGTATCAGCTGTGGTGTAGTAGTATTACTACAAGTAGTTGCAATCGTAGCAAACAGAAAAATTCGAGACTGCTGTCGTCAGTTCTATAAATAGTTCTTCTGGTGTAACCGAACTTTGGTAACGTAGACGCATAATTTTTTTCAGTAACTGTAAAATTTTACCATGAGTGACAAGTGTGGGCTCTGTCGTAGGGTTGTGAATAGAGAGTTACGCTGTGGGACTTTTTCAGAGTATTTTCATTGGGGGGGGGGGGGGGGGGGGATGCAGTAGGGAAGCCAGTGGACATTCCAGCGATATCCTCTCCTTGGAATGCAGAACTCTAGCAGAAATAAGTTGATAGAGGAAGAGGATCTTAAGATCTGTGCCCTTCAGGTGCACTAACAACGCGCAAAGGAGGAACTAGATGGGTTCAAGAGGGTGAAGGGTGGTGGGCAATGGGAACTGGTAGTTGGAAAGACAGCAGCTGGGAGGAGGATGTATTCAGACAGTTATATTTTGCGTATATGCAATAGATTTGGCCAACTGTCAGAACTGAGTGGACAGATGCTTCTTGTAGCTGTAGATGTAGGAAACATGCAGCAGTCCTCAGCAATTAGGAGGCCTCGGTCAGTTGCAAAGTCTAACAGAAAGAAGAAGGTTCCGCTGCTAGGTAGTTCACACGCTAGAGGTGTGGGCCAGCAGTTGCAGGAAGTGTTGATGAGAGAGTACTAGGTCACCAGCATTGTGAAGCCTAATACAGGTTTGGCTCAAGTGACTAACAGCATAGTGGAGTTATGTAGGAATTTTACGAAGGAGGATCAGGTAGTGACAGTGGGTGGAGCAGGGAACAGTCTTCATAGGGATGAGGAATATGATGTAGGTTGTGACGTGGTAAAGATAGCTACTCAAACTGGTGACACTAATGTGCGTTTCATAAAACTATTTCAGCGTCATGATCGGCCTCATCTTAATGCCGCTATTAGGCACGATAACATGGGGCTGGAGAAGTCACTAATGGCAGAGGGCATGGGTCACACCTCAGTGGTGCCACTTGGGTCTATCAGTAGGTCGGGTTTCACTAAGCATGGCCTGCACCTCAATAGGAATGGGAACAGGAGGCTGGCTAAGCTTATAGGTGACCGTGTAGTGGGTGGTGGTGGGATCACTCATGCAAAAATTCCTGTAGTAGTTAATGTTAGAGCTGCACCTTTTTTTAGAGTGAAGTCAGCTGATAGGTATACCTGCTTAAAGAAATTACCTCTACGGGCTCACCTTCAGAGGACGTCATGTTTCCATGTAGAGAAAGAATTAGCATACTTCATCAAAATATAAGAGGTATTAGAGATTAAGTTAGTGAACTGCTTATAGATGTTTACTCTGAAATTATTGGTATGTCAGAGCACCACTTAAATAATTTGACAATTCAGAGGCTTCCTTCACCAGGATACAGACTGGCTGGAGGCGGAGTGGGGGGTGGCCATGTACGTAAAAGACAGTATTCCATTTGAGCCCACAGAGTTATCATGGTACTGCGCTGAACAGATATTTAAATATTGTGCAGGGGCAGTTGAATTTATTGAAACTATCCTTCTGATTGTTGTTGTTTGTAGGAAACCTAACTCTGACTTCAGAGCATTTCTGTTCAAGCTAAAGCGTGTTCTTGATTCACTTTATAGGAAGAACCAAAAATTAGTGACATGTGGTGACTTAAATACAAATTTTTTGTATGATGGTGCAAGGAAAAGGATGTTGGTACACCTCCTAAATTCATATGATTTGATACAGATTGTGTTTTTTCCAACAAGGGGGCAGGGGAATAGTAGCACAGCCATACACAATATTTTTATTCATTCTTCATTGATAGATGGACATTCTGTTAGTAAAAGAGTGAATGGCCTTTCACATCAAGATCCACAAATTTTAACACTAAAAGGCTTTTGTACTCAAACAAATGTCACATATAATGACAATGGAAAGTTAATCCAACAGCAATAGAGAGTTTTTTAAACGCTGTCAAGGAGCAAGAGTGGCAGGATGTTTATAGTGCTGATAACATAGACAATAAATATAATGCTTTCCTTAACATATTTCTCATGCTCTTTGAGAGTTTTTCCATTAGAATGTTCTAAACGGGGTACTAGGCAACCCGGGTGGCTCACTAGTGGAATCATCTATCATGCAGAAAAAGCAATAATTCTATCAATTTGTTAGAAGTAGTCACAATCAAACTACAGTAGCCCATTACAAAAAGCATTGTAAGGTGCTGAAAAATGTTATTAGGAAGGCAAAGATTATGTGGAATACAAATAGAATAGCTAATATGCAGGATAAAATTAAAAATCATGTGGTCAGTTGTGAATGAAGTGTTCTATTCAGCAGCACAAGGTCGACGGTATAAAGTCATTTCATTGTAAAAATATTTCTGTTACTAACAAAACAGATATATGCACAGTATTTAACATTCATTTTCTTAGCATTGCTGGTGAATGAAATAAAAATTTAGTTTCTACAGGGAATCATATAACTTTCCTTGTAAATGCCCTTCTGAGATTGATGTCTGAAATACTCCTCTGTGATACAGACAAGGGGTTAATCGAGTCAATAATTAAATCACCGAAGACTGAGGAATCTCATGGTTATGATGGAGTGCCTGTCAGACTATTAAAGTACTGTGCTGCACATGTTAGCCCTGTAGTTAGCCATATTTGTAATTTTTCCTTTAGGAATGGTCAGTTTCCTGAACAATTAAAGTATTCAGTAATATAAACGCTTTATAAAAAGGAAGAAAGGGATAATGTAAACAACTTTAGACATGTTTCAGTGCCATCAGTGTCTGCTGAAGTTAATGAAAAGGCTGTGTTTGTAAGGATAACTGATCATTTTATATCAGACGATGTGCTGTCAAATGTACAGTTCGGCTTTAGAAGTCGGTCAGCAACTGAAAATGCCATATTCTCTTTTCTTTTATGTACTGGATGGGTTAAACTAAAGGTTTCGAGCGCTGGACATATGTTTTAATTAAGGCGGTTGATTGTGTTGATCACAAAATATTGCTCCAAAAGATGGACCATTACAGAACACGGGGAGTAGCTCACAATCAGTTCACCTCTTACTTTAGCAATAAACAGCAAAATTTCATTATTAACAATGTTGAGAATGGCTGAGATGTGGGATCTGAGTAGGGTACAATCAAGTGGAGATGCCCCAGGGATCAGTGTTGGGACCACTCCTGTTCCTTATTTACATAAATGACATGCCCTCTAGTATTACAGGTAACTGTTCTGTTTGCTGATGACACTAGCGTGGCGGTAAAGGATGTTATGTGCAACATTGGCTCTGTTTCAAATAATGCAATTAATGACCTAAGGTCGTGGCTTGTAGAAAATAAACTAATGCCAGATCACAGTAAGACTCAGTTTTTACAGTTTCTAACAAACAATTCAACAAAACCTCTCGTTTTAATTTCGCAGAATGGGCATATGTTTAGTGAAACTGAACAGTTCAAGTTTCTAGGCGTTCAGATAGATAAACTGTCGTTGAAAGCCCACATTCAGGATCTTGTTCAAAGACTTAGTGCTGCTGTTTTTACTATTCGAACGGTATCTGATGTGAGTGATCGTTTGATACGAAAATTAGTCTACTTTGCTAATTTTCATTCGCTTATGTTGTATCGTATTATCTTTTGGGATAACTGTTCATATTCTAAACGGATATTTTTGGCTCAGAAACTTGCGGTTCGGCCAAAAAGTGGTGTAAGTTCACGAACCTCTTGTCGACCTCTGTTCACGAGTCTGTTTTGACGTCACCCTCTCAACATACATATTCCTTACTGTCATTTCTTGTTAACTGAATTAGCTTACTCCCAATAATAAGCAGCTTTCACTCAATTAATACTCGGCAGGAATCAAACCTGCATTTGGATCGGACTTCCTTAACTCTTGTGCAGAAAGGTGTGCAGTATACTGCTGCATCCATTTTCAATAACCTACCACTCGAATTCAAAAATCTTAGTAGTAATCCACGTGCTTTCAAATCCAGACTGAAGAGTTTCCTCATGGGTCCCCCTATTCTGTTGAGATCCTTGAAAAATTAAGCTGATTCTTCTTGTATTGTTTATTGCGTTTACTTAAATTTATTGATTGACTTTTTTGTGTTCATGAACTTTTTTTTATCTGTTATTACCTTTATGTTGTAATTTCATGTACTGACAAGTTCTATGACCTTTGAGATTTGATCCTCAATTTGGTCCTACGGCACTTGAGGAGTAAAAAAATAAACACGAACAATCTCCCAGTGTCCTTGCTGAAGTAACTGCAACACTTCTTTTTGCAAAGCTTTAGGTATCAACACACCAGACTGTCCACTGTCATTTTGAACAAGAATCAAACCTTTCTGCAAGGCGAGGTTATGCCGACGTGCAAATCTGAATCATCTTCCGTGGCCTGTGCAATTTTCCTGTAGTTCAGCAGGAAAGATTGAAGTAATTCAGAATCCTGACCATCGATGTGACAAGAATCTGCAGCAGAAGCGTGAAAGCCCGTATGAGGGCCAATCGGAAGAGGTGAAAGTGCCTCCACATTACCACGTTGAGCTGTCGGACGATACACAATCTCGTACTGGTATTGAGCCAATAATGAAGCCCATCTTTGCAATTCCTACAGGAACCAGTTTCGTCGTATGAAACAAGGACTGCAGAGGCTTTTGATCCGTTACTAAGTTGAGTTTTTTGTCATGCAAACAGTGGTGGAATTTGATGAACAAACAATAGCTAAAACCTCTTTCTCATTTTGTGAATGGTTTCACTGGACTTTGGACAGCACTTGATGCGAAAGCGACAGGTCTGTCTTTATCACCAATTCAGTGTGAAAGTACTGCACCGATCCCGTAAGAGGCAGCGTCAACTTGCAGTACAACTGGTTTGTCAGCATAAAAAGTGAACTAATAATCGATCACTGGGCAGTGCTAAGTTTTTGAAAAGCTACTTGGCACTCATATGCCCAAAGGGGACATTATTGCGAAGCAAGCGATGCAATGGAGCTGCGATTTGTGCAACAATCGGTATGAACCGAATACAGTAGTTCATTTTTCCTACGACTGATTGCAGTTCTGTGGAACTGTGAGGAACTGGCCAATATCGTATGGCTAACAAATGCAACTTTAAAGGACGTACACCCTGACTGGTCCTGACGTGACCGAGATACAGTAACTCAGGTTTAAAAAATCGCACTTGTCCAGTCTATGCTTTAATCCTGCATCAGATAACACACGAAACAAAGTACGCAAATATGCAATATGATCTTCAGAAGTACGACCTGCTACGACAATATCGTCCAAATAGCTTGAAAAGTTTGGCACTTGAGCAGGCAGCTGTTCCAAATACCGTTGGAAAATGGCGGGTGCGGAAGAACTGCCAAAAGGCAAACGTAAATATTTAAACAAGCCCAAACGAGTATGTTCTCACAATCACGTGATTGTAGCACCATAAAAGTCACTGTCTGCGAATGCGAGATATACATGCCAGGCAAAGTACATTTTCCGAGAACGTTAATGTCTTGTCCATTATAAGTCGTCAGGTACATGCTGGTTTTAGACAAGCATCGGGTGCCTAACATTTCGTATGTCTTACTATTCAGCAATGTAACAGAGGTACCCGTGTCCAAATGAAATTTCACACGTTTTCCACAAAGAAGCAAATGAACTAAACGTTTGTTGGACTGGCGTAGCACTGACGAAACTGCTCGCTTGATAGGTTTGCTAATCCCTGTCGCACACTTTCAATGTTTTGCATTAATGTCATAGGCCTTGTGACTAGATAGGGGTCGAATCGTTACGTGTGTTCTGTTGCAAACATATGGATTGTACATGTCCTTTCTGGCCACAAGCATAACACTGTGCTTGTCTGGAGTTGTAGTCTTGGTGTTTGTGCCGTGAATAACACAGAGAGCATGACTTTGTCAGTGCAGTCACCTGCTTAGTGAGCTGCTCATGCAGTCTGGAGAGTTGTTTATGCGGCATGGCTAGTGGCGAGTGCAAGCTGCTGCTGCCGAATTTGCTGGTGGCAAACAAGGAACTCAACCCGAAAAAATTGCTCGCTGCTCGAATTTATCGGCTGATAGGACACCTTAATCGAACTGATATAGTATTTGCAATGCTTGCTGAAATGATGGCTTGGACTGTTTCAGAATCTGTTCGCTGAGTTTTACATCAGTTGCGTTGTACACGACCGCATCACCCAACAGAACATATGAGTTTCAAGCACCACAAGCACATTTCAATATGTGTTTCCTCTTGGTAGCCTGCCAATCTGTTACCCACTCACGATAAGTTTGTTCTGACAGTTTTTGGCAATTTAAGAATTTAAATCTAGGTGCTACCACAGTTACTTGTTGGTCATAATAGTTCGTTAGCGAATCTACAAGCTGGTCACACGAAAGTGCCCTCTGAGTGGCGTTAGGAAATAACTTCTGAGTGAGTCTGAACACTGCACTTTTTCGGTGAACAATAAATAGGGGTATCACAGTACCTGGTACGTTGTGAGTAAATACGTGGGCTTCAAACTGTAGAACCACTCGAGCCATCCCTCTTCTCGTTCGTGAAACTGGCGAAAAGGCGGCATAGCAGTGGGAGGTGCTGCAGTTGTTGCTTGTGCTGCATTAGTAGTTGGGTTCGCCAGGAGCTGCTGTACTGTGTTTAGCAGAGAGGATATTTGCCGGCTCTGAAACTGAAACATCTGCATTAGCTGCGTTGCATCTAACGCTGGCAGCTGTGGCGCCTGGGCAGGGGGTGGGATAGGTGGGGCGGGCTTGTTGGAAGAGAAATGCAAAAGACAGAAACAAGAAAAAATAAGTACAAAGTAAATTTCTGCCACCTGAAAACGCTGATTAGCAAAAACATGATAAGAGACTATTAAAGCAATAAACACCCCTGCAAAGAAAAGACAAGAGAGAATTAAGACGCCAGCAAATCATAAAAGAAAATTCCGTGGCCGCAAAGTGCGGCGTTGTTTTTTGAATCCTCGTAGCCAGTGTTGCGTACTGCCCACTCGTCTAATATAGTGAAACGCCCTCTAAACCGACTGGGCAGAACAGGTAAAAGGATTGTGGAAAGGGCCAAAGGTTGAAGTCAGTTTCTCCTTCTAATTGTCCTTTATTGTAACTTAATAACCTTTACAACCAAAGCGGACATAGACGGACCTTTACCGAATGCAACTCTTTCATGGCTGAATACCTCCAAACAAGAAATCTTAACAAAGCAACAAGATAAAAATCCTATTAAGATAGCAATAAAATAATTTTAAAAAACCAACAAACATATGCAAAGTACAATACAAATGGCTGAGGGCCACAATTAAATATCAAAATTTTAGAATATGTTGCCATAGACCTTTAAAGGCAGAAGGCCAAAATTTTTAACAACAAGGAATTTTAAAAAGCAAGAAGATTAAAATGCAATTAAAGAGGCAAATCAAATAAATAAAAAAACGTATCACGGCTACGTGGAAAGCCTTAAGGCTAACCAGATAGAACATACACATGCAAGGTGCAAAACCAATGGCTGAAGGCCACAATTAAGTTTCAAAATTTTAAAATATATTATTATAATCTTTTAAAGGCAGGAGGCCGCAATGTTTAAGCTTGAAAGATAAATTTAAAAATTAATGTCGCACCATTTTAAAGAAAACTAAAAAAATAATCACCAGCCTTAAGTTTAACGTAGCTGACAGCAGATAATTGAACACCGGTGGCACTCAGAAGCCTCCAGGGAGGTCGGTCTGCCCTCGTTCACTTAGGTCAGACAGGTGGTGAGTCCAGCTGTACTTGATCCGTCGGGACCCAATCAGGGGACAGCCACGGACAGACCGGCACAACGACTTCCTTCCCGTCAATCAGTTCGTGAGAACTCAAACCGGCAGTGTTACAAACGTGGTAATCCACAATGGAGTATGTATTTATTAGCTGTCAAAATTACACACCTTGTTGGACAGCGACAACAGGTGAGGAAAGGACGCTGCCTGAAATTACGTTAGTGACCAGGGCAGGTAACCGGAACACTGGTGGTGGTGGTGGTTAGTGTTTAACGTCCCGTCGACAACGAGGTCATTAGAGACGGAGCGCAAGCTCGGGTTAGGGAAGGATTGGGAAGGAAATCGGCCGTGCCCTTTCAAAGGAACCATCCCGGCATTTGCCTGAAACGATTTAGGGAAATCACGGAAAACCTAAATCAGGATGGCTGGAAACGGGATTGACCCGTCGTCCTCCCGAATGCGAGTCCAGTGTGATAACCACTGCGCCACCTCGCTCGGTAACCGGAACACTAACGGCCACTAGGCAGAAAATTCCACCAGTACACTTGAATTTGAAACACGGTAAAATGGTTAACTTCAGTCAAAAGAACACTGCCCGAATTTACGTCAGTACGTAACCAGAACACTACTCATAGTCGGCCAAAATAGTTAATTGCGCCGCATGGCAGCCAAATTTCAGCAGTAGAAATATTCGGTGTCGCTCACCGGGAAACCTCCCCAACAGCAAACCACCGAAACCAAGCACCACAACACGAATGGACGTGGCTTGGGTAGATGAAACCACTATTCAACCTTGACGTCCTGGGTCGGTAAACCACGAAGCTCGTAGTGATCGGACAGCTCCACACACGCTACGACACTGTGCAGGGGCTGCCAGCGGACCCAGCCGACTCGACCGCTCGGAGATCACTTCCCTCGTCCGCAGAACCGACCGACTCCCTCCAGACCCCCTTGCCGGAAACTATATGAACCAAACCGCAGACGGTACACGGCGCAAATATCGATACACATCACTGCTGCCACACGTAGAAGGAAGAAGAACCACAGCGTAACCGCGACAAGGGCGGGAAGCCAAACACAGATAGGCAGCGAAGTTAACGAAAACGCATAGTTGGGAGTGAGCACGGCTCATATAGGGGGCCAAGGAAGCTGTTTTCTCAAATCTATAGACAGCAATTCAAGCAAATCGTAGTTAATAGAGTTTATTATAGTAAGTTAAACTGACAATACTTAACTTTGCGTATTCACAAAAGTGTGTCACAAGAAAATGGCGACATGCGCATAAACAATGTCCTTCGGCATAGACAATTTCATTGCAAGCAAAACAGTACAATTGAGAAGTCGCTGCTATAGCGTTTGTGTGACGGCTCGTCTTCCATCCGCTCCTGTCTCGGTGTCGTCCTAGAGAGGGGGTGTCAGCGTGCTATTGGCTGACGTCGTCTCACAGCCCTCTCTGCTCTTCTGTTCTTGATCATCATGCCGTTGCATCAGAACACAAATGGACAGAACATTAGAAGAGTCTCTGGTATAATCTAGAGGCAAGAAGTCATACTGAAAATGTAACTGACTGCCTTAACACAGATTTCATTACCATACCTTACAAGAAATGGAAGATGTTACTAAAAAACAAAAGTCCAAGAAACGCGTGGGATCTGGCAGGATTGATGTAGGGTTGATTAAACATTGTGGATTATTGCTTAAGTTTATAATTGTATTTCCTGTCGATATCAGTTGACTAAACACTAAAATGCCGGAAGACTGGGTTACAGCAAAAGGGTTGTCACTATTTAGAAAAAAGGATTGCAGAAAAATCGCAAATTATAGCGGTATAAGTATCAGCCGTGGTAAAAATTGCTGTTTTGTAGAGCGCGTCGCAGCGCCTAGTGTGAAGCAGTCGCCCTCCGTTTCTGGCGGTGGCGCCGCTGTGGCAATCGCAGCTTTGGTGTCTGCCTCTGGTGGGAAAGGGGAAAGGTTGCCTATTCACGTGCATTTAAGCGGCGCTATGAGATCGCCAGTCGGTCAGTCTGGGTCAGTCTCTCGTCCGCATTTGTTAGGCAGTTAGTGTCTGTCTGTCGTTCGGAGTGCTAGTATGTCTGTCGTTCGGATCAACCTTTAAAACCAGCAAAATGACTTTCCACTCCGCCAGTGTGAGAACTCAGTGACTGGTCGCCGGGTCGGGGCTTACTTCCTGCATCCGAGTCTGCGCGTTAGGCCGCCAGTCTACTCGAGTTTCTTCAGGCAATGGTCATTGGCGGTTGGATCGATCGGTTGGTCGGTCGCGCACTGAGACACAAGATGACATGTCCGCCTTGAGCGTCGGCGCATGTGAGGTCGCCACGTGAGTCCAGTGGGCCGCGGCGTATAGCGAGGAGTAGTGGCTTCGCGGCCGACACGAGAGCAACAGGAGTCAACCCACGACATCAGTCTGGCCGGTGCGAGCTGCGACGGCGTGAGACGGGAGATCGGCGCGCCTTCCTGCGAACGTTGAAGCGGCTGGCAGAGGACGGTTCGGGAGAGCGATTTGGGGGTGCTGCGCCAGGTCTTCTCGAGAAATCGGAGTTTATTAGAAGTTAAGTGATTGGTGATGTGTTGTTTGATTCACTCTTGTTAAATTCTACCTGTGTTCTTGGTAAGGTCACCAGCCGTTTTGTTTTGGGGTCGTCCCACCATTCTTCTCCGTTTGTCCACCCGTGGGAAGGTGGTTGTTTATAAATTGGGTGGTCCGTTTTTCCCTTGTGCAGCAGGGGCGGGTTAGAGCAACCTGCTGTTCGGGTTGTTCGGTAATCTCCCTATCAATCTACCGTTCATTAGTAGCTACCTCTGTCATGTTTGTTGGATTTGGTGTGTTAACGAATTTATTGCTTGGAGTGTAACGGCCTAATACCTGAAATATGTTTTGATATTTGGAAACTTTGATATTATTGCCTATGATCTTGAGAGGCGGTATCTGTGTACTGTAGAGCATCTTAACTATTGTTTGGTCAACTTTGTAGAATTTTATATAAGATTGCATTTCATGGGCTTTTATTTAAATGATCATTTTAGTATATAAAGTTGCCACCCTTTCACCGTAAGACTTTTCTTATAAGTTAAAATCAAGTTGCAACTTCGGTGGCAAGGTTAATATTTTAATTATTAGTGTTTTGTACCTTTTCCATCCCTCCTACAGGGTGGTGCAAAGTTTGTGTGCATCGGTAAATTGTTAAAACTCTTAGTTTAAAGTAATCTGGTGTGTTGCAGATTTGCGCCAGTGTAGTCTTTTAGAGGCTGTTGTGAGCGGTCGTAACTACGGCCGTGTCAAAAGGGAGCGACAAGGTTCTCTGCCCGAAATCTCATACAGTCAAAAATTATTTCTTTCTGCCTCAGAATAAATTGCAACTTTGATATTTAGAGGGTGCTTTCTAACTGTAATTTTAAATCTGTTTCTTTATAAAATGCTTTTAGGCACTATTAAAGTGAATAAAATTCCCGTTTGTTGAAAGGAATTTGGATATGATTTCATCAGTTACTCCCTGGCAACAACTTCCATGCTTACATAGTGTTAATGTTCTTGATGAATCGCTAGTAAAAAAAATAAATTATGAAGAATATTATTTGAAAATAAATCACTGTCACAGTATCTTAAGCACTGCCCACAAAGTGTATTCAAGTGTACTTAATAACGGAGCAAATACTATTACAGAAGTGTTACTTCTAGAGCAACAAAGTGGCTTCCTAAGAGGGATGTCATGCTGTGATAATATAACTGCTGTGCGACAAGTAGTAGGGAGAAAGAGAGAATTTAATTTACCAGTCTACCTGGTTTTCATAGACTTTGAGAAAAGCATTCGATAGAATGGATAGAGTGAATCTGTGGCTAAATGTGGATGCTCAAATCAGTTAATAAACTGCATAAACAGTCTGTACAATGGAACTTATATTATACCTGAAGTCCCCAATTACAGAAGGGAAGAGATGCTAATAAAACTGTACTCTATCGCCATCTGTTTTTAGTGTTTATATAGATAATGCCATCCGAAAATGGATACAAACAGCGCCAGAAGGGGTCAATACAGTGGTAATAAATACATTACCACATAATTATTGCTAATGAGATTGATTAATGGCAAATTATGAAGACCTTCCAAAATTAACCTATCTTTTGGACATAACTGCAAAGGATTATGATTTTAAAACAAAACTTAGACTATGGGGCTCAATAGGAAACAATCGGTACAAAGAAATTGTAAATGAAGATCACATTTTGATACAAGCTCAGCTCTTCACTTAGGTAGAGAGCTATACTGATGCGTCAAAGAAACTGGTATAGGCATGCGTATCGAAATACAGGGATATGCAATCAGGAAGAATACGGCGCTGCGGTCGGAAACGCCTATATAAGACAACAACTGTCTAGTGCAGTTGTCACATCGGTTACTGGTGCCACAATACCAGATTATCAAGATTTAAATGAGTTTGTACTTGGTGTTGTAGTTGGCGCACGAGCGATGGTACACAGTATATACGAGGTAGCGATGAAGTGGGGATTTTCCCGTACGACAATTCGAGTGTACCGTGAATATCAGGAATTCGGTAAAACATCAAATTTCCGACGTCTCTGCCGCCAAAAAAAGATCCTGCAAGAATGGGATCAACAACGTCCGAAGAGAATCGTTCAACGTTAACAGACGTGCAACCCCTCCGGAAATTGCTGCAGACTTCAATGCTAGACCGACAGAAAGTCTAAGCGTGCGAACCATTCAACTAAACATCATCAATATGGGCTTTGGGAGCCAAAGGCCCACTGGTGTACCCTTGATGACTGCATGACAGAAAGCTTTACGCATCGCCTGGGCTCATCAACACCGACATTGGACTGTTGATGACTGGAAACATGTTGCCTGGTCGGATGAGTCTCGTTTCAAATTGTATCGAGCGGATGGACGTGTTCAGGTACCGAGATGGCCTCATGAATGCATGGACCGTGCATGTCAGCAGTGGACTGTTCAAGCTGGTGGAGGCTCTGCAATAGTGTACAGGTGTGCAGTTGAAGTGATAGGGGACAAATTATACATCTAGATATGACTGTGACAGATGATCACCTGCATCTATTCATGTCTATTGTGCATTCCGGCGGACTTGGGCAATTCCAGGAGGACAATGCGACACTCCACACGTTCAAAATCGCTGCAGAGTGGCTCTAGGAACACTCTTTTTAAGTTAAACACTTCCGCTGTCAACCAAACTTTTCAGACATGAACATTAGTGAGTATATCTAGGATACCTTGCAACGTGTTGTTTAGAAGAGATATCCACCCAGTCGTATTGTCACGGAGTTATGGACAGCCCTGCAGGATTTATGTTGACCGTTCCGTCCAGCACTACTGCAGATAAGGAAGAAGATATTCAGTTGCAGAGGTACCAGTGTATACGTGAAACTACAAGCAGAGCATAAAAGCAGACAAAGAGACACAAAAATTAAATTGTATAATGCGATGTCTTCACCTTTTCAACTGTTTGGCAGTGAAACATGAGTTAGGAAGAGAAAAGTTCAGGCGGACAAAATGAAATTTTCCCAAGCAGGCAAAGGTTGCGATAAAGTGGGCAGGATTAATAACGTTAATTTTAGACAGAAACTGAGTTTTTGCAGTCAATGACAAAATATGTAACTCTTTTTGTCTTGTGTGTTCTTAGCTTTCGTGTGCGTGGGCGTGTGCGTGTGTATGTGTGTGTCTTTGTGTACGTGTGTGTATATTGTGTTCTAAAACGACTATTAGAAATAATTAGGAAACATAACAGCACTGCATGAACAAGACAACGTGACAAGGTATTTGAGATCTGAACTGAACTTCACCGAAACTGACTCTTACGATAATTTTGAAATGCAATGCTCAACTTTAAATAATCGTATTGTGTCCTGATTGACTTCAAACGCTCCCTAAGAATTCTCATGACTTACCTTCACGCCATGGCAACTCGGTACTACTCGAAAATGGTGAATATTAAAATACAGCAAAGCAGCAAATCAGCTAAAGGAAACACCCGCCAAGTGCACTGAAGGAAAAGCAACTATTCTTTGCACATCATGCTTTATGTTCTGATATTTTGAGCAACTGTACGCTCGCTTTAAAAATATAAAGAAAAAAAAGTCCGCACACGCCTCGGAAGGCCCCAGGGTACCGACCGACCGCCGGGTCATCTTCACGGCTAGGCGTCACTGGACATCGGTATGGAGGGACATTTGGTCAGCTTACGTGATCATAGCCGCTATTTCTCAATCAAGTAGTTCCTCAGTTGGACTCACAAGGGCAGAGTGAATCCCATTTGACAAGAGCACTCGGTAGACCCGTACGGTCACCCATCCAAGTGCTAGCCAATCCCAAGAGCGGCAAACTTTGTCGAGAGGAGACGGAGGAAGACACTAAACTTCTTGAGTGACTGAAAAGTGACTAGCATTCAGAAACGTATTATGAAGCTCATTCCTTAACAATTACAACCATCGCCACAAACATAATTTCTTATTAAAAATATGGCTCTGCCATGAAATTAGTTAATGAAATGGTGAAGGAGTGGTCAATCTATAAATATAAGTCCTACCTATTTGAGCAAATAACTTTGTTCAGTCACTTCTCGACAGTAAGTCTAACTGACACGAACCAATAAAGAAAAAAAAGTGCTAATTATTTCCCTTTGTCGAACTCGTGGTAAATTACGTGTAGGTACACAATGCAGCGACAACATTACCTGAATACCTTCACACTTCTCAAATCAATATTTACAGAATCATATTTCCAAAACTCAGCATCCTCTGCGATTGCATTTCTGTGTTCTGCCAGTTATTTCCTGCCAGTATCTGAGGATCCCTTGCTTCTCACTGAATGTTACACTGGCAACCGACAATACTATTGGCAACCAAAGCTCACACAGTTTGCACCCAAAACCTCTATAGCGTATCTTATCGACTGTTGAAGACTGCCGTTTGGAAAATATCTGCTGCACAAATCTCAAGTATGACACGTTGTAGTTTTGTGGTCTTCAGTCCTGAGACTGGTTTGATGCAGCTCTCCATGCTAATCTAACGTGTGCAAGCTCCTTCATCTCCCAGTACCTACTGCAACCTACATCCATCTGAATCTGCTTAGTGTATTCATCTCTTCGTCTCCCTCTTCGATTTTTACCCTCCACGCTGCCATCCAATGCTAAATTTGTGATCCCTTGATGCCTAAGGACATGTCCTACTAACCGATCCCTCCTGCTAGTCAAGTTGTGCCACAAACTTCTCTTCTCCCCAATCCTATTCAATAGCTCCTCATTAGTTACGTGATCTACCCACCTAATCTTCAACATTCTTCTGTAGCACCATATTTCCAAAGCTTCTATTCTCTTCTTGTGCAAACTATTTATCGTTCACGTTTCACTTCCATACATGGCTACACTCCATACAAATACTTTCACTAACGACTTCCTGACACTTAAATCTATACTCGATGTTAACAAATTTCTCTTCTTCAGAAACGCTTTCCTTGCCATTGCCAGTCTACATTTTATATCCTCTCTACTTCGACCATCATCAGTTATTTTGCTCCCCAAATAACAAAACTCCTTTACTACTTTAAGTGTCTCATTTCCTAATCTAATTTCCTCAGCATCACCTAACTTAATTCGACTACATTCCATTATCCCCGTTTTGCTTTTGTTGATGTTCATCTTATATCCTCCTTTCAAGACACTGTCCATTCCATTCAACTGCTCTTCCAAGTCCTTTGCTGTCTCTGGCAGGATTACAATTTCTTCTCCCTACTCCAGATTATTCTTTTGTTTCCTTTACTGCTTGCTCAATACAGGGTGTTACAAAAAGGTACGGCCAAACTTTCAGGAAACATTCCTCACACCAAAAGAAAGGAAATATGTTATGTGGACATGTGTCCGGAAATGCTTACTTTCCATGTTAGAGCTCATTTTATTACTTCTCTTCAAATCACGTTAATCATGGAATGCAAACACGCAGCAACAGAACGTACCAGAGTGACTTCAAACACTTTGTTACAGGAAATTTTCAAATTGTCCTCCGTTAGCGAGGATACATGCGTCCACCCTCCGGCCCTGGAGAATGGCGTATTGTATCACTGCCGTCCACAATACGAACACGAAGAGTCTCTACATTTGATACCCGGGTTGCGTAGACAAGAGCTTTCAAATGCCTTCATAAATGAAAGAGAGTTGAAGTCAGGAGAGCGTGGAGGCCATGGAATTGGGCCGCCTCTTCCAATCCATCGGTCACCGAAACTGTTGTTGAGAAGCGTACGAACACTTCGACTGAAATGTGCAGGAGCTCCGTCGTGCATGAACCACATGTTGTGTCGTACTTGTAAAGGCAAATGTTCTAGCAGCACAGGTAGAGTATCCCGTATGA
Organism: Schistocerca gregaria; assembly: GCF_023897955.1. NCBI lineage: Eukaryota > Metazoa > Arthropoda > Insecta > Orthoptera > Acrididae > Schistocerca > Schistocerca gregaria. Next base: position 173,059,402 of record NC_064922.1, on the reverse strand, counting down.
AATCATCATAACGTGCTCCATTGAACGTAGGTGGACGAAACTAAACTGAACTCTAACATGGAAATTAAGCGTTTCCGGACACATGTCCACATAACATCTTTTTTTTATTTGTGTGTGAAGAATGTTTCCTGAAAGTTTAGCCGTACCTTTTTGTACACTCTGTATACAGATTGAATAACATAGGGGAGAGGCTACAACCCTGTCTCACTCCCTTCCCAACCACTGCTTCCCTTTCATGCCCCTCTACTCTTATAACTGCCATCTGGTTTCTGTACATATTGTAAATAGCCTTTCGCTCCCTGTGTTTTACCCCTGCCACATTTAGAATTTGAAAGAGGGTATTCCAGTCAACATCATCAAAAGCTTTCTCTAAGTCTACAAATGCTAGACGCGTAGGTTTGCCTTTCCTCAACCTTTCTTCTAGGATAAGTGGTAAGGTCAGTATTGGCTCATGTGTTCCAACAATCCGACGGAATCCAAACTGATCTTCCCCGAGGTCGACTCCTACCAATTTTTTCTATTTGTCTGTAAATAATTCGTGTTAGTATTTTGCAGCTGTGACTTATTAAACTGATAGTTCGGTAATTTTCACATCTGTCAACACCTGATTTCTTTGGGATTGGAATTATTATATTCTTCTTGAAGCGTGAGGGTATTTCGCTTGTCTCGTACATCTTGCTCACCAGATGCTAGAGTTTTGTCAGGACTGGCTCTCCCAAGGCCGTCAGTAGTTCTAATGGAATGTGGTCACTCATACGACACATCAAATAAAAAAAGGAGCTCACAGCACTTTCGTTGAATATCGAAAACAATCGAGAAACCTTATTAACAGAACAACATAAAACTGGGAAGAACATCTGGAACGAATGGAGGTTCAAATGGTTCAAATGGCTCTAAGCACTATGGGACTTAACACCTGAAGTCATCAGTGCCCTAGAACTTAGAACTACTTAAACCTAACTAACCTAAGGACATCACACACAGCCATGCCCGAGGCAGGATTCGAACCTGCTAACGTAGCAGCAGCACGGTTCCAGACTGAAGCGCCTAGAACTGCTCGGCCACTCCGGCCGGCCGAATGGAGGAAACAAGGTTTCTAAAGACGACCTTACAGCCTAAAACCAAAGGAAAGAGGGGCGTGGAATGGCCAGTTAAAAGATGGAACTGGGTCCAGGAAAGGCCGATAGGCCTAATTTGTGATAGGCGAAAGGAGAGAGAGAAGGTTAAGAGGAAGGAAAGATTTTAGGGACAATCTCCTCAAATTAGTTCAGTAACAGTGCTGATGATGACGCTATTAAGGAGCCTTTGCATTCAACCAACCAATCAACCAACCAAGAGGAAGAGCTATGAAAAAAGATTAGATGTGCAAGACGGAAACTGCGGTGCTAACAGATTGCGCCGTAAGTGACGCGGTCAAGGCCACGAAGCGGAGGGCGGTTTTGGAACCGCCGGTGACGTCAGTGGGGCGCCGGCGCCGGCGGACGCAGCAGCGCGGCTGAGTTGCACTCACGCGCCATCGCTCCGCTGCCCACAGCACACTGCCGCGTGACGTCAGCGGTCGCAGCACTCCGCCTCAAAAGAGTCCGCTTTAGCAGCGTCCAGGTACCACGTTGCGGCGGTCAACATCCCAAAAACGGGCTCGATAGTGCGATAGTGGTCTGAAGGTACGTTTAAGTTATCCGATGAACGACAAGGGCGACGGTAATAGCGTAACAAAGAAAAGTGTAAAAGGCACTCTCGTAGCAGTGGGCAGACTGTGATGACAAAATGTCATGATGTGACTCCTGATACCGTGTCGGACCTCAATTCTCGCACCGTAGTGCAGCAACTCGACGTGGTGTAGATTCAACTCTTTGGATGTCCCCTGCAGAAATATTGAGCCATGCTACATCTATAACCAGCTATAATTACTTCCGTGTTGCTGGTGCTGTAGGATATTGTGCACGAACTTACCTCTCGATTACATTCCGTCAATGTTCGATACATGTCGAGTGAACTGTCGAGAATGTTCTTCAAACAAATCGCATTGTCATTCAAAAAAATTCCGTCGTCGTTCGGGAACCTGAATACACGAGTGGCTGCATACGGCCTCAGCTAGTTCAGTTGGACCAGATGACCAAGTCCATTCTATGTAACCACAGCTCACACTGTATGACGTCATGGTCTCCTGACTTTCATTGCTTACATATTCCGCCCTCACAATCATTCCGCACATCAAGATGCTTCATTCGAACCCGAACTCGATAAGATAAAGTCAATGTTGTATGAATTCATGTAAACGATATGCAAATAACAAGTGCGCACCGGGGTTGAAATACTCGTGGTTGGCGTACACACATACATTCCAGACGCGATGGTCACAGGAGCTTTTAGTTCGATAGAGGCAGACCACACACCGGGAGGCCAGTACCTTCAGAGGATGAGTCAACCTCGGCCGCCCATGGAGCAGATAGCGTGTGCCTGAGTGAAAGGGGGAACGACCCCACGTTTGGCTTAAAAGCAGATTCCGCTACATTGTGTGGGGGCGTCCAACCTACGCATTCTTTACACATAGCATGCAGTTTCAGAGATTTTCACAGGGAGACAGCAAACGCCAAACGCTGATACTACAGATTTCCGGATTGGTCGCCTTAAAAGAAACGTCATTCTCTCGTTTTAGAAGAGCAATGCTGACTGGCAGACGATATTTCTGACGCCTTGAGCTGCAGGAGTAATGAAAGAGACCGAAAGATATATCCCTTCACGTCTGGCGTGGAGAGGCGCCGTTCCGTTGTCGCTCTTGGAGTGAGGAACGAGTCTCTCCTCAGTACTTCACTGGGAGAGCACCTCTGTTGAGACCGAATCGAAGTGCGACTCTATATTGAGCCCTTGCGATTAAGCATTGTTCACTGTGTTGGCCGACGCGCTTAGTGTGCAATGTGAACAGGCAGAGTTATAGTTAAGCACTTGTGAGCGAAGTTTTGAGTGGGATCACAGTTGACTGGTTATCTGACCGGTGTACCACGCCAATAGTTAGACTAGGGACGAATAGGAATCCTTGACTTCATCAAGGCGAAGGGAGAGTTTGATTGGCGAAGGTCAATCCAGATAGAACAAGAGTTATGTTATTTGTCAGCAGCGAGCGGCGCAGACAGCAGTCATTGCAGCTTACGGTATTGTGCACTAAAGCTATTGCGAGCCCCATATTTCCTCCACAACACTACACTTCACTGCATTTCACACGTGACAGCCTCGACTGTACATTCTAAAGGATAATTATTCAATTTGAGTAGGCGGGCCTCTCAGCCGTTCTGCCAAGTCAATAACAATCTTAAGTTTTGTACAGAAATTTCATTAGCGAATCCTATCCTTGAGTGGTAACTTCACATTCCGAAAAGAACCAGGATATAACTTGTTCAATTCATAACTAAAAGTGCCATTGTGATTTCTTAGAATTTTTGCAAAATAAATAATAATTTTCGTTAGTTTCATGTTTTTCTTACACTAACTAGCAGTACTCCAGTACCCAAGTATCCCACTAGTTACATAAGAAATTTTGTGAATTTTTGTGTCATTTCCTTACAGTGGACGACTCTAGAAGATATTTATTGCTGAAAGTTTTTCAGGCATTTCCCTTTAGAACGTTAGGAGCGTCTGTCTGACTTCTGTAGTAGTGTGGGGGTGGAAATTGCATCTTGCAGGAGCCACAGGGTAAATGGTACATCTCAGATTAATCCGTTGATAGGAATAACAGAATAGCAGATCAACCCCACGATCACAACACCATTGTGGAGTGACCGTCAAATGGTTCAAATAGCAGTGAGCACTATGGGACTTAACATCTGCAGTCATCAGTGCCCTAGAACTTAGAACTACTTAAACCTAACTAACATAAGGACATCACACAGACCCATGCCTGAGGCAGGATTCGATCCTGCGACCGTAGCGGTTGCGCGGTTCCAGCCTAGAACCGCTCAGCAACAGAACATTATGATTGTATATTTGAACATAGAGCCAGCGCGAGCAACGCAAATAATTGGAATGCATCTTCCATCTACACTTCCTAAGCAGCTAGAAAATTCGAGTTATTGTTGCACACATTCATTACTATTTTTTAAAAAATATTTGAAGTCTCTAAGTTTTATTTCTGACAGTCTTCTCATACAACTTCGGTTACCTCTCTTAGAATTTTTTCAACAGCAAATAGGCTGATAAAACAGACAGTAAGTGACAAATCGGAATTCAGTTTGAGAAATAAAGAAAACCGCATGACAGTTGCTTAACTCACAGTCTTTTATTAGGTCTACGAACGCTTTCGCAGCAGTTGGTGTGAAAAATAAAATCCCTTAATCATCTGAGGTCTTCTTCACCCCAGTGTCGTCGTGAGACTAAAAGTTCCGTGTCAAAAGAGTAAAATGGACAAGAGTTCCATGACAAGCGTTCCTCCGTGCTGCGCGATCGGGAACACATGCAGAAAAGATCGTATCTGTTCTTTCGGACATATATATATATATAAGGTCACCGGCCGTTTGACCATCTTCTGTGCGGATGTACAAATAGTGCCCGAACTCCTACGGGAATCGGCAAAAAGCTGCGAGTAATGAATATGATGGGCAGGAGCACTATGATCATAGTGCTGGACAGTAAGTTGAGAATGCGGGTCTCACGGGAGGCTTGCCAGAGATAATAAGTCCCTGCAGTCGCACTATCCTCTGTGTCCTCGGTGGCTCAGATTGATGCTGGCACGGTAGCTCAGCGTGTTCGTTAAGAGGGTTAGTTGCCCTCTATAATAAAAAAACGACGAACTTCAACGTCCGTCCAGAGCAGATGCAACGAACGATAGTGAAGAAAATGAGATTTTTTTAAAAAAAATGGATAGAGCGTCTGCCATGTAAGGAGGAGATCCAGGGTTCGAGTCCTGGTCGGGGCACACATTTTCAACTGTCCCCGTTGACGTGTCAACGCCTGTATGCAGCTAGGGATATTAATTTCATTGTAATACAAACAGAAAAATCATATAATACTAAATACTAGTTGTAAGGTTAGTGAAAGACATGCATTTTTTCTGTTTATTGTGTTTTTGTTTTTGTTATTGTTCTTGTTGTGGTCTTCAGTCCAGAGACTGAATTGATGCAGCTCTCCATGCTACTCTATCCTGTGCAAGCTTCTTCGTTTCCCAGTACCTACTGCAACCTACATCCTTCTGAACATGCTTAGTGTATTCATCTCTTGGCCTCCCTCTACGACTTTTACCCTCCACGCTGCCCTCCAATACTAAATTGGTGATCCCTTGATGCCTCAGAATATGTCCTACCAAGTGATCTCTTCTTCTAGTCAAGTTGAGCCACAAATTTCAATACCTCCTCATTAGTTATGTGATCTACCCATGTAATCTTCAGCATTCTTCTGTAGCACCACATTTCCATAGCTTCTATTCTCTTCTTGTTCAAACTATTTATCTTCCACGTTTCACTTCCATACATGGCCACACTCCATACAAATACTTTCACAAACGACTTCCTGACACTGAAATCTATAATCGATGTTAACAAATTTCTCTTTTTCAGAAACGCTTTCCTTGCCATTGCCAGTCTACATTTTGTATCCTCTCTACTTCGACCATCATCAGTTATTTTGCTCCCCAAATAGCAAAACCCATTTACAACTTTAAACGTCTCATTTCAAGAGTAAAATGTTGTTAGCCAAGAATCGTTTAGTTTTCTAGTAATTGCAGTACGAAGTAAGTTTCCACCTCAGAAAATACAGTACACAAACAGTTAAGGTACGATCACACACTGACCAAAATTAACACGATTTCCAGAGAGGTGGCACACAAGACTTCACTGCCTGGGGTTACCTTGCACTGCAGCGACATGAACAGCATATGGCCTCAGGGTAAAGATACATATATTTGCGAAACTTTGAGTGTAGTCGCACTAGTAATACACTGGACTAACACTAAGAAGGCTGTTGTCACGAGAACGTTCACAAGAATCGTAATTACACACACAAAAAAAGGCGCACAACGAAGGAGTTAGGCAAAATGGTTACAAATTGATATTCAGGTAAGTATCGACGGAAAGTGCAAAACTGTTAAGTCTGGTGGCCGATGGATGAATGTGTAACGCTGTAGTACAATTTCACTGCACAGCTGCTCCCATTCCTGGAACATATCCACATACTCTACACCTCCCGGCACCTTGATCCCCCTCACCCCCTGGTTGCTCCTCTCCTCTCCAACCTCCACCCTCTGTCGCACCTTCACCATTGTGTCTCCCCTACCCTCCATCTCTACACCATTCATCTCCTTTCCCAACGTGGCTTCAATCAACTCTCCCTCCTAGATGATGGCCTCTCTCCATTTCTCCCTCCTATCTGACCCTCACCTCCCCCTCCTTTCCTCCATCCTTCCACAGGTTCCCTCTTCCCCCCTTCCTTCCTGTTTTTTCCTCACGTACCCTCTCTCTGCCTCCATTCTCCCCCTGAGTCCTTTTGTACTCCCTCCTCTGCCTTTCCCCACTCCCTCTCGCATCTCCCCAGCCCCCTCCCCTCTTATAAGTCCTCATCCTCCACTGGCTCCTTCCCCCCTCTCCCCACTTCGTTTTTTTCTCCTTCCCCCTTTTCTTTCCCACCATCTGTCCCGCTTCCCCCCCCCACCCCCCATCCCCACCGCCAGCCCTCAGCTGTGGTGTGTCATATTGATTAGTGCAGTGTTCAAGTGAGTGTTCAGTGTTGTGCCTCTTTCCAAAGTGTTGCAAACAGAAAACATGCTGTCGCTGGGCATGATTTTTATATCTCTTCCAAAGAGAAACCAGACTGTTGCTGTGTTTTTTAATTTTCTGTCTATTGTTTTACCTGTCTGCTTTCTGTGTATTTCATTAGCATCACCAGCCCTCTGTTTTATGTTTTAAGTACAACAATTTTCCGCCATTTTACCATTTACGTCACCGATTTTACCGCCTGCTTTTATTGTTTATTGTCTTCATTTTCTTAAAACAAATTCTGTAGGTTAAAGGCGGTGTACTAAGCTGATGCCAGCCCGCCACCTTCGGGGGAAATCGAAACTCAATAAAGAAAAAAAAAATCCTTTTCCCCTGCATTTGCCACCGTCTGTAGTTCAGGATTGGCTGAAACCGCATCACGTGACATTAACAGCCATTTTGGGTCCAAGCTCTACTTCCAAAGCACGGGAAATGTTGTGTATCTTCCAAGTTTAAAGTATAATAATGCCTCAGTGCTGTGCTTTTGGCTGTTCGTTTTGAGGGGAAAATGGAGGAAAACTGTACAGAATTCATTTCGAAGGGAGAGATGCAACGGGAAGAAGGATGTTGGTCGCAATGGGAAAGGTTGCAGGAACTTGGCTTAACCATTGAGTTAATTTTGTTCATTTCTGGCCTTTTGTCCTTTTCTCCTCTCTGCATTTGTGTTACTTGGTTTGCAATGCATTTGAACACCAAAGAAGAAGTCGGAAGATCTAATAGGATGATTTAATGATAATTTAATTTCAAAATAGAAATCTTAGAGATAAAACTGTCACTGTAAGCACATAAAACAATAAATAGTGAGTTGTACCTAGTGTGACAGCGACCGGTACGGTCGCGAGATGGCCGAGAAAGCGCGGCGGGACCTAACGAAGAGCACCGAGCGAGGTGGCGCAGTGGTTAGCACACTGGACTCGCATTCGGGAGGACTACGGTTCAATCCCGTCTCCGGCCATCCTGATTTAGGTTTTCCGTGATTTCCCTAAATCGCGTCAGGCAAATGCCGGGATGGTTCCTTTGAAAGGGCACTGCCGATTTCCTTCCCCGTCCTTCCCTCACCCGAGCTTGCGCTCCGTCTCTAATAACCTCGCTGTCGACAGGACGTTAAACACTGATCTCCTCCTCCTCCAAACGAAGAGCGGTGCCTCGAACAAACAAAAGAACGGAGAGGACGGACACGAAACATCAACGGACGATCGAGAGAAAGACCTTACGACGACAACACGCAAGAAGCAACGGGGGTCACAGATATAACCAAACGAATCCAAGACGTCCACTAGTAATACAAACACGCTGTCTGTTGTCGAGGCGATATGTCAACACGCACGCAACGTAAAGACGCACTGACTGAACTTATTTTTTCCTTTATTGTCATTTTCAAAGCTTTACAGGTAGGCAGCGGCAAAACTACGCCGCTCTTCGGCGACAGATAATACAATCAGTACATACAGGGACACACAAAAACAAAACGAAACACGGTGGATAAAAAACAGTAGACAGACAAAGTAAAATACATGGAGCCGTTCAATCGACAGAAATGACACATGTGAACGATGGAGCACAAACGGTGAAACACAAAAGCACTAACACGAAGACAGACAAAAACTGTCGGCGATGATCTCCGGCGCACGAATTGTCACTGTTCACGTACAATTCCGGGGACCTACCAAAGGGGAAAAGTTGGGGGTAGGATTGAGAGGGGGAGGGTGTAGATGCCAGTGGCAGAGGAGAGGGGAGGGGAAGGAAAGAAGATAGGGGGTAGGGGAAGCCTGGGGGAGAGGTGGGAGGGAGGAAGAGAGGAGAAAGAGAAGGGACAGAGGGTGCCCTTAGGAAAAACACAGGGGGAGGAAGGGGAGGATCAAAGTTGATAGGAGGGGTAGATGGAGGGGATGAGGGTATCATCGGGAAGGGGAGTTGGTGGAAGCCACCTTGGGCAAGGGTATGGAGGGTGGAGAGATGGAGAGCAGGTGGGATGTGGGAATGTAGGCACGGCAGTGGAGGGGGTTGGGAGAGGATGGGAGAGACAAGTGGGTGAAGGGGATCAAGTTTGCAGGAGGTGCAGAGGATCCGTATCCGTTCGAGGAAAAGGGTGTAGGAAGGGTGAGGTCATATAGGATCTGTATGGGGGATGGGAGGCAGATCAGTAGGCTAGGCAGAGCGCATGGCGTTCTAGGATTTGAAAGGATTTGTAAAAGGTAGGAGGGTCAGAGATCTAGGTGGGATGAGCGTAGCAGAGGATAGGGAAGACAAAGGATTTATAGGTGTGGAGGATAGTGGAGAGGTCCAGACCCCATGTGCAGCCAGAAAGGAACTTGAGGAGACGGAGTCGGGAGTGTGGATTGGCTTGGATAGTCCGGAGATGGGAAGTTCAGGAGAGGCGATGGTCAAGGGTGACGCCAAGGTACTTGAGGGTGGGAGAGAGGGTGATAGGACGGCTATAAATGGTGATACAGAAGTCGAGGAGACGGAGGGAAGGGGTGGTTTTGCCCACAATGATCGCCTGGGTCTTGGAAGGATCTGACTGAGCGAGAGGCAGGTGCTTAAATACAAGACCGGGGACGCCGCTACTGGCCGCTGGGACCTCGTGTTCCACTGTGGCGCCTTCGCAGTAAATGTGGGCCAGGAGGCGCGAGCCGCCAATTCCGTGGCGCGCGGTACCATAGTACCATACAAAGTTACCATGACTATTAAAAAAATTTACCTAATTGACTGTACAGTATGGTTTAAACTTATATTTACGATGCTCACAATAATAAATTGTACTTTGTTCCACACAATACAATGTACTAAAAGAATTTTTGCATTAGGCAACTATCGAACCTGTGATCTTTCATTCAGTAATCATCGACGTTAGCAGGGGACTATTATTACTTTTGGAACCCAACTGCTAATCTTCAGTATATTAATACGAATGCACTTGTTACAGTGTTCTACAGCCTGCTTTTGAATGCATGCGCCAGCCGGAGTGGGCGAGCGGTTCTAGGCGCTTCGATCCGGAACCGTGCTGCCGCTACAGTCGCAGGTTCGAATCCTGCCTTGGGCATGGATGTGTGTGTCGTCCTTAGCTTAGTTAGGTTTAAGTAGTTCTAATGACTGATGACCTCAGATGTTAAGTCCCATAGTGCTCAGAGCCGTTTGAACCATTTTTGATCGCAGGCGTAGTTTTATTCGAATACATTTTGAAAGTATTTTATTATCCTGTGCTTTTGTAATCATTCTCCTAATGTACAGAAGAATTTGCAGACAAAATTTTGTGGGCTAGAAAAAAATGGTTCTAATGGCTCTGAGCACTATGGGACTTACCATCTGTGGTCATCAGTCCCCTAGAACTTAGAACTACTTAAACCTAACTAACCTAAGAACACCACAAACATCCATGCCCGAGGCAGGATTCGAACCTGCGACCGTAGCAGTCGCGGGGTTCCGGACTGCGCGCCCAGAACCGCTAGACTACCGCGGCCGGCTTTGTGGGCTAGATCTGACAAAAGTATAAAGCAGGGGTAATCATATAGGCATGTTTATCAGTTCTGTTTACTAAGGTGCTGCACATATATATATTTGAATCCAATGCTTTATTTCGTATAACAAGAGAGACATAGGGCAATTTTTCGTAGTACCGAGTAGCACGCACAAGAGGTAAAAAAATGTGTGAAATCTTATAGGACTTAACTTCTAAGGTCATCAGTCCATAAGCTTACACACTACTTAACCTAAATTATCCTAAGGACTAACACACACATCCATGCCCGAGGGAGGACTCGAACCTCCACCAGGACCAGCCGCACATTCCAGCACCTTAGACCGCTCGGGTAACACCACGCGGCAACAATAGGTAATTCGATATAGAGCTTTAGATTAGCGATGGATTTTTCCTTGCACTTTCAACCTAATATTGGTTCCCTTTTGTCCTGCTGACTATTGAGTAGGACCAATTTATCACATATTACGAAAACAGGTGTTTAAACTCGATACCGCAACAAGAACTGCGAAATGTGCTTTTGCTATTAATAAAGGATAGCAGGGAAAAAACTGTGTTCCACAGTCGCCAGAAAAAAGCTTTTTGACTCATTTAGCTTAAATTTGTTGAGATTTTCTGTTGCTAAATATCCAACATGTTCCATTTGAAGCCACTGGTCAGTTTTAGCAGTGCATTAGACGGTTGAGTTGGATTGCTTTAATATACACGGTTAAATATGCTGCAGAAATCAATGTATCGCCAGTGGCGCAATGGGCCAAAAATGGCGGCCACTGGCAAGTTGGCCGTACTTTCCCTACACAGAGCCTTAGGCCGCGCCCGTGCTGCTGGCAGCATGAGGTCTGATCCTTCCGGAGGGGGACCCCGGGAGCTTCTTGCTGCAACTGAGACGGCTGATGAAGAGCCGCTAGAGTCATTGCACTGATGATGATTTGGACTCGACAGGGCACATGATCAGTCAACCAGAGGTTCCCAGCCATTGTTGGATCGAGTGGGCGCGAAGAGTTTTATGAAGGGGCCAGCTGGAACTGCTGCATACCGCCATTCGCCAAATTGCCGACTCTGAGCGATATTAAACAGTCACAGCCAATATTCATCGAGATTGCCATTTGAAATTCTTAGCGTATGCAGATTTGTGTGACCGTTACAGCTTGTAAAGTCCTCTTCAGTACTCAGACGACTGAATGACTTAGTGGTTTGTAGCGAAGTGCGTTATTGTATTGAGTCCACATGGTTTTGGATGCACATGCATGTCTCGAGAATAATCGTATTTATTATACTACGTTGAGTACTCTGTATCGTGTTATTCGTGTGATTATTCTTGGAAAATGTGTCGTTCAAATTATGGAAGGAGGGCTGTATATGGGTAACGTCAATGTGTGTTTTATCAATTCAATGTAGTAATCGACTTGTCTATTATATATTTTAATATTATTTATTCTGAAATACAGGACGGTGAACTCAGTGCGTAAATTTCTTTCCTGTTAATTGTTAATGAGATCTATGCATTTCTGTCTGGAATCTTAGTTAACGGGATTTGTTCTTTATGTAAAAAGTATCTGAGGGCGCTTTAAAATTGTTTATTCTTAGCTCAGGAAGATGAACTCAGTACATAATTTGAAAGTTGTTTTGGTTGGTTTCAAGTACGTTTATGGCGTGCTGGTTTCTTTTTAATTGCTACTGAGATTTGTGCGATTTCTGTCTGCCATGTTAGCTGATTGGATTTCTTTTATGTGAAGATTATTGTGGGCCCTTTTAAAGTTGTTTGGTCTAATGCAGGGAGGTGAACCCAGAACATAATTCGAAAATTGTTTTGGTTGATTCCAAGAACGTATATGTCATCATGGTTCATTAGCTGCTGTCTTAATATTAGTTGTTCCTTAAACATAAAATGGGAATGAAAGTTTAAATTTAAATTTTCCCTGCTCTTTGATGTTAAAAGTTGTATTAAAACACATTATCTGATGAAATTCTTTTGTCGATTCTCTTCTAAGGATAACTGTGGGTTAACCTGTTGAGCTTTTTGTTTCAATATTTCTGTGTAATAAAAGCATGTTCACTGAATTGTCATTAGGTATGCCTGTAAACCGCAGCACCACCACTCCATTGCTACATTACAAAGTTTATAGTCAATTGTGTTAAGTCTGAGCAAGCAGAAGAAACTAATGACAAAGTCCGAATATAATTTATTGGACTGTCAACTAACCAAAACAAATTTTCCAAGTATAACACCAAAACAAAACAGTGATCCGTCTTCGAATCACAACTACATACAAGATTAACATAGAAAACAACTGGAATAATTTCCTACTAGCCTCCACCAAAGACTTCTCCGATATACCAAGTCTAATCCAGAGAAGATTCAAGTCGGGCTGCCAGGGCGGAAGCTATCCACATCTGCTGGCGGCCAATGAACTGCCGATGTGCGTCTGTCTTTATTGTATTTCAATTCCCCATTGGGGTGGGCTGGCAGCAGCATAACAAAGGAGAGAATATGGTGAACAGAGATATAAAAAAGGGGGAACATCATGGAAGGCAATAGACAAAAAACGGGGTGAGTAAAATGGAGATAAAAAACTGTTTAATAGTAGCCCACACAAAAAGCCACACACTGCGACAATTAAAAGAACACAAGGCACAGTATGACTGGAGCATAAAAGGTATCGACGGATGGCGTAGCACATAACAAACACCGACAGCGAACCTCAAAGCAGTACACAATTAAAATCACACCTCTTGACGTACAGGAGAAACAGCACTAAACACAACACTCATGTGGCACACTGACGATGATGAACACAGAGGATCTGCCAGGTGCAAGGAGATGAGGGAGACCGGAAGAAGGGAGGGAGGGAGGGGAAGAGATGGGGGAGATGAATGGGGGCTGCGCTGAAGAGCGCCAGGTAGGGAGGGATGTGGGAAGGAAAGGCAAGTATGGGGTGCAGGGTCTCAGGGGAGGGGCGGGGGGGGGGGGCGGGAGTCCGCTCTGCGAGAAGGAGGGAAGAGGAAAAGGGGAGCCCTGGGGGGGGGGGGGGAAGAAGGGCAGGTTTTAGTTGGAAGGAAGGGTAGATGTCCGGGAGGGGGAGGCGTTGGAAATTGCACTGATGAAGGAGATGGAGGGTGTGGAGGTGGAGAGAGGGAGGGATACAGCGATAGAGGCGAGGCAACGGGCGGGGGGTAAAGGATGCGGAGATGTTTGAGGAACAGGAGGAGGTGGGGAAAGGGGATCAGTTCATACAGGAGCCATGTGGGGGAAGGAAGGCAGATAAGGAAGGCAAGGCAGCCGTGGGATAAAAAATACGGGAGTTAGCATTGTGGAGGGTGACATAGGAAGGACGGTGCGAGAGGAAGGAAGCGACCTGACGGACAAAATTGATAGGCAGGGCGTAGGTTTGGAGTTTAAAGGGGAGACCAGGATGCCATACACGGTCATAGGCATTTTGGAGATCAAGGGAAACAAAAATGGCTGAGCGACGGGAGTTGAGCTTGGGGGACAGAAGGTAAACAAGGTTGAGGAGTTGGTCTTAAGCAGAGAAGGAGGGTCAGAAGCAACACTGGGTAAGGGGGAGGAGGTGGTGTTGAGCAAGGTGCTGATGGACACGGTGGGAGAGGATGGATTCAAAGACCTTACTGAAGACGGAGGTGAGGCATATGGGATGATAGGAAGAGGCGGCAGAAGGGGGTTTGTTGGGTTTGAGGAATAAGGTCAGGGTAGAAGCCAGTAGAGAGGATGACATTATAGAGATGGGTGAGGACAGTCAGGAATAGGGGCTTTCTCGAAGGTGACGGTAGGTGACATAGTCGTGACCAGGGACCGTGTTGCATTTGGACTGGAGGATAAGTTTAATGTCTTGTGGTGTGATGGGAGTGTTTATGTCGGAGGGGGGCAACTGCCCCAAGTACTGGAGACTAGGAGGAAGTGGAGCGACTGAGGTATGGGCACATTCCATGACGGTAGGATAATAATCAAAGTGGGGATCATCGGGGATGGAGAAGATCTCGGAAATATGGGAAGCGAAGTGGTTGACCTTACTGAGGTTGTCAGGAAGGGGGCGATAGTTATGGAGAAGGGGGTAGTGGGGAGCGGAAAGGGAACCAGTAAGGTGACGGAAGGCGGGCCAGTACTTGGAGGAGTTGATAGGGAGGGTGGCATTTAATCGTGTGCACGTCTGGCGCCAGTTTCGGCGTTTCGTTGCTGTAATAAGGTTCTGTACGTGTTGCTGTATTTGCCAGGGGCGTTGGAGTGTATCCCTGTCACGAGTGCGCAGGAAGGAGCGATAGAAGCGGCGGGATTCATGGAGGAGGAGGACAGCCCATGGAGGGAGAGTGGGACAGTGTGGTTGGATGGTTTTAGTAGGAACATGGGCCTCCATGGCGTCAGTAATTACCTTCTGAAGGAAGGACGAGGCATGGATGATGTCATCAGGATGGCGATAGGTAAGATGGTGGCTTTCGACCTGGGTGGAGATGGAGTCCCAGTAGGCATCCCAGTTGGCATGGTGATAGTCATGGATGACCTTGGGAGGGGTTGCATGATGCGGAGCCAGAGGCGGCGGTGAGCAGACGTTATGGTGAGAAGGACAGGGAGGTGATTGCTACCTGTAGGGTCAAGGACGGTGACAGCGATACACCCAAGGACGTTGGCAGAGGCAGTGACAACATTGGGGTGGTATCACTTTCGGGTCGGGTGTGCTGGGAAGGGACACAAGGTCACCTTGGATTGTGGAAAGGAACTGATGCCACCGCCGAAGGGCAGCAGGAGTGCGGCTATGGATGTTGAGGTCGGCGGCAATCACATAGGTGGAGAAGGTGTGGTCAATGTGCGAGATGAAGTCATAAGGAAGAGGAGCAGTGGAGCGGACATAGATGGTGGCACTCCACCCTGTGCACGAGGACCAGGAGCATCAGTGCGGTGGAGGATATAGGGAGAGGTGCGGACAAAATGGTGGGGCTGGAGAAAGGTTTCGTTCAAGAGGAAGGTGTCGCCCTGTTGGTGGGAGAGGGTGTACATGAGGAGGTATTTGTTGGGGCAGAAGGAATGTTCTGGAAGAGGATGCGATACTCGTGCCGCGCCATGGCGAGAAGGAGGGGGGTCAAGAGAGGGAAGGCAAGAGACTTAAACTATGGTGTCGAGGCAGGTGAAGGTGAAGTGGGCTCGGTTGTGGGAGTAAGTGGCGAAGGTGTTCAGGTGGAAAATGGAGCGAGCGGCAAGGGAGATTTGTCGGAAGGTGTGGGGGTGCTGAAAAGGCTGAATGTTTTGAAGTACAATGGTAAGGAACCGGATGATGTCCTCGTCTGTGGGGGGTGGATGGAGGGAATTGTTGGGACAGACAGGGGGATCGACGCTACAAACTGGAACTGTAATCTCAGGGGTGGCTGGAGGGGGTTTAGTTTTACACTTGTGGGAGTAGGTGGGATGGGGGCCATTGCAGGTATTACAGGAAGGAGGAGCAGCGAGGCTGGGAAGTTCTTAAGAAAGTGGGAGGCCTTGCAATGGGGACAGGTGGGGGTTTGCAGTTGGGAGTAAGGTGGTCATTGTACATCAGGCACCGCTGGCAACAGTAGGATTGGGGAGGGGATTTGAAGGATTCGACAGGGAGGCGACAGTGCTATATCAGGGCACCCTGGGTGAGGAGATGCTCAATGGATTGGACGGACTCAGACAATACCCGCACGAGGAAGGTGGGACCAGAGGCATTGTGGATACGGTGGGCAGAGCAAACTTCCAAGTCCGGGTGGGAATTCAGTTCTGCCAACACTTAATCCTCTGTGATCACATGGCTGAGCTCGGTGATCACAGCGATGTAGGTGGGGGGGGGGGGGGGCGACGGGGAGGCTGGGGATGACGAGGAGTGGAAGCGGAAAAGAAGGGTGTCAGAGAGGTGTGGGGGCCAAACATAACTTGTGGGAGTTTTCGCAGGAGGTCTGTGTGAAAGGATAGGGACGGGGACGATAAGGACTGAGTCGCTGCAGGGAATGAGTTGGGAGACGGGAGCCCCAGGTAAGTCCTTCCGTATCCCCACGGTGAGGGTACGAGCGTCAGGGAACTTAGGATCGGGAGTTGACAGGACAAAGGTGTGGAGGGTGGGGGCCGAGGTGCAGGTGGCAGGAGGAGGGGTGGTGTCTTTGTGGGAAGTGGAGGGAGCAGAATCGGTAATGATGCGCTTTTGGTGATTTTTGGAGACTGGAGGCTGGGAGGAGGGGAGAGGGACGGGGAGGAGAGGGAGGTGGCGGGTGGCAGATCCCTGTGGCGTAGTGGAGGCGCCAGGAGAAGCAGCCAGTACAGTGGTGGCGACAGTGGCTCGGAGCGACGTGGTGCGTGCGGGTGATGCAGACGACAAAATGACGGGGTGGGTGAGAGAGGGGAAGCTGACCACCTGAGGGGCGGCAGCAGAGGCAGCAACAGAGGCGTACGTGAGGGTGGAGGTAGTAGTGGGAGCTGTTGAGGGTGTGGAGGCTGGAGGAAGGGTGTAGAGGTGTGAGTAGTATACAACAGGGGAGGAGATAGGGGGATGGGTAAGTGGGGGAAGGGGAGGGGAGGTGTAAGGAGGGAGGCCACGATGGCACTCCAGGAAGTGACTGTAGGATAGGGAGGAGGGGGAGGTGTAGATGACAGTCAAGGTGGGAGTACTCATTGCAGAAGGACGGCGACGGACAGACGGACGGGCAGCAGGCGACGGCGGCGGCGGCGGCGGGAGCGGCGGCTACGGCGACTGCGATGGACAGCGAGCAGGCAGGCGGACAGGCAGACAGACACAATCTTTGAAGACGGAGGTTCCACCCTGAGAGTAGCCCAGGCTTTGCAATCGGACGCTTTCGAAGGAGGGGATCCAACCCTCTAGATGCCGATGTGCGGCCGAGCACCGGTCGTTATAGCGCTTTGGCGGATGAGTACATCGGAACTATTTTCCATCACGTGGTTTGACGTGTGAAAATAGTTCCAGGATCAGCAACGACCTCTTCCTTATGTTAATGTGGGCTAGTAGTGGCCCCTGGTGTCTTTGCTGTGTTGTTGTTGTTGTTGTTGTTGTTGTAGCTGTTCATCAATATTGCCTGTCGGTTGTGTAGTGCTTCAGTGTGCCTGCGGATCGGGCAACCCGCGGCTGCAGGCTGTCCGTTTGGTTGCTGATACTCTAGGCGCCATGATGTCTGGTGGAGAAGGCCAAAGCAAATTGTACTTTGAGAGAAGAGGCTATTAGCTTGTAAAGTATCAAGTGATATGTTAGTGTTCATAGACATTAACGAACACAATGTCATTCCTGTGGGTATGGATTGTTTCAAAGTTAAGTGTTTCATCTTATTCAGATTATAATAACGTGGTCCATATTTTGTGACAGGATGCTGCTAGGCATTCGTGGACAGCGCGCGAGAAAGCAGTGATTGCTTGGTCCTGCTGTGAAGACGTCTAAAACGCCCACTCCCACCTTCTACTACTCGAAAAGTATACATGTTGTCAACAGAAACCCCTACACCACATGAACCTACATTAAACTTCCTATTAGAAGCGTCCGTAACATTCAGTTTTTTCATAAGAGGGGACAGGAGCAAAGCGAAATCTATGAACAATGCCTTCTGTGTCCTACAGCCAACCGACCCTTCCCATTTGTCTCTCTTTCATCGGCGCTATACTTTCAAAGTATTAGGCTTAAAAGAGGAGAGGATATAAAATGTAGACTGGCAATGGCAAGGAAAGCGTTTCTGAAGAAGAGAAATTTGTTAACATCGAATATAGATTTAAATGTCAGGAAGTCGTTTCTGAAAGTATTTGTATAGAGTGCAACCATGTATGGAAGGGAAACGTGGACGACAAATAGTTTGGACAAGAAGAGAATATAAGCTTTCGAAATGTGGTGCTATTGAAGAATAATGAAGATTAGATGGATAGATCACATAACAGATGAGGAGGTATTGAATATAACTGGGGAGAAGAGGATTTTGTGGCACAACTTGACTAGAAGAAGGGATCGGTTGGTAGGACATGTTCTGAGGCATCAAGGGATCAGCAATTTAGTATTTGAGTGCAATGTGGAGGGTAAAAATCGTAGAGGGAGACCAAAAGATGAATATACTAAGCATATTCAGAAGGATGTGGGTTGCAGTAGGTACTGGAAGATGAAGAAGGTTGCACAGGATAGAGTAGCTGGATCAAACCAGTCTCAGGAGTGAAGACCACAACAACAGGCTTAAAAGTGGTTGCATTGCATGAATTGATGGAAAAGTATGTTCGGTGGAAACTTTATTAAGTTATTATTTCATTATACTTGGAACATGACACCTACAGTTTACGATGCACTGCTGCACCTGATGGCAAAACTTTGAAAGTGTTGTTGTTGGGATGCAGCTTCAGTGGGAGGTATGGAAGCAATGTTTTCTGCTGCCTTGTTTGCTGATATCAGTACTACCTGTACTCCAACTTGTGCTGTGTTGTGTTTGGGTGGTTACTACCATAAAAGGCAATCAGAAATTTCTCACCAGCAGCTATTATTTGCTTTGGATGGACAGAAGTGTCAGTGAATTTGGTAATGTGTGATTGGGGCTATGGATTTGTGGTGAGGGTTTCGAGAAATTTAACCTTGCTTCGGTTGAATAGTAGCGACAGAGAATCGCAATTGCGTCGAAGAAAAGCGTGTGGTTGACGACACCCTTCTCCACTGCACTTCCAGGATGGTAAAGGGACTGAGGGACTGTGGCTGACTTCAGGTAATATGAGTTTGGAGACCCATCATCTCATCAGAAGTTGAACCAACACCTCCCCCCACAATTCGGATACACTTGTGAGCTGAAACCAGCGATTCTGCCGTCCTCATTATCGGTGTGTGTGGATAATCATCTGCCTGCTTGGAGACGATCACACTTTCATTGCATTTTGTCCTCAGCATGTCACTTATCTACCGTTGTCTAATTTGCTTATGAAACTGTTCCTGTCATGGCACTGCTAAACTGTATCTCCATGGACTGCTTTTTCGTCGACATTCTCAAGCAATCCGTGGACTTGGTAGTCTCCTATGCAAGTAGCCATCGAAAACAATTGCACTTTGATTATACTTAATTAGTGCATAATTGATATATGAGTCGAAAATTTGTTGGAACATAGGCTAAAGAAAATTTCCGTCCGTTATATACGGGGTGAGTCACCTAACGTTACCGCTGGATATACTTCGTAAACCACATCAAATACTGACGAACCGATTCCACAGACCGAACGTGAGGAGAGGGGCTAGTGTAATTGTTTAATTCAAACCATACAAAAATGCACGGAAGTATGTTTTTTAACACAAACCTTCGTTTTTTAAATGGAACCCCATTAGTTTTGTTAGAACATCTGCACATATAAACAAATACGTAATCAGTGCATTATGTTGTATTGTAAAATGTCAATTACATCCGGAGATATTGTAACCTAAAGTTGACGCTTGAAATCACCGACGTTCAGTTGCACGGTGTATGCAGAACGATACCCGGACAGAGAGCATCCAACGTGCCGCACATTGCAAAACATCTACCGCCAACTGTATGCAACAGGTATGGTCGTAGCAAGCAAACTGGTCCGTAACAGGCCCGTCACAGGAGAAGCGGGTGCAGTTGTTGTGTTAGCTGCTGTTGCCATGAACTCACACATGAGTACGCGGGACATTGCGAGAGCCGGTGGACTGAGTCAAAGTAGTGTCATGCGCATACGGCATCGTCACCGCTTTCGCCCGTTTCATGTGTCGCTACATCAGCAATTACATGGTGATGACTTTAATCATCGAGTGCAATTCTGTCAATGTGCTTTAACAGAGAATGCGTTGCAGTTCTACCTGTTTACCGATGAAGTGGGTTTCACAAACGACGTGGCAGTGAATCTCCGGAACATGCATTACTGGTCCGTGGACAATCCTCGCTGGCTCAGACAGGTAGAGCGACAGCGACCGTGGGCTGTAAATGTATGGTGCGGAATCATTGGCGGCCACCTCATTGGTCCTCACTTCATTGCAGGGGCCCAAACAGCTGCAACATACATCGCGTTTCTACAGAATGGTCTGCCAACGTTGCTCGAAAATGTCCCACTGGAAACGCGTCGACGTATGTGGTATCAGCATGATGGTGCACCTGCACATTCCGCAATTGACGCTAGGCTGACCCTTGACAGGATGTTCGACGGGCATTTCATAGGACGTGGAGGACGCATAAATTGGCCAGCCCGTTCTCCTGATCTTACACCTCTGGACTTCTTTCTGGGGGGAACGTTAAAGGAGAATGTGTACCGTGATGTGCCTACAACCCCAGAGGACATGAAACAACGTATTGTGGCAGCCTGCGGCGACATTACACCAGATGTACTGCGGCGTGTACGACATTCATTACGCCAGAGATGGCCACCACATTGAACATCTATTGGCCTGATATGTCAGGACACACTCTATTCCACTCCGTAATTGAAAACGGAAACCACGTGTGTACGTGTACCTCACCCCTCATGGTAATGAACATGTGCGTCAGTGAAAAAGACCAATAAAAAGTGTTAGCATGTGGACGTAATGTGCTGTTCCAGGCTCTTCTGTACCTAAGGTCCATCACCGTTCCCTTTGGATCCCTATGTAATTCGGTGCTCTCCGATGCACACGATCGAACAGCGGAGGAGTGGTACTCAAGCGTCAACTTTAGGTTACAATATCTCCGGATGTAATTAACATTTTACAATGCAACAAACGGCACTGATTACGTATTGTTTATATGTTCAGATGTACTAACAAAACTAACGGGGTTCCACTTAAGAAAACGTAGGTTTGTGTTAAAAAACATACTTCCGTGCATTTTTGTATGGTTTGTATTAACCAGTTACACTAGCCCCTCTCCTCACGTTCGGTCTGTGGAATCGATTCGTCAGTATTTGATGTGGTTTACGAAATATATCCAGCGGTAACGTCAGGTGACTCACCCTGTATACTGTACTCCTCGCATCCACAGCAGTGCGGGTGAAAGTTGACAAATATCTGGTTGGTTCTCATTATCACAATGAAACCTTTGGCTGGCTTCTTCAGCTTAGATCTTGCAAATATAGGGCAAATTGCCATGGTCCGTGTGGGTGCAGATGAACAGGACTGCTCTGTATGAAACTGTACCAACAATGACAATAGTCATGCCCCAACACCGACCGCTGTTTTTATATAGAAGACGAAGACGATCTGGACAAACCGGTTGCCGTACCACTATCTCCAGCAGCAGAGGCGACCGAAGATAATAATTCAGATAATGTTTTGGATCATTATGCTTCTTTCTTCATAAGTTTTTCTCTATCATAACATTAATCATTCAGTTACATATTTTTCAGTTGATGAACAACTCACTGTTCAGTCTGGATCTTCTACAGCCTCTGAAGTTTTGCCTGGATCTTCCATTGCCCAAGACCCTTCACATGTACCTTTTAGTGCCCAAGAAATATTGCCTGGGCCACCAAGAGCCGAACGGAAACGTATAAAATAACTGTGCACATTACATCAATAAGACACTTCTTCATACGTCGGTGGTCCACTATACAACTAATCTGTTTTTCATATCCATATTCTATAATTAAATGCCTTCTTTCTTTTCTAGACGGAGAACCTTCTCGAAACTATAACTCAATCCTCGGCGACACTCACACATTTCACAACACCTCTACATTACTCTCTCTCTCTCTCTCTCTCTCTCTCTCTCTCTCTCTCTCTCTCTCTCTCTCACACACACACACACACACACACACACACACACACTCTTCAGTGTCATGCGCCTAATATATTGTAAAAATAATTTGTTAATTCTTTCACCAAACATGCTTTCCCATAAATTCATTCACAAAGACTTCTTTTAAACGTAGTACACAGGAAGTATAGCACCGATGAGAGAGGAACTACCTGGAGGGTATACTGACTAATTAATAATGTTAAGAATAATAATTACGATGGAAATTTGTTGTCGCGACACACGAGGCGGACGAATATTGAGTTCGCTCGGGAACTTGTGTCTCAGCTAAGTTACGCACAGCGAGGCACACTGCAAACACTAGCGCTTATGATTTTTGTATACACGAAAAATCTGTAACATATAATATTGGATTATTAGATGATAGCTCTTCGAGCCTTGGAGTTATTTAACTCCTCTTCTTTTTTGAAGACAGTGTTACGGCGTCCAGCTCGCTGTGCTTAAATTCCTTACTTCTCCGAAGCATTACACGCACAGGTAACACAGATAGAGAGACCAGGTGAAATAAGGAACTAGTAAGTGAAGTTGACTTCGTGCCATAAGAATTCATATATTTCACATTGTCAGTGAACTAAACAGAAATTCACTTCCTCTACCATGGACGGGAAAAGGCAATAGAAGAGCGACGAAACATCCGACAGGAGTTTTTAAAAACATAAGAACATTAATGTTCTTCATCTATTCCCGCTCTCTCCACAGGCTTGATTGTTGCGCGCATACCGTGTTTTAGTCATTGCCGTAAGCTACTTGGGCGAACGAATGGTTAAAAATAGAAAAAATAAAACATGTACCCATACAGGTAAACAATCATACGTTCCAATACAAGGGGTCGTTAGGCTGTAGGGCGTAGAAGGCGTTTTTCGTAATTTTTGCTTTGTTTCCCCTTCCCTTACGGGAAAAATGAATGTTACAGATGTTCCTCGTAGAATATTTAATGTAGTTTTTTCTTTTAATTTTCAGAGAAAGCCAAAATATCTCTGTTTTTAAGCGTGCTCCCATGCCGATAACGCTGTTCAGAAAATCAAACCTGACTTGTGTATTTTGTAGGAATTACTTCTACTGTAATTTTGTATAGAGTTGTTATCTTAGAGAAATGCGTAGTTTTTAAGACATAAGCGAGAAATTGAAAAAGTGCGAACATTTTGAGTTTCTTTTTTTAATTTTTCGTTATGAAGCCGCCCTCCTAGAAGGCAGTAAACATGAAATCTGGGTTCAACACCCCCCGAAAAAAAAACGTATACGACCGTTAAGGAAAAATCTCCCGCTATTTTGCTACAAAAACCGCTGTTTCGACCTTCAGTTGACTGGACTACATACAGACTAAGTTGCCAGGTTGCAATGCGGCGTATGTGGTATGACTAGCAGCAGTTTTAATACAAAATAAAAAGAATATATCAGTTGTAAGAAACATTATACTAATCCTTCCAGATTGCGAAATTATCAGAGTGAACAAGCGCAACTAATAACTCTGCCCAAGGGAAGAAAATTGTCACATCACACACATACAATTATAAATATTAAATGTTACATAACATACCTTCGTTCAACAGTGGCCAACGCTACACGAAACAAATATAATGAAGTGGTACATGGCGAGTTTGCTGTGCTGACAAGATTTTTTACTTATGAAGACAAGAGAATAACTTCACTAGAAGTACTGAATGGGTGAGTTGAAAAAGGTACATAATCGAAAAACATAAAGTTTCGGCAGATATAAAAAATGTTTTGTGAGAAAACTGGTTGTTATACAGAAAAATTTAGTATTGTGAATGTGTACAATTAATTGTGACAAACACATTGCACATAGTACCTTTGTATAAATATTTGTTATATACCATGTAACTGCGTAAATGTGTTCAGGAATATGTACCTTTTTCAGCTCAAAGTTTTTAAATGCACAAACTTTATCCGAATTTGTGGATTATGCTAAAAAGGTTTCAGAAATAAGCAGGTAAAATTATTCAATCTTTGTAAAAAGGCAAAAAATGTATTTCAAAAATGTTGGCTACATATACATACAAAAAATAATCTATTCCGATTAAATATTTTTAATTGTTGGACTTTTCATAGTAGACAGTCGTCAGTCTTCTTATTCTAGTCGATCAACAGCCGAAAAAAAGCCTTGTTTGAAAAACATTATAAAAAATGTTCTTTTTTTATTTTTATTATAATTATTATTTTTAGTTTTATTTAGTAGTATGCGATACATAGCCCATAAATTTTACTTTAAAATATGTTTTTATTACTCTTACCTTGTAGGTGGATCAGTTAGTAATCAACATCATCTTCATTAACGTCTCTTGTATCTCTGGTTGACCAAGAGAGTCTTTCATCAAAAAATGGTCGATGCTCATCTGGGATGTAGTGTTTAACTTTCTGGAGATCCTGCAGTTTCTCTTTCTTTATGGGAACCTTTCCCGTTGGATATGCCTTGGTGTCAGGAATTTTAACACTGTTTATTTTCTTAAGCTTGAAGGTCCATTCAATATAGTTGGATGTTCCAACAAACCCTTTTGCATAACTTTTGGAGACGAAGTGTCTGTATGTGCTTATTTTGAAAGTAACTGCTCTGCTTTCTACACTTCTAGGCTGTTTCACGAAGTACTGTGGCCACCAGTTCTTGAATTCCAAAAATAAATCACATGCATAGTAGTCACTTCGAAAGTAGGCTATGTTTTCTTCGCACTACTTCAGGTGTGTAGACTCGATCATGTCGCCGGACTTCACACTTCACTGTGCCAAACATACGATCACATGGCATAAAGGTATGGCTTGTAATGGGATAATTGTGATGTATAACCTTGAATCTACTGTTCATCGACAAGGAGCAGAAAAGTCTGCACAGAGCATGATTTCTATTTTGGCCTCCACATGCATCGCTAAATACATGGAGGCACTGCACTTCTTCGGGAATGTGATGTGTGATAAAATCCAAAACCATTGAACATACATCATTTGGGCCTTTGTTTCCCACACCTTATGGTTAGGTATAAAAATAGGCCTTGTCATTTACTATGTCACAAACACTGAAGACATAGAACCATAGTTTTCTAAGGTAAAATACTTCTTGTACAGGCAGCAGCTGAAGTGGCAGGTTTTGCATATAATCGAAACCAATTCCCATGACATCAGGCCTGGATTTTGATAGTTCTTTTATTTCCTGCATCTTGTAATAAAAACGCTTAGCACGTCTGTTTGCACCATTAATTTAGTAGATGCCACACGTTTTGTATTGTCATTGTGTTTGATTTAATTTTGATCTTAAGGTCTTCACAAGTACTGCAGACATCGACTTGAGCTCTGCCAAATCGGTAACTAAAGTTTTTCTTGAAATAATCCAAGTAAAACACATACTTAATTACATTCTTCATGTCAGGAAATTTGTATATGAAAAGTTCATGCATTTTTGCCACATTAAGATATGTGACTGGCGTAGACGTATAGTGAGCAGCATATTTTGGAAATGAATCAGTATGTTCATGTATTTTAACTAGATGTGAAGCTGGAACAGCATTAGAACGGTTTTCATATTTACCTCTCATGTCAATAGGGGATTTCCCAGAGGCCAAAATATGTGTCAGCTTAATTACAACTTTGTGTGACGCCGCATGTAGGCTTATATAAGCATTACGACATACTTCAACTCTGCTCGTCCTTTTCATGGCAAAGTACTTGAAAGAGGACTCGTGTGGTTTGGAGTTTTCATTTGATGACCTGTGCCTTGCAACCTCATCCCTCTCAATTAGGCTCATTAACAATATGTCCTGTTCGTTATTAGGTCTGCCACTAAATAGGGTTTTAATAATGTTCTCAAAACTGCAAAAATGTGGGAAATTAAGGAGATGGGACCTGGATAAACTGAAAGAACCAGAGGTTGTACAGAGTTTCAGGGAGAGCATAAGGGAACAATTGACAGGAATAGGGGAAAGAAATACAGTTGAAGAAGAATGGGTAGCTCTGAGAGATGAAGCAGTGAAGGCAGCAGAGGATAAAGTAGGTACAAAGACGAGGGCTGCTAGAAATCCTTGGGTAACAGAAGAAATACTAAATTTAATTGATGAAAGGAGAAAATACAAAAATGCAGTAAACGAAGCAGGCAGAAAGGAATACAAACGTCTCAAAAATGATATCGACAGGAAGTGCAAAATGGCTAAGTAGGGATGGCTAGAGGACAAATGTAAGGATGTAGTGACTTATCTCACTAGGGGTAAGATAGATACTGCCTACAGGAAAATTAAAGAGACCTTTGGAGATAAGAGAACCGCTTGTATGAACATCAAGAGCTCAGATCTAAACCCAGGTCTATGCAAAGAAGGGAAGGCAGAAAGGTGGAAGTAGTATATAGAGGGTCTATACAAGAGCGATGTGCTTGAGGACAATATTGTGGAAATGGAAGAGGATGTAGATGAAGATGAAATGGGAGATACGATACTGCGTGAAGAGTTTGACAGAGCACTGAAAGACCTGAGTCGAAACAAGGCCCCCGGAGTAGACAACATTCCATTAGAACTACTGACGGCCTTGGGAGAACCAGTCCTGACAAAACTCTACCAGCTGGTGAGCAAGATGTATGAGACAGGCGAAATACCCTCAGACTTCAAGAAGAATATAATAATTCCAATCCCAAAAAAAGCAGGTGCTGACAGATGTGAAAATTACCGAACTATCAGTTTAATAAGCCACGGCTGCAAAATACTAACGCGAATTCTTTACAGACGAACGGAAAAACTGGTAGATGCAGACCTCGGGGAGGATGAGTTTGGTTTCCGTCGAAATGTTGGAACACGTGTGGCAATACTGACCTTACGACTTATCTTAGAAGAAAGATTAAGAAAAGGCAAACCTACGTTTCTAGCATTTGTAGACTTAGAGAAAGCTTTTGACAATGTTGACTGGAATACTCTTTTTCAAATTCTAAAGGTGGCAGGGGTAAAATACAGGGAGCGAAAGGCTATTTACAATTTGTACAGAAACCAGATGGCAGTTATTAAAGTCGAGGGGCATGAAAGGGAAGCAGTGATTGGGAAAGGAGTGAGACAGGGTTGTAGCCTCTCCCGGATGTTATTCAATCTGTATATTGAGCAAGCAGTAAAGGAAACAAAAGAATAATTTGGAGGAGGTATTAAAATTCATGGAGAAGAAGTAAAAACTTTGAGGTTCGCCGATGACATTGTAATTCTGTCAGAGACGGCAAAGGATTTGGAAAAGCAGTTGAACGGAATGGACAGTGTCTTGAAAAGAGGATATAAGATGAACATCAACAAAAGCAAAACTAGGATAATGGAATGTAGTCAAATTAAATCGGGTGATGCTGAGGGAATTAAATTAGGAAATGAGACACTTAAAGTAGTGAAGGAGTTTTGCTATTTAGGAAGTAAAATAACTGATGATGGTCGAAGTAGGGAGGATATAAAATGTAGACTGGCAATGGCAAGGAAAGCGTTTCTGAAGAAGAGAAATTTGTTAACATCGAATATAGATTTATGTATCAGGAAGTCGTTTCTGAAAGTATTTGTTTGGAGTGTAGCCATGTATGGAAGTGAAACATGGACGATAACTAGTTTGGACAAGAAGAGAATAGAAGCTTTTGAAATGTGGTGCTACAGAATAATGCTGAAGATTAGATGGGTAGATCACATAACTAATGAGGAGGTATTGAATAGGATTGGAGAGAAGAGAAGTTTGTGGCACAACTTGACTAGAAGAAGGGATCGGTTGGTAGGACATGTTTTGAGGCATCAAGGGATCACGAATTTAGCATTGGAGGGCAGCGTGGAGGGTAAAAATCGTAGAGGGAGACCGAGAGATGAGTACACTAAGCAGATTCAGAAGGATGTGGGTTGCAGTAGGTACTGGGAGATGAAGCAGCTTGCACAGGATAGAGTAGCATGGAGAGCTGCATCAAACCAGTCTCAGGACTGAAGACAACAACAACAACTCCTTTTCCTCAATACAGAAAATATCCGTGCATTTCTTCCTACACTTACAGTTAGGGCCGGTTGTTTTGGCAGGAACATGAACACCTACCGAAGTTACAAACTGCTCACCACGACGCCATGCTAACTTTTCCATCTCCCGCACATGTTTTTCTTTGTGATGTCTTCCCTTTTACGTCTTGGTCCACCGCTGTCACTGTCTGTTGCTGATATTTTTACTTGGTTAAAGTAAACCAAAAACTAATAAACTTCGCCTGCCGCTGGTGGCCGAGCGCTTCTAGGGGCTTCAGTCTGGAACCGCGCGACCGCTACGGTCGCAGGTTCGAATCCTGCCTCGGGCATGGATGTGTGTCATGTCCTTACGTTAGCTGGGTTTCAGTACTTCTAAGTTCTAGGGGACTGATGACCTCCGATGTTAAGTCCCATAGTGCTCGGAGCCATTTTTGAATTAATAAACTTCACTAAACTAATTTTGGCACTGATCTTATCACTTTCCGCTGTAAACATAACCAACATAACCTTAAATAGCTCGCTCATATGCTACATTACACGGCAAACACATGACTGAGCGGCGAGCACTAGCGCTGTTGTGGGTGTCGCCGACACTAGCGCGTCTTTGCGTTGAAGAAGAAACATATTCCAGGAATATGGCCCTTCTTCAACTCACTCGTGTCTAACTATTGTTGGCAAGCGCATTTGAAGTAGAGGAAGACGTTCTTTTTTATGCTCAATGGATGTCAATACGTCCAAAGAAGAAAATGGCTACCTCAGTTTAATTTGTGAAATTTGTGGAATGTGTACCTTTTACAACACACCCATTCGTTACTGTAAGCTTACACGTGAAAGACACTTGCACATAAAGCAAGTAATAAAACATGTCCATTGATCAAGGAAGAAATCAATAGTTATTGAGACGCATGTGTTAACATCCCATAGCAAAAATCTGCAGTGTGTTTCTGTTCATTTACGTAATCGTGGTATCAGCGTTCGCCATTTATGTCCCGCTCTTATTTATGTGCGGTTATTGCAGTTTCTAGCGGTGTTAGAATTGCGGCCGCGATATTACCGTAGTTAACGTCACTCGTAAACTCTCGGGGGGACGGGCAGATTCTGTATTAAGGAAAACGAAATCTTTCACGAACTGGTTCGAATATAATATACACAGAGTAATGAGCTGGACAAATGATTTAAATGTAAATGTGCATGTGTAATTGTCTATACTTATAACAACACGATTGTTTACGTGGTATAGCTTGAATGATACATGTTGCTAATTCCAAATCCAAATCCAGTTTGCTTATTTGTAAATAACGATCCACGTGCCAAGAGAAAATGGAAAGAAAAATTTTGCGTTGAAATAAATTTTGCACTTCCCTGTAATAACTGAACCTGCATTTTTCGTCATATTCATTTTTGACATACGTGCAGTCGCGGCGCACTGAATTTCAGGACACACTTACCTACGGCTACAATCGCCAGTGTTTCATCGACATGGAAAATGGCGAGAATTTCTTTCGATACAAAATACGTAATTACATTTCGGTTGCTCTAAGGGCTGAATGTAATGACAAATTGCTGCAGTGGGTACCGCAGTCTATACCAGAACAATTGCTAATTGGCACATTGTTTCCACGCTTCCTACGTTCGTCGAAATCGGATGGACTGAACACCGTAGAAGCGGCGCGATTGTCAAAAGTATTTCATACCTGAAAGCGTATAGTGCTAGATTCAAACTGTTGTCACTAGTATATGCCAGAAACGTATCCTAGTGGCTTGTCTAGCTCTATGGACGTAATATATTTAAATGACCAACTGCAACTCAGCACATCACCACTCTTAAACTATACACAATACAGTAAACCTGCTACAACCACGAAGTGTCCCAATAGTAAACAAATTCACACCCCAATATACTGTAATATCCCTTATGTGTTTACATCCCTAACTGTAACTCAACTGTAACAACATAATATTTGGTATTTATTAGTGCACAATTTATCTAATAACAAATTTTAACCCCCAAAGAAAACATCGCTGTTGCACAACCAACAATTAGCGTCCAGTGCAACTGTTCACAACCAATACCAAAAAATTGTAATTTTGTAATAATGTGTACTCTAAATAATTGTAATTGTTGTCAAAAATGGTACTGACGAACCACAAAATGTGATTTATTATGTTCAAGAACAGTTTTACAGAACAAAAAGTCAAAAGACCAGTTTGACAATTCCAAAGACAACACCACAACTAAAGATGGTATGTAAGTGCGTTGTATCTTAGTCCGGAATGTTTGGTTCGTAAGAGCACAAGATCCTTGTAAACAATAGCCAATAGTTATCTAAAGATGGCCTAATAAGCAGAAAACTACTTCATGCAAATAAAAATCAGTAGAACAAAAAACAACCTAAGTGTTATTCAACCATCAATATGGAAATGTTCTATCAAGAAGCGACGGAAGAATCCATTAAAAAAATAGTATATTTAACTTTATAAGCCATTGCACGGTTCCTGTAGTAGCAGAATCAGTTCTTACCAGAAGTCCATTAATGACAGAAACATTTTGAGCAACAAACAAATTACACACGAATCACAACCTAACTACGTTGCGGCGGTTAGTCGATTTTGGATCTATCTACTGCGCTTCACCGAGTAGAAAACGATTATACATGGTAACCGTAGTTTTGTTGCAAGAGACGTATAGCAAATCGAGGAATGAAGCCAGGAAGGAGAGAAACAGGAGTATTTGTACAACCTAATCTGAAACTAGTCACAGGCAAGTTTGGTGTAGAGTTTTTCATCAAACGATTCTGATTAATTTTATGGTCGAGTAGGTAAGGCGTTCGTTTGCACTGCTAGCAATTGAGGTTGAAACACAAGGAATGATAGCAAATAATTAAATTTCACTTTTTGTGCGAATACAGTGTAGCAGGGAGAACTCAATGGCTAAATTAGTACGCGACTTCTGGCTATATAAGGCGTGAAATTTGGTATGCAGAGTTGACATGCTTCACAGCAAGAATGGGTCTAAATTGTCGAACCTGACTGGACATTGAGCTGGTGAACATCAATAAAACCAACTAACTGCAGTGACGGCTTACTGCCGGTAATGGAGGGAAAAAGGTTCTTTGAACTTGTGTCCGGAAATTCATCGTTAAGACAGTAGGTGGCACTGACGAATGACAGTTCCTAGCTTCAATAATGAATAGCAAAATAGGAGTGCGGGTAAGCTACTACAAACAGCATGGCGAACGCATTATTGTGGCCAAGATAGACACGTAGCCCACGCCTACTACAGTAGTACAAGTTTATATGCCAACTAGCTCTGTAGATGACGAAGAAATTGATGAAATGTATGTTGAGATAAAATAAATTATTCAGGTAGTGAAGGGAGACGAAAATTTAATAGTCATGGGTGACTGGAAGTCGACAGTAGGAAAAGAAAGAGAAGGAAACGTAATAGGTGAATATGAATTGGGGCTAAGAAATGAAAGAGGAAGCCGCCTTGTAGAATTTTGCACAGGGCATAACTTAATCATAGCTAACACTTGGTTTAAGAATCATGAAAGAAGGTTGTATACATGGAAGAACCCTGGAGATACTACAAGGTATCGGATAGATTATATAATGGTAAGACAGAGATTTAGGAACCAGGTTTTAAATTGTAAGACATTTCCAGGAGTAGATGTAGACTCTGACCACAATCTATTGGTTATGACCTGTAGATTAAAACTGAAGAAACTGCAAAAAAGGTGGGAATTTAAGGAGATGGGACTTGGATAAACTGACTAAACCAGAGGTTGTAAAGAGTTTCATGGAGAGCATAAGAGAACAATTGACAGGAATGGGGGAAAGAAATACAGTAGAAGAAGAATGGGTGACTTTGAGGGATGAAATAGTGAAGGCAGCAGAGGATCAAGTAGGTAAAAAGACGAGGGCTAGTAGAAATCCTTGGGTAACAGAAGAGATACTGAATTTAATTGATGAAAGGAGAAAATATAATAATGCAGCAAATGAAGCAGGCAAAAAGGAATACAAACGTCTCAAAAATGAGATCGACAGGAAGTGCAAAATGGCTAAGCAGGGATGGCTAGAGGACAAATGTGAGTATGTAGAGGCTTATCTCACTAGGGGTAAGATAGATACTGCCTACAGGAAAATTAAAGAGACCTTTGGAGAAAAGAGAACCAATTGTATGAATATTAAGAGCTCAGATGGAAACCCAGTTCTAAACAACAAAAGGAAAGCAGAAAGGTGGCAGGAGTATATCGAGGGTCTATACAAGGGCGATGTACTTGAGGACAATATTATGGAAATGGAAGAGGATGTAGATGAAGATGAAATGGGAGATATGATACTGCGTGAAGAGTTTGACAGAGCACGGAAAGACCTGAGTCGAAACAAGGCCCCAGAGTAGACAACATTCCATTAGAACTACTGACGGCCTTGGGAGAGCCAGTCCTGACAAAACTCTACCATCTGGTGAGCAAGATGTATGAAACAGTTTAATATGTCACGGCTGCAAAATACTAACGTGATTTCTTTACAGACGAATGGAAAAACTAGTAGTAGCCAACCTCGGGGAAGATCAGATTGGATTCCGCAGAATTGTTGGAACACGTGAGGCAATATTGACCCTAAGACTTATCTTAGCAGAAAGATTAAGGGAAGGCAAACCTACAATTCTAGCATTTGTAGACTTAGAGAAAGCTTTTGACAATGTTGAGTGGAATACTCTCTTTCGAATTCCGAAGGCGGCAGAGTTAAAATACGGGGAACGAAAGGCTATTTACAGTTTGTACAGAAAGCAGATGCCAGTTATAAGAGTCGAGGGACATGAAAGGGAAACAGTGGTTGGAAAGGGAGTGAGACAGGGTTGTAGCCTCTCCCTGATGCAATTCAATCTGTATATTGAGTAAGCAGTAAAGGAAACAAAAGAAAAGTTCGGAGTAGGTATTAAAATCCATGGAGAAGAAATAAAAACTTTGAGATTCGCCGATGACATTGTAATTCTGTCAGAGACGGCAAAGGACTTGGAAGAGCAGTTGAACGGAATGGATAGTGTCTTGAAAGGAGGATATAAGATGAACATCAACAAAAGCAAAACAAGGATAATGGAATGTAGTCGAATTAAGTCGGGTGATGCTGAGGGAATTAGATTGGGTAATGAAACACTTAAGTAATAAAGGAGTTTTGCTGTTTGGGGAGCAAAATAAATGATGATGGTAGAAGTAGAGAGGATATAAAATGTAGACGATGGAACCCGGCTGCAAACCTGTGAATATCATCAACAACATGTATGTTGCAGGCTGTATGATTGACGCTGCGTACTGTACCAAGCAGGAGAGAATGGATCAACCGGTGTTTATTTATTTATTTATTGATTTTTATATCTTGTGTTCCCGGTTTTTTTACATCTTTTGCCTTGCGCAACATGGGCTGTATGAATGAGAAATTATGTGAAGTAGCAGAAAGCTTTAGTCAGAGGTTGTAGCATTGCATGAGTAGAGTGGTTCTGTGGTAGGGTAGTACCAACCCCTAAACGTGAAAAAGTTTGTCAAAGAAAGTGGGCAAATCAGGTCGGAGAGGTCGCGCTGGCACGAGTATTCGCGCTGTTAGGTTGATGAACCACCCCCTCCACCACCTTTTCAACAAGCAACGGCTAGGCGATGTGACCGCAGGTCCACTTGTTCCTGGGTAGCGGCGCTGGGGTGACGTGGAAGACGCACCTTTCGACTTATGGTAATATGAACAAGGGTATTAGGATGTTTCAGATATGTTCTTTGCTAAAGTCCAGATGTTGAGATCAGGTGTGAGTCGACGACGAAGCCTCCATAAGGGAGTTTATTTTGGTAGTTTAGTCAAATTTCATTAAGGACTTTGCATTTGTGCCTTGGTCAGACAAGCACCATGGGCCTTAAGCTTACGGTAGTATTATTACTCTGTGATTAACAGAAGTAAACTCATCTAATGTATTTTAATGTAGCGTTTCTTTTGCAGTAATATTTTGAGTTTTTTTATTTTATTTTTCATATATGCTTTCCTTGTGTACTTAGTTTCCCGCCACGTGATCGGTTGGAGCAACCTCCACATTGCTAAAGTGCAGTTTCAGTCGGAAACTGTACAGTAGACGAGTGAATAACTATACGGTAGTCCGTGAGTGTAAGATATGGAGGGAATAATCTTGTGGGTCGGTATTTTTTTCGCATTTCTGTTGAGTATCGCAACGAGGCCACGTGCGTGGTATAGTATCAATGTGATAATTAGTTACTGTTTCTTGTTCCCCTATAACAATTTGATTTGCTTACAGTGTTGTGCATTACATAAAATATTCGGTTTAAGCTCTTGTGTCTAGGAAAAGTTCAGATTGTAATGTCCATTGATGGGATAAGGACTTGCAAAATTTTCCCGCCATATGATAATAAATGTTGTAACCTCCCAACAGAAAAATTCCTTAACCTCCCAACAGTAAAAATATAATTATTTATGTCATTCACATTCAGTATAACCTAAGAATAAAAAAATTCCGTAACCTACCAATAATACAATATGACAATATGAAATTGTGGCTCGTTTATAACCTTTCAATAATTAACTAACTTTAAATTTAAAGTGGCAAATTTTGGATGTCAGCAGTGCAGTGTCATGGCCCTGAAGGATCATACTGAATCAATTGAAAATTCTTACCTCAATGAAGTCGCCGGATAACGCATATATATCTGCTCTTATAATAAATTTTTCTGGCACAGCCCAGTGCAATGCTGGCCGATAAATTCGTCATGTATAAAAGGATACAACTGATTTTTCTTTACAATAATCGGGATGACGATGGATTGGAGAAAATAGTAAATTCTTTAAATTGAGATGAATGATTATCAAAAGTTAATCTTTTATAGAAAGATTATTATTAAGAGATTTTTTAAAAACATTTACATGAGGCTTGACGTAACAGTAATACATATGCGCGAGGCTGCTTTTACCTTATACCACAACGCTCAAGCTCTGCCGTCGCTCCCCACGACCGGCCGAGCCAGCTCCACACTCCAGACTGCTCGCTACTACTACTACACAGTTCCTACTGCATACAACACTGCTCTCTGGTCTGAGATTCTCATACAGCTTACATATCGCAGGCAGCTCGTGAGCAATCCATCGAAATTACATCTGCTCGTGTGCGCTAGCAACAATTTTCTTAATCAAGGACCTCTTACAATGTTTTTCCCCCCAGCTCAGTAAAGTGTTGTTGTTTCGGAACGCAGGGTTAAACCAAAATTTGCAGGCATTGTCAAGTGCATCAGTAATTAAACATAATATCAACAGAAGACATGGGTTTAATTATAGTTGTGTGCCTGCACAAAATTCCACTGAAGCCAGATCTGCGCCACCTTTCCATAACTACATGGCGAAAGGAAATCATGTTAACTGTCCGCCCATAGTAACTGAGTGGTCAGCGCGACGGAATGTCATACCTAACGGCCTGGGTTCGATTCCCGGCTCGGTCGGAGATTTTCTCCGCTCAGGGACTGGGTGTTGTGCTTATAATTACCGATTCATCCCCATCGACAAGCAAATCGCCTAAGTGGTGTCAAATCTGAAGACTTGCACCAGGCGAACGCTCTACCTGTCGGGAGGCCCTAGGCTCACGGCATTTCCATCATGTTAACTAGAGAGACCAGTTGTGATTATGTATATTCCAACAGCCACGCGGCTAGTTGTTGAAATTCCACAGGTATTAAATAAATATCAATTAATCTCGATCCTCGACTGATTATTTCCTGCCTTCATCATAAAGAATTGGTGAAAGTTAGTGACTACTTTACCCGCATGCCGGCCGCTGTGGCCGAGCGGCTCTAAGGGCTGCAGTCCGGAACCGCGAGGCTGCTACGGTAGCAGGTTCGAATCCTGCCTCGGGCATGTATGTGTGTGATGTCCTTAGGTTAGTTAGGTTTAAGTAATTCTAAGTTCTAGGGGACTGATGACCTCGGATGTTAAGTCCCATAGTGCCCAGAGCCATTTTTCTTCACTCGCTTGCTGGGTCGACAAATGAAAGTAAATAAAAACCCTCTGCCGTCTATTAACCCCTGCATAGGTGCCTTCTGTAGTGGTTCTAAAAATATTGAGTTACCCACTGCCTTCAAATTTTACCGGTTGGTTAAACCCACCAGCTAGAGATCATTAACACCCCAGGAGTAACTCGCGGGGACCTGTGATTTCGTGCACCACAAGAATTTGTTAAACCAGTAGTACAGTTGGTAACTTGTAGGAGCTGTAGGACTTGATAAGCAGAGGTAATCTTCCTACCAGGTCTAGTTTTACCAGTATCACCAGTAGTAAGGTTACGTTGCAATGTAGACCGAAACTGTATTCCGAAGACCAGAACAGGACCGACCACGTGTGACGTTAGAAAGAGAGACCCGTTATTTGGCAGTAAGGGCACGGCGGTACAGCCTTAAAACCACGCTGTAACTAGCATCTGACATCGCAGTATCCCCTTCACGTCTTGTATCGAGAAGACTGAAGTCTTCAGCGGAGTGTCCTTTATTGTTGGAGACCTACTGTCTGTTTACCTGTAGCGTGTCTTCACGGAAGGGAATGTCTAGAGTGGAGCCGTCAACATGTCATCTGGAGGATCGAATGGTAGGTCAATTTTCTTTTCACAGATGAGTTCCGATTTGGTCTGGAGAGTGATTCCCGACGGATTCGCATCTTAAGGGGACGTGGAACACGATTTTTGGACCCAAACACTGTGGAAAGTATCCCTAATGGTGAGGGCAGGGATTATGTCGACCACTCGAAAACCTCTTCGTGAAATTGTTCGCGTGAATCAGCAAGATTTAACTGCTGTCAGGTACCATGAATGGGACGTCATTCGTGGTTGTTGCGAGGTGCTGAGGGACCAGACTTCGTTTTGATATACAATAATGCTCGACCTCATAGAACACAGTTGTTTGATGTTTTCTTTTGAAAACGGAAGGTATTGAACGCATGGCATGGCCTGCTCTCTCTGCTGATTTGAATCCCATATAGTATATAGCACTAGCGACATGGGAAAAGGAAATAAAAGGAATTCAGATTGGGATTAAAAAAGAGTAGATATAGGGTGAAGTGTCTGGCTTTCACGGACGACCTTGCCATTCTAATCAACAATAGAGAGGAAGTCAAACTTGCATTGAAAAAACTACACAAAATCTCACAGAAAACTGTGCTACAAATCTCCTACGAGGAAACACAATATATGGAAAACAAACTTGTAGATAATATCCCCATTACTACTGAATGTGGGATTGGGCGCAAGTTGCCCACTTGGCATATCTGGGAGAGATAATCCAACCATCAGGACTGAACACAATAGCCAATAAAGATAGGATCTCCAGATTACAAAAAGCATATAAGCTCACTTGGAATCTCTATAATAAGAAATCTATTTCTGTCAATGCGAAACTAAGGCATTACAACACAGTAGTCCTACCAGAAGCACTTTATGCTGCAGTGATTCATGCTCATACTAAGATCAGAGAGATTGAAAAGCAGGAAAGAAAAATTCTGAGGAAAATATATGGACCAGTGTTTCAGGAAGGAATATGGATGAAGAGACCAACTAGAGAGATTTACAAAGACATAGAAACAATATAATACATCATTAGAAAGAGAAG
Organism: Schistocerca gregaria; assembly: GCF_023897955.1. Taxonomy (NCBI): domain Eukaryota; kingdom Metazoa; phylum Arthropoda; class Insecta; order Orthoptera; family Acrididae; genus Schistocerca; species Schistocerca gregaria. Next base: position 173,021,877 of record NC_064922.1, on the reverse strand, counting down.
GATGACATTTTATGGACATATCAGTAGGATGAATAAAAGCACGCTCACAAGGCACATCTTTGAGATAGTAAACAAGAGCAAAAACAAGACAAAGTGGATCACTGAAGCAGAAGAAGACATTGAAGAACTGGGAATCACGCAAGACAACATAAACAACAGAGAACAGTTTAGAAACATCGTACAGAAACACACACTTAAACAAGAACATACGGAGAACAGGACGGGAATAATATGGTCAGAAGAAAAGAAGAGAGAACACAGTGAATGTATGAATAGAATTTAAGAAAGAAAAAGAAATCATGAGTACTCAAGTTCAATCGCTCTCTAAAAATGGAATAATAAAAATATAGCACTTTAAAAAAGTGTAATGTGACTATGGCCTCCCGTCGGATAGACCGTTAGCCATGTACAAGTCTTTCGATTTGACGCCACTTTGGCGACTTGCTCGTCGATGGGGATGAAATGATGACGATTAGGACAACACAACACCCAGTCCCTGAGCGCAGAAAATCTCCGACTCAGCCGGGAATCGAACCTGGGCTCTGAGGATTGACATTCTCTCGCGCTGAGCACTCAGCTACCAGAGGCGGACAATACAGATAGCATTAGGAAGCCAGGTTGCATCACGTCGGCATCCGGCAACTACTCTACATCTGCATCTACATCTACGTACACACTCCGCAATCCACCATACGGCGCGTGGCAGAGGGTACTTCGTACCACAACAAGCATCTTCTCTCCCTGTGTCTCCCTGTTCCACTCCCAAACAGAATGAGGGGAAAATGACTGCCTATATGCCTCTGTACGAGCCCTACTCTCTTATCTTTGTGGTCTTTCCGCGAAATGTAAGTTGGCGGCAGTAAAATTGTACTGCAGTCAGCCTCAAATGCTGGTTCTTTAAATTTCCTCAGTAGCGATTCACGAAAAGAGCGCCTCTTTTCCTCTAGAGACTCCCACCCAAGTTCCTGAAGCATTTCCGTACCACTCGCGTGATGATCAAACCTACCAGTAACAAATCTAGCAGCCCGCCTCTGAATTGCTTCTATGTCCTCCCTCAATCCGACCTGATAGCGATCCCAAACGCTCGAGCAGTACTCAAGAATAGGTCGTATTAGTGTTTTCTAAGCGGTCTCCTTTACAGATGAACTACATATTCCCAAAATTCTACTAATGAACCGAAGACGACTATCCGCCTTCCCCACAACTGCCATTACATGCTTGTCCCACTTCATATCGGTCTGCAATGTTACGCCCAAATATTTAATCGACGTGACTGTGTCAAGCGCTACACTACTAAAGGAGTATTCAAACAATACTGGATTCTTTTTCCTATTCATCTGCATTAATTTACATTTATCTGTATTTAGAGTTAGCTGGCATTCTTTACACCAATCACAAATCCTATCCAAGTCATCTTGTATCCTCCTACAGTCACTCAACGACGACACCTTTCCGTACACCACAGCATCATCAGCAAACAGCCGCACATTGCTATCCACCCTATCCAAAAGATCATTTATATAGATAGAGAACAACAGCGGACCTACCACACTTCCCTGGGGCACTCCAGGTGATACGCTCACCTCCGATGAACACTCACCATCGAGTACCACGTACTGGGTTCTATTACTTACGAAGTCTTCGAGCCACTTGCATACTTGGTAACCGATCCCATATGCTCGTACCTTAGTTAGGAGTTTTCAGTGGGGCACCGAGCCAAGGAATATGGCATCCGTCTATACCTTCATCCATGGTTCGCAAGATATCATGTGAAAAAGGGCGAGTTGCGTTCCGCAGGAGCGATGCTTTCTGAAGCCGTGCTGATGCATGGACAGAAACGTCTCTGACTCAAGGAAATTCATTATATTCGAACTGAGAATATGTTCGAGAATCCTGCAACAAACCGACGTTAAGGATATTGGTCTGTAATTTTGAGGATCCGTCCTTCTACTCTTCTTATATACAGGCGTCACCTGCGCTTTTTTCCACTCTCCAAGACTTGTGAGCAGCTCTGCAGGAAGAACGTGCGTTATTTCCTCAACATGAGACTGATGACATCATTCACAGCAGGCCCCATCGTTGACAGACCTGAACTGCTGCCAAAGGTGCTCACACCCCATACTGAGCACATTACGCAGTGATCTGAATCTGTGTGCAAATCCGTTTAGTTGGAAAAACAAACATTTTTGTCTACTGTTATGCATACTGCAGTTGCGTACGTTCTGTATTCTTTACATTGTTTCTACTTTAGTACTACCTGTTTATGCTGTTGTGTCGCAAATAAACGCAAGCTTGCAAAATTTGTTCCTTTAATTTACCACACCAGTGTAGTAAGTAGATTCCGAAAGATGTCTTTTGCAGTAGTTATTCGGCGAGTTTTGCACAGGATGGAACAGAGCCGCATTGTGGCGGTACGTCACATAAATGGCGATTCGGAGAAAGGGAATGGAAGTTTTTGCTGTCAGACGTGTGAATTATAAATTATTTCAAGACTGTGTACGTGTGCGCGATGTATAACAAATAGTAAAGAAAAGCACTCCGTCATCAGGCCACGAGTGGCCTACCGGGACCATACGACCGCCGTGTCATCCTCAGTGGAGGATGCGAATAGGATGGGCGTGGGTTCAGCACACCGGTCTCCAGGTCGTTATCTACATCTACATCTACATGACTACTCTGCAATTCACATTTAAGTGCTTGGCAGAGGGTTCATCGAACCACAATCATACTATCTCTCTACTATTCCACTCCCGAACAGCGAGCGGGAAAAACGAACACCTAAACCTTTCTGTTCGAGCTCTGATTTCTCTTATTTTATTTTGATGATCATTCCTACCTATGTAGGTTGGGCTCAACAAAATATTTTCGCATTCGGAAGAGAAAGTTGGTGACTGAAATTTCGTAAAAAGGTCTCGCCGCGACGAAAAACGTCTATGCTCTAATGACTTCCATCCCAACTAGTGTATCATATCTGCCACACTCTCTCCCCTATAACGCGATAATACAAAACGAGCTGCCCTTTTTTGCACCCTTTCGATGTCCTCCGTCAATACCACCTGGTAAGGATCCCACACCGCGCAGCAATATTCTAACAGAGGACGAACGAGTGTAGTGTAAGCTGTCTCTTTAGTGGACTTGTCGCATCTTCTAAGTGTCCTGCCAATGAAACGCAACCTTTGGCTCGCCTTCCCGACAATATTATCTATGTGGTCCTTCCAACTGAAGTTGTTCGTAATTTTAACACCCAGGTACTTAGTTGAATTGACAGCCTTGAGAATTGAACTATTTATCGAGTAATCGAATTCCAACGGATTTCTTTTGGAACTCATGTGGATCATCTCACACTTTTCGTTATTTAGCGTCAACTGCCACCTGACACACCATACAGCAATCTTTTCTAAATCGCTTTGCAGCTGATACTGGTCTTCGGATGACCTTACTAGACGGTAAATTACAGCATCATCTGCGAACAGTCTAAGAGAACTGCTCAGATTGTCACCCAGGTCATTTATATAGATCAGGAACAGTAGAGGTCCCAGGACGCTTCCCTGGGGAACACCTGATATCACTTCAGTTTTACTCGATGATTTGCCGTCTATTACTACGAACTGCGACCTTCCTGACAGGAAATCACGAATCCAGTCGCACAGCTGAGACGATACCCCATAGCTCCGCAGCTTGATTAGAAGTCGCTTGTGAGGAACGGTGTCAAAAGCTTTCCGGAAATCTAGAAATACGGAATCAACTTGAGATCCCCTGTCGATAGCGGCCATTACTTCGTGCGAATAAAGAGCTAGCTGCGTTGCACAAGAGCGATGTTTTCTGAAGCCATGCTGATTACGTGTCAATAGATCGTTCCCTTCGAGGTGATTCATAATGGTTGAATACAGTATATGCTCCAAAACCCTACTGCAAACCGACGTCAATGATATAGGTCTGTAGTTAAATGGATTACTCCTACTACCCTTCTTGAACACTGGTGCGACCTGCGCAATTTTCCAATCTGTAGGTACAGATCTATCGGTGAGCGAGCGGTTGTATATGAGTGCTAAGTAGGGAGCTATAGTATCAGCGTAATCTGAAAGGAACCTAATCGGTATACAATCTGGACCTGAAGACTTGCCCGTATCAAGCGATTTGAGTTGCTTCGCAACCCCTAAGGTATCTACTTCTAAGAAACTCATGCTAGCAGATGTTCGTGTTTCAAATTCTGGAATATTCCATTCGTCTTCCCTGGTGAAGGAATTTCAGAAAACTGCTTTCAATAACTCCGCTTTAGCGGCACAGTCGTCGATAACAGTACCATCGGCACTGCGCAACGAAGGTATTGACTGCGTCTTGCCGCTAGTGTACTTTACATACGACCAGAATTTCTTCGGATTTTCTACCAAATTTCGAGATAATGTTTCGTTGTGGAACCTATTAAAGGCATCTCGCATCGAAGTACGTGCCAAATTTCGCGCGTCTGTAAATTTTAGCCCATCTTCGGGATTTCGCGTTCTTCTGAACTTCGGATGCTTTTTCCGTTGCCTCTGCAACAGCGTTCGGACCTTTTTTGTGTACCACAGGGGATCCGTTCCATCTCTTACCAGTTTATGAGGTATGAATATCTCAGTTGCTGTTGCTACTATATCTTTGAATTTGAGCCACATCTCGTCTACATTCGCATAGTCAGTTCGGAAGGAATGGAAATTGTCTTTTAGGAAGGCTTCTAGTGGCACTTTATCTGCGTTTTTAAATAAAATTATTTTGCGTTTGTTTCTGATGGATTTGGAAGAAATGGTATTGAGCCTAGCTACAATGACCTTGTGATCACTAATCCCTGTATCAGTCATGACGCTCTCTATCAGCTCTGGATTGTTTGTGGCCAAGAGGTCAAGTGTGTTTTCGCAACCATTTACAATTCGCGTGGGTTCGTGGACTAACTGCTCGAAATAATTTTCGGAGAATGCATTTAGGACAATCTCGGAAGACGTTTTCTGCCTACCACCGGTTTTGAACAAGTATTTTAGCCAGCATACCGAGGGTAGGTTGAAGTCCCCACCAACTATAACCGTATGAGTGGGGTATTTATTTGTTACGAGACTCAAACTTTCTCTGAACTGTTCCGCAACTGTATCATCGGAGTCTGGGGGTCGGTAGAAGGAGCCAATTATTAACTTAATTCGGCTGTTAAGTATAACCTCCACCCACACCAATTCGCACGGAGTATCTACTTCGACTTCACTACAAGATAAACCAGTACTGACAGACACAAACACTCCACCACCAATTCTGCCTAATCTATCTTTCCTGAACACCGTCTGAGACTTCGTAAAAATTTCTGCAGAACTTATTTCAGGCTTTAGCCAGCTTTCTGTACCTATGGTATTCTTGCCAGAAGCCGCTACTATTCGGTCGAGTAGCTCCTCAATTGGCATCACGAGGCTGAGTGCACCCCGAAAAATGGCGACAGCGCATGGCGGCCTGGATGGTCACCCATCCAAGTGGCGACCATGCCCGACAGCGCTTAACTTCGGTGATCTCACGGGAACTGGTGTATCCACTGCGGCAAGGCCGTTGCCGACCATAAGTTATTATCATCAAAACACAAATATCGATGTAATAAACAAAACACAGTTTTTTGTATAAACTCTGTGTAACATAGGCCATGAAGATCAGAGATAATGCTTTGATTGGAGTCTCTCCTGTTTTTGTTTCGTCTAGCTGTAGGCCGCCATTGTAGTGCTGTCTGATAATTAACGTAAGTTTTATCTGTATTTTTGAAAAATATAATAGGAAGTGTGTATTATTGATTCAGTTATCACCTCTCATGACTGCAACCATTAATTATAATTAACAATAATTTCACAGAACTTCGTAGTGCAGGGAGTTCATCTCCTCTAGCAGGATTTAGTCGGCCATTACGCTGATTGTATTATTTAATTAAAATTTCAAGTCATAATATTAAATGTAAATGCGAGAGACTTCTCAGTTTAGATCAGTCATTAATTTCGAAGTTAAAATTAATTTGAGTTACCAAAATTCACAGCACTGAATGATTTCAGTAGGTTTCTTTTTGGCCGCCTAACGGCAGACGAGATTCTCTTCAATTTTGCCTCGCAAATAATGAAAAAGAAAAATTGAAAAGCATTACATTCCGCAATATCTCGGTTAATCTTTGTGTAATTTGGTACAAAAATAACCAGTAGCATCTGAGACCCATACTAATAATTACAGTTTGAATAAGAATCAGCATATTTCCTTTTCTAAATCGCAGCGCTCACGCAAACTATTTATTAGAAGGCGGTGAGCCGCGCTGTGTTTAAAAAATATTATATCCTACGTACTTCGGGGAAGCCGATGTCCGTACGAGTGTTATCGCGGTATAAGTTAATTAAAAATCTCATGCTAGTCCACAATATTTAAAGCCACCCCAACCAAAATCAAAAAATATATAATTGTAAAAATAATGATAGCATCAAACCAGTGTTCGGACTGAAGATCACGACAGCAACATTATTTGTCTGTAGACAGAGGGCCGGCCGGAGTGGCCGTGCGGTTCTAGGCGCTACAGTCTGGAACCGCGAGACCGCTACAGTCGCAGGTTCGAATCCTGCCTCGGGCATGGATGTGTGTGATGTCCTTAGGTTGAGGTCTGCGGCTCTACCCCGTACAAGTACGTTGTTGGCATCATGGTTGACATCAGTGGCGCCTTTGACAACCTGTGGTGGCCTTCGTTCTTCTCCTGCTTGGGGGAGAAAGATTGTCCAAGGTCGCTATATGGCTGTCTGAGGAGCTATTGTGAAAGGCGGGAGGTCTGGGTATCATCCCCTAGGGGCAGAGTTGGAAAAACTATAACTAAGGGATGTCCCCAGGGTTCCGTCCTAGGTCCCCTGTTCTGGGATATCCATATGGAACCACTTTTAGATAGTTTGCAGCTGTGTGAAGAAGTGCTGGAGGTGATAACCTACGCAGATGGCCTCCTTCTGCTGGTCGGCCGCCGGAGCTATGACAAAATTGCAAATGTGGTGTACAAATACTAAGATGTCAATTTCACCAACAAAATCAACATACTTATTGCTGAAAGGACAGCTAGTAAGAAACCCTACAGTTACAATTGGAGGCTCACCAGTTATCAGACGACAAACAGACCAACAAAATCAACATACTTATTGCTGAAAGGACAGCTAGTAAGAAACCCTACAGTTACAATTGGAGGCTCACCAGTTATCAGACGACAAGAGACTCGCTACTTGGGTGTCATCATCAATGAAAGGTGGAACTTCGGGAGGCACATTGAGTCCGTAACCCAAAAAGCACTACAAGTACTCAACAACCTTATCTCCATAGGGCACAAAAGATTTCAGCTTCCACCACACCTAATCAAGCTATATCACAATAGTATACTAACTTCAATAGTGGGTTACGGATCGGGAGTCTGGGCACACAGGCTCACGAGGGTGGTGCCTGCCATGGCAGTGAGAAGAGTACAAAGAAAAATGCTGTTAAGATCTATAGGGGCGTACAGAACAACCCTAGGAAGTGCCCTATTAGTAATAATGGGGCTGTGTCCTCTAGATATCAAAATACGAGAACAAGCAGCATGGTATTGGGTCAAGAAGGGGAAGAACATGAAAATAGAGAATATCCTGGGAGCTCTGGTTAGGGACAAGGGAGAAATACGAAGAAGGGGTGAGGTCTTATGGCAGGAATCTTGGGAAACGGATGAATTTGGCAGAAGACCCTTTGGATTCCTGCCAAATGTTAAAGAAAGGTTAGGCATGAGGTATTTCGAGCCAACACGGGGTCTAATACACTTTCTCACTGGTCATGGGCCCTACCCGACATACCTATGTCGGTTTGGGAAAAAGGCTACACCTGAGTGTGACTGTGGCGCTTGGAGAGCACTCCCTACCATGTGGTTTACGAGTGCCCCCTTTTCGATGATGTAGCAGTGACATTATGACAACAACTTCCACATAACAATACATATGACCTATTAAGACATGAAGAGACTTTTGAAACTCTAAACAGTTTGGCAAACGAGGTTTCACGAAAAGTACTGACAGCATACCTGAGGGACTTTCATGACTAGAGACAAACACTGAACGCGTCCTGTTCCCTGATCCTGTACCGCCTGTGCGTGGACAGGTCGACTTTTAGTTGCAATCCGCCACGAGCAGGACTAGGGGGGCCGGGGTACACTCATTCCTGACTAAGATAGCTCCGGAATTGACGTAGCTTAGTAGAGTAGTTAGTGGTGTTAGATATAGATATAAAGTTAGGAACCTGCAGCGATAAGCAATTTTGGCCTGCCCGGTGTCAGGGGCACGCTCATCGGGATTAGTTCGACGAGCAGGGCCCAAAGTAGTGGGTTTATATCTTGGCTGACACACCTGTAACGCTGCAGGCAGTTAGGAATTAACAAGTAGGGAGGAAAATAAACAATTAGCTAGTAGCGTATAGATTAATAACTGTAGTCTGCCTATTAACCTATACTGTTACACTGTCTATAGCTCATAATAAACATTGTATCATTGTAATAACAATAATAATAGCTGTTGATAATATATAATACTGTAGTAACATTACGACCCACTAATCACTAAGGTGGTGGGTTAATTTTGTATAAATATGACACATGTTATTGAACAAAGATTTTAAAAAAAGTTCTAGGGGACTGATGACCTCAGAAGTTGAGTCCCATAGCGCTCAGAGCCATTTTGTAGACAGAGAGTGGAAGTCACTGTTAGGACAGCAGTCCGGTAATCCATTTCATTCCGCTCTCTCTTCGAACTGATGGTATTGAGAGCATCATGTCTGCCATTCTTTTAATAGTAGCCTCTTTATTGCCGGCTCATTGGCAAGTTACATTTAAGCTGTCCACTGTTATACACAAAAACATCAAACAACAGAGCCACACATCTTCCTTCCCTGCCGCTTTCCGGAACATAGGTGTTTCCATTACGTTGATATACTTGCGTGTATGTGCCCGGAGGCAGTGTCAGCGCGTGTGAGGACAAAGGGAACAGAGGAGGCGCTCCTCCGCCGTGGGGACGCTCGGCGCTCACGTGGCGGGCCAGCCCGGCCGGCATTGCTTGTTGCCTGGTGCCTCGCCAGCCGCCTCCGCCTTTGACGCCTCAGCCAGAAAACGCGCCTCCTTCCTCCGCCGCCGCCATTGTTCCCGGCACGGCATTAACAAATAAGCAGCACCGCCGCCACCCCCACACCCCCGAACCCTCGTATCTTCCCCTTTTTCATTTCCTTTCAGCCTTTGTCTCAGTTATTCTTCCGCAGAGTTACTCGGTGTTGCCATCCGGCGGCAGAAAGGAGCACGCCCTCACCAAAATGAGAGACACAGCCCAGGGCGTTGCGTCACCTGCAACCTACAGCGTCAACGCTCCTGTCGCACTCGGAGCTTTATCATTGCAAATTACACCACTGGCCATTGAAATTGCTGCACTAAGAAGAAATGCAGATGATAAACGAGTATTCATTGGACAAATATATTATACTAGAACTGACATGTGATTACATTTTAACGTAACTTGGGTGCATAGATCCAGAGGAATCAGTACCCGGAACAACCACTTCTGGCCGTAATAACGGCCTTGAGACGCTTGGGCATTGAGTGAAACAGAGCTGCCCATGCAGCTTCAACACGATACCACAGTGTGACGAGCCAGTTGCTCCTCCACCATTGACCTGACGTTTTCAGTTGGTGAGAGATCTGGAGAATGTGCTGGCCTGGGAAGCAGTCGAACATTTACTGTATCCAGAAAGGCCCGTACAGGACCTGCAACATGCGGTCGTGCCGTATCCTGCTGAAATGTAGCGTTGCGCAGGAATCGAATGTAGAGCCACGGGTCGTAACACGTCTGAAATGTAACGTCCATTGTTCAAAGTGCCGTCAATGCGAACAAGAGGTGACCGAGACGTGTAACCAATGCCACCCCATGCCATCACACTGGGTGATATGCCAGTATGGCGATGACAAATACACGCATCCATTGTGCGTTCATCGCGATGTCGTCAAACACGGATGCGACCATCGTGATGCTGTAAACAGAGCCTGAATTCATCCGAAAAAAATGAAGTTTTGCCATTCGTGCACCCAGGTTCGTCGTTGAGTACACCATCGCAGGCGCTCCTGCCTGTGATGCAGCGTCAAGGGTAACCACAGCCATCGTCTCCGAGCTGATAGTCCATGCTGCTGCAAATGCTGTCGAGCTGTTCGTGCAGATGGTTGTTGTCTTGCGAACGTCCCCATCTGGTGACTCAGGGGTCGAGGCGTGGCTGCACGATCCGTTACAGCCATACGGATAAAATGCCTGTCATCGCGACTGCTAGTGATACGAGGCCGTTGGGATCCAGCACGGCGTTCCGTATTACCCTCCTGAACCCACCGATTCCATATTCTGCTAACAGTCATTGGATCTCGACCAACGCGAGCAGCAATGTCGCGATACGATAAACCGCAATCGCGATAGGCTACAATCCGACCTTTATCAAAGTCATAAACGTAATGGTAACCATTTCTCATCCTTACACGAGGCATCACAACAACGTTTCACCAGGCAACTCTGTTTGTGTATGAGAAATCGGTTGAAAACTTTCCTCCTGTCAGCACGTTGTATGTGTCGCCACCGGCGCCAAGCTTGTGTGAATGCTCTGAAAAGCTAATCATTTGCATTTCACAGCACCTTCTTCCTGTCGGTTAAATTACGCGTCTGTAGGACGTTATCTTCATGGTGTAGCAATTTTAATAGCTATTAGTGTAATTATATACCCTCCAGTAGTGGCTGTTGTGTAAGAGCACAAGAACGCGTAAAAACCCTATCTTTTGACATGTTACGGATTTATTGGATATTTTTCTTTGAATGCTATTAAATATTATGTACAGGGGATGGGCAAAATAATGTGAACACCTGTACTTACTTGGGATTGGTTTATTGGCTGGCTCTGAGCACTATGGGACTTAACATCTCAGGTATTCAGTCTCCTAGAACTTAGAACTACTTAAACCTAAATAACCTAAGGACATCACACACATCCATGCCCGAGGCAGGATTCGAACCTGCGACCGTAGCGGTTGCGCGGTTCCAGACTGTATCGCCTAGAAGCGCTCGGCCAACAGCGGCCGGCCGATTGGTTTATTAATAAGAGGTTGGATTTGTCGATAATACAGCTGCGATTCTTCTTGGAATACTGACATATAATTATTGTATAGTCTCCAGCGGAAAGTTATGCCACTCTTATATTAGAGCCTTTTCTAACTCCTGTCGTGATGAGGGAGGCGGAAATCTTCTCTGGAGTGTGCGCTCCAATACCGCCCGCAAGGATTCGGTAACATTCAAGTCCGCGGAAGGTGCTGGACATGGAAGACGCTGCAGTTGGCTGGATCCTCCTCATACCACACTTGTACTATTCTAGCTGTGTGAGTGGGTGCGTTATAATCCTGAAATATGACATCATTGTTGGGAAGCAACATTTGAATCATAGGATGCACTTGATCACCTACAATGTCCACATAATAGTTGGCTGTAACGTGGCGTTTGAGAGTAATGATGGGACCAGCAGAATATCATGATATGGCTGTCCACACCATCACACTTCCACCTCCATGCTTAACCGTGGTATCAATCAATCAGGATTGTAGGCTTCTTTTGGCGTTCTCCAGATGTAAACCCGGCTCCATGTTGGAAATAACGAAATGGTTAACTTGTCGGACCACATAACATGTTTCCACTTATCAGCCGTCCAGGATTTATGCTCCTGACGTGTTTTACATTCCTTTGAGTTGGTTTTGTCGCTAATAGTTTCGGTGTAGCAGCTCGTCCATGAATGGACTTCTCGGCGGACAGTGTCGACAGATACGGGATCTAGAAGATGCCTATTGAGCTCTGCAGTCACTTTAACCGCCATAGTTTTATATTGTTTTGACACAATTCGTGTCAGCGTATGACGGTCTCTGTCATTTAGTTTTGATTTGCGCCCACTATTTTTGTGTACGCTATCATGACTGTTACAACAGTTGCTCTTGAAACACTGAATAATTTAGCTGTTTTGGTTTCTGATGCTCCAGCTAATTGGGTCCCCGCAATATGCCGTCTTTAGAACTTTGTCAGGTCTTTCGTTCGACATCTGTCTCGGCCTCTGAATGCAAATACCAAGGGTGATCTACTCGTAAACAACCTACACTGATGTCTAGTCCGTACTGAACACGCACAGTCCAGGCCAACATCTGCCTTTCCTGCGTTGTCGTCTGTAAAGTACAACAATCCCATTACTACCACTGTTCACATTATTTTCCCTATCCCCTGAACATGCGATACTCTGAAATACGAGGGCTATTCGGAAAGTAAGGTCGCGAAATGGAAATCATTGTGAAAATCAAAACTGTTTTATTTACAACAGTTAGTTACAACTTCTAGCTATTTATCTCCATAGCCACCGATCCCACTTAGACGTTTGTCGTAGCCTTGTATCAACTTTCCAATATCCTTTTTATAGAAGGCAGCCGCCAGTGCTTTCCGCCATTCTCTACACTGGCCTACAGCTCGTTGTCTGTGCCAAAATGTTGTCTTCACAGCCAGCGGTTCATGTGAGCAGAGATGAAACTCAGAGGGAGACAATTACGGGCTGTATTGTGGGTTATCAAACATTACTAACTGAAAACGATGCAGGAGCATCTTCATTGTCCCTGCAGAATGCAGCTGAGAATTGTCTTGAAGAAGAGAACGCACAACAGTTATGTAATGTTGGCTGCATAGCTTCAGGCCAAATTACTCACCAGGCCCTCGTACTTGGAGGGAGACACTATTGTTCTAGGTATCTTTATGTGCTCCATGTGTGCTCAGAACTATAAAGAATGGCATAATGCGATCGACGTGCATACTAGAGACACTGCCCAACACACCTGTGCAAAAGTTCATCGGATTTTCACTGTGGTTTCCATTTCGCGACCAACCGTTCCTTACTTCCCGAATAACCCACGTACACGGTACTAAATCTACCGCCCTAAGCTACATTGCTCCTCTAGACTCGGTGAAACTTGGCATCAGGATCGCGAGCACATCTTCACTTGTGCACGTTTTAAGGAGATTCTGCGCATGCTAACTGGAGTGACGCAATTGCATTACAGACAAAACACACGAGCATTTGATACACAACGTCCACTGTTCTCAGGGTGCACAGCTAGCCCTTTACTTCTCAATTTCTAGTACACGGCAATGCCACCACGTTGTAGCACACTGCAGCAGACATTATCCCCATTCGCTTGGCTTAAATCCTGATATACGGTAGCACATTTCTCAGATATGCTAATTCAGTCACTATACAGGGTGTCACATTTATCTTGACCACCCGTAATAACTGCTTGTCCAGATGCAAATAGCAAAACGTTTCAAGTAGATGTTCTTCACCCGTCAGGGGGACATCAGTCAGCATAAGTTTCTTAGCTCTACCTTTTTTTTTTTTTTTTTACAAAGATATGAACAGCAGTTTGACTTTTTTAAATGGCACCCTGTATTTTTTATTCGGTAATTCATTTCCTCTCCTAAAGACCTATTCCAAAATGTATCACAGTGTACCATTCACTGAAACACAACGTTATCTAATTACATAACACAACATTGACTTTGAGCCCGGAGTCACAAACTCGTCCACTTGCTGGAAATGTCAGAAAACAAATGAAAACCAAGTATAAACTTAACACAAACTGGACTTTGACTCTCCTGTGCCATTGCCCAGTTGCCCAGAATTAGAACATTCAAAGGTCCTCAAAGTGGTGACCCTGGACACCGATACACTGGTGCACTTGTTGAATGAAAGAATGATTTACAGGTTCAGGTGTTGCCTGCTGAAGAGAATTACAAGCAAGCACGATACGTTCCTGTATGACCTCTGGAATATTGTGATAGACAACGACTTTAATGCATACTCAAAGAAAAGATTCCAGAGGATTTCAATCAGGAGACCTAGCAGGCTAAGTAACTGTTTCTCCTCAACCAATCCATCTGGCAGGATACCTTCGGTTCAGAACACGACGTGTACGCAAGGTATTATGTGCTGGACATGAATCTTATTGATACCACATAAGCTTTCTGGTTCTTAGCAGCACTTCATACAGAAGAGGAGGAAGAATTCGTCTGAGGAAGCTGGCATACGCTGTGCCGTTTAGCCTACCATTGATGAAATAAGGGACAATAATTGTAGTACCAAGCATCCCACACCAGAAGTTGACTCTACATTGACGCTGATGTTCCACCTGTCTAAGCCATCGTGGGTTGTCGCTAGAGCAATAATGCATGTTCCCTGTATTTACTTGTTCTTTGTTTGAGAAGAAACATTCATCGGTAAATAGAACATCGGAGAAGAAGTTTGAGTTGGCGAGGATTTGCTGCTGTGTCCACTGACAGAACTGTACACGATTCTGGGAATCATTCCCAAGCAGCTCTTGATATAGGTAGACATGGTAAGGATGGAACCGGTGACGTGTAAGAATACGGTGTGCACTGGTTTTAGGATTCCCAATTTCGTGTTCAAGCTGTCGTGTGCTCACATGTGGATTCATAGCAACGGAAGCGAGAACAGTAATTTCGGCAGCTTCGTCTGTGCGAGTGCTACATCGACTGCGTTGTCGTGGGTAGGAACTAGAGGTCTGCATTATCTCTGATTTTTAGCGGCGTGTCCCGCTCGCCCCTCTGGCTCTCGGGAGTATGCGGCCGAGCGTCCTCTTCCGCCGCGCCAAACGCTCGGCCGGTCGCCAGTAACCGGTGGACTCTGTGCCAGCGAGCGGCGCTTCGTCGCACTCCTTGATATAAGAGGCCACCGCTTCACATTAACCACTCACATATTTCTTTTACAAATGTCTTTTGTTGTTTACTACCAGTTCTATGACCTAAATAGTACACTTGTATATGTTAAATTTGATGTTCGTTAATATGTTGCAGACTATTGGAGTTTCGCCTTTGAGGTTATCATGTATTCCGGTAATTGTAACGTTAAAAACTGTAATGTCTGTATTTTGTTCCGTTCGGTACACAAACGGGAACACAGTAGTCTAATCGTGGACTATGTGCAGCCCATCTCCAAACTCGGCCACGTATACGTTGTACTAATATTGAATGCAGGATCGGGAAGGAATAATGGAGTTAAAAGTAATATTCACGAAGTTTTGTTGCACAAACGTTAATTTCTGAACAAATTATGACCTGTAAATAACGTTACAAGTGAATCATGGCTATAAAATTCGTTTTTCGTCATTGGTGCTCCCTGATACACAGTCGCCATTTGTGTTCCTGGAGCTATTACTACAGCTGGCGGTTTGAACTTCTTCCTGTGAAGTCAATGAAAGTGAAATCATACATTTAGGAGGAATGTTTCCTTCCTTGTGATTACGTGGTATGTTGTGAATACTTGCGTAATTGTGATGGATCAATAAGAGATCATCCACCTTGTCTGATTCCAGACACGATCTTTTGCTGGACAGCAGGTGACCGGCCTGGCTAACATTGCTCTCGCTGGCAGCACTAGTGGCAGGAATACCGAGAACTCTTCTGGCTACTACCGACAGCCTTGGAATTAACACCGCGTGCGTTTTCCACCACTGCAAAATTTGTCCTTCGGCACAGCTATAGTCGGATTTGGAGAGCGAAAGGTACCTTCGAGTTCATTGGTAGTAACTGTGTGTCCATCTTCGTCGTCCTCATCCGAACTTCAGTCCATCCTGGACATTTTCATGGAAAGAACTTGGTCACTGTTTCTTGAATGGACTCTAAACATGAATGAAAACATCCGTAAGATATTCCTGTCACCTTCAAACATGTATACACCGTAGTCAGAATTACTGGTTGCTAAAGGACTATATTTACGGTGACATTTTATATATATCGCACAAATTACATCAAAATGCATTGCGGAATTTTTAAGCTGTGAAACCTTTCCCAAATATCACACTGTACACGTAATAAGTGTTGACCTAACGAAAAATGGCAGATTAGACAAACAAACATTCCTTTACTAATTAGTTTCAGTGAATGAACCTTACCATTTACGGGCAGTTCCGAGTACAATAGTCCTACTTCAGCATACGCGGCTTGCTTTTCGTCTGCTGTGAGTTTCTTCATAGAACGATGGCAACGTAATGGATAGCCTCCATTTTGCACTTCTCTGTGATGATGTAAGCTGCTCTCCTTTTTATTTTCGCCATGAGCTGAAAAGGAAACCCAATATACATAACCGCACTCTGATAATACAACAGTTGTATAAAGGATAGTAACCTATAGAAAGTGTTCTTACCTCGTTGACACTGTCTTGGTTCACAACGATGTAACAGACTCTTGTACCACGGCAGCACACGTTCCAGCGTTGTTACCTTTGCAGTTTCCAAATCCTAACTCGCTTCTTTAAAGGGGGTTATACACTCCTGGAAACTGAAATAAGAACACCGTGAATTCATTGTCCCAGGAAGGGGAAACTTTATTGACACATTCCTGGGGTCAGATACATCACAAGATCACACTGACAGAACCACAGGCACATAGACACAGGCAACAGAGCATGCACAATGTCGGCACTAGTACAGTGTATATCCACCTTTCGCAGCAATGCAGGCTGCTATTCTTCCATGGAGACGATCGTAGAGATGCTGGATGTAGTCCTGTGGAACGGCTTGCCATGCTATTTCCACCTGGCGCCTCAGTTGGACCAGCGTTCGTGCTGGACGTGCAGACCGCGTGAGACGACGCTTCATCCAGTCCAAACATGCACAATGGGGGACAGATTCGGAGATCTTGCTGGCCAGGGTAGTTGACTTACACCTTCTAGAGCACGTCGGGTGGCACGGGATACATGCGGACGTGCATTGTCCTGTTGGAACAGCAAGTTCCCTTGCCGGTCTAGGAATGGTAGAACGATGGGTTCGATGACGGTTTGGATGTACCGTGCACTATTCAGTGTCCCCTCGACGATCACCAGAGGTGTACGGCCAGTGTAGGAGATCGCTCCCCACACCATGATGCCGGGTGTTGGCCCTGTGTGCCTCGGTCGTCTGCAGTCCTGATTGTGGCGCTCACCTGCACGGCGCCAAACACGCATACGACCATCATTGGCACCAAGGCAGAAGCGACTCTCATCGCTGAAGACGACAAGTCTCCATTCGTCCCTCCATTCACGCCTGTCGCGACACCACTGGAGGCGGGCTGCACGATGTTGGGGCGTGAGCGGAAGACGGCCTAACGGTGTGCGGGACCGTAGCCCAGCTTCATGGAGACGGTTGCGAATGGTCCTCGCCGATACCCCAGGAGCAACAGTGTCCCTAATTTGCTGGGAAGTGGCGGTGCGGTCCCCTACGGCACTGCGTAGGATCCTACGGTCTTGGCGTGCATCCGTGCGTCGCTGCGGTCCGGTCCGGTCCCAGGTCGACGGACACGTGCACCTTCCGCCGACCACTGGCGACAACATCGATGTACTGTGGAGACCTCACGCCCCACGTGTTGAGCAATTCGGCGATACGTCCACCCGGCCACCCGCATGCTCACTATACGCCCTCGCTCAAAGTCCGTCAGCTGCACATACGGTTCACGTCCACGCTGTCGCGGCATGCTACCAGTGTTAAAGACTGCGATGGAGCTCCGTATGCCACGGCAAACTGACTGACACTGACGGCGGCAGTGCACAAAAATGCTGCGCTGCTAGCGCCATTCGACGGCCAACACCGCGGTTCCTGGTGTGTCCGCTGTGCCGTGCGTGTGATCATTGCTTGTACAGCCCTCTCGCAGTGTCCGGAGCAAGTATGGTGGGTCTGACACACCGGTGTCAATGTGTTCTTTTTTCCATTTCCAGGAGTGTGAAAGCGACAACGTCTCGTACGCATCCTTCTTGGAAGGTTTCTGAGAGTGTCGATTGCCCCCGGGATTCTAGGAGATCTAGAATATCGTCGATTTGACTTATGAGGGAATTGAGCATTAACAGTATACTGTTCCACCGAGTTACAGCTTCTTGCTTCACAAGGTGCCGCAGGCGCCCCGAGTGACCCGATCTCTTCAAATAGCCTACTATACCTCTTGCTGATAGCAGACGCGACAGGATTTCAGGGGCTTCGTCTTCTAAAAATGTCTCTTGAAATGTGTGACGAAGCGCAGTCATCAAGCAGTGATCAAAGCAAGGCAAACGGTCGTAAGATTCAAGTGCCTTCTTCATATTAGTTCCTTGGTCGGTGACAAAGTAACATTTCGTAAGATCATTCTTGTTAATTCCTAACTCAAGCATCTGCTCTTCGATTTCGTGCCGTATGCTCTCTCCTGTCTTAGTTACGTCCGGAAACTCGGTTGTTATCAAAACAAGCGTTTCTAGCTGCTACTCATCATTCACATAATGCGACATCACAGTCAAAAAATTTCTCTTTTTGTAGTAATCAGACCACAGATCAGCGTCTAAAGCGCACCATTTTGTTCTTTAAGGCACATATTAAATGGTTCAAATGGCTCTGAGCACTATGGGACTTAATTTCTAAGGTCATCAGTCCCGTACAACTCAGAACTACTTAAACCTAACTAACCTAAGGACATCACACACATCCATGCCCGAGGCAGGATTCGAACCTACGACCGTAGCGGTCGCGCGGTTCCAGACTGTAGCGCCTAGAACCGCTCGGCCACCACGGCCGGCTAGACATTTCACAGTTTGCCGGCAAGGCACATATTAGCTTGGGCACCATTGTCACCCGTATTTTGTCTGCCTTTTCTTTAATAGGCCGCGATACAGTGGTAAGGTGCGGAAGAACATCTTCTACACTGACTTTGCCGTAAGTGGCGCCAACATTGATGAGCTCCTGCGAATAATTCTTGAAGTCAATCTCACTACAAGTATTTGACGGTAGCAAATGTATTCCACTCATATCGACCAACCTATCAACAACAATTTTCTTTATGCTACTTGGCACTACAAGTGGCCGGTGGTCTTCTGCTCCGCATTTACCTTTGCAGTGCCGATTCATACGTGTTGTGCTCGACTGGTACGAAAGTACGGTATCACATGTGGTACATTGCAGGAAACCAGCAGAAGCCTGCGTGACATGATCCACTACAAGTGCCAACGATTTCCTACCTTCACTTTTCGCCTCCTCTTCCGACATGTCTTTCTTCTTCAGGACTAATGAGCTGCTCCTCTCTCCATAACACTTCTCTATGTTTCATGAATGGAACGTTTACGACCTATACTTGGTTTTTTCATAACTGTCTGCGCTGCTCAAAGCCAGCTCGTCAGCTGCGTTTACACACGGTTTCTGATGCGATTCGGCACTGTAGAGCGCGCGGCAGATGTACTGTCACCGACCGAGATTGTGAGTGCTCGACAGTCCAACCGATAACCGAGAGGTGGAGGACAACCGGCCACGTGGTGCATTAGACGGCCGCAGCCGTATCGCAGCGTGAGCCTTTCCCAGCCGTCGAGCAGCGGCACGAGATGGGAAGTGCTCGAGCGGTTGTTCTCATCGAAATGCAGAGCTCTAGTAGGAACTTCCCGTTTCCTGAAACGTCGCAACAAGACGAGAAAACATCCGTCAGGAAGGTCGGTTCTTGTCAGGATATCGCTCTCTGTCCAGTCCCGCTGCCTGCGTAGCATTTTACCTTCAACAACAACAACAAGAAAAGAAACGTTACGTCGATGCAGTTTGTAGGAAGGACAGTCTTTACTGTATGCCTGCTCTAAACAACAGTATTTAAAAGGTCTAAACTTTTGTACTAAATGTACCTGTACATAAGAAAACAGTATTCCAATTACTGTTCTGCTAACTTACATTCCGCACAGATGACTCGCATTTCTACCTTTTCTTCGTTGCTGTATATTCTACTCACACAACTCTTCATCTGACGATGGTTGTCGGAATGACGGGTGTGCATTCTAGTTATGTTTACATTTGTCTCTGTCAACGTCAGCACGTGGATGTGTTCAATTACCCCGAGTACCTGCACTATGCGCTGGGAGCGTCAACGTCAGTGTTGTATTATGTAATTAATAACGTTGTGTTTCAGTGAGTGGTAGACTGTGATACATTACTGAATAGGTCTTTAGGAGAGGAAATGAATTACCGAATAAAAAAAAATACAGGTTGCCATCGAAAAAAGTCATACCGCTGTTCATATCTTTGTCAAAAATAAAGCTGCATCGAAGGCAATCATGCTGATTGATGTCCCCCTGACGGCTGAAGAACATTTACTTGAAACATTTTGTAGTTTGTATCTCGACAAACAGTTATTTAGGGTGGTCAAGATAAATGAGATACCCTATATAGCAAAATTAGATCAGATATCAGTATATGTTATAGTTATACTCATAGAAAAGCCTATTTTGTGGAATTCTGAATGAGACATAGTAAATTAAGTTTTGGATTCTATTATGCAACAATGCATTTGATGCGCTGAGAACTACGAAGCACATCACAGATTGTGAAATTTTACCATTTATTCATGCTCCTAACATGTGTTGATTTTATGGTGGGTCAGGTTTTCCTGTACTGTAGGCCCACATCGTGCGTATGTATGAACATTCACGAAAAGCTGCCTCACTGGTGTCTCTGATACTTAAGCGTGGGGTCGGAGAGGCTGTGCTTTTCGCTCTTATGCGTCTCAGCTCATTTATGTTCTAGCCAAGTGACCTTTTTGGTACATAGTACTATTTGAATTTAATAATTTCCGGAAACGGCAGTTTGGAGGTGGTTGTTCACTGCGCAAAAATCGTCTTTCCTTAGCAGTGTCAACATGAGCGCTGTTGATCCCGTTTTAAGTGTTAACAGAAGAGAAAATTATCAGGAAAAGTTAGTTGCCAAGGAACTAGTGCCTCCCAGGCCAGACCCGTTGTCTGACAAAGTAACGAAAGCAAATAAGCGTGACAACAAGCGAACATTTAACAAATAAGTTTGTAATAAGCGTAAGTTGTGTGGATACTGCTTTTCAGCTCGGAAGCTAATTCGCCATACATGTATGAGGGATCTTGTACATTTGTCAGAAAAAATAAAAAAGCATGGAAACTCTAACTTACGAAAAGTGCAAAATGGTGAGTAGTGAAAGCTTAAACATTATTTCGTTATTATTATTATTGTTATTGTTACTGATAGCGGCTGAAACTGCATAAATATGTTGATAAGCGTAACTGTTGTATAGCGGATGCTATTAATTTCACGCTCTTACATCATCTGAACTTTAAAATTTGTGAACAGCCAGATGTTTACTACACAGTACTGTTCTACACAGTACTGTTTTATTGTATTTTATTCTACAACTTCAGCCGTACACGGAGAATACATTACAGGTGAGGTCTATAACACAAGATATCTTCTTATGCTACTTTACTACTTTTTCTCGCAAACAACTTGCGGATAATATGTGCTAACATCATGAACGTCTGCAGTAATTTGTTCGAGAGAGGACAAGATTCTATAATTGCCGTTTCACCATAACTAATTCGGTGAGTTTGATAATGTGTAGTGCCCCAAGAACTTAATCTGACCACCGTCAAACGTTTCGCAGTTATTCATTCAATATGTTTTGGAATACAAGATAATTCCATATTCGAAAAGTAAACGTATCTCATTACTAACGGTGGAACGCATTCTCTTTAAGTGGTGTCATATCGTACGAGTTACGAAATACAGCTATAAAATATTTGCAGGATGTATCTTTATTCATACGTGAATGAAAATCTTAAGTTAGAGATACTAGAGATTAACAATCCGGAACCAGAACGAACGGATTTACGGTAAGAGAATATTCATTATTGCGCTTTACTGCTTGAGGTAGTGAATGCTAGGTTGCAATCTGTTGCTTTTTTGTTTTAACATTTCAGCAGTACATTACTTTTCTGAACTAGTTAGTCGCATACTTTTATATACTACAGTACGCAGTTTGCAGGTCGAAGATGGACGGTTTTGGTGCATCTCATGCGTAATGGCTTAATCCCGTATTGAAGTGAATGCACTCGGTATTGTGGTCACTCAGCAGCGGAGTTAATATTTTCATTTGTGTGTTAATGGCATTTATCATAATAAAAGCTTTATTATGATTCATCAATCTTTCATTACTATGGTCAAGATAGGCAGAAAACGAAAAAGTCGGAACCAAATTATAGTATGTCATCTTTAGATGCAGAAAGTAGGAGGTAGAAATGAACTTAAACCTGAAAGTATTAATGCTAGTATTTATGCTACTGTAAGTGAAACCAATATGCAGACTGAAGGTGATACATTTCAGCCAGATGTTCAACCATCTACGAGGAATGAGTATATCGCGAAAGCAGTAGTTCGACCTTCAGCTGACCTTGCATTCCCACCAGCACGAGCTTCTAGTGAAATCGAAACAGGACAATTATTGTTTCAAAATCTATTAACAGCTGAGATGTCCACTCTTAATGCTCAAATATACAAATTCAAAAATGAAATTAAAACTGAGACGTCCACCCCTAATTTTGACAAGTCCACTCTTATAACTAATATGCCTCTCTACTATAGATGAAATGAGCAACTTTAAAAGTGAATTGCTGCTATGGCAATGGTGAATTGTCCTCAGAGTTCTATGAGCCAACAAAAAATATCCCAACACAGACTTTCAAACACAAGCAAACAGAAAATTCTATACATGATTTCCGTTTATTACCTTTTGGAATTCTTGAGCAACTGGATGAACATAATGTAACAAATAATAGAAATGATAATTTTAATTTTAATAATCAACAGCCTCAGTTGAACCATTTACCTAGAATTTACCTAGGTTTCAGTCGGGATAACCCAACCTCCTTGGGAATAACAGTAACTACCGTTTGTCTATAGTGGACAACGTCCAGCTGAAACTACAAATCCATAAATTATCGTCAGATTGTAGAAACTTATCTGAAACTGCCTCGGCCCCACTTTGCGACCACGATGCGGCAGCAATATAAAAACCTAAACAGCGTACTTACACCTTCATTAGAGATGTCGGACGTCGTAGGCTGGGCAGGCTGTCAAAACAGGACAGGCGGAGAACCATGGCAGAACTAACGTCAGAATTTAATGCTGGCTGGATTACAAGTGCGTGTGAACACACAGTGCACGGAACATTTCTAACGGTGTTCCTCCACTACCGACGACCGACGTATGTGCCTACGTTAACACCACGACGGCGGCAACTGTGACTGAAATCGGCACTGGACGATGACGCAGTGCCAGAGCGTTGCAGGTCTGATGTTTCCCGATACCTTCTCCATCATGCCGATGGGAGAGCGCGAATGCGCCGTCTCCCAGCGGAACAGCTCCTCTGACACCTGTGCTGTGGGTAGGAGACAAGCTGGTGGTGGCTCCAATATCCTCTGGGGAACGTTCATGTTGACATCCATGGGTCCAGTGGAGCTCGTGCAAGGCTCCATCACGGCCAAGGAGTATCGTGCACTGCTTGCAGGCCACGTACACCCGCTGGCCGGCGTGGCCGAGCGGTTCTAGGCGCTACAGTCTGGAACCGTGCGACCGCTACGGTCGCAGGTTCGAATCCTGCCTCGGGCAGGGATGTGTGTGATGTCCTTAGGTTAGTTAGGTTTAAGTAGTTCTAAGTGCTAGGGAACTGACGACCTCAGAAGTTAAGTCCCATAGTGCTCAGAGCCATTTGAACCACGTACACCCATTCACGACTCTCATGTTTGCCGATGGCGGTAGCATTTTTCAACAATATAATACGCCTAGTCACAAGGTTAGGAGTGTGATGAAGTGGTTCGAGGAACACAATTGATGTGTTGCCCCTCCCCCCCCCCCCCCCCTCCCCTCCAACTCGCTGGATCTGTAGCCGATCGCTCGCATCTCGTGGTCGTGCGGTAGCGTTCTCGCTTCCCACGTCCGGGTTCCCGGGTTCGATTCCCGGCGGGGTCAGGGATTTTCTCTGCCTCGTGATGGCTGGGAGTTGTGTGCTGTCCTTAGGTTAGTTAGGTTTAAGTAGTTCTAAGTTCTAGGGGACTGGTGACCATAGATGTTACGTCCCATAGTGCTCAGAGCCATTTGGACCATTTGTACCCGATCGATGTGATTATCCATGTGACTGAACGTGGCGTTACAGCTCATCGCCCACCTCCACAGAATTTACGGGAATTAGGTGATTTGTGTGTGCAGATTGTGAGGTTCAAAAATGGTTCAAATGGCTCTGAGCACTATGGGACTCAACTGCTGTGATCATCAGTCCCCTAGAACTTAGAACTACTTAAACCTAACTAACGTAAGGACATCACACACATCCATGCCCGAGGCAGGATTCGAACCTGCGGCCGTAGCGGTCGCGCGGTTCCAGACTGTAGCACCTAGAACCGCACGGCCACACTGGCCGGCTAGACATTTCACAGTTTGTACAGAATTTAATAGTTGCCAGATGAATCGTGGTACAAACATGTACATTACTATTATTTGCACGATGATTCTGTTGGTGTAATCAGATTTTCTGTATCTTTATTAGTCTAAAATCTAGTATCTGACTGCAAATTATACAAGTAACACCCAGCAACGAATTTCCAAAATCTAAACGGTTCATCCGATTTCGTCGATCGACCTGTCTTTAGAAAGCTATTAGTGTAAACCTGAGTTGGTATAAATCACAGGCATGTAACTTGAACAGTATATGAGTTATTGGAGGTCAAAGTGGCCTATTACTATAGTACTCCACAGTTAAACGAAAAAACGGTAGCAGCATGCTTATAAATATATTTATTCATCTATGTCTTTGTTTAGATCCGATATATCCCATTCATGAATAAATTGGTTAATCATTTACTGTGTTTTACAAAGAACAGTTTATTTAATTTGTTTATGTAATTAATAATGGGTGTTAGATCGTGTTTATGGTCCAGCAGCAGGAATATTTATTTAATTTCAAGTTATTTAAATATAAGTCCATTATTTCGAATGTGTTTCAGTATTTTTTGTGAGTGTTCGCTGACTTGGTGACATGGAGGGAGCGCTCTAGCCAATCACAGCGTTTGTTACTACGATAGGCGACTACCAAGGTGAATGGAGGGGGAGTTCTGAACCGGGCGGGGCGAGGGACAGTCGCACTGGACAAGGGAGTCCGGGACAGCACGGCGTGAGGGACGCACTGCCGCAAGAGAGACTTGCAGTGTGGAGCGTTTTGTGTGGTCGCGAGAGGTAGACATACTTCGGAGTGCGGACTTGTCAACTTGTGACATTTCTGAGGTTTCTACAGTGAAGACGTAGTACGCGTTTAGAAGCGAATATCTCACTAGCTATGTTGTTGTTCAGTAGCAATCTATTGTTTCCCTGTTATTCAACTTAAGTTTTATTTAATTGCTGGACCATCGATACCAATAAGTCTTTGCAGAAATATACCGCATTCTCAAAAGTACATCTACTATTGTACGCATCATTTAAAGTCGTTACGATAGTACCTGCAGATTTTATTTAATTGCAAAATTTATACGTTACATTCGCTATTGCCGAGTCATAGGAACATTCAACCATTAGATTTATGTGTCTATTCATATTGTATACTGTAGGCTCAGCGGTATCTGGCTTGTAATGCGGCAACTATCTATCCCAGTCCCTAGACAATGAAACCAGCCAAAACTTTTAATAATTCAACACTGAGTCAGAGGATGCGTAGTTGAGGACACGTCACATTTCTTTTTGAAACACCGCAAGATGTGGTGCCAACTCCCAGCGACCTACCTAGGCCTCCTTGCTCCCATGTCACGACACGTCGCTGCCGCTGTCTGTTCTAAAGGTGGAAGTTCCGGCTATTAGGTAGGTGGTCATAATGTTCTGGATGATGCGTGCACAGCATGAGCAGTTATCAAACCGGTAGTTACATTTTCTAAAAGTCCGTCGGTCCTCCGTTAAGCCGTTCCCAACACCAATATAGGATCTTACAAAACTCAGTTCTGATAAAATTTTTAAATATTTTAGTTGGGAGAGGTGAGAGTAAACTCACAGTTTCCATCAAGAGATGGGAATCCTATTCTATCTATGCAGATACGTAGCGTTACGTGTTAATTGTACACCTTACCTTTCCTTGGATATAGGTTCCGTCTTTTATACAAAACACTGTTTTCCTTGTTACCCAAACATGTTTCAGCACCTCTGTACCATCATCAGAGAGCTTTGTTTACTGGACAACTGTAAAAGTGGACATATTTTAACTTGTAACTGATCTAACAAAATGAGACCTAAAGAATATTTTTGAACGTTTTTGTTCTTATTTAGATTTTACATTACATTGTTTTTCAGAACCAACTGTATGGTGTCCTGCACTAATAGCTTGTCATCTGCAAACCAAACGATGCAAACGTCAATTTTATCAGCGAGTCAATACATTCCTTGATTTTTAGAAACCGTTGTTTTGAAGTGGCGACGTGTTTTGTGTACATATTTGTTATTACTCATGCTTTGTTGTGTCTGATCCTTCCTCTTTGTCCATCCAAGGGCACTGCACACACATACTAAATGCACTTTCCGTATTCTCCGTTTTGCAGCCGCCTTTTCACTTTGTATGCGATGATAGCTGAAGGCAAACAAGTTTTAAATGTATACTCTAACTCTGTAAAGTCACACTATTTAAAATATTAAAGGAATTTTACAGTAGAGGCTACACAAACAGCTAAAGGATCTCTCTCTCACAGGCACGCACGCACGCACGCACGCACACACACACACACACACACACACACACATGAACACTGCCTCATCACCTCATCACTATGTCTATGATTTACACGACAGTAAATTCCCCTGTCTCTGTCTCTTTGCAACTCTGCGTCATTAAATTTTATCTCATATGTGTCTGCATACAACATCAAAAATTAAGTAGAATATTGCCATATCTGTATCATCACCTCATCTCTACAATTAATAAACCGCAGTACATTTAATATCTCTCTCTCTTTCTGGCTCTGCTTTGTCTGTAAATTTCATCTCGTTTATGTGACCACACAAGATCAAAAAAATTAATTGCAATATTTCCACATCGGCCCCATCTGATGGTAATATAAACCAGAGTTAATGAAAGGAAAGGAACCAACTAAAGAAGACTGCAGTACACATACATTTTATTATAAAAATACATCACAGCGAACCTCGATTTGCTGCATACATTGTTTGACATTTTTTTGGGTCACTCACAGTGGTAACATATGAATTCAATCTACATTCTACTTCGTCTCCAACACTTTTTGTATCATCTACTGCAAACAGGGGGTTGTTACAATCTGAGTAAATATTTAAAATATCTCCATTAAGCTCCTAAGTTTTGGCTCCTGTATCTGTGTTAATAAAACTGAAATGATAGTTAATTACATTTTGTGGGCAAAGTATTACAGTTTTGTTGTACATCTGACCTTAGTATCTCCACAGCGAGTGTACTAATATGTGCAGACTTCGCTTACCACTTAGCACGCAAGTGTACAAAACATCTGAACTGTCTTCTCAAGCGCAGGGACGCAAACATTCTAAATAGATATGACCCTCGCACTGTAAGGCAGCTAATATCAGATGCAGATCATAACAAAAATCATTAGAAATACTGCTGTCACGTACCTAGAGTCATGAATTAATAAAAGTGAACGTTTGGGGATATTCTTTTTTATTCTACATATAATTTATCAGCTGAGCAAGTCATTGTGCATCTCACAACCCACGACACTCCTCAGCGCTGGACACTATCTCAGTGCTATGCTGTACTATGCTGACGTAACATTGTCTCTAAAATTCGGTCTATATTTTCAGCTAACCTGTGACATCCAATAAGATCCCTCACTTACTGGATCTCAAATAGGTTTCTGTACATGCAGTGGGTTTCACTTAGCTTTCAGGTAAGTTTGCCAATTTAGGTGACGAATGGTCACTTAATGTAATTTCCCTGTTGTTTTTGAACACCGAAGAGCTGTTCAGCTGCTAGATCGTATTCTTATGGTCTCCCTAGTGGACCCATTGCAGAAAGCATACATTATTGGTGAAAGTAGATTGGTGTGATAAAGTAGGTGGAGTCAGACAAATGTATAAGTGAATACAGAGTTTATTTTTCACAGTTAAAGTACAAAAAATGTATATTAACACTTCACATAGCAAACATATTTGTTGATACTCAAGTTTTTACAAGAAAACTGCTCTTACTGTACCTAAAATGCGATCTATCCATTAGGTCAGATGCAGCGCCCTTATGGGTGACATGCTGTATGATGATATTGGTTGAAATTCATAATGTTTTAAACAAAAAATCGTTAAAATGCTAGTTTATAATTAAAATAATTGAGGAATAAAAATAAATACTGAAGAATTGGCAAACAAATCCTTTATTTTAGTTGGTTTTATTATCTCCATCATTAGTTATTATTACTAGTTTCCCTGGTACAGTGAACGCAATAAGTATCAAAGATTGTACAATTTTCGTGCGCTCAGAGCCTACATGCCAAGCAGCATAATCGGTCACATTTTTTAGTTGTTTCACAGTACAATTCTTTGCACTCCTTACATGGTGTCTTATCTAGAGATGCTTTTTTTATGTAGGCCTAGGCCTCTGTTTGTTGTAATCCGGATCTTCGGGATCTGAATCGAGGTTTCCCAAACTTAATTTCCTTTTTCCACTCTGAGCTTTAGAATCTTTTTCTTTTGTTAGCCTTTTCGTCTTCAGCTCATCTCTATTTTCTTTGTAAGTTAATGAAACTGCCCATTTCTTCTTTCCTTTCCTGGGTTTCTCTTGATTTAGCTTAGATATAGGGGGAAATTACAGCTAGAAATTTTGAAGGAGTTTCCTCAGGCTCAGGCCCGATGCTGTCTTTGCTGGAACCAGGTTGCGATTCCCTGTCAGATGGTTGAGAGATGGAAGTTGTGGATGAAGATGCGGTTTGATGTTGTGAAGATATCGTCTCGGGATTACGCGGAGAGTTATCTGATATCGAAAAGAGGTAACCAGGGAGATTAATGTCTAGAGGGTAAATTCCCGTAGCGTCGAATCCACTGGTCCCGTTGCCTACTATAACATCCCAGCTCTTCAACACCAAATTAAAACGTTCCACTTCGATTTGTTTGCACTTATAGCGATCCCAGCTTCCTCAACCAAATTAAAACGTTGCATTAGGAGGTGTCTGCTTCGTGCAAAAGGTCTTGAGTTCATATTGACGACAACAAGTAATTCTTCATTACAGACGTTTATTTACAAACAGAACTGCCAGACTTCACAGACTCAACAACTGACTCTCAGAGCTAACCGCACTACATATCCGAACCGGCAACTGACAACTCCTAGGTGTACTAATATCCTTCCAAACAATGAGAGTCTTTGACAATGCTTTGTTCACAATACGATAGCAATTCACGACTTAAAACCAAATCAGACATTACAGAACTTTAGCACAGATTAAAGCAAGTAAAAGGATCAGTACATATAAATTCTTACAAGCATAATTTCCAAATAGATTTTATAACATTTTTCTACCAGCTTCTGGATAACCTTCACCAGACTTGCACCGACGTTTCCAGAAATATCTTGACATTTGATTCTGGATATTTCTTGAGTGATTTAGAACAACTATTTATATGTAAAATGATTTAAATCGTGTTTCAAAACGTAAATAAATCTTTTTAGCAATATTTATTGATACAAATCGTCTTTCGAAATTAAGTTATGAAACAGCTTTCACAAATTTTCGCATTTTTGCGATCATAATATAGAATTTCTCCATAGAAAGCTCCAGAAGTGTGCATTAAACGTTCATTTAGAGACTTTCTCTTTAGCTGGTGAGTTTTTAAAAGTATCTTGTCCATATTATACGAAATAATTTAGCTCAAAACTGATAATTTATACAATTAATCAGAGCTACAGCAAACAGTGAGTCTTTCTTTTACAAAATTAAATATAATTACAAAATTGAATGAAAATAGATTACTAACACTAATATATATTTACATTAATTCTATTTTTGTTCTTTCTGTGCAAAATGTTCTAATATTGACAGAGTACAATATTTAAACATCACCAAAGTTTCCCTTTACATTTTGCACATCTGCATCGACATCCCCCAAAAGTCTACAGTATCGAATACTTCAATATGTCCCAATATGTCCTGTAATGTTACACAACCCCCCATCAGCACTTCCACGTGAAACACGGAAGGGTTGATGTCCTTACATTACAAAACAGAAAAGTTTTACACATATCTTTGGTGTCTTCTTTCTTGAAGACCGGTGATCTTCTTTCTTGAAGGTCGGTGATCTTCTTCCTTAAAGGTCGGTATACCTCAATGCCACACACTGTATTTCAGTCTCATCTTCACAGTCCGTATGGTTTCCATATACACTGCAGGCTATCACAGGCTGCAATAGCACAGTCCGCCATGAATATACAGCATACAGTGGTCAAACCCAGTTAAACATTAGCAAAAGCATTTAATAGTCGGTGGACTGGTTTTTAAGGACACAGAAATTTGAATTCTCTAAAGTCTAATTACTCAAGAAAATTTACTCTAAATAATTTCTTAAAGCTAAGAGAGGATAGACTGACATGTGGAGAAAATTGATTATACAGGATCACAGAATAAGTGTAAGATGCAATGCCAGAATACGAAAATGAAATATGACAATTGCATAGCTAGGGGACCTAGTGCTCGCCAAACACTTAGCACACAAAGAATGTATGCTCCCCTGAGGAATCAGATAAATACAACATAACAAAGTATACAAAAATATCCTGGTAAGATTACATATAAAAGTCTATAAACATCTATTATCTAAAATACTTTTTTACATTTTTTTATACAATTTCAGTTCAGTCACGTTTCGTAGGCCAAACAGTCTGCCAGAATTTGGGTAGACTAGACGGTAAGCATTCGGATGAGGATTGTCCTGAATCTTGAAAGGTCCAATGTATATGTCAAAAAACTTTTTTAATTCACCACTGATGGCTTTAGACTTCTCTTGTGTTTTAACAAGGACCAAGTCTTCAATTTTAAATTGAGTAGGCTTCAATCTTTTGTCATGTCTACATTTCCTCTTATCACCTTGAGATTTCATGGTCTTTCTCACTATTTC
Source organism: Schistocerca gregaria (assembly GCF_023897955.1). Lineage (NCBI taxonomy): Eukaryota > Metazoa > Arthropoda > Insecta > Orthoptera > Acrididae > Schistocerca > Schistocerca gregaria. Next base: position 172,990,850 of record NC_064922.1, on the reverse strand, counting down.
CTCTCTCTCTTGCGTACTTAATGGTTTGCAGACTGGAAAATCAATGAAATCACTAATTTGATGTGGCGGTTTGCTATTATACTGTATTTCATAAGGCGAAAACCCTGTTGAGGAATGCTGTAGGCTGTTCACAACATCTTCGAATTTGTCAACATAGTCAATCCAACTAGCATGATCAGTATTGCAGTAGGTTCTAAAGAATCGCCCAATTTCCCTCATGTATCTCTCCAAAGGGTTTCCTGACGGATGATAAGCTGAAATAAGAATATGACTTCTATTTTCATCTTCAACAAAAGCTTTCCATACTCCAGAAGTAAATTGAGTCCCATTGTCTGATAAGATTTTCTGAGGTTTTCCAACCCTGCCAAAGTAGTCTCCTCTGATTTTTGAAATAATGCTCTTACTGTTTGCCTTGCGAAGAGGGTATAACTTAATGAATTTTGAAAAAACATCAACCATAGCAAAAATGTAGCAATAGCCTCCTCTGGTCTTCGGTAACGGTCCATATAAGTCGACAGCGACTAACTCGTGTTGTTCTTTTGGTAAGATGTTTTGCATCAATCCTCGACAAGTTTGGTTGGATACTTTTACTCTTTGGCACCTGTCACAACCCGTCAAAATTTTTCTAACCCTCCTGGCTATGTTGTTAAATTACACATTTTCTTGGATTTTCTGGATACACTTTTGAATCCCACAATGACCAAAACTTTCATGAATGTAATTGATGAGTACATTGATGTACTGGTCAGGCCAACATAATTTCCATACATCGCTATCTACACTGTTTCTCTTGAATAGAATCCCCTTGTAGATTTTGTAATAATCTCCCACTTTTTCATGTCTCTTTTTCCCTAAATAACTTTTGACCAGTTTACAGTTCTCATCATGGTTCTGATTCCGTCGGATGTCATTACAAATGTCTCTGATTTCTTGTTCATTGTCAACCCCTCTTAAATACATAATTTTGAATTCTTTTTCACATTCCCCACTGTCATCTTCAAATTCACCCCCCACAGGTAGTCTAGATAAAGCATCAGCAACTACATTATTGGGTCCTCTAAGATATTTTATTGAGTAATTAAATTGTTGTAACCAGAGTGCCCACCTGGTAATCCTTCCATGATGCAACCTACATTCTTGAATATAAATTAATGCCTTATGGTCTGTGTAGACAACTACCTGGTTTCCCAATAAATAATTTCTGAATTTAGAAAGTGCCCAGTAAATGGCCAAAAGCTCTTTCTCGGTAACAGTGTATTGCCTCTCATGTTTTTTCAAGGTTCGACTAGCAAAAGCAATAGACCTGTGTTCTATTTTCCCATTTATATTTACTTCTTGGAAAAGGTGAGCACCTAGGCCATAATCACTACTATCTGCCATAATGCAAAAAGGTAAACTTAAATCAGAACGGTACAAAATTTGACTGTTACATAACTGTGTTTTTATTTCTTCAAAAGCAGCTTCACATTCCTGATCCCAAACCCACATTGCGTTTTTCTTCAGCAATCTGTTAAGACTTGGAGCATTTAGAGCTTGGGTACTAATGAACTTTCTGTAGTAACCGCACATCCCGAAAAATGACTTTAGTTGTTTCTTGGTTTTTGGAATTGGGAATTTTGCAATTGCCTCGAGTTTTTCAGGATCTGGCAAAATACCTTCCTCAGAAATACTGTGCCCCAGAAACTTCAAATTTTTCATACCAAACTTACATTTAGATAATTTAAGTGACATTCCCCCTTTCCTTAATCTATCGCAAACCTCCCTCAAAGTAGTTATTCCCAAGTTTCTCCAGTGATCAAAATGTCATCTACATACACAGTTAATTTTGATAAAAGATCTTTTCCCAAAACAAAGTCAAGTACTCTAATGAATTCGGCTACTGAGACATTCAGCCCAAATGGTACCACACAATACTGGTAACATCTTCCCCCATACAAAAAGGCAGTATACTTTCTGGAATCATTTTCTAATTCTACTTGGTGAAATCCTGATGTGAGATCTAAACTGGTCATGTATTTCATTCTTTCAAATTTATGAAGTAATTCGTCTATATTCTCGGGATGATCGGTCTCTCTTTCCAGATACTTATTTAGGTGTCTTGAATCTAGTACAAGCCTAACACTGCCATCACGTTTTGCAACCACTACCAAAGGATTATTGTATTTGCTCTTACTTCTCTCAATGATGCCCCACTCTTCCATCTTTTGAAGTTCCTTTTCTACATCTTTTCTCTTTGCAATGGGTACACTATAAGGTTTTATAAAGAATGGCTCATGCAGTTTTAATCTGAGTTTACATTGATAATTCTTTACTCTGCCAGGTCTATCATCAAAAACATCACAGTTATTCCACAATAATCTTTCTAACTCTACCTTCTGTTCTTGGTTCAAATTATCTGATTCCCGTAATTTTTCTTGAACTATATCCCCATATTCTCCATCATCATAATCCTCAGTAATTTCCTCTACACAATAACCACTGTCTTTAGAAAATGTAACGTCCCTAATTTCAATTCCCTTATCAGCACAGTTTTGAACCGACATGTCAGTACTGGAACATACTCTCGTCTTAGGATCAATAAAGGTAAACAAACTCTTTTGCCAATCAAATGCTGCATTAGCTTTTAATATCCAGTCCATACCCAACAGTATATTCTCATTTAGGTCACTTATTACAAGACATCCTTGAGTAAACTGTACATCATTTATACTGAAGGACAACAACACCTGTCTATTAACAATTTTGCTCAGTTTGCCGGTAATGCCTCTAATTTTTATTCCAACAACTGGTAACTCAACAAAGTCAGGATCATGCTTAATTATATCTCTTAATTTGCTTGAAATGGCACTAATTGGACTCCCTGTGTCAATCAAACAATACCCTTCCCAACCTGCAGCTTTAATTTTTATGTATGGACTACCAATAGTGGTGTTTTCCCTTTCTTCCTGTTCTTCATACAAAACATCTTCTGCTATCTCATCATACCTCTGTTCCATATTTAGGTTTTCTTTATTAGGCAATACTTTCTTCAAACTTCTAGGTCTACTGGAATTTACTGGAATGTCTGGATTACTATTTACCTCACACACATCCTGACTAGTACCCCGTTTGATGATTTCATTAGGCTTAAAAGCAGAAAGTGGTTCACAAATTTCCCTTAATTTGATCTTAAAATCATTGTCATCACTGTAATCTTTAAATTTGTCCCAAACAGATTTCAAAATAATCTCAGATGCATCAGCACAATCAACCCCCCTGTCTCCTGATGTATTACTAAGCTGAACAGGCACAATCTGATTCTCATGTGGAATGTAGTTAAGAGTTCCTGGCACAACTATTCTCAACACTATTGCTTATAACATCCTCCTTAACTTCAACATAAACTATTCCATCCAATTCACCATCAAAATCTTCTAGTACATAATCACCATTAGCCTTAACATCAACATTATCATCATCATTGCCTGAGCTTACACTACAAACACTACTAGTATCACCAACATTACTCACAACACCATCTTCACCAACCACATCCACATGAATATCAGACTTTCCAGAAACTTCAGTACGAACATCATTATGACAACTTACATCTAAAACATCACCACACATAAGTTTGTACAATCCAAAATTATCAAAGTTATCCTTACCTTTCATTTCAGCATTAGGTGCTTCTTCTTGATTATATAAATTTGCAATTATATCATCTTCTAAGCCCACTTCATCAAAGGTAGCCTGGTTCCTATTACAGTTGTTTCTAGTATTTTCTCTGATGACATTCCAAAATTTCCTGTCAAATTTAATTTTTTCATTACCTCTATCTACAGATCGATCATAAGCATACTGTCTATACTGGTTAGGTCTCTGATTATAGTGCTGTCTGTTCCGGGTGAAATTAGCCTGATTTTGAAAATTCCTTGCCCCAAACTGACAGACTCCCAGTGGAGCATTTAGTCGTTTAAAGGCCTATGTCTGTCGTTTCCCTGCCTCGGGTTACCTTCTCTCATGTCATTACCCCAGGACCTGTTTCGATTTTCCCATTCTCTGTTTGAATTAAAGTGCTGTTCATTCCTACCAAAATTTCTTCTGTCATTGCTATTATAATTATCCCTGTTGTTGTTAAAGTTTCTTGGTTCACTATTATTGTTATTATTTCCACGGTTCAGTTCCCACCCTCTGTGTGATGAACCTACAAAGTCGTTAAATCTGTTGTTTTGTTCAAAGGCTCTATCAAGTTTGTCCACATATTTCAAGAATTGTTCTATGGACTCATCTGGACCATATACTAAACCCCATTGTACTCTTTTCGGAAGTCTCCGTTTTAGTGCATCAATTTGAGTTAGCTCATCAAATGGCTTATCCAGATGCACTAATTTTTGCAATTGTTTCTCACAATAGGCTTTCATTGACCCATCAGATTCTCTGTAACTAGGACCATTCAAGAATTCACTTTTGATTCGAGCTTGCTCAGTTTCAGACCAAAATTTGGTTAGAAAACATTTTTCGAAATCTTCAAAGGACATTTCCGCGGAACAATTGTGATTGGCCCACGAAAGTGCCTCACCATCAAGTAATTTCTTTACAAATTTTATCTTAACACTATCTGTCATTATGGACGTGAACTGCTCCTTGCAGAATTGCATGAAGTCTTTTGGGTGTATATTCTTGTCACTGGGATAAGTTTTAATGGGAAAATTTCCCCATACCCCATTACAACTATTACTAAAACCTTTTTGCAACATAGTTTCTTGTATTTATACAAATTTTCTGTCTACAGTTTTTTCGACATTACCTACTCTACTACAAATTTCTGTGACCTTTTTGTCAGAATCAAATTTGAAAGATTCAATTTTGCTTTCAAAACATCGTTTTGTCTGGTCAAATTCATTTCTCAATTGAGAATTTTCCTCATTTACAAAATCAACAACTTTTTTAAATTTTGACTGGTTATTTGAAATTTCTTTACTTAAATCAGTTTCAAGGACAGAAATTTTGCTCTCAACCGTGTCCACACGACAACTAAGTTCTTTTTGGTTTGACTCAAAAGTAATTCGCCACTCTTCGAGAACCTAATTAGTGTGAGCAATCTGTTCTGTATTTGAATTTATTTCTGATTTTAAATCACACACTGCCTTCGAAATCGACCTGTCCATCTGTTGTTGTGTCTGTTCATTTTGTTGACGTAATTCGGCACAAGAATCGTCCATCTTCGAGTTTAACTCTGAAAACATTTGTTTTTACATTTCCAACATTCCTACACTGTCAGAAGCACTTTCCCTAATAGGTATACTCGCTACACCGCTGTCAATACTGAAATCTGCGTCTTTTTCCATTATTTTAGGAAGCAGGTACTTATCTTAGTGTCCGTCGGCGGTCGTTGGTGTCCGTGTTTTGCGAAATTTCTTCAATTCCAGGATGGTTTCGCTCGGTTGATTCACTCCTCTTCTTGTGACCCCAGAATCGACGTATTTACTTCTGAAGAATGACTGGTCCGTCGTATATCCTCTTCTTGTGGTCCCAAAACAGACGTATTTTCTTCTTGTGATCCCAGAAGAGACGTATTTTATTTTGAAGAATCACTGGGTGGTCGTCAAATCCTCTGCTTCCTCCACCAAATTATAACATCCCAGCTCTTCAACACCAAATTAAAACGTTCCACTTCGATTTGTTTGCACTTATAGCGATCCCAGCTTCCTCAACCAAATTAAAACGTTGCATTAGGAGGTGTCTGCTTCGTGCAAAAGGTCTTGAGTTCATATTGACGACAACAAGTAATTCTTCATTACAGACGTTTATTTACAAACAGAACTGCCAGACTTCACAGACTCAACAACTGACTCTCAGAGCTAACTGCACTACATATCCGAACCGGCAACTGACAACTCCTAGGTGTACTAATATCCTTCCAAACAATGAGAGTCTTTGACAATGCTTTGTTCACAATACGATAGCAATTCACGACTTAAAACCAAATCAGACATTATAGAACTTGAGCACAGATTAAAGCAAGTAAAAGGATCAGTACATATAAATTCTTACAAGCATAATTTCCAAATAGATTTTATAACATTTTTCTACCAGCTTCTGGATAACCTTCACCAGATTGCACCGACGTTTCCAGAAATATCTTGACATTTGATTCTGGATATTTCTTGAGTGATTTAGAACAACTATTTATATGTAAAATGATTTAAATCGTGTTTCAAAACGTAAATAAATCTTTTTAGCAATATTTATTGATACAAATCGTCTTTCGAAATTAAGTTATGAAACAGCTTTCACAAATTTTCGCATTTTTGCGATCATAATATAGAATTTCTCCATAGAAAGCTCCAGAAGTGTGCATTAAACGTTCATTTAGAGACTTTCTCTTTAGCTGGTGAGTTTTTAAAAGTATCTTGTCCATATTATACGAAATAATTTAGCTCAAAACTGATAATTTATACAATTAATCAGAGCTACAGCAAACAGTGAGTCTTTCTTTTACAAAATGAAATATAATTACAAAATTGAATGAAAATAGGTTACTAACACTAATATATATTTACATTAATTCTATTTTTGTTCTTTCTGTGCAAAATGTTCTAATATTGACAGAGTACAATATTTAAACATCACCAAAGTTTCCCTTTACATTTTGCACATCTGCATCGACATCCCCCAAAAGTCTACAGTATCGAATACTTCAATATGTCCCAATATGTCCTGTAATGTTACACTACGGAGGCTGCTTGTTCCAAAGCCCCACATTGTATAGGACCAACCTGGTACCTAGTCAGCTTCCGGCCAACATTTTGTTCGACCCAGGTGTTGCTCGCTGCTTTAAAATAAGTTCTGACTGGGGCAAATAATGACTTATCAACAGGCTAGAGAGCGTGTGTAGTGTGTGGGGGTAAACAGACCAATGAGACATTTTCAGTTTTTCTGAGTTCAAGGAGCGCGATTGATGTGACGTGCGAATATTGTCCATCGAGAATTAAAATGTTGTGGTTTTGTGCTTTCCGGGACAGAAACACATCTTCAAACCACTTAAGAAATATTTCTTTGTTTATATCAGCAAATTTTTCGTTCATGTAGACTTCGGAGCCCTGGGGAAGGCCAACTCAGGCTTTAAATGTTTTCCATTATAGATTAAAGATGGGGGAAGAAATATTCCTTCCTGTTGTAACTTTATTAACTATCTTTGCTACAACTTTTCCTACTTTCTTATTAGTTGGATCCCACTTTCATCCAAATTAAAAATATTACCCCTCAGCTTACACTTTTCTACCTCCTCAAGCAGTTCATAAAAATTATTTGCTGCTTCTCTGGGGAGCCCTATTGCCCTTGCCATTGACAAGCCCTCAGCCTTTCTAATAGATAGATCAGGGTGACGATGCATAAAGCTCGAAAACCAATCGTATCCTGCCATCTATTTACCATTGTTAACCCTATGTTCAATTTTCAAGGTGACCGCATACGGGTATGCCATTCTTCTCACTACCGTCTGGTCTGGACAAAATCTAGCGTCACCAAGTTTCTTGATGTGTCTAACAAGCCTCTCTTCATTTTCACGGTCCAAGACTACCTAGAATACCACAAAAACGGTTTAGTGCACTGTTGCTGATATAAAAACAAGTGGTTATTGGTGTAAGCTTGACGATAAATAGCCTGATAATTTATAAACTAATATAACAGTAATTATTTTTACAGTAATGTGTTAATAGAAGCATTTTTCAACTTGGTCCATGGGCAGCTGCATCAGTTCTCTTTGTCCATTCTTCTTTTTATAGGTTTTGGTGGTACTCTGTAGTACCGTTCTGCCTCTCGAAAAGATGTATCGGCAGCTTGAATCCTTCTAATAACCTCCTTCAGTCTTTCTGGTCCCAAAGATCACGAGGTTTAGCCCCTGCTTTTCGTTTGTAAAACGTATGCATGTTTATTAGTCTTTCTGGTCCCAAAGATCACTAGGTTTAGCCCCTGCTTTTCGTTTGTAAAGCGTATGCATGTTTATCAGGCCTGAAAAAACACACTTGTTACAAAATTAAATAAGCTAAAATAGTCTACAGCAAAATACTAACTGTGTTGTTAAAAATAAAATTAGAAGGTCTATGAACTCTCAAAATATACATGCCAAGCCTCAAAAACAAATATACAATGAAAATAGATCCGTGTATACACTTATGTAACATTTACTTGAATCGTGCGGCAAGTATCCATATTAAGAAAGTGCGGCAAATATACAGGATTTCACTGCGGCATGTATCCCACTCTGTAAGGTATAGACGCCGCACCCTACGACTCTGTGACCTTAGGAGCCGAGATGGCCGGACTAGAATCAAAAGGCACCCATCAGAAGTACAGCTACACAGATATTTAAAAATATGTCACTATTTAGCACCATCTAATAGCTAATCGTAACACTAAAAAGATTTCCATGCAAGATTTAGAGGCTTACCTCGTTTGGTAACACTAACTCGGTTAAAACTCCTACTATCGGAACAAAAGCAATTGCCTCGCCGCCCAGCGTCTGCTGCGCAACTACAAAGGTCATAATTGCACACTCTGTCGGCTTTTACCAAAAGCAGGAGGGTGCGCAGTCTGTACAGCATGCGGCAATTCTCCCAGATTTACTACACTATGTGATCAAAAGTATTCGGACACCTGGATGAAAATGACTTACGAGTTTGTGGCGCCCTTCATCGGTAATGCTGGAATTCAAAATGGTGTTGGCCCACCCTTAGCCTTGATGACAGTTTCCACTCTCGCAGCCGGCCAATGTGGCCGAGCGGTTCTAGGCACTTCAGTTTGGAACCGCGCGACCGCTACGGTCGCAGGTTCGAATCCTCCCTCGAGCATGGATGTGTGTGATGTCCTTAGGTTAGTTAGGTTTAAGTAGTTCTACGTTCTAGGGGACTGATGACCTAACATGTTAAGTCCCATAGTGCTCAGAGCCATTTGAACCACTCTCGCAGGCATACGTTCAATCAAGTGCTGGAAGGTTTCTTAGGGAATGGCAGCACATTCTTCACGGAATGCTGCACTGAGGAGAGGTGTCGATATCGGTCGGTGAGACCTGGCACAATGTCGGCGTTCCAAAACATACCAAAGGTGTTCTATAGGATTCAGGTCTGTGCAGGCCAGTCCATTACAGGGATGTTATTGTCGTGCAACCACTCCGACACATGCCGTGCATTATAAGCAGGTGCTCGATCGTGTTGAAAGATTCAATCACTACCCTCCGAATTGCTCCTCAACAGTGGGAAGCAAGAAGTTGCTCAAAACATCAATGTGGTACTGTGCTGTGATAGTGCTACGCAAAACAACAAGGGGTGCAAGCCCCCTCCATGGAAAACACGTCCACAGTGAGACGCTCGCTAAACCCGCAGGGCGGAACAGGTGATTAGGACTGTGGAAAGGGCCAAATAAGGTGTCGGTCAGGTTCACTCAAAATTGTAATTTATTGTAAGTTAATAACACGCTTAAACCAAAACGGCACAGAGCCGAACCTTTAGAACTACGAGTTTCAAAAAGGCAATCATTTCACGGCTGAGGGACTCCAAACAAGAAATCTTAAAAGTGAACAAAATAAAAATGCAGTTAAAATAGCAAATAAAATAATTAAATATATAAGGTATCACATCTAGGCTGGAAAGCCTCAAGTCAAAAGGAGGTAGAACAAATATATGCAAGGTGCAATACAAGCAGCTGAGGGCCACAATTAAATTTGAAAATTTTAAAATATATTACCATAATCTTTTAAGACAAAAGGCGGCAATGTTTTTGCTTACAAGGGTAATTTCAAGAATAAGGTTTTAAGCGGTTTAAGGACCACAACCTATTTTCCAAAATTCAAAAATAAAGTCCAGTAAAAACAACAATCTTCATATCATTGGCTATGGCAGATTACAAACAGACAATTAAACACCAATGAGAAGGACAGTAAAGAAAACGGCCCTCAGAAGCGTCCAGGTAGGTCGGTCTGCCCTCGTTCACTTAGGCCAGACAGGTGGTGAGCCCATCTACACTTGATCTGTCGGAACCCAACCAGGGGGCAGCCACGGACCGCCCGACACAACGACTTGTTTGCCACCAATCGGTACATGAGAACTCAAACTCCAAAATGTTACGGACGTAACTATCCACAATGAACTCTGACGTCCTGGGTCGGTGAGTCACGAAGCTCTTAGCGATAGGACAGCTCCACATACGCTCCGACACTGCGCAGGGTACGGCAGCCGACCCAGCGGAATGCAGCGCACGGAGATGCCCTCCCTGTTCCGCACCAACCGGCCGACTGCCCGCTGCTCCGTCCGCGACTGCTGCTCCGTCGCGACTGCACTGCTGCTGCGTCTCCCACTCACTTCCAGACACACGACGGCGGGAGTACTGGCACGGAAGGGGGGTGGGGGATCTGAAAGAAGGCGTCTACCAAGGACACTGCCTGATGTGAAGTCCAATATACTGGAACATATTAAAAAACTAAAAACTCGCCTCGATTACGAAAAAAGCGCCTAGTATTAACCCAAACAACAATAAGACCCAATAGTGCCTAAGAATGATTAAAAGAACACCATAGCTATACAGGGTGTTACAAAAAGGTACGGCCAAACTTTCAGGAAACATTCCGCACACACAAAGAAAGAAAATATGTTATGTGGACATGTGTCCGAAAACGCTTACTTTCAGAACGTACCAGCGTGACTTCAAACACTTTGTTACAGGAAATGTTCAAAACGTCTTCCGTTAGCGAGGATACATGCATCCACCCTCCGTCGCATGGAATCCCTGATGCGCTGATGCAGCCCTGCGGAATGGCGTATTGTATCACAGCCGTCCACAATACGAGCACGGAGAGTCTCTACATTTGGCACTGGGGTTGCGTAGACAAGAGCTTTCAAATGCCCCCATAAATGAAAGTCAAGAGAGTTGAGGTCAGGAGAGCGTGGAGGCCATGGAATTGGTCCGCCTCTACCAATCCATCGGTCACCGAATCTGTTGTTGAGAAGCGTACGAACACTTCGACTGAAATGTGCAGGAGCTCCATCGTGCATGAACCACATGCTGTGTCGTACTTGTAAAGGCACATGTTCTAGTAGCACAGGTAGAGTATCCCGTATGAAATCATGATAACGTGCTCCATTGAGCGAAGGTGGAAGAAACTAAAATGAGCTCTAACACGAAAATTAAGCGTTTCCGGACACATTTTTTCTTTATTTGTGTGTGAGGAATGTTTCCTGAAAGCTTGGCCGTACCTTTTTCTAACACCCTGTATACTTATAAACGGAAAAGAAAAGGAAAACACATACATATGTACGAAGTCAAAACCATTACTTAACTTAATAGTATACGCTCCACCTCACACCGGCCTATGTTCGATGGACCATGACCCGCCGTACACTGCCTTTTTCCTTGAACCATTTTGCAGTGAGCATCTATTGAGCACGTTACGCCCATGCCGCACTCCTAATCCATTACATGTGGAAACATTTCTATACGTCTTTCTTCACTCAAAGCGTCAGATTTGGACATGCTGTTAACAAGTGGAACTAATTTTTTTTCCAGCGTAAATCTGTTCCGCATTAATGGATTACGATATCTACCAAGTTTCACTATACAAACACGTCTCTACTTGCGGCTAGCCTGGTAGCGGTAGGAATGGCCGCCCCCTCTCTCTCTACTCCTCACATAAACATGGCACTGACAGACCTGGTGACATTCAGCTGTCAAGAGCAGCCACGGCGGCGCTGCTGGGACCTCCCTGTTGCGCCGGCTGCTAGCTGGGTCTCGCGGAGCCGTGCTCGCTGTCTCGGACTTCCAGCTTACTCCGTGGTGGGTGCTCTAGCGAGATGGCTGAGCTGTTTCTTCCGGACAGGGGCGCAGGTACAGCCAAGTCTCAGAGCATCGTAAAGCCGTCGGCACGCGGACTGGGGTGTCGAACGTCAACGCTGACCGTGCTGAGTTCAACGTGTCGCTCAACGCTCAGGAACGGTGCAAGCTGTGCATACGGTACGTGGGCCCCAAAGTGGCTTAAGCGATGGCAGCGCACTCCAGCGTCAGTTTTGATATGTTTCTATTTCGTAAATCACACTGTTTACTAAACGAACATGCGTAAAGTTCCCAAGTTAGCTCTTTTAAAATGCGCATTTCGTCCATTGTCCATACGCTAGTCACGTTGTTCTACATGTAATATACACAAATAAAAACTTCAGTATCCGTGTACATGTTTCAAGACGGAAAAAAAAGTACCATGTCCAACCGCCGGCCGGTGTGACCGTGCTGTTCTAGGCGCTTCAGTCTGGAACCGCGCGACCGCTACGGTCGCAGGTTCGAATCCTGCCTCGGGCATGGATGTGTGTGATGTGCTTAGGTTAGTTAGGTTTAAGTAGTTCTAAGTTCTACGGGACTGATGACCACCGATGTTAAGTCAAATGGTTCAAATGGCTCTGAGCACTATGGGACTTAACTGCTTTGGTCATCAGTCCCCTAGAACTTAGAACTACTTAAACCTAACTAACCTAAGGACATCACACACATCCATGCCCGAGGGAGGATTAGAACCTGCGACCGTAGCGGTCGCGCCGTTCCAGACTGTAGCGCCTAGAACCGCATGGCCACTGTGGCCGGCGATGTTAAGTCCCATAGTGCTGAAAGCCATTTGAACCAATCTGTCATTCTTACTTGATCACTGCTCCTACCCAGTAGCAGAATGTTTACAACACGTGAATCACGAAACACAAAAGAAAAAGGAGCAAAATATATTAATAGAAGTAGCGCAAGCTGTCCTATAGATTAAGCTAATAGAACAAACTCACACCTCAAAAAAAAAAAAAAAAAAACAAAGAAAAACAAAAAAAACAAATACTGTAGTATATACTTACATTAAACTAATAATAAAGCATCAGAACCTAATAAAAACGTCTCAGCTCCTGTGCTATGCCAGCACCGCACGTTAAACCCACTTATTATTATTGAACTGTGGCTGGAGAACCCCTTTTGATCGAGATCGACGTACGAATATCCATTTGATGAACGTTTAACTATCGTATCAGCCTCTGGGACCACTCATCCCGGAATGTGTATAGGTCTGTTAGTAAATGGATAAATCGGTCACCCAGCTTTGACTGAAAGTTGTCTATGTAAAAAGTCCTCGTTGCAAATGAAATGTAGCAAGAATTAACACCAGATATTATTTATACGTCAGAGCAACGTTAACATAAGTTGAGAACACGAACTTGAGATAACTCAAGATATAATCACCTCTGACCATTGTCTCTTACTATGTAAATATAAGACATCCATGGTGTGAATAGTCAAAAATTTGACAGAAATATGTACAATACTATATCAGAATATTACGCCACATTGTATAAAAAACACAAAATCGACGTGAAAGCGATATTTTAGAATTTCACGGGAAATGTGAGGGAAATAGTCACCGGATAGAGTCACATCAGATGCTATATATACGTCAGGATAACGTAGATGTAAGTCTTTCTCTTACTTAAATAATTGACAAGTAAAAATTATTTAAAACATAGTTGTTTGTGTAATTTATGATAATGAAAATTATGACTGCAATTTCAGTTGTACCTCAATTATTCACGAAATTCTTAAGTTATAAAAAATTAAGTCTAAAATTCCTACAGAACTGTTGCACATTGTAATTTTCAAATTTTGTACACGCAGGTACCTGAAAATGGAAGTGTTTCGAAACAGCAGTCGCAATAATCAATAAATGTTTTAAGCAGTGATAGTGGAGACTAAAGCCGTCGGCACACGGACCGTGCTGTCGAAAGTTAACGTTGAGCGTTCCAAGTTCAACGTGCTGCTGAACGCTTAGGAAAGATGCGGCTTCTGCATACGGTACGTGGGGCCCCATCGTGGTAATCGCGATCGCAGAGCACTCCAGCGGCAGTTGAGGGATGTTTCTAGTTCGTAAATCACACTGTTTACTTAGGGGGCCCGCGTAAAATTCCCACTTTAGCTCTACTAAAACGCACATTTCCTCCATCGCCCACGAAAAGGAAAGTACCATGTCCAATCAATAAGGACACAGACTTATAAATGTTCCATTACAAACAGTGCGGTACAAATTTGGAATACTTCTTCGCATAAGGTAAACATTATTTTATCATTCCTACATTTTAGTAAAACGCTAAGGTCACTCTTACTTGATCATTGTTCCTACCCAATAGCAGAATCTTTGCAACATGTGAATTACGAAGCGTAAAAGAAAAAGGAGCCAAAATCTTTATACAAATAGCGCAAGCTGTCCTGTAGATTAAGCCAGTCGAACAGTCACCCCTCAAAAAAAAGATGAACTTATATTTACATAACATCAAATATTATAGTATATACTTATATTAAACTAATAATACAGTATCAGAACCTAATAAAAACGCGAACGTTAGGGGAAAAAAAACGTTGCTGTGTCAAGTTGCGAACCACGGCCCTGACTAACAATCCAATAGACTGCTGGATAGCGACGCTACTTATTACGATAAACCAACAACATAACCCTTATATCCAATCACATTATGTTACCCTTGCTGGAAACCTTAACCGATAGATATGTTACTAATTGAAATTTAACTATAAAAAACTGTTCCAAGAACTGAAATGAATGCCAATATGGCGCCTCACAACTCTGTACTGAAGGGACACAGCGTGTGTGTGACGTAGGTGGCGTTGTGCCACCTCATTGGTCAACGCTCAGGCGCACGCTCAGAATATCTGACACGCCAGATACTGCTCTGCACGTTCGGAAAGACACCCGAACGTGCTGTTCCACGCTATGACGTCAGAAACTCGGCACGCTCAACGCTCAACGTTCGGATGCACGTTTACGTACAAATTTACAATTTTTTAGCACAGTTCATGTTCACGGATGTTACAAAAGATGTTCCATTTTCGGTACTTCACACTCCTAGGGGTCAATTTTTTAAATTCTTTTTATTGCGTTCTAATGTAGCCTAGTTTCTTCCTCCGGTCGAAGCTATCTTCATACCGAATTTCATCGAAATCGAATCAGCAGCTTAGTCGTGAAAACCTGACAGAAAGAGGTACTTTCGCATTTAATAATATTAGTGTGGAACTGAAGATCGAAAACGTTGAGGATTGTATAAACATTGTATTCATCATACTGAACCATATTATGTGGAACATCTTAGTTGAGAAAAGCTGTTTCACAAATGTGATACAGTTGAAGCGTCAAACAGTAAACAACTTTTTCAAACAGTAGACATGTTTCCCTATGTCGCGTTATATTCTTCAAACGAGATAAATTTTTAAGTTACGATATTTTTTTGTGATCCAAAACAAAGCCTTTACATTGCCGTGAGCTACGCTGAAATAACCTGTGAAAACCCCACGAAAATTCGTCTAGTAGTTTTGGAGATTAGCGTGTTCAAACCGACAAACGCACAGACACGATGATTTTTATTGTTGATATGGACGATATGGATACTGATACAGATGGTCAGATTACGGGATGACTGCGTTACCCCTCGATGATGGTCACTACGATTACCCTGAATGCTTTGTTTAATTCAGAAACTAGCTTAGCCCCTGTTGCTTTGCACGCGTAGGCCATAGAAACAAAGTCTATTTCGAATGTACTTATGACTGAAAAGCGATTCTACTTTCATAATGAAATATTTTCATAAAATTTTTCATCCCCTTATACTGTTTTTCGTAGTTCAAAATTGCCTTAATAGCGACATATTTTCAAAAAACTTTCATTCCCTTTTTTCACCCCATTCACCTCCATAAGGTTTCGAACAATCCTTTCTTAAAAGATGTCTACAGTATAAAATCAAGTTTCTCCTAATTTCATGTTCCTATCCTCAGCGGTTTGGACTGGGAAATGATGACTCAGTGAACCAGGTTTCCTTTTATATACAGATCGTAAACAAAAGATAATGTGGTTAAAGAACAAAGAACCACAGTGTCTGATTCAAAAGTATGTGGACACTTGTTAGTGGGTATTAATACGACGTGTGTCCATCCTTTGCCTTTATAAGGGCTTGCATTCTGCTGGAAATGCTTTCAGTGAGGTTTCTTAACGTCTGTGGAGAGAAGGTAGCCCGTTCTTCCTCAAGAGCTAAAACGAGATGTTGTATGCAACGATCTGAAGGGAAGTCAACATTATAACTCATTCAAAACGTGTTCCGTGGGATCAGGCTGCGATGACAGTGTGCATTTCCTTGTTGATACAGACAGTCATCACCTCCTAACTGTTTCTCTACTATACAGAGCACACAGTGCTATAAAATGTGTTCATATCCTTCGGCATTTAGTGTTCTCTTAAGCCCAATAGAGAACCCAAGTCCTAACCACGAAACATATTCCCCTAACGTAACACCAACTCCTTTCATTCTGGTAAAAAATGATGATGATGTTTGGTCTGAAGGGCGCTCAACTGCGCTGGTCCTCAGCGCCCGTACAAAGTCCCAAGTTTTACACAGTCCAATTTTTTTACACAGTCCAATCTAGCCACTGTGACGAATGATGATTATGATGACGATGCTGTAATGATGAGGACAACACAAACACGCAGTCCCCGGGCAGAGAAAAATCCCCAACCCGGCCGGGAATCAAACCCGGGACCTCGTGATAAAAAGGCAGCAATAATGGTCACTAGACCACGACACAGGCAGTTGAGACTCTGCTAATATCTAGCTGTCATTTCCGCATTACGCAGGAGGGTGTCCAAATACTTCTGTTCGGACTGTGTATGTGACACCAATGTAGGGCTTATCACGATATCTTGTAACCATTAGTTTGTCAACAGAAACAGATAAACAGGCGATTAATTGTAAGAGACCTGGTACTCTAGGAAGGCAGGATTCGGTTTCGATTGTGGATGGGGCCCGAATCAGTTACTATTGGTTTGGTTTTCCAATTTCTCACATTTGTTTTGAGACAACAATTCCAGACTCAGTAATAAATAAAAACATCACACGTTAATAAATGGGGAAGAAACAACTGTCTAATTAATAGTACTTTCAGTCCATTACAATTTACCAAAATACAGACACAGCAAATAATATTTTGAAAACAAGGCAGTGTGGTCATAATTAGAATTTTAAGTCAAGTAACCACAGTCATGGCTTAAGGCCTTTAACGCCGAGAATGGCAGTTATTAAAAAAATTTAAGATACATACTATCAAACAACAATTCAATAGCAAAAGGTAATTTAAAAGACAGGCAACTGATCACGGAACAGGTGAGACAAATGATGGTAACTTAGTAATACAATAATAAAACAATAACACAATAATAAAACACTAGGGCCAGTCACAGACGTTGCTCCAGGAGCCTACTTCTGAGTAGGTCAGGCCAAAAACACTTACGCGAGAGATGAGAAAGGCAGCCAAGAGTTGCATTCACACCACAAGATGGTAACGCAGACTAGTGACAGTCTAACGAGTGACTAATGATAATCTTGGGGAGGCTACCTGAAGTCCACTAAACCAAATGCTAAGATGTAAAAATACATGAAAGCCGGAGCCGGAGGCCTGGACTCCGCCCGTAGAATACTGTGCTTAGAGCGCCCGGAACAAGAATGGAATCAGTACCACCAAAGCAGAAGAATCGCCAACAAATCTACAATCAAGAAAGCTGTCAAACTTACACGCCTCACCGGACAGCTGCGACAAGGCGAGGAAACGTACACTGCCACATACATTAACCCCCAGCACATGTAACTGGGGCGTTAGCGGCCACCAGGCAGCAAAATATCGCTGGTTGAACTTAACAGTAGTAACAAGGTGAAGGTAGTAAATAGCAATTAGAAGTTCAGGAATACTAATCAGATCCGCCTTTCCCAAGCACTCCACTCGCTGCTCTTCGCCTCAGCGACACTAGGAGCAGCAACACGAACCCAAGTCACCAGAGAATCGCGAGATTTCATAATGGTAGTGGTTTCTCTATCCAAATTGAAATGCACTCAACTTAAAACTTGTAGGATCCGGTTTCGACAAGGTTGTGCACCCTCGTGACCACAGCTCTTCGATCTGGCAGTCCATGTGCGCCACCAGCAGTCCCAATGTGTTCTCGCTCTGTGCGAACCTGTCTTCACCTGCGTCCCCAGCCGAACTGCTCACTCACACCACCCGGAAGAAGAATGACGTCACCCCAAAGATAGGGCCACAGTTACTACATATCGATTACGGCGCTGCTGCCACTAGTGGACAGGCAAAGCTTGTGAAACCGAGTGGTGCCAGTCAACACAAGAAGAAGACAAACAACCGCAACCATGTCAACTAAATGATACAGTCTGGCCTCCAACAGAGGACGGAAACCTACAACGGCAGCAATGTGAGCCGGAGCACTGGTCAATCCATGTTTGGTTTTGCTTACAGCTGAAAAGCACTCGATCTTGATCAACGTCCAAACAAAAAATTATGAAGATGGCGTGCTCTATGTCTCCTAAATGAAGAAGGTTGCTGGCCTGCACTCATCATCGCAAATAAAGGTCAGCTTATAGGGTTATCACCATTACCATTCGTCGTATTGGGTGGGGCAATGATAGTCAGTTTGCAGAGTGACAACCATTTCTCCACAGACACCTCTAACAAACTAAACTCCTACCGAACAGGCCATGAGGGCCCAGTGGTTCCGACCGGCCGCCATCTCATCCTCAACCCACAGGCGTCATTGGATGCGGACATGGAGGACATGTACTCCTCGCTTGTCAACAGCGCTCGGCAGACCGGATGGTCACCCATCTTAGTGCTGGCCCAGCCCGCCAGTGCTTAACTTGGGTAATCTGAACGGAACCGGTGTTGCCACTGTGGTAAGACCCTTGGCCACAGACACTTCTGGGTGGGGTACTGAAGACCAGTTTACAGGGTGACTCCTGTTACCCCACTCTTGGTGACTTCCATTACTCCAAACATGCAGTGTCTACTATTGAATGATACCTGTCATCTTTCAATACGGCAAGGTTCTGGTAAGATCAGTTACGCAAAATATCTCTTTACTGGTTCCCTAACTCCTAAGAATGACTCTGCAAGTTGAGGCTACGTTTGCTTGCCTGCAACAAGTACCAAACACAAAATTTCTGATTAGTGAGCCAAATTTATTCAAATATTAATTAACTAAACTGGTAAAAAGGCTCAACAACACAGATCATTGGTGATTGAATAAAACACCTATCCAATAATCACGATAATTCTATTGAAACATTGTTAAGAGGGGGTGCAAACTGACTGATTTTACGGATCCTGACTAGGGAGCGGAATGGTTCTGTGACATGTAATAGCAAAGAATGTAACAACAATTCACATTTATTTTTTAATTAACAGCAACACACACACACAAGAGTTAAAATACTGTTACTTGGGATGCTAGCGGGTGCATCGAAACGTGGCACGTCACATAGCGCAGCCTCTGAAGCGATACATGTGGGGCAAGACAGCTAAATTACTGGATACGATTTATCAAGATTACACACACCACGTTCACCTTAGTCACTCACACAGCAAAAGATAGAATTTAGAAAAAAGCTTCCCTAAACCACATGTAAGTTCACTGGGTCCTGGCGTGACTAGCTTTAACGGTCAATTTTAGAGAACAAAGTCTACATCTAAAATACCGTACAACTCCGTAATTTTGTAAATAAATTTACCAGACCAGAACACATCTACTCCGTCATAAGACTGAGGCTTCATTTCGAACACTAGAGGTGTTTACTTCGAACTGAAGCCTCATCGTGTACACAGAAACACACGTGGTGCACCAGAGCACGGGCTACTAATTACGTGGAAATGATATTCAAATTGGACGGTAAATTAAATAAAATTTAGCACAAGTATTCCACGAAGCAGACAACGCTTTCATACCTAATGCGCTGAATTAAGTAAAGCTATACATCATGTGGTGGCACCGCTCGTCCACACAGAGTAACATTTGCACAAAAGATCTCATCTTATAAACAGAATATTACTGAAATCAACACCATTCCCTGAGTGAATTAGTTGGTGCGGTATGATTGTCAATGCGTCGCACCAGAGCGACTACCGGGAACTCAAAAATAGCTCTTACGCATTTCAGCTCAGCAAATCGAGATGATAGTCAGAGCATCCGTGCTCGCCGGCGTCCTAGGAAAGAGTAACCTAATTGTCTCTCCCGCCCGGGGTCCACACAGGGAGCCCTGGGAGAGCAGGCGGTTTCTATCTGTACCATCCTCACAATGGGTGCTGACCAGCGCTCACTAATGCATCTCTGAGCCAACGTAGCAGTATTCGAAACCCTACACAATAGTTGGCTACACTGGCTACACTACTGGCCATTAAAATTGCTACACCACGAAGATGACGTGTACAGACGCGAAATTTAACCGACAGGAAGAAGATGCTGTGACGTGCTACAAACGTGAAATTTAACCGACAGGAAGCAGATGCTGTGATATGCAAATGATTAGCTTTTCAGAGCATTCACACAAGGTTGGCGCCGGTGTCGACACCTACAACGTGCAGACATGAGGAAAGTTTCCAACCGATTTATCATACACAAACAGCAGTTGATAAGTACCATCACGTTTCCGACTTTGATAAAGGTCGTACAGCAGTCTATCGGAATTGCGCTTTACTGTATCGCGACATTGCTGCACGTGTTGGTCGAGATCCAATGACTGTTAAGAGAATATGGATTCGGTGGGTTCAGGAGGGTAATATTGAACGCCGTGCTCGATTCCAGCGGCCTCGTCTCGACCCCTGAGTCAACAGACGGGGACGTTTGCAAGACAACAACCATCTGCAAGAACAATTCGACGACGTTTTCAGTAGCATGGATTATCAGCTCGGAGACCGTGGCTGCGGTTACCCTTGACGCTGCATCACAGTCAGGAGCGCCTGCGATGGTGTACTCAACGACGACCCTGGGTGCACGAATTTCAAAACGTCATTTTTTCGGATGAATCCAGGTTCTGTTTACAGCATCATGATGGTCGCATCCGTGTTTGGCGACATCGCGGTGAACGTACATTGGAAGCGTGTATTCGTCATCGCCATACTGGCGTATCACCTGTCGTGATCGTATGAGGTTGCCATCGGTTAAACGTCTCGGTCACCTCTTGTTCGCATTGACTGCACTTTGAACAGCGGACGTTACATTTCAGATGTGGTATAACCTGCGGCTCTACCCTTCATTCGATCCCTGCGAAACCCTACATTTCACCAGGATAATGCACGACCGCATGTTGCAGGTCCTGTACGGGCCTTTCTGGATACAAAGAATGATCGCTGCTGCCCTGACCAGCACATTGTCCAGATCTCTCACCAATTGAAAACGTCTGGTCAATGGTGGCCGAGCAACTGGATCGTCACAATACGCCAATCACTACACTTGATGAACTGTGGTATCGTGTTGAAGCTGCATGGGCAGCTGTACCTGTACACGCCATCCAAGCTCTGTTTGACCCAATGCCCAGGCGTATCAAGGCCGTTATTACGGCCAGAGGTGTTTGTTCTGGGTACTAATTTCTCTGGATCTATGCACCTAAATTGCGTGAAAATGTAATCACATGTCAGTTCTAGTATAATATATTTTTCCAATGAATACCCGTTTACCATCTGCATTTCTTCTTGGTGTAGCAATTTTAATGGCCAGTAGTATATAACTATGAAGCGGCTCACATGAGGCCATTACACTATTCAGGTAATGACGATCTGTTGACAAGTTCACTGCCATTTCCCTGGATGCATGACAGATGCTATTGGACTAATGAGGGTCAGTTAACACAGTGCCCAAAATTACTTCAGTGATGGTGATCATCATTATCCTTAACGCAGGGTGCATACTGTTGGGTGATAAGGATTAGGTGACCTCCCAATTTCCATTACCCCAACCACGGTGACTGTCATCGCCCAATACACACGGTGGACACTGTTGGTATAATGATGGTCAATTGACATGGCGACTTAATTCAGTTCATCATTGAGCCGTGGTGCGCCTTTTCTGGTATACTACCTCTTTGGCATGTCGCTATCGATTCCCGGCTGTACTACGATCTATTCCCCTGTTATGATATGAGGGCTGCTTTGTGGTCGCGGCAGTTGGGGCCGGACTCGCTGCGAGGCGGAAGGACGTGATCACGGGGACGAAGGGGGAAAACGCGCGGGCTCGTCCAGCATCGGCGCCGTCGGTTTACCTTGCAATTCAAATGTGTGTGTGTGAAATCTTATGGGACTTAACTGCTAAGGTCAGCAGTCCCTAAGCTTACACACTGCTTAACCTAAATTATCCTACGGACAAACACACACACACACACATGCCCGAGGGAGGACTCGAACCTCCGCCGGGACCAGCCGCACAGTCCATGACTGTAGCGCCCAGACCGCTCGGCTAATCCCCGCGTGGCGGTCTACCTTGTAAGACGGTCGCGAGTTTGTGCTGGACCTGCCTGATGTCAACTCCGGGCGCTGTTCGTCGCATTACTTTGGTACCTGTTCTGTAGGAGAGACCCATCCCTCGAGACCTTCTCGAAGAACGCTCTCCATGGAAGGTGTAAGTGATTATGGTGTCTTCGTTTCGTTGAACGATTTGCGTTGCAGCGAGTGCACTTGTGGGTTGTTTGCCCTAATGTATGTGTTGCTGAAGTAAGAGCTGCAGGCAAGGTGTGTAACAACTTGGAGAACAGCAGTCCCTACTTCCTTTAAAAAATCAATGTTTTCAATTGATGTAGTAACTATTGAAGATATTAGGTCATAGTCTAGTTGTAATTTTCTGCATACCAAGCTTCTAGTTGTAATTTTCTGCATACCAAGCTTACACTATTGGCAGCTACATTGCAGACCTATGGAACGAAATTAAAGTGCACTAAACCTAGTATCTTTGTGAAGTTGTGCATTTGAATAACGTGATATTATCTTGAAATTTTTTTCCATTTCATCTTTGTACACTAGTACCTTTGTGAAGTTGTGCATTTGAATAAAGTGATATTATCTTGAAATTTTTTCCATTTCATCTTTGTACACCTTGTCGGCCTTAATCATATGTGGGAATATTGTCTGGCAAACTACGAGACTGTAAAAGTCTGATACTATATTTTCAGCATTGGATTTGTGTACAGTTCTTAGTTGAAATGTTTTACAGCATTGATATTGCTGTAACACTTGAGTCACTTCTATTGGTTCTTCATTTGTATTGTTGTTTATTGATATCTTAACTTATATTAATTGATGTTTGCTCGGTTTGCCGTGTTTTCTGTGGTCTGTTTGTGTTCAAGATTTCCGCGAGTTGGGGCGTGTGGGAGGGGCGCCACGTCCCACTTCGGTGCACAGAAGCTGTGACGTGCCTTCTAATGGGAAGTGACTCCCGGCGTTTAGGTGTTGTTTTGGACGGCTGGTCTGCTGCTTCGGGCATTTTAAATTAAGTCACCTATTGCCCAGGGCAGCCTGGCGTCACTGCCCCTTTGGTAGACATTTAACCAGTTTCATGTAAAAAAAGAGGGTTTTTAATTTGCTTCTGAATCAATTGTATTAATTAACTTGTTGTGCTCCTTGTGTTATTTGGATTTGTAACGAACTGGTCTGCTTGAAAATCACTTTCATATTGCAGATTATTGCCTAAAAATAACTACCTGTGCCACCTTTTAAAATCATCTTGAGACTGTAATTTGTGTTTCTTGAATATTGAAATCTCCGTGGCTCATCTTTTAAGTCAGTTGTGATTGTATATTTTGATATTGTCTTAAACACGGCCACGTGTTGGTTGCCTCTTATCTGTCTTATAAAAGCTTCTTTGGAATAAACTGTTAATCATTGATTTGCTAGTTGTTGTGTTAAGGAGTGACATAGTAGAGGCCTGATCTTCCATGCTAATGCACCCCTCATACAGACTTGCTAAGTAACACTCATAATCGATGTCACTGCGATTATGACGATCGTGGTGACCATCTTACACTGAATACATGGTGAACACTATTCAGATGGTGATGGTTAATTGACACTAATCGTGGTGAATGCTGTTATCCAGAGCTTGTGGTGGACACTATTGAGATAGTGATGGTCAGTTGAGATGGTGACTTTCATTGCCCTGATCATGATATAGTTGATACTATAGGGTGGGAAATTATGGTTAATTACTGAGATGAAGCAACGACGCATCGTTTGTCAGAGGCTGTACATCTTGCTAGTCCCAGCACATATACGACATTCTTTCCGAAGTGAAAGGATTCTTTCATTCAAAGCTGTGTAATTCAACAACGAACTGAACTCTAAGACAAAAGAAAGCACAACGGACCACGAAGGGATTCCGAATTGGCCGTCGGTCGTGTGTCGTATGGCAGGCGACATTCAGGTTTCTATCCCACTACTGTCCAGGACGTGTCCAAACACGGATTCGGTAGACCTGTGTTCAGTGATGAGTCCCGCTTCGAGTTGAGCCGCTGTGACCACTGAAGACGTATCTGGAGATCCCCAGACAGCAAAGGGTGCCAACCTCCCACCCATCATACTGCCCGCTATCCAGGAGTGATGGTCTTGGATGCCATTTACCTTCGTAAAAGGAACTCTTTTGTTGCCATTCGCGGTATCGCGATATCCTTTCGGCACCGCTGTGCGTCGACGATGTTCTACGCCCTGTTTTGTTGCTCTTCGCGGCAGTCTATCCTGGGCTTACATTTCAACAAGCTAAAGCCCGCTTTGCACACGGTGTGAGTGTCTACTTGTTGTCTTCGTAATTGCCAAACCATACCTTGGCCTGCGAGGTCTCCGGATCTACCCCCAAGGTAGAAAGTTTAGAGCATTCTGTGCAGGGCCCTCCAACCAGTTCGCGATTCTGACAATATAACATGCCAACTGGGCAAAATTTGGGACGATATCCCTCAGGAGGACATCGAATAACTCTGTCCGAATAGCTGCGGAATAACTGTTTGCATGAGGGACAAAGGTGGGCCAAAGCGTTATTAACATGCTCAAGTTTTGAAGCTCTTTCTATTGAATAAATCATTCATTTTTTCTGAAATTGTTTTCGTTTATTTGTCTGTACATGTACATCACATCTATTGATTGCCGTCCCATTCAGACAATTCTTTCGTGACGCATAGTTTTTTTCCCTCTTTTTTCTCCTTTTTCTCATGTCTGGAGTTCGTGAAAGTATTGACTCGCCTACTAAATGAAAAGATAAGTAATAAAGTGAGATAGTGACTCGTAGCAAACTGTTGATGTTGTATTATCTTAAGTCATTCAAAGCTTTCTTCAAACACAAACGTAACTCTCAAAAACAAAACGAAAAAAGAAAGAGTATTGTGGTACAAAACATCAGTTGTAATCTCATGTAGGTCACTTACGTATTACTTGATCTAATTCAGGGATAATTTCTTCTCATTCAGTATAAAAGAATCTGAAGTTTCTTGCAGCGCGAAAGGAAGTCAGTGGCAGCTGTCTTCAAAAAATACATCACGAAATTCGGAGCGGCGATCGTTTTCTTAGTCATCTACATGATACCTGACAAAGTGCAAAGACCAAACACCAGATCGATTTTTTTCGAAAAGTTGAGTTAAGCTGAACGACTTGGAGATCGAGTATATTCTGTCATGTAGCCTGTGGCAGACTCATCAGTTACAGTTTTCACATTACCGCCTACGGCGCCAGACTGTACATATTGTAACTGTCCTATGTCCGTAATAATTTGAAATTTTACATTAGTATTTTTCATCAATGCGTCCCATGCCAAGCTCTGTGAGGTCACTAATGGACTGGATCTAGTTCGTAAATTTTCAAAAACATCGATCAAAAGCAACACATCGAACTGCTGGCTGTAGAGGGGAATACTCTGTCGCTATTTTCAACTCATAAGGTTTTAAATGTGAGACACGTGTTTCTAGACAGCGTGCCAGAAAATTAAAGGAATCCATAAACTGAAATTTTATACTGCTGCGGTAGCTCGTTGCAGTACATTTATTGACTGTTTCATATTTTTCAATCACAGAAACAAGGCATGGATTTATTTTACTCGTTTCTTCCACTCGTTTGCATAGTTTCATAATTGTGAAATGTGGATTGTAATTTGTTAGCTTGTGAAACACAACAGCCACTCCAAAATTAGATCTGTAATTTAAATTATACGTATCACGTACAGTTCCTCGAAATCTGCCTGTAAAATGACAATGACCAGTGTCTTTGACAAAAGTCTGCTTGAAGAATTCGTTGCAGATGTGACAAAATTCTGCCACCTCTTCCTCTTCGGTACTAATAATCATTCGCTTGTTCTGCAGCAAGTAATTTTTTGTGCACACTGCTATTAGATACAGCCGTTTGTCATTCCGTGACCCTCGGTACAGCTGGAACTCTGAACATTTGTCATTGTTGACTGCAGTGAGCAAGGAATGCAATGCTGTGCGCATGAATTTCGATACTAACACCCGGTTGTAGCAAGTATTCAGCATGAATGACAAATAGTGGCTTCAGATGTTTGTTACAGAAGTCTAATTTTATATACTTTTTTTTGTAATTCCACTTGTAAACAAAAAGGAGACTGGACTACTGAAAGACGAGTTGAATGATAAACGTATTACCGAATTTGTTGGTCTATGAACTAAAAAGTTTTCTCACTGAACTGAGACATGGCGCATAATTTGCGGAGCAAAGGGTATGAAACAGTCTTGTGTCAGTAGATTAACTATGAATGATTACAGGCAATGTGTGTTGAATTCTGATGTGAAAACAAGTTTACAGAACAATACAGGGTTATCAGCACAAAGCGATAAACATTTTATGGTCCCAGACAATGAGAATACGGTCATTGCTGCCTGAAAACACTGATGAAGATGACTGATTTTATTGTGTATGTATGAAAATGCAGAATGTGATTTGCACTGCAAGCAAAAGTTAAAGGTGATTTTTGTATGTGTATGGCAGCGTAACAAACATTATATGTGTTTTTAACTAATTGACTGTGGGAAAAACAAAAAACATATAGTACTTCAGTTTTATTTATTTCGCCTGAAAGTTCTTTCGGTCTAGTAGGAGGTTCACCATTAACGTGACACATTATGATGTTGATCATTCTGAAACACTTCAGCTAACCTGCATGAATTTGTGCTACATATACTTAAAGGTTCTCATTGAAAGAGTAAAGCATGAAACTTTTATCCATTATGGATTAGGAACACTACGGCTGTGGCGAATAAAGATTTCTTAAAATTACTACAATCAGTCGCCTTTTGCTTTGTCCTTCAATGTTTTTACTATCCGAAATATATCTGTAATAAATGTGCTTGAAGGTATTGCGTGTTTATTAGCTAACCCAGCTTCTCATCACTCCACCACCTAGCTCCTGGCTATCGCGACGCAGTCATCGACAACGACAACAACGACAACGACAACGACAACCGCCTAGCGATTCATCATCATATGGTACATATATTTTAATTGTCTGCGGTTGTGTCGGAGTCATGTAACTGTGGCAAGATGTATATACAACGATTTGTTATTATGCACTGCAATTCCATTGTGTGTGTATTTGGAAGAGAAGTGGCGGACAAAAAGGAAACATACTTGGGTGCGCCGTGGGTTTTGGGTGGAGATAGTAAAAACATTCAGCAAAATTTATTAGGAGAGCTGCAAGTGAAGGACGTAGAGTCTTATATAAATTACTTACGAATGGAGGAGAGTACATTTCAGTACCTGCTCAGTAAAGTGGCTTGTAATTTTACAAAACAGAATACTCACTGGAGAAATGGTATAAGTGCAGAAGCCCGGTTCAGTGTTAACACTGCGATTTATTGATACAGGAGAGAGCGACTCTGTTTAACAATACAGCAGTCGAATAGCACAATGCATAGTAACCAAAAGAGTTCCATAAACGTATGAAGCGATGCATAAAGCACTGAAGGAGTAATATCTGAAGGTAAATATATGTTTACTACACTATATGGGCAATAAGAACTACTTTTATTTTTCGAATAATTTAATTAATAGAATTAGCCTAACAGCAACTACAAAATTAATAAGAGGTATGAAAGAGATGATGCAGTTTTTAACTAGTGGCATCCAGAGTTCAAAAATAGACAAAGTAGAATGGAAAGCTAAGAAAATTTGTTTTTATTTTAATGTGACCACCACTCCGGCTTGCTGAAACGCTGCTTGGATTTTTCCAGCTGTAGAGGTGGATGGTTGTAGCTCTGTGGCTGTGGATATGAAGTCCCTTGCAGAATATTCCACCTGCCCATCACCAAATGATTAAAGTGCCCCTTGCTCACCCCAGTCGAAGGAAAGTTATTAAAAAAGAGTCGAAGGAACACACCAACGAAACATTGAGGCCATGTTTACAAACACACTACAGGACGTCAAATTGCTGTAGCCATGCCAGCGCTACAAGGGGTTACGTTTCACACTGCAGTGAACAGAGTACGAACAAATTTTGTGACCACATCTACGGCGAGGCTCTAGGTTTTATCATATTTCTTTGACAAAAGGTGAGATTTGACAGATTTCCCTATTACAGCATCAAATTTCTTGTATATACCAGGTTTAACAAAGAAATATGATAGCGTACTACCGGCTAAAGCGGATGTTCTGGTGCCGGGGGGATTTCATGAGGGTCAGTTTCTATCTGAATGAAGTAGATCATGTTAATCTTTTCGAAAGAAATCTTCCATTTTTTTGTAGATATTAGAATAATGATAATCTACGTGCCTGTTCGGTTACGGTAACACAACAAACGTGAGTGAGGCGTCAGAAGCAGCTCGCTCTCAACCCTCTCTAAATTTTGACCTGTGTAGAGACGGGTTGTCGCCTTGCTTGCGGTTCTGAGCACGATGCAGGCAAGTTTCAGATTCAGGAGTCTGAATTAGCCTGTGATTTCGTAAACTGTAGCTTATAGTCGTGAGTTACGTGAGTCGTTTGTCGATGGCCGTTGTCGATGACTGCGTCGCGATGCCAGGAGCTAGGTGGTGGAGTGGTGAGAAGCTGGGTTAGCTAATAAACACGCAATACCTTCAAGCACATTAATTACAAATAGATTTCCCAAGCAATAGACTGGCTGGGTGAGATCAAGATATGTGAACACAAAATAAGCAGTCTTGCATATGCGGATGACTTAGTTGTGATGGCAGATTCGATTGAAAGTTTGCAAAGTAATATTTCAGAGCTATATCAGAAATGTAAGGACTATGGTATGAAGATTAGCATCTCCAAAACGAAAGTAATGTCAGTGGGAAAGAAATATAAACGGATTGAGTGCCGAATAGGAGGAACATAGTTAGAACAGGTGGACTGTTTCAAGTACTTAGGATGCATATTCTCACAGGATGGCAACATAGTCAAAGAATTGGAAGCGAGGTGTAGCAAAGCTAATGCAGTGAGCGCTCAGCTACGATCTACTCTCTTCTGCAAGAAGGAAATCAGTACCAAGACTAAGTTATCTGTGCACCGTTCAATCTTTCGACCAACTATGTTGTATGGGAGCGAAAGCTGGGTGGATTCAGGTTACCTTATCAACAAGGTTGAGGTTACGGATATGAAAGTAGCTAGGATGATTGCAGGTACTAGTAGATGGGAACAATGGCAGGAGGGTGTCCACAATGAGGAAATCAAAGAAAAACTGGGAATGAACTCTATAGTTGTAGCAGTCAGGATGAACAGGCTTAGATGGTGGGGTCATGTTACACGCATGGGAGAAGCAAGGTTACCCAAGAGACTCATGGGTTCAGCAGTAGGTAGCAGTAGGGTAGGAGGAGTCGGGGCAGACCAAGGAGAAGGTACCTGGATTCGGTTAAGAAAGATAATAGGTTTAACATCAGAAGAGGCACCAATGTTAGCACTGAATAGGGGATCATGGAGGAATTTTATAAGGGGGCTATGCTCCAGACTGAACCCTGAAAGGCATAATCAGCCTTAAATGATGATGATGAGATTTCCCAGAGAATAAACAGGATCTTAATTACATGTTTCATTAATAACGTCCGTAATGGACTTAAACAAGCAAACAATAAGCTTGAAACGCTCAATAAGAGGTATCTCCAGAACGTTACTGCGGTTACTACCCAGAGTCCTTGTAGTGAGAAAATTTAATAACACCAAAAGTAAAATTGCAAGACACTATTATTATTATTATGTAGTATTCTGCCTAGTGGCAGGTCCATGTCTTCGTACGCAGAATTTCTGATTCCACTGTTCCCTGTCTTCAGCTTCTTCCTTCAGTCTGTTGTATCTCCTACCATCTTTCATGTCGTCCAGATGTTAAATTCTTCTTCTTCCTCGTCCTGCGTTTCCTCTGAGTTTCCTTCGATGACATCATGTATGAGTTCCTCGTGTCCAAGTACATGTCCAATCCAGTTGGCTTCTCTCTGAAGAACTGTACGCAACTACTTCTCTGATCTCCTTTCCCACTCTTCGCAGTACGTCGTCATTTTTTATGCGATCTGTCCACTTGATCTTTTCCATTCTCCTCCAGCACCACATTTCAAAGCTCTCTAAGTATTTTTTCTCCTTCTTTCTCATGGTCCATGTCTCTGCTCCATACAGTGCAATGCTCCAAATGTAGCACTTTCTTAGTCTTTTCCTCAATACCAAACTCAACTTGCTGGTCATTAGAGTCCTCTTCTTGTTGAAAGCAGCTTTGGCTATGGCGATTCTTGCTCGGATTTCGTTGGTGCAGTGGGCATCCTTTGTGATAAAACTTCGCAGCTACTGGAACTGATTCACATTTTCCAGTTCCCGATTGTCAATAGTTACCTTCAAGTGTTTCTCAAGTTTTGATATGTGCATCACTTTTGATTTTTCGATGTTGATTTCCATGCCGTATTTTCTTCCCGTTTCCAACAAATTGTGCATCATGTGTTGCAGCTGTCTCTGATTTTTGGCGAGCACTACCAGATCGTCTGCATACTTGATGGTGTTGATGAGGCGTCCTCCTACTTTGAAGTTTGCGCATCCTTTCAGTGCTTCTCTCGCCAGCAATTCTCCATACAGGTTGAAGAGACTTGGCGACAGACAACATCCTTGTCTCACTCCACTTCCTATTTCCACACTGTTCGTTTCTCCACAGTTCAGTCGTACCTTTACCCTTTGTCCCAGGTACAAGTTCCCTATAAGTCTCCAATCTCTCCAGTTGATTCCTTTTTCCTTAAGGATGTTCATCAATGTATTCCAATTGACTCTGTCGAAGGCCTTCTGTCAGTCTATAAAACAACCGCAAACTTCTTCGTTAACGGCCAAAACTCCCTCTGACAATATCCTCTTCATGCCAGTGGCGTCTCTGGTCCCTTTTCCTTTTCTGAAGCCAAACTGGTCTTCTCCCATCACTTCTTCAATATTGTTTTCCAACCGTCTATTTAGTGTTCTTGCAATGATCTTTGCCACATGCGATATCAGACTAATTGTTCTATAATCACTACACTTCTTGGCTTGCTTTTTCTTCTCAAGAGTAACCATTGTGACGTCCAAAAGTCTTCAGGCCGTTCTCCAGTTTCATAGATTTTGTTTATGAGTTGTGTCAGAACTTTCAAACTTTCATTTCCGATTTCTTTAAGCGAATCCACTGGTTGTCGTCATCCCCTGTAGCTTTCCTACTCTTCATGTCTTTTATCGCGTTCTCTACTTCCCTTGTCAGTATACTGGGCCCTTTTTCATCTTCGTCAATAGCTTCCTCTGGCTCTATGTCGATGTCATCTAGGCGATGTTCTGTATCATATAGTTTCCTTATATATTCTTCCCATATTTTCAGCACCTCCACTTGTTCAGTAATCACTTGTCCTCTAGAATCTTCTATTCCGAACGTCTTTACACTTTTGTTCCCTCCTTCTCCCAGTTCCTTCGTTTTCTGGTACATGAGGTCGTACCTTCCTCTTCTTTGTAGTTCTTCTATTCCGTCACACATTTCTTCTACGTACTTTTCCTTCGCTTTGTCTGTTTCCTTCCTGAGGGCGTTGTTAAGTCTTCTGTATTCTTCTTCATTAACATTTTTACACTTCCTCCTTTCCTCAATCTTCTCCAGCATTTAATTGGTGATCCAGGGTTTTCTCGCTCTCTCTGTTTCCCTCCCAACTTCACTCTTCAGAGTATTTAACAAAAACATTTTAACATTTTGCCACTGATCTTCCGCACTTGTATTTTTGTGTCTCACTTCGTTAAATTTTTTCTCTAGCGATTCTCTTACTGTCACGTTATTCTCTCTTAGCTTTTCCAAGTCCCATCGCTATTTTCTCCTCCCATGCTGTTGGATGATCTTCAGCCTTGTGCTAATATCTGCAACCAAAAGGTTGTGATCCGAATCGATGTCGGCAGCCGGCATAGTCTTGGCGTCCTTCACATTACCCCTAAACCTCTGTTTGACGAGTATGTAGTCTATATGATATCTGTTCAGATGTCCTGGGCTTTTCCATGTGTACAGTTTACTCTTCCTTTTCTTGAACCAAGTGTTCATCACCACCAAATTATTTCGGTGATAGAATTCCACAAGCATTCCTCCTCTGTTGTTTCTTTTTCCTAATCCATATTGTCCAACAATGTTTGCTTCATTGCCTTGTCCAACCACACTATTCCAGTCACCCATGGTATTTACTTTTACTGTTCCTTCAAACTGAATGATGTCTTCTATTTCATCATACATTTTCTCCGCTTCTTCGTCATCGTGATCTGATGTTGGCATGTACAGTTGGACTATTAGAATGTCTACTGGTTTTGCACTTATTTTCACAAACATTAAACGGTCACTATGACACACTGTGGGGCAGCGTATAGAAATATTGTTGAATAATATATGAAATGTAGAAAAGAGGCGTTTCCCGGCACATGCACCATATGTGGGGCGGCGGGTGGAAATTTTGTTGTTAGAAATAAATGATGACATATGTCTTTCCCAACGATGCACCATATGTGGGGCGGCGAGTGGAAATAATTGTTAATGAAATGTTTCTTTGATTTATTTAATGCTGTTGTTTGCCGTTCTCAACACTGGCTCTCTAACTACAATATTGGCAACCAGAAAGTGATTAGCAAAACGTGAAGCCTGTAATTAGAATTCCTAGTGCCCACTTCAACTGAGAAATACACTTATAGCTACAGTTTATAGCTCTGAGGAATTAGGAGATTGTCTGGGATTCATAATCAAAAACGATTCTTTCAAAAATGTTCACTATATTCTAAAAGTCACAGACCAAAAGAATCCATACTATCCAACTACCAGAGCAGTTCAGAGTCTAATGCGCTGATACAACTATAACTGTACAAATTAAATATTTAAGTGAATGCTCGCCATAATTTGATGATAATGTTCATCAAACGCCACGCTAAATAATGGTAGAATGTCTGTCCCGCGGCGGCACGTGAAAATACGACATACGCGAACTGAAGATAGATCATTAAAGTCATTCCAGAATTAACACTTCACTCGAAAACGATTTCATGGTTATGCGTATCCCGAGTAACTTATAACGGCATCCGAGGCTGTTTATAGCAATGATACGCGACTCCCGGCACAGATGGTGCGCTGATCAGCGTCTGGAGAGAACTGGGGCCTTCCTTTCCTCGCGCAGCGTTCTTATGTATATAGCCGCGGTGCGGACGGCTAAGGGAACGCTTGATTAAATTCGCTGTCCCGACTAGCCGCTGGGCTAGTAATCCACCACTTCAAGTTATTAAATAAATCATTGCTTCCTTTGCTGGTGGCCAATGAAGCTCTCAATTTAAATGTGCAATCAGCACACAGATAAGTAATCATAATAAAAGTCTGACGTGGTTAAGTCAAATATTTTGGGCGAGAGAATTAATGTAATTACACTACACGCAGTAGACGAGCTCTGAACTTGCTTTTTGGAGATACGCTATAGCTATAGTTTCCTAGTTGTTCTGTTGAAACTTCCCACATTTTTATGATTATAGCGGATCTCCCTTCTACTTAAATTTAAACATCCTAGCTTTATTTATTCGCCTACTTAATCTATCTTGCTTCCTTAATTTCCAAGACAAAAACCAGAAAACCATGAATTTCAACTGCAATTTTACTTTGTGAGATCCAAAATACTGTTTCTACTAAATTATTATGCAAAAGGAATCTAAATATAAAATTTTAAGTTTCTAGCTCTTTTGTGTTGCGCCAATGATTTTTACAGAAAAATGTCCAAATTTCAAAAATGGTTAAAGTTATTAAACTGATATTCAACTCATATTGATTTGGTATTACTCCTGACATGTTAGAAACGTTTCAGGTTATTTACTTCATTTTAAAGTATTGAGCAACATTTATGACGTCAGAGCTAGTTACAGTGGACTGGCTGGCACACAATGGAAAGACTGCTGTGAATTTTATACGGCGTGAGTAGGCTGCTTCCCTACAACACGACTTTATTCACACTCTGC
Source organism: Schistocerca gregaria (assembly GCF_023897955.1). NCBI lineage: Eukaryota > Metazoa > Arthropoda > Insecta > Orthoptera > Acrididae > Schistocerca > Schistocerca gregaria. Next base: position 172,956,557 of record NC_064922.1, on the reverse strand, counting down.
ACTAATTCATTTCCCATCACTATTGCTATGCCACGTTCAAAACTTTTGCCACCGGAATAAAACATTGTGTAATTACCTGATACTATTTCACCACTATCTGTCCAACTCACTTCACGTAAACCCATTATGTTCACTTCACATTTGTCCATTTCTCTCTTCAGATTTTCCAGTTTTCCTGCTCTTTGAAGTGTTCTCACGTTTCATGTCCCAATCCTGAAATTAAAATGTTCATCTCTTTTGATGACACCACATGAAATACACTAACGAAATTAAAAACCAGTTAATATCTTATACAGAATTATATTAAATGGATTAGTTTCTGAGCCAATTAAAGAATTACATTGTACACGTCAGTAATGCTGCACGTTGTCTACAGAATCATAAAAATATCGCACTTAGGCATCACTGCCATAAGCAGCGGGCGTAGCTACTGGCACAGGATGACGGAAAATTACACTTAGCGGCAACAAAGTATCACAAGTCCGTGACATACGTAACGCTTGTCAGTCGTCAATACAAACTCTAGGATTTACAGGCACAATTATTAAGCTACCAGGAACACGTAAAAGAAATATAAGCACAGCCTCAGAACAAATGAACACACGCAGGCCCGCATCTCGTGGTCGTGCGGTAGCGTTTTCGTTTCCCGCGCCCGGGTTCCCGGGTTCGATTCCCGGCGGGGTCAGGGATTTTCCCTGCCTCGTGACGGCTGGGTGTTGCGTGTTGTCCTCAGGTTAGTTAGGTTTAAGTAGTTCTAAATTCTAGGGGACTGATGACCATAGATGTTAAGTCCCATATTGCTCAGAGCCATTTGAACCATTTTTTTGAACACACGCAGTTTAAAAGTAACCCGTTCAGATTTCCGCAAACGGAAAAAATTAACTAAGAGGACTTCAGCAGTTATCGTGCCAATTAAGGAACCTACTCAAAATAACCATTTAAATGTACCAACGGCTCCGACCAGTGTCTCAAACAATTAGGTAATTATTGAAGCACTGTGACAATTTGTCATCAAACTTGCCAGCGTTCGACACACTTGAATTCCTTCACTAGTATGAGAACAAATTTTATTACAGCCCTGATAACTATTCATCTCGTTTCCGGATTCCCACCTTAATAAAAAAAATGAAAACCTCACGGTGGTAGACAACGAGAGTGCGGTAAGTCTAGTAGGTTTCTCCATAAGAGTCACAATTTCCCAAAGAAATTTATCAGAGCGCACCATTAAAAAATCGAAGTCGCTGCAACAAGAGCACAAATCAAGCCGGACCTATAGGATGTTCACAATGCAGGTGAAAAATCACCAACGCACTGCCGCCTCATGACAGCCATGTCCCAGGGCACCTTAGCCTTTTGGCGCGGCGCGCTTCAGAATACGACGGCTACACAATTGTGCTCCATCCGTTCGCCAATCAAGTCCGTAGCGAGTGCTCAACGACTACTCGGAGCGCACCAGAGCTCAGGACGTCCCAGTGGTCGGAAACCCACCTCGTTTCTCTCGCCATCACCCACCAAGCGAGCGCTACCGAGCATCCGCTTCCCTCCATCGTACCTCTAGTCGCAGCTACAGAGGTTACCACTATCGCTATATGAAGCAAAGAGGATATTCGCGCAGAGGTAAATCGCGCCGCAGCTCCATCATCTGAAACAGATAAAGACGTCTTTGTAAACTGTACTCAGATACAATTTCATGCTTTCTGTCGAAATGTGGTTCAAGGAGGGCCATACTCATACTCAGTGAAAAATATTTTTTCGTCCAAATTTTCCTTCGCCCTGTTTGATTAGGGTTTCCCTTACCCCACTGGTCTAAAAGTGAGTCAAAAACGAGCTACGACCCTGAGCTACCTACTGTCTTACGGGGTATCTTTAGAAACTCAGGAAACATATTCACCATTGCAAATAAGGGAAACCTCGAACTGTAGAATGCAATGAAAAAATTGAAAATTCGTGCCATGTCGGGATTTGAAACCTGATTTCCCTCTTGTCGCCTGTAACTACACTACTGGCCATTAAAATTGCTACACCACAAAGATGATGTGCTACAGACGCGAAATTTAACCAAGAAGATGCTGTGGGATGCAAATGATTAGCTTTTCAGAGCATTCACACAAGGCTGGCGCAGGTGGCGACACCTATAGCGTCCTGACATGAGGAAAGTTGCCAACCGATTTCTCATACACAAACAGCAGTTGACTGGCGTTGCCTGGTGAAACGTTGTTCTCATGCCTCGTGTAAGGAGGAGAAATGCGTACCATCACGTTTCCGACTTTGATAAAGGTCAGATTGTAGCCTATCGTGATTGCGTTTTATCGTATCGCGACATTGCTGCTCGCGATGCTCGAGATCCAATGGCTATTAGCAGAATATGGAATCGGTGGGTTGAGGAGGGTAATACGGAACACCGTGCTGGATCCCAATGGCCTCGTATCACTAGCAGTCGAGATGACTGTCATCTTATTCGTATGGCTGTAACGGATCGTGCAGCCACGTCTCGATCCCTGAGTCAACAGATGGGAACGTTTGCAAGACAACAACCATCTGCACGAACAGTTCGACGACGTGTGCAGCAGCATGGACTACGGTATCAGCTCGGAGACCATGACTGCGGTTACCCCTGACGCTGCATCACAGACAGGAGCGCCTGAGGTGGTGTACTCAACGATGAATCTGGGTGCACGAATGGCAAAACGTCATTTTTTCGGATGAATCCAGGTTCTGTTTACAGCATCATGAGGGTCGCATCCGTGTTTAGGGATATCGCGGTTGAACGAACATTATATGGGTGTTTTCGTCATCGCTATACTGGCGTATCACCCGGCGTGATGGTATGGGATGCCATTGGTTACACGTTACAGTCACCTTTTGTTCTCACTGACAGTACTATGAGCAGTGGACATTACATTTCAGATGAGTTTCGACCCGTGGCTCTACCCTTCATTCGATCCCATCGAAACCCTACATTTCAGCGGGATAATGCACGACCGCATGTTGCAGGTCCTGAACGGACTGTCCTGGCGAGCACATTGTCCAGATCTCTCACCAATTGGAAACGTCTGGTCAATGGTGGCCGAGCAACTGGCTCTTCACAATACGCCAGTCACTACTCTTGATGAACTGTGGTATCGTGTTGAAGCTGCAAGGGCAGCTCTACCTCTACCCACCATCCAAGCTCTATTTCACTTAATGCCTAGGGGTATCAAGGCCTTTGTTACGGACAGAGGTGGTTGTTCTGGGTACTGATTTCTCAGGATCTATGCACCCAAATTGCGTGAAAATTTAATCACATGTCAGTTCTAGTATAATATACACTCCTGGAAATGGAAAAAAAAACACATTAACACCGGTGTGTCAGACCCACCATACTTGCTCCGGACACTGCGAGAGGGCTGTACAAGCAATGATCACACGCACGGCACAGCGGACACACCAGGAACCGCGGTGTTGGCCGTCGAATGGCGCTAGCTGCACAGAATTTGTGCACCGCCGCCGTTAGTGTCAGCCAGTTTGCCGTGGCATACGGAGCTCCATCGCAGTCTTTAACACTGGTAGCACGCCGCGACAGCGTGGACGTGAACCGTATGTGCAGTTGACGAACTTTGAGCGAGGGCGTATAGTGGGCATGCGGGAGGCCGGGTGGACGTACCGCCGAATTGCTCAACACGTGGGGCGTGAGGTCTCCACAGTACATCGATGTTGTCGCCAGTGGTCCTCGGAAGGTGCACGTGCTCGTCGACCTGGGACCGGACCGCAGTGACGCACGGATGCACGCCAAGACCGTAGGATCCTACGCAGTGCCGTAGGGGACCGCACCGCCACTTCCCAGCAAATTAGGGACACTGTTGCTCCTGGGGTATCGGCGAGGACCATTCGCAACCGTCTCCATGAAGCTGGGCTACGATCCCTAACACCGTTAGGCCGTCTTCCGCTGACGCCCCAACATCGTGCAGCCCGCCTCCAGTGGTGTCGCGACAGGCGTGAATGGAGGGACGAATGGAGACGTGTCGTCTTCAGCGATGAGAGTCGCTTCTGCCTTGGTGCCAGTGATGGTCGTATGCATGTTTGGCGCCGTGCAGGTGAGCGCCACAATCAGGACTGCATACGACCAAGGCACACAGGGCCAACACCCGGCATCATGGTGTGGGGAGCGATCTCCTACACTGGCCGTACACCTCTGGTGATCGTCGAGGGGACACTGAATAGTGCACGGTACATCCAAACCGTCATCGAACCCATCGTTCTACCATTCCTAGACCGGCAAGAGAACTTGCTGTTCCAACAGGACAATGCACGTCCGCATGTATCCCGTGCCACCCAACGTGCTCTAGAAGGTGTAAGTCAACTACCCTGGCCAGCAAGATCTCCGGATCTGTCCCCCATTGAGCATGTTTGGGACTGGATGAAGCGTCGTCTCACGCGGTCTGCACGTCCAGCACGAACGCTGGTCCAACTGAGGCGGCAGGTGGAAATGGCATGGCAAGCCGTTCCACAGGACTACATCCAGCATCTCTACGATCGTCTCCATGGGAGAATAGCAGCCTGCATTGCTGCGAAAGGTGGATATACACTATACTAGTGCCGACATTGTGCATGCTCTGTTGCCTGTGTCTATGTGCCTGTGGTTCTGTCAGTGTGATCATGTGATGTATCTGACCCCAGGAATGTGTCAATAAAGTTTCCCCTTCCTGGGACAATGAATTCACGGTGTTCTTATTTCAATTTCCAGGAGTGTATTTGCCCAGTGAATACCCGTTTATCACTTGCATTTCTTCTTGGTGTAGCAATTTTGATGACCAGTAGTGTAAATAAACTGCACAGTACGTATAAGCTTGTACGTATGTTAGTTGGAAATAAGCTTGAAAACAGTAGTGTTAGACAAAGCAGTAAACAAGTTTACATCCATATCTCCTTGAGATGGCTTCCCTACCTCAAAATGTTCAGCTCAGCATACTCTGTGTCAGGTTACATTTTTCGTCTCTGTCATGGAAACAGCATGTATATCTTTAGAAGACAGAAGGCGAGTAACTTTAGAGCTAGAATGAAATTTTCACTCTATAGCGGAGTGTGTTCTGATATGAAACTTCCTGGCAGATTAAAACTGTGTTTCGGACCGAGACTCGAACTCGGGACCTTTGCCTTCCGCGGGTAAGTGCTCTACCGACTTTTTTCAAATTTTTTTATTAAATTAAAAACTAAAAAAAATAAATAAATATTTTTTTCTAAGTTTTCTCTGCATTGATCTGTCTGTCCTGTAGGCTATTTTTAATGTTTGTTATTTGAATACGTTGTCTTTTCTATGGTCTGCTTTATTGTTGTGAGAGAGTATGATGAGCTTGTTGTTATGGGCGACTGAGCAGTGCTGCTGCATGTCAGTAGTGGTGAGCGCGGGCCAGAAAAATGGAAATGAGCAGCGTATGGTGTCAGTGGCAGGGAGACTGAGCTACCCTAGCACGACTCACGCCCCGTCCTCACAGCTTGGGTAGCTCAGTCAGTAGAGCACTTGCCCGCGAAAGGGAAAGGTCCTGGAGTTCGGGCCTCGGTCCGGCACACAGTTTTAATCTGCCAGGAAGTTTCAACTTTAGAGCTTTAATGACACGTTCATGCTCACCGTGAGGCCCGATGCGTTCTGTCAAATTCCACCTCAAACTACTCTTTCGCATTCACCGCAGTAATCACAAACTGGTAACTCCGCTGCAAGCAGAATTCCTGCGCAAGTACTTGGGTTTTTCAGAGGGGACGGAAGTACCGGGTAGCGACGCCTGGTGCACGCTTCGTGTACGAGAGCGGCGGGAGGCTGCGCTTCAGCGCGCGGCGGCCGTGGAGCGGCGGGCGAGTTGGAGTGCGTGGCCGCGACCTTGGGCACGCGCCGCTGGCCGCCGATCTTTTCCGGCAGCGCCACAAAAGGCCCGCACAAAGGCCGGACGCCGGCCGGCGCTTATCTGCGCACCCAGCCGCAGCCGCCGCCACCGGGCAAACAGCTGCTGCACCTGCCATCCGACACTTGTTCTCCCGTGGCGTCACGTCTGGCCGACCACACAACAGACACCTGCGCCGCCGCACACCTCGTCTCGGGACGTCCACTAACTTAGCGACGGGCATTCTTTAAAATTTGGGACCCAACGAGATGGCGCAGTGGTTAGCACACTGGACTCGCATTCGGGAGAACGGCGGTCCAAATACTCACCCGGCCGTCCTGATTTAGGCTTTCCGTAAGTCCCTTAGCCAATGGCCTCGCTGAAAAAAGAAATGGATGTCAGAAGGGCTGACTTGGCGTATAGGAAAGCCAAAATAACCTTCAGTCAAATTAAAAGCAAGGTTGGTATCATTAGGAGTGCAACGGTAATTCCGCTGTTCAATGAAAAGGAGAGAGTGGATAGGTGCAAAGAATACATTCAAGGTCTCTATTAGAGGAAGATTTGTCTGATGTAATAGAAGAATAAACACTAGGTGATTTAGAAGAGATAGGGCATCCAATATTAGAATCAGCATTTAAGAGAGCTTTGAAGGACTTACCATCAAATAAGGCAAAAGGAATAGATGACATTCTAACAGAGTTTCTAAAATCTTTGGGGGAATTGAAAAAAAAACGACTATTCGCGTTGGTGTGTACAGTGTCTGGCGACATACCATCAACACATTTCCGAAGACTGTAAGAGCTGACAAGTGTTGTTGTTGTCTTCAGTCCTGAGACTGGTTTGATGCAGCTCTCCATGCTACTCTATCCTGTGCAAGCTGCTTCATCTCCCAGTACCTACTGCAACCTACATCCTTCTGAATCTGCTTGGTGTACTCATCTCTCGGTCTCCCTCTACGATTTTTACCCTCCACGCTGCCCTCCAATGCTAAATTTGTGATCCCTTGATGCCTCAAAACATGTCCTACCAACCGATCCCTTCTTCTAGTCAAGTTGTGCCACAAACTTCTCTTCTCCCCAATCCTATTCAATACCTCCTCATTAGTTACGTGATCTATCCACCTTATCTTCAGTATTCTTCTGTAGCACCACATTTCGAAAGCTTCTATTCTCTTCTTGTCCAAACTAGTTATCGTCCATGTTTCACTTCCATACATGGCTACACTCCAAACAAATACTTTCAGAAACGACTTCCTGATACATAAATCTATATTCGATGTTAACAAATTTCTCTTCTTCAGAAACGCTTTCCTTGCCATTGCCAGTCTACATTTTATATCCTCTCTACTTCGACCATCATCAGTTATTTTACTTCCTAAATAGCAAAACTCCTTTACTACTTTAAGTGTCTCATTTCCTAATCTAATTCCCTCAGCATCGCCCGATTTAATTTGACTACATTCCATTATCCTCGTTTTGCTTTTGTTAATGTTCATCTTATATCCTCCTTTCAAGACACTGTCCATTCCGTTCAACTGCTCTTCCAAGTCCTTTGCCGTCTCTGACAGAATTACAATGTCATCGGCGAACCTCAAAGTTTTTACTTCGTCTCCATGAATTTTAATACCTACTCCAAATTTTTCTTTTGTTTCCTTTACTGTTTGCTCAATATACAGATTGAATAACATCGGGGAGAGGCTACAACCCTGTCTCACTCCTTTCCCAACCACTGCTTCCCTTTCATGCCCCTCGACTCTTATTACTGCCATCTGGTTTCTGTACAAATTATAAATAGCCTTTCGCTCCCTGTATTTTACCCCTGCCACCTTTAGAATTTGAAAAAGAGTATTCCAGTCAACATTGTCAAAAGCTTTCTCTAAGTCTACAAATGCTAGAAACGTAGGTTTGCCTTTTCTTAATCTTTCTTCTAAGATAAGTCGTAAGGTCAGTATTGCCTCACGTGTTCCAACATTTCTACGGAATCCAAACTGATCTTCCCCGAGGTCTGCATCTATCAGTTTTTCCATTCGTCTGTAAAGAATTCGCGTTAGTATTTTGCAGCCGTGGCTTATTAAACTGATAGTTCGGTAATTTTCACATCTGTCAGCACCTGCTTTCTTTGGGATTGGAATTATTATATTCTTCTTGAAGTCTGAGGGTATTTCGCCTGTCTCATACATCTTGCTCACCAGCTGGTAGAGTTTTGTCATTACTGGCTCTCCCAAGGCCGTCAGTAGTTCTAATGGAATGTTGTCTACTCCGGGGGCCTTGTTTCGACTCAGGTCTTTCAGTGCTCTGTCAAACTCTTCACGCAGTATCGTATCTCCCATTTCGTCTTCATCTACATCCTCTTCTATTTCCATAATATTGTCCTCAAGTACATCGCTCTTGTATAAACCTTCTATATACTCCTTCCACCTTTCTGCCTTCCCTTCTTTGCTTAGAACTGGGCTGCCATCTGAGCTCTTGATATTCATACACGTGGTTCTCTTCTCTCCAAAGGTCTCTTTAATTTTCCTGTAGGCAATATCTATCTCACCCCTAGTGAGATAAGCTTCTACATCCTTACATTTGTCCTCTAGCCATCCCTGTTTAGCCATTTTGCACTTCCTGTCGATCTCATTTTTGAGACGTTTGTATTCCTTTTTGCCTGCTTCATTTACTGCATTTTTATATTTTCTCCTTTCATCAATTAAATTCAATATTTCTTCTGTTACCCAAGGATTTCTAGCAGCCCTCGTCTTTGTACCTACTTTATCCTCTGCTGCCTTCACTACTACATCCCTCAGAGCTACCCATTCTTCTTCTACTGTATTTCTTTCCCCTATTCCTGTCAATTGTTCCCTTATGCTCTCTCTGAAACTCTGTACAACCTCTGGTTCTTTCAGTTTATCCAGGTCCCATCTCCTTAATTTCCCACATTTTTGCAGTTTCTTCAGTTTTAATCTACAGGTCATAACCAATAGATTGTGGTCAGAGTCCACATCTGCCCCTGGAAATGTCTTACAACTTAAAACCTGGTTCCTAAATCTCTGTCTTACCATTATATAATCTATCTGATACCTTTTAGTATCTCCAGGGTTCTTCCACGTATACAACCTTCTTTCGTGATTCTTAAACCAAGTGTTAGCTATGATTAAGTTGTGCTCTGTGCAAAATTCTACTAGGCGGCTTCCTCTTTCATTTCTTAGCCCCAATCCATATTCACCTACTATGTTTCCTTCTCTCCCTTTTCCTACACTCGAATTCCAGTCACCCATTACTATTAAATTTTCGTCTCCCTTCACTATCTGAATAATTTCTTTTATTTCATCGTACATTTCTTCAATTTCTTCATCATCTGCAGAGCTAGTTGGCATATAAACTTGTACTACTGTAGTAGGTGTGGGCTTCGTATCTATCTTGGCCACAATAATGCGTTCACTATGCTGTTTGTAGTAGCTTACCCGCATTCCTATTTTCCTATTCATTATTAAACCTACTCCTGCATTACCCCTATTTGATTTTGTGTTTATAACCCTGTAGTCACCTGACCAGAAGTCTTGTTCCTCCTGCCACCGAACTTCACTAATTCCCACTATATCTAACTTTAACCTATCCATTTCCCTTTTTAAATTTTCTAACCTACCTGCCCGATTAAGGGATCTGACATTCCACGCTCCGATCCGTAGAACGCCAGTTTTCTTTCTCCTGATAACGACATCCTCCTGAGTAGTCCCCGCCCGGAGATCCGAATGGGGGACTATTTTACCTCCGGAATATTTTACCCAAGAGGATGCCATCATCATTTAATCATACAGTAAAGCTGCATGTCCTCGGGAAAAATTACGGCTGTAGTTTCCCCTTGCTTTCAGCCGTTCGCAGTACCAGCACAGCAAAGCCGTTTTGGTTAATGTTGCAAGGCCAGATCAGTCACTCATCCAGACTGTTGCCCCTGCAACTACTGAAAAGGCTGCTGCCCCTCTTCAGGAACCACACGTTTGTCTGGCCTCTCAACAAATACCCCTCCGTTGTGGTTGCACCTACGGTACGGCCATCTGTATCGCTGAGGCACGCAAGCCTCCCCACCAACGGCAAGGTCCATGGTTCATGGGGGTGCGTGTCGTAAACCAGTGCCTGTAAGATCACCGAGGTTCACTGCTCTTGGCCTGGGCTAGCACGCCAGCCAGAGTGGCCTTGCGGTTCTAGGCGCTACAGTCTGGAACCGAGCGACTGCTACGGTAGCACGCTCGAATCCTGCCTCGGGCATGGATGTGTGTGATGTCCTTAGGTTAGTTAGGTTTAATTAGTTCTAAGTTCTAGGGGACTGATGACCTCAGAAGTTAAGTCGCATAGTGCTCAGAGCCATTTGAACCATTTTGGGCTAGCACATGGATGGGTGACCATCCAGTCTGCCGCACGCTGTTGGCAAGCAGGGTGCACTCAGACCTTGTGACGGACACAGAGGAGCTACCTGACTGAGAAGTAGCGACTCTGGTCTCGTGAACTGACGTACGGCCGGGAGAGCAGTGTGCTCACCATATGCCCTTTCATATCCGCATCCAGTGACACATATTGGCTGGGGATGACTCGGTGGCGACTAGTAAGTGGGTACATCGGGTGCACACTTGGATACTTTTCCGAGCAAGCCCAGCCCACCCCAAAAATAGGATATGAGATTTAAATCAATAAAAATTTATTCGAGCAATGAACTCGTGATCAATATATTTATTATCACTCTCTTCAATCCTTTATACTTTACTTTAAATCACCATCTTTACAAAATTGAAAGTTCGTGTTAGTTATTATTTTATTAAACCAAACAGGCAAAATAACTTTATTATGGAGCTTGATACAAATTTTCTCCCCATATCTGGTTTTTAAACATTCACAATCACTAATGTAATACGATCCATTTACTCCTAGTTCACTAATCTTTTTAAGCAAATTAAAATTGCTTACATTATTTAGGTTCTTCAGTAGAGTATCCATTTATATAGAATAACATTTTAATTATCTCTTAAATTTTTTATCTTATAAATGTGACTAATGTATGGGATGAATTCAGATTGGACATTTTAGTCGATATAAATAATAAACGGTGAGAGAGACAAGTTGAATGTAATATTTGTAACGAATATTTTAAACCATCTTTAACTATAGAACATTTTAGAAGACAGACCCATGATTTAAAAATAAGTGATATAGAAATATGGGAGATATTTACTGGTATTTTGTCTGTGTGGTAATGTGATGTTAAACTCTTGATTACAGAAACAGTTAAGCTCATATTTTAGTATGTAAGTAATGGAGTAATTCTTGAAAAGTGATCGGCAATACAAAAGTTACACAGAAATGGAACATTAGGCTGTGTACTGCAACCATCATGGCGAGAGCACAGTCTGTTCTATTAAATTTAAGAAAACTGTACTGTTTGCTATAGTGCAAGCAATCTGGCTGCGAGAAAAAAATGGTTCAAATGGCTCTGAGCACTATGCGACTCAACTGCTGTGGTCATCAGTCCCCTAGAACTTAGAACTACTTAAACCTATCTAACCTAAGGACATCACACACATCCATGCCCGAGGCAGGATTCGAACCTGCGACCTTAGCAGTCGCAGACTGCGAGAAAAATATGAAGTATAAATAACTACAAAAAATGCCCTGTCTGAAATTGTATGTCACTGTTGAAATGTTAATTGTTTGATCTTAAATTATAAATGGCCTATCTGATGGGGCAATGAACAAACGCTGTGCTTCTGCTATCTTCAAACTACTGCGACTGATTCTGATATGCTAGTTAAAAAAATAAAAATTCAGACCACTAGCAACACAATGTGCAAATTGTGCTATAAACTATTGAGACATCCACAACTCTTCTGTTCTAATAAATCTCATTTCTGCAATGATCATTGTCAATGAAAGTTCTGTTACTGAGAAACTCAGGAAAACCAAAATTATATATGTGAAACTTAAAATAAATGCGGATTGATGGAAAAAACACTAATGTAGCTGTATTAATAAATATTTACATCTCTAAGACAAAATATTTTAACACTTGGAATTTTAAAAATTCACTTTACATTAATAGTGGAAAGATCTCAACAATTTCTCTTTACTTTATAACAATAATGTTTCCTACCGTCTTTGAAGAAGAATCAATAAGTCACTTATTATTACATTATCATAAAAAATCTCCAGTTCTACAACAATGACCAAATTTATTACTACTCTTCGATGTCTTGGCAAATGTGCTATTACAGTACCTTTTGAAGCCTTCTGAGTGAATTTACTAAATATCTCTAAAGTGAAAAATAATATAAGAAAATAATTGGCGGCACACAGCACAGCCTAAACACATCTTACTCCACCAGAAGATACAAATGGACTCCTTCTTTCTCTCTCTCCAAGACTGCACTCCACTCACAAGCAAAGGTACTAGTAACAGCCTCTCACAGTGCAACCTCTTTGGCTGAGATGTTGCCCACTATTACTCAGATGCAACTGAAGCTTTACTTTTAATCCAAAATACTTGTAAAATTACAATTTTCTGTATGAAACAAAAGCCTCTTTACAGTGTGACTGACGCACCGTACTGTAAGCAGCAGAACGAGCCGTTATTCATGTGGAGAACAACTCGAGTTAGTGTTTCTGTATGGTCAAGCAGATGGAAAAGGTTGAGAGGCAGCACGGTCTTCCACATCTGGTGTACGCACCATTCGCCGCCTCCCTGCACGTCCGTCTGCATGGAAGGACCCTTTGATCACATAAACACCCAAAAAGGGCTTGAAATTTTGTGTGATGTGGCTGGCGTCTGTGAGGGTATTCGTCTTGGTATCGCCGTGCTGCCTCTGCTTGTCCGTCCAGTAACACCATTTCGGCTTGTTGCCGACATGTAAACGGAACCAGTCTGCTGCTTTCAGTAAGCTGCGTCAAAGACACGGCCTGCAACACACAAGGAACACATGGCACGTGGTCAGAGGAAATGTCATTCGTCTACCGTGGCAACGATGCATTTCCAAGCACATGTTTTTACGACCCACCATTTCCACTCAGAAATCCGTCCCTGCAGCTTGTCAGTGTTAAATAGGGGAAGTTTAATTATAACTACTAATATTAAGACACCGAGGAATGACGTTCATGACTCAACAGGGATAAAAAGTCTGAAAAACGAGGGACTTCAGTACAATAAGGGTCTGTGGAAGGCAGAAAGATGTCCAGAGTAGTCAGGAATCAGTGAACTCCTGTTGATACATAATGTAAAACTTTCTGAGCGAATATGCTAAAGAGAGTTTTTAACGCGAAATTAAATGCACTTTGTGTTAAACATGCCTTTCCTGAGCAGTGTTCTGAGGTCAGACAGAAAGACAGACAAAAATGCACGAAAGTGGCATTAACTGTTTTAATGTATCTCTAAAACAATAGACATTCAATGTCACGGTACCTTTACTTACTATGCGTATGAAAGATAAAATTGTTTAGATCTTACTTTGAACCGTATGATTACGTAGATTTCTAGTCTCTTCAGGAATAGGGCATGGATGTGTGTGATGTCCTTAGGTTAGTTAGGTTTAAGTAGTTCAAAGTTCTAGGGGACTGATGACCACAGCTGTTAAGTCCCATAGTGCTCAGAGCCATTTGAACCTTTTTTTTTTGTTTCAGTTATACACTGAAGCGCCAAAGAAACTGGGATAGGCATGCGTATTCAGAGATATATAAACAGGGAGAATACTTCGCTGCGGTCGGCAACGGCTATACAAGGCAACAGCTGTCTGGCGCAGTTGTTAGATCTGTTATGCTGCTACAGTGGCAGGTTATAAAGATTTAAGTGAGTCTGAAAGTGGGATTGTAGTCGGCGCACGACTGATGGGACACAACATATCTAGGCTAGCGGCGAAGTGGGGATTTTCCCGTAGGACCACTTCACAAGAGTACCGTGAATATCAGGAGTACGGTAAAACATCAAATCTCCGACATCGCTGCGGCCGGAAAAAGACCCTGTAAGAACAGGACCAATGACGACTGAAGAGAATCGTTCAACTTCACGCAAGTGGAGCCCTTCCGCAAACTGCTACAGATTTCCGTGCTGGTCCATCAACAAGTGTCAGCGTGCGAACCATACAAAGAAACATCATCGATAAGGGCATTCTAAGGCCCACTCGTGTACCCTTGGTAACTGTACGGCACAAAGCTTTACGCCTCGCCTGGGCTCGTCAACATCGACATTGGGTTGTTGATGACTAGTCAGACAAACCCCGTTTCAAATTGTATCGAGCGGATGGAGGTGAACGGGTATGGAGATAATCTCATGAATCCATGGACCCTTCATGTCAGCAGGGGAATGTTCAAGCTGGTGGTGTCTCCGTACTGGTGTGCAGCGTGTGCAGTTGTAGTGATATGGGACACTTGACACGTCTAGATGCGACTCTGACAGGTCACACGTACGTAAACATCCTGTCTGATCGCCTGCGTCCATTCATGTTCATTGCGCATTCCGACGGACTCAGGTTATTCCAGCAGCACAATGAGACACACCACACGTCCAGGATTGTTAGAGTGGCTCCAGCAACACTCTTCTGAGTTTAAACACTTCTTGCTGGGCACCGAATTTCCCAACCATTTATTGAACATATCTGGGACGCCTTGCAGCTTGCTGTTCAGACGACATCTCCACCCTCTTGAACTCTTACGGATTCAAGCTGTCAGCTCCCTCCAGCACTGCTTCAGACATTAGTCGAGTCATTGCCACGTTGCGCTGGTGCTCGGCGGGGGTGGGGTGGGGGGGGAGGGGGGAGCACTACACGATATAAGGCAGATGTTCCTTTGGCTCTTCAGTGTATGACCATTAAGAGAACTTTTTTAGTTCATTGGCATTTGAGACGTGCCCACACAGCCATCTCAACAGTTTATTGTCAGTTATGACAACAGGAATGTGATGAAAGCACAACATCCAGTCTCCGAATGGAGAAACTCTCTGACCCAGCCGGAAATCGAACCTGGACCTCAGTAAGAGAATTCTTGTCGCTGAACTTCAGCTTAGCTTCCTTTCACATACGATCAACTTCTTGCTCATACTTGTATTTTAACTTGACGCCATGCCGCTAATACACAGTGTAAAGCTTCTAATACAAATTCAATTTGAACGTAGTGACATCGGCTTCATATCAGATGCAGATTATCACGAATGAGTCACTGGCTGGCATGTACTGATCTCCATGAATTAAATGTAACACTTTTCGAGCAGCTTTTTTTTCGGATTGGAGAATCTCAGGCATGTTCCTGTGTTGTCGTTCTTGCGGTCTTCAGTCCAGGGACTGGTTTGATGCAGCTCTCCCAGTACCTACTGCAACCTACATCCTTCTGAATCTGTTTAGTGTATTCATCTCTTGGTGTCCCTCTACGATTTTTCCCCTCCACGCTGCCCTCCAATACTAAATTGGTGATCCCTTGATGCCTCAGAACATGTCCTACCAACCGATCTCTTCTTCTCGTCAAGTAGTTCCACGAACTTCTCTTCTGCCCAATTCTTTTCAGTACCTCCTCATTAGTTATGTGATCTACCCATCTAATCTTCAGCATTCTTCTGTAGCACCACATTTCGAAAGCTCCTATTGTCTTCTTTCCAAACAGTTTATCGTCCATGTTTCATACGTGGCTACACTCCATACAAATACTTTCAGAAACCACTTCGTTCACTTACATTTATACTCGATGTTAACAAATTTCTCTTGTTCAGAAACGCTTTCCTTGCCATTGCCAATCTACATTTTATTTCCTTTCTCGCGGTTCTAGGCACGCAGTCCGGAACCGTGCGGCTGCTACGGTCACAGGTTCGAATCCTGCCTCGGACATGGATGTGTGTGATGTCCTTAGGTTATTTAGGTTTTGGGGGACTGATGACCTAAGCAGTTGAGTCCCATAGTGCTCAGAGCCATTTGAACCATTTTTTCTACTTCGAGAATCATCAGTTATTTTGCTTCTTAAATAGCAAAACTCTTTTACTACTTTAAGTGTCTGATTTCCTAATCTAATTCCCTCAGTATCACCCGACTTAATTCGACTACATTCCATTATCCTCGTTTTGCTTTTGTTGATGTTCGTCTTATACCCTCGTTTCAAGACACTATCCATTCCTTTCAACTGCTCTTCCTAGTCCTTTGCTGTCTCAAACAGAATTCCTTTACTGCTTGCTCAATATACACATTGAATAACATCGGGGGTAGGCTACAACCCTGTCTCACTATCTTCGCAACTACTGTTTCCCTTTCATGTCCCTTGACTCTTACAACTGCATGATGGTTTCTGTACAAATTATAAATAGCCTTTCGCTCCCTGTATTTTACCCATGCCACCTTCAGAATTTGAAAGAGAGTATTCCACTCAACATTGTCAAAAGCATTCTCTAATCTACAAATGCTAGAAATGTAGGTTTGTCTTTCCTTAATCAATCTTCTAAGATAAGTCGTAGGGTCAGTATTGCCTCACGCGTTCCAATATTTCTACGGAATCCAAACTGAGCTTCCCCGAAGTCAGTTCTACCAGTTTTTCCATTCGTCTGTAAAGAATTCTCGTTAGTATTTAGTAGCTGTGTCTTATTAAACTGATAGTTCGGTAATTTTCACATCTGTCAACGCCTGCTTTCTTTGGGATTGGAATTATTATATTCTTCTTGAAGTCTGAAGGTATTTCGCCTGTCTCTTGCTCACCAGATGGTAGAGTTTTGTCCGAGTTGGCTCTCCCAAAGCTATCAGTATTTCTAATGGAATGTTGTCAATTCCCAGGACCTTGTTTCAACTATGATCTTTCAGTGCTCTGTCAAACTCTTCACGCAGTGTCATATCTCCCATTTTATGTTCAGCTACATCCTCTTCCATTTCCATAGTATTGTCCTCAAGTACATCGCCCTTGCTTAGACCCTCTATATACTCCATCCATCTTTCTGTTTTCCCCTCTTTGCTTAGAACTGGGTTTCCATCTGAGCACTCATTTCAGTTCAGAGAGGCCATGAAGATTGGTGGGCGCTTTAATTGTGTCTATGCTCAGGGTTAATTATATAAAACAAAATGTTAGCTGTTATAATTCCGTATATTCTCTGAATTAAAACTGACGTGAGGTCTGCATCATTCCCCCCTCCCTTTAAAAGAGGTTTGGTTAGATTTTACCAACCCCCCCCCTCCCATTTTGAGTTCGAGTTCATGTAGTTAATGGACGTCCCCTCTCCCCACTGATTATGGCGCCACAGACGGCATCTTGGAAGAGCAAATGAAGCGAATGGACAGTGTCTTGAAAGGAGGATATAAGAAGAACGTCAACAAAAGCAAAATAACGGTAATGGAATGCATTCAACTTAATCAGATGATGCTAAGGGAATTAGATTAGGAAATGAGACAATTAAAGTAGTAGATGAGTTTTGCTATTTGGGGAGCAAAATAACTGATGCTGGTCGAAGTAGAGAGGATATAAAATAGAAACTGGCTATGGCAAAGAGAGCGTTTCTGAAGAAGAGAAGTTTGTTATCATCGGATATAGATTTAAGTGTCGAGAAATCATTTCTGAAAGTATTTGTGTTGAGTATAGCTATGTATGAAAGTAAATCATGGACGATAAATACACTACTGGCAAATAAAGTTGCTACACCAAGGAGAAATGCAGATAATAAACGGGTGTTCACTGGACAAATATATTATACTAGATCTGACATGTGATTACATTTTCAGGCAATTTGGGTGCATAGATCCTGAGAAATCAGTACCCAGAACAACCACCTCTGTCCGTAACAACGGCCTTGATACCCCTAGGCATTAAGTCAAACAGAGCTTGGATGGTGTGTACAAGTAGAGCTGCCCTTGCAGCTTCAACACGATGCCACAGTTCATCAAGAGTAGTGACTGGCGTAATGTGAAGAGCCAGTTGCTCGGCCACCGTTGACCAGACGTTTTCAATTGGTGAGAGATCTGGAGAATGTGCTGGCCAGGGCAGCAGTCGAACATTTTCTGTATCCAGAAAGGCCCGTACAGGACGTGCAACATGCGGTCGTGTATTATCCTGCTGAAATGTAGGGTTTCGAAGGGATCGAATGAAGGGTACTGCCACGGGTCGTAACACATCTGAAATGTTACTTCCAATGTTCAAAGTGCCGTCAATGCGAACAAGGGGTGACGGAGACGTGTAACCAATGGCGCCCGATGCCATCACGCCAGGTGATACGCCAGTATGGCGATGACGAATAAACGCTTCCAATATGCGTTCACCGCAACGTCGCCAAATACGGATGCGACCACCATGATACTGTAAACAGAACCTGAATCCATCCCAAAAAGCGACGTTTTGCCATTCGTGCACCCAGGTTCGTCGTTGAGTACACCAACGCAGACGCTCCTGTCTGTGATGCAGCGTCAAGGGTAATCGCAGCCATGGTCTCCGAGCTGATAGTCCATGCTGCTGTTCGTGCAGATGGTTGTTGTCTTGCAAACGTCGCTATCTGTTGACTCAGGGATCGAGACGTGGCTGCACAATCCGTTACAGCCATGCGGATAAGATGCCTGTCATCTATACTGCTAGTGATACAAGGCCGTTGGCATCCAACACGGCGTTCCGTGTTATCCTCCTGAACCCACAGATTCCGTATTCTGTTTACAGTCATTAGATCTCGACCAAAGCGAGTAGCAATGTCGCGATACGAGAAACCGCAATCGCGATAGGCTACAATCCGACTTTTATCAAAGTCGGAAACGTGATGGTGCGCATTTCTCCTCCTTACACGAGGCATCACAACAAAGTTCCACCAGGCAACGCCGGTCAACTGCTGTTTGCGTATGAGAAATCGGTTGGAAACTTTCCTCGTGTCAGCACGTTGTAGGTGTCGCCACCGGCGCGAGGCTTGTGTGAATGCTGTGGAAAGCTAATCATTTGCATATCACAGCATCTTCTTCCTGTCGATTAAATTTCGCGTCTGTAGCACGTCATCTTCGTGGTGTAGCAATTTTAATGGCCAGTAATGTAGTTTGGACAGGAAGAGAATAGAAGCTGTCGAAATGCGGTGCTGCAGAAGAATGCTGACGATTAGAAGGGTAGATCATGTAACTAATGAGTAGGTACTGAACAGAATTGGGGAGAAGAGGAATTAGTGGCATAACCTTACTAGATGGAGAGATGGGCTGGTAGGAGATGTTTTGAGGCGTCACGGGATCACCAGTTTAGTATGGGAGTGCAGCGTGGAGGGTGAAAATTGTATAGGGAGATCAAGAAATAATGGCATCAAGCAGTGCGGAAGGCTGTTGTTTGCAGTAGGTATTGGGAGATGAAGCAGCTTGCGCAGGATAGAGTAGCATGGAGAGCTGCATCAAACCAGTCTGTGGACTGAAGACAACAACAAGTACAACAACGTGGCCCTTCCATTAGCTGGACTACTTGTTCTGTAGGGGTATAGTGCTGTACACTGCTAACCCCCGGTACATTGGCAAGTGTCGGTGTCTCTTGACTGTGTGGCAGCCTTAGTGGTAATCACGGAACGCCAGGACTGGAGGACGGGCGCAGCGCTTCCAGATGTAAGGCAGGCGGAGCTGCACAAAGGAGACGGCAGCAAGTCGAGAGCAGGCCGTGCCGCGCCGCGGTAATGAGGTGCTCGGGGTAAGCGTATGCGGCCGCACGGCGCTCCGTTCCGCCTCGGCCGCCTCTGAGGACACGACAGGGCCGCGACCGCTGCCCGACCGCCGCGTCGCCACGCATCCCCCCCCCCCCCCCCTCCCTAACCCTGAGGTGGTGCTCGCACGGAAGGGCTACCGGCGTGTGGTGCCCGTCAAGAAGGACGGCAGGGCGGGGTTTACTGGCTCAGCCGTAGCGTAGGGGACACGCACGGTTAGGTTGCAGAAGATTGCGCGCAAGCTACGACACTTACACAGGGTACACAGGAATACAGGGTGGTCCATTGATCGTGACCGGGCCAAATATCTCACGAAATAAGCGTCAAACGGAAAAACTACAAAGCACGAAACTCCTCTAGCTTGAAGAGGGAAACCAGATGGCGCTATTGTTGGCCCGCTAGATGGCGCTGCCATAGCTCAAACACATATCAGACCCCCATTTTTTGTTACCTATTCGTGTAGTACGTAAAGAAATATGAATGTTTTAGTTGGACCACTTTTTTCGCTTTGTGGTACATGGGGCTGTAATAGTCACAAACATAATGGCTCACAATTTTAGACGAACAGTTAGTAACAGGTAGGTTTTTTAAATTAAAATACAGGACGTAGGTACGATTGAACATTTTATTTCGGTTGTTCCAATCTGATACATGTACCTTTGTGAACTTATCATTTCTGAGAACGCATGCTGTTACCTCGTGATTACCTGTAAATACCACATTGATGCAATAAATGCTCAAAATGATATCCGTCAACCTCAGCGCATTTGGAAATACTTGTAACGACATTCCTCTCAACAGTGAGTAGTTCGCCTTCCGTAATGGTCGCACATGTACTGACAATGCGCTGACGCATGTTGTCAGGCGTTGTCGGTGGATCACGATAGCAAGTATCTTTCAACTTTCCGCGCAGAAAGAAATCCGGGGACGTCAGACCCGGTGAACGTGCAAGCCATAGTATGGTGCTTCGACGACCAATCCACCCATCATGAAATATGCTATTCAATACCACTTCAACCGCACTCGATGTATGTGCCGGACATCCATCATGTTGGAAGTACATCGCCATTCTGTCATGCACTGAAACATCTTGTAGTAACATCGGTAGAACATTACGTAGGAAATCAGCATACATTGCACCATTTAGATTGCCATCGATAAAATGGCGCCAATTATCCTTCCTCCCATAATGCCGCACGATACGTTAACCCGCCAAGGTCGCTGATGTTCCTCTTGTCGCAGCCATCGTGGATTTTCCGTTGCCCAATACTGCATATTATGCCGGTTTACGTTACTGCTGTTGGTGAATGACGCTTCGTCGCTAAATAGAACGCGCGCAAAAAATCTGTCATCGTCCCGTAATTTCTCCTCTGCCCAGTGGCAGAACTATACACGACGTTCAAAGTCGTCGCCATGCAATTCCTGGGGCATAGAAAGATGGTACGGGTACAATCAATGTTGATGTAGCATTCTCAACAACGACGTTTTTGAGATTCCCGATCTCGCGCAGTTTGTCTGCTACTGATGTGCGGATTAGCTGCGACAGCAGCTAAAACACCTACTTGGGCATCATCATCTGTTGCAGGTCGTGGTTGTCGCTTCACATGTGGCTGAACCCTTCCTGTTTCCTTAAATAACGTAACTATCCGGCGAACGGTCCGGACACATTACCTTGCCTAAAACCATCTAGATCAATCGTTTGCCATTCAGAACAAAGTCTAGTCGTCTCGCAATGGGTAAATTCACTGAGGTGACAAAAGTCATGGGACTTATCCTAATATAGTGTCGCACTTCATTTTGCCTGGCGCAGTGCAGCAACTAGAGATGGCATGGATGCAACAAGTCGATGGAAGTCCCCTGGAAAAATTACTGAGTCATACTGCCTCTAAAGAGATCCGTAGATTTGAAAGTGTTGCCGTTGCAGGATTATGTGCACGCACTGATCTCTCGATTACGTCCCAAAAACGTTCGATGGGATTTATGTCGGGCGACCTGGACGGTCAAATTATTCTTTTGATTTGTCCAGAATGTTCTTCAAAGCAGTCGCCAGCAACTGTGGTTCAGTGGCATCGTTGTTTAGGAACACAAAAGTCCATGAATGCAAATAGTCTCCAAGTAACTGAACATTGCATTTTCCTGTCAATTATCGCTTCTGTCTACCATAGTACCGAGTCCATTCCATGTAAACACAGACCTCATAATCATGGAGCCACCACCAGGTTGCACAGTGCCTTGTCCACAACTTGCGTCCAGGGCTTCTTGGGACCTGCATACATCAGAGCCCTACTATCAGCTCTTACCAACTGAAATCGGGATTCATCTGACTAGACCACGATTTTCCAGTGGTCTAGGATCCAACCAGTATCGTCAAGAGCCCAGAAGAGGTGCTGGAGGTGATGTCGTGCTCTTAGCAGACACACTTTCACAGTTCTGTCCTAGTAGATACGTTAGTCGTACGTCGCACTTTGATTTCTGTAATTTGAAACGTCCCCTTAGAAAAATTATACATGACTGTGCTTAAACTGACATAAAATATTTTTTAGCGCAACGCAATCTGACTTTCAATCATCCTTACAAAAGAATGCCCCTTACTAACATTAAACTATAC
The DNA here is from genome assembly GCF_023897955.1 of Schistocerca gregaria. Taxonomy (NCBI): domain Eukaryota; kingdom Metazoa; phylum Arthropoda; class Insecta; order Orthoptera; family Acrididae; genus Schistocerca; species Schistocerca gregaria. The sequence goes on along the minus strand of NC_064922.1, from coordinate 172,934,477 downwards.
GTTTCACAAATCACTTACCTCACAAAAATCTTCGTTACTCGAACTACTGCAATACAGAGAGCGCCACTACTGCCAGCTAAATAAAAGATTCAAACTACTGAAGGCACTAACTACCGATAGGCACAGTTAGCAAAAGAAAGATTTTGATAGAGAACAAACAATGTATTTACCTTCATACTGTTCAAAAGTCATATTATATATATCAGTTCATGACATCCAGTGTTACAAATTTCGGAACTCCGCCATCTCTCTCCCCACATCCAACACTGCTGGCGGCTCACCTCCCACTGCGCAACGCTACGCGCCGTTAACATCCAGCTGCCCAACACTACAATGGCAGACAACAATGCAAACTAACCACAGACTGCACACAGCACAGCCAGTGATTTTCATACAGCGCGCTACGTGGCGGTGGCGTTACCAATATGAAAAACCTAAACAGCCTACTTACATAGCCCCCATGCTCCCACAAAAAATTTTACAAATTGTTTTGGGCACTGGCCAATACATATTTGTTAAAAAAATTTTAACAGTTACAATAACAAAGAAATCATATGCACACACTTATTGATACAATGTTGGTCAAAAGCTAAAATTTTCTCACAGTCCATAAAGACAGTTCTGATCGTTCATCACAGTAAAATTGCAGTGTTTTTTTTTTTTTTTCAAAGTCTGAGCAGTAAAAGAATATGCACACAGAAGTACTGGATTTCCATGCAGTCTTGAAGAAGTAGTGTTGCCCTTCCAACGGAAAGGCAGTGCTGACTCTTGACATGCAGATAGGTAATCAGCCACAACAAAGCAAACCCACAGCAGAGTCAGTCGAAGTTTTGAAGAATATTGGTATGTAGGTCATCACAGAGCAGACCCACTGTAGTCCTGGTAGAGATTATGGTATTGGTGTGCCACCAGAGGTGCAGACCCACTGCAGTCCTTGTAGAAATAATGGTATTGGTGAGCCATCAAAGATTACGACCCATTGTAGTCCTTGTAGAGATGGCCAGCACCCATCTGTTGCGACTGTGCAGGTGCACAATCATCATCGAAGAGTCTTGCGGAGAATATAGCAAGTCCATAAACCACCACTTGTGCATGCACAATTTTTTTGGAATTGTCCTTAGAACCAGCAATGATGTTAATCAGTCCTTGCTGAATTATTAACACAAGTCCAAACGCTATCAGTCCCTACGTCTCAGATATTGTCCATATACTATGACCAACAGAAACACGTGCAGTGAAATGTAACTTACAAGTTACTTAATTTGATGAACTGGTGTCAATTACAATTTTATAACATAAGAATACAATTTATAAGGTACAAACAACATCATTAAAGAACATAACAATACAGAACATTTGTAGTAATAGGGGCTTTACAGAAGAATAGAAATAAACATATAACTCAGTGTTACAGGAATTATGACATAAGTAAATACAAAAAAGGTCTGAATAACTTTTGAAACATCAACTTCACACATGAGCATTAAAACAAAACAGAATAAATAATGTCTAAAGATCTTTACAAAGCTAATAACATAGTATTAGAAAAATTCTACAACATAACAACATCAGCTAAACACATAAAGACAGGAAAAACACAAATACACAAGGGAACACAAACACATAGAGGGATAACACAAAATGAAAGGACAGGGTTTGTTTTACTGCAGTATTTTGCATGGAGATCTCCCTTCATTCATCATTATTCCCAAAAAGTCATATCTAAGCCTGCTTTCTGTATTCTGTTCACATCCTCTTTCAAAAATATTTTTTCTCCACTGTACACTACTTTTTTGGCCAAACCATTTTCTTATAGCTTCTCAATGTATTTCTTCCAATTCATCATAGTTAGTTTCTTATATAGTCTACCTCCTCTTAAGTTAACTTAAATCTACTGAGCTCAGATGCATAAACTAAGGGACGAGGCAATGCAGGAGCACAAAACAATTAATACAAACAGCATTGACAAAAAAATGCAAAATGGCAAAGCAAGCAGCAGTAAGTCTAAATTTGGAGAGCAAATGCAACATTATCACTAATATGAGTAAATGTGCAGCAAAAACAAAAATAAAGCAGTAGTAAAGCTGGCTTAACAGAGTAATACAAAGTGAAATTCAGTAGCACTATGCCTGGCACACAGCAGTAGCAAATGCAATAACTTATATCTAATCATGACAAAGCTCAAGCAGAAAAAATATTATAGTAAAAATGGCCATGGTTAATACCTATGTCACATCTTAACACTAGGATGAAGCATCAAAAAAACTTACTCTGCAAGAAAGTTAGCAAGTCATTAAAAAAAATTATTTATGCAATTCCTGTGAAGTGAAATGTCTATTTGTGCTCTCTTTTCTACAAAAGTACATCATAAAATTATTCTTTACTGGGTCTGTAGACAGAAAATAGTGATATTAGTACATCTATTGAATTTTATTTTAACCAATGCTACATTGCAACTAGGGACTAGATATTAAACAAAATGAGCAAATATATATAAAAGAAGGCATGAAACATCATTCATTAGCCATATGGCATTTCATAAGGTAGTAAAAAATTCTCTCAATTCTCATAGAAAGACACTTGTCATAATCAGGTGTGCAGATGTAAGTATCTTTCCAAAAATGAGCGTGTCGTATTTGCGATGCTTTCTACAGGGGAATGTCAATAACGAGGATAATGCCCTCTTTTTTTTCTCCACCTAATGGCTTTTCTTTGTCAGACGACTACCTCTCAGCTGGGCGCCCAAAACGCATTACATCAAGGTCACTTACCTTTCTTACTGAAATGTTTATAACAGCAGCTTCCACTACAGTGGCAGTCTCATATAAAAAAATTCCACAAGTTGAGAATTTGCGTTTCAAATGTGTAAAAACAAAATCCTATTGATATAACAGTGTCCAAAAATGTTTCGTTGACATTGTAATACTCTCACACACTTACATACATTTCATAACTCTTAAAGTACGATTCTTGGTTTCCAACAACCTTTTCCACAAATCAGAGTCCCTAACCACTACTCATTATTCCTTACCTTATTATACATATACATATCGTGGACACTTCTTCAATATTTCATCAAAAGAAATACGTAGCATAATCAAATTCCACATATACGGTAGCATCATCTTTTTGATCACAAACATACCTCAACAGCATAATACATATCGTCGTCGTAATAATATCGTAACATCTCAGTCAATCCTCAAAATCGTCATAGCTTCCTCCAATAATTTCAAAACCTAAAAAAAAGTTCTCTGCTCATTTCAATAGTGTCATCTACCTCAAATGTACATTAAAAAACATGATCCCATACAAATACATCATTCAAAGCTCTCATAGTATTACAATGGTTCCGAAAAAATATGAACAGTTCACAAAGTACAGACAAAATACAGTTTCATAAGTGTCACGTTATCCAGCTGTGTAATTGTGCAAACATGTGTCACTGATGTAGTAAAAAAAATGTTTGTCTCTCAGTTAAATGATCAGATAGCTGTGTAATTTATGTGTTAGAGAAATATGGTACTGATGTGTAAAGTTGTATAAGGAAATACCATATTAGCTAGGGCTCCTTGTGCTTGCCACACACATGGTACACAAAGTAAGCGTGTACCCCCCTGAGGATTAATGTAATTATACCCTCAGGTGTTACAGATTACAACAACGGAATGAAATATATCAGGGAAACCTTTGTATCATTGTAATTCAAAAATCTTTAAAAATAAATGTTTTAAGTACAAAATTAATCACTCAAATACGTGTACTGTAGCGCTTAACTGTGCGTCTTGTTGTAAGATAATCTCTGTGGAAGTGTCGTAGTTATCGTCCTCCGAAAGCTAAGTTCTGCAGAAGTCAATGTACTTACCTCATGATAAACAAAAGTGAAATGCTTTGCGTACAGATATCGTAGTTATTACATACCTTACCGTGATCAAAAAAGTACTATAATGTAACGTATTGTTGTGCTACGGAAAAGGCTATCTCATTGTAGCTATATCACAAAAGTTACTACTAAAACATGTTTTACTTTCCAGAATAATACATAAAACTGTGTGGACATAAAACAGAAACACCGCAAAAGCAACATTGTAAATTGTCACTCATTAGTAGCGTCGTAATAAAATCGTATAGTTGTCACATAAACTAACCACTGTGTCATCTGGTATCTCACAGAAAGTACTTTAAATTCAGAATGTATTTTCAAGTAAACCAAAATGTTGCATTAAAATCTCATTAACAGTACCAGTATATGTCCTAATTATGTAAGCCTGATAGTCGTTACGTAATCGTGCAACTAAGAAGCAAGAATATACAAATAACATCACTGCGTCGTCTGTTCACTATAACAATGCATTCGTAATTTTTGTTTAAATAAGTTCTCTCGGTTCTTGGCTGGATATTTAACTTAAAACATTGCAGATTATCTTTCAATAAACGGTTTTACATGTGAAATGTGGTGCAAGCCTTTACTCTTCCTAGTGCTCAGAGTTAACTTCAAAGCAATTATCATGTTGTATACATCTTTAAGGAATGCTAAAATTTTTCTCAAGGTTAGCGTCTATGTTATTTTTCGCTGAGCCAGCCGGCGCACGTGACTGACTGCCGTGCGAGTCATTGTTTGTTTCTTTGTTGGCGCGCGTCGTTATTGGGATTTGGAGACCTAAATTCTACAAATTCACCTTGTCGAGAGGGTCCCGCCCTGTTTGAATCCCGCCAGTTCTGATGCAATTCAGGTCTGTCGTTACGATAATATCGTCTGTCGTCATGTCGGTAGATTCCATAGCTTCTTTCTTGTCGATCACGTGGTGGAGAGTTTCTCCCTGAATCGTAACTGCGCGCTGGACCGTTGCGTCTAAATTTATTCTGTCTCCCTTGATAATAATTATTCTGGTTCCCATATTGTCTGTTTCTCTGATTGTCTCTGTGATAGTCACTACCGCCGAGAGGTGATCTTTCCCCGTAATTATTACTACTCTGCCAACGGTTGTCAGAGGGTGGTGTCTGTTTTGGTCACGATTTGTGTTGTGAGAATAGCCTTGTCGTGTCCAGTTATTATTTCTTTAATCGCGGAATTGCGACGGATGTGACCTGTAATTGTTGTGTTCCTGTTTCCGCGTTCCGCGATTGTCAGTATCAATTTCCAATTCTTGTAACAATCCCTGAAAAGCTTCAATGTCATCTTTGCAACGTCCTGTCAAAATAATATGTCGTAAATGTTCAGGTAGTTTGATTAGGCAAATGTGGATGAGTTCTGAGGGGGTGTAAGGGTTTGATAAGTACCGATTCTTGTGCAACATGTCTTCAAAATATTTCACAAGACTGGAGAATTTAGATTGTTCGAAATGTTTCATCATTATGCTACTATGTTTTACTCGGTCTTGTGTAGCTTGAGACCAATACGCTGAGAGGAAGGCATGGTAAAATTCTCCTTCACTGTGGCAATCGTGAATGACCGATCGCATGCTTACAGCTAGTTCATTCTCTAAGTAGCCACACATAAATTCTAACCTGTGCACCAATAACCAGTTGGGAGGAAAACAATGAGAGAATTGATGAAACAATGCTTGTGGATGAATGTCGTTGTCAGAATTCTTAAATATTTTGAATTTACGTCTAGTAATGAACAGCTTATAGTCAAAATCATTGTGTCGGCGAGTAGCATATCGGTCATTGTTACGTCGTGTCGGCGGTTCCATCTCAAAATTCGATGCACCTTGCCAATTTCTTTCATAATTTCCGAAATGCCCTGTGTTATTATTTTGTGGCTTTTCCGTATTTCTAAGTACCTCTTCCCGTGTTGGAGCGCGGATGTCCTCTGAAATACGTAATTCTTGTACTTCCCGGATATCTCTTTCGTATTGCGTATTAATTTGTTTCTGATTTTGTTTGAATTTCCTAATTTGTTCGCACTCTTCTGTGTCATTCAGATCATCATCTATCTTTGAAGATAAGTTAATGAACTGATCCGAAAGTTCGGCTACTTTCTCCAATAGTGTACTTATTTCCTCAGTGTGTTTCTCTGAACCAAATTTCAGAGAGTCCATTTGTGTTGAAATCGTACCTACTGTGTCCTTTAAGTTTTCCTGAGTTTTTGCAAGTTGCATAACCGAGTCAGTAGATGCAACTGAGTCCATTTTAGCTTGCAAGGTGTCGTGATTTTCATGAACAATTGTTTGCAGTTCTTTTATGGTTGATTCTTGATTCTGTAATGCATTTTCATGCTGCGAAAAAATAGGTTGGAAATGCCAACAAATTTGTGTTTTTACGTCATTACAGACTTTTTGACATTTCGATTCGATTTTATGCAACTCAGTTGTCAAATCTTCACGCGTTTTCAAGCGCATGTTCCACTGAGTCTAACTTTTGATGCTTTTGTTCCATTGTGTCTAACTTTTGAAGATTTTGTTCCATTGTGTCTAACTTTTTAAGATTTTGTTCCACTATCTCTAACTTTTGAAAATTTTGTTCCAAGGTGTCTAAATTTTGAAAATTTTGTCCCATTTGTTTCTGATTTTGTTCAAGCGTTGTGTCTAACTTTTGTAGCCTTTGTCCCATTTGTTGCATTAACTGTAATAACAGTGCACTGGTGTCTTAAACATGTTCCTCAGTGCTATTCCGCAGAGCATTTGAACCGGCAATATTCGCATTTTGAAAAGCAGAAAATGTGTCTCGATTTATTTGAGAAAACGGTGAGGACGCATAACCTGAATCTACAGTATTTGCAAGATTGTGTTCTGTCATTTCGGAATCCTGAGGCGAGCTGTTGCCAACCGATCGATCGATAATGCTTCCCTGTTCACTAATTGTTTCACTGTCTACGCCATTATTTGCCGCTCGCTCCATTTCCCTATGCACAATTACCAAATTACTACTTTGAACATTAGTTAATTCATTACTCGGCGGCGCTAACACACTGCTTTCGTCTTCACTGTCATTTCTCAGTTTACTTTGGAGCCTAGTATTACGTTTTTCACACGCCATTATTGTCGCAATATTTCACACGATAACACAGAAAAGCACAATATGAAGAGCAAAAATAAGAGAACACATTAACATGGCACTAAAAATAATATCTAGTTAACTGCAAGCGCAGCTGCGAAATACTTGGTGCAGATCTACATGCATGCCACAACTGTTTTACTGTACAACAATGAAAGACTGCAACTACAAAAGAGATTCTCTCTACAATTACGCACTAGCAATAAACAATAGCTACACTAATTACACAAACTACAAGAAAAAATCAGAAGATTCCAGTGCGGTATCCTCGGCTAAGAGTCGACATATGAAAAAAAATTATACATGACTGTGCTTAAACTGACACACAATATTTTTTAGCGCAACGGAATCTGACTTTCAAAAATCCCTACAATGCCCCTGACTAACATTAACCTACACGTTTCACAAATCACTTACCTCACAGAAATCTTCGTTACTCGAACTACTGCAATACAGAGAGCGCCACTACTGCCAGCTAAATAAAAGATTCAAGCTACGGAAGGCACTAACTACTGATAGGCATAGTTAACAAATGAAAGATTTTAATAGAGAACAAACAATGTATTTACCTTAATATCATCAAAACTCATAATATATATAGCAGTTCATGACATACAGTCTTACAAATTTCGAAACTCCGCCATTTCTCTCCCCACATCCACCACTGCTGGCGGCTCACCTCCAACTGCGCAACGCTACGCGCTGTTGACATCCAGCTGCCCAACACTACAGTGGCGAGTATTACAACAATGCCAACCAGCCACTGACTGCACACAGCACAGCCAGTGATTTTCATACAGGACGCTACGTGGCGGTGGCGTTAATACTATAAAAAACCTAAACAGCCTACTTACAACTTGGTTCACGCAGTGCTGCTTGTCTGTCTGCACTGACAACTCTACGCCAACGCCATTGCTCTCTGTCGTCAAGCGAAGCCCGTAGGTGCTTCATTCGTTGTTGGAGTCTGTGATGTGTCTCGGGTGTTGTAGGCAATCGCCCTCGTGGAAAAAATAAGCCCCGAAACCTCAACAACAGCTTTTCCTCTCTGCTCCCTTCAAATGCTTCATCTTTCCATAAAATGCCTTCTTAGCAGCATCCTGCGCCCGCTTATATGAGGGGCGTTCAATAAATAACATATTTGTCGGGGTTAATTTGGATTGAAAAAATGCGGTATATGTTATGGGACATGGTGAAATATTCTCGCCTTAGCCCCTATAGCTTCATGAAGTTCTGACAGGTGGCGGCGCTATAGCTGTTCTTCAAAATGATGTCTGTAATGGAGTGTGATCCAAGTAGATAGATGTGACTGAGTTTCTTTTGACGGAGAAACAGAGCATTGCGGATATTGACAGGCTCTTCCAGAATGTCTAGGAGACTTGGCAGTGAACAAAACCACAGTGGGCCACTGGGCGAGGAGTCTGCCCTCTTATCTAGGTCGTGCAAAACCAGTTCGATATCCGGCACGCCAGCCAGCCATAGACAGCTGTGACTCCTCGAATTATGGATCGTGCCGACACTCTCGATCTAGGTGACCGATGGATGACAGTCGACTGGACGTTTCTGCCGGTAGCGCTGACACACTTGTCCACCATTTTGGGTACTCAAAGGTGTGTGTACGCTGGGTTACTCGCCGCTATTGGAGGACCATAAAGAGCAAAGAAGGATCATCTGTGTGGAACTGGTTGCGCGTTACGAAGTTAATCGTGACATTTTTTTTGTCGAGCATTGTCACAGGCGATGAAACAAGGGTTCATCACTTCGAAATGGCTCATCTGAAGAAAAAGTTCAAAGCCATACCCTAAGCCAGTAAAGTCACGGGTGATGGTCATCTAAAACTCTGTGCCCTCCATCATGGTGCAACCATCAGCTCTGAAGTCTATTGTGCTACCCTCATGAAACTGAAGAAACAACTCCTGCGTGTCCGTCGCCACAAAAATGCAGACAAAGCTCTCCATCATAGCCCCAGGCCTCGCACAAACCTGTACACCCAAGAGGAACTATTCTTCCTCATCCACCATACAGCCGGATCTTGCACCTTCAGGTTTCCATCTGTTTGGTCCAATGAAGGATGCACTCTGTGGGCAGCAGTACGTGGATGATGCGTACGTTATTGATGAAGCAAGACGTTCGTTCCGACGTTGATAAGTAGAGTGGTACCATGCGGGCATTCAGGGCCTCCCAGTAAATTGGGATAAGGCCGTCACATTGAACGGAGGTTACGTTGAAAAATACGATTGTGTAGCCAAGAGAGTGGGGAATAATATGATACACTGGAATCCTGAATAAAACCAATTTGCTTTCAGAAAAAAAGTGTCGCATTACTCGTTGAACGTCTCTCACAGCCTATACCTTCTGTGCACCAATCCTCCTGCTCCTCCAGAATTTCCAAAATCGCCACCAATGTTCCCTCAGTCAATTGACCCACCACGGCACCAAATCTATCCACACTGGCGAGTACTGTTTTACCTCTGCCCTTCTACTGTATGATCCTTTGTTTCACTAAAGAACAGGCTACTTGTAATTGGTTCAAATGATACTGAGCATTATGGGACTTAACTTCTAAGGTCATCAGTCCCTTAGAACTTAGAACTACTTAAACCTAACTAACCTAAGGACCCACACACATCCATGCCCGAGGCAGGAGTCAAACCTGTGACCGTAGCGGTCCGGCGGTTCTACACAGTAGCGCCTAGAACCGCTCGGCCACACCGGCCGGCTACTTGCAATTCCAGAGGTTACATTACGCACAACATACGTAAGGGCAATTAAGGTTCTGCTATTATCCATAGCGACTTCCTTGGGCCACTCGAAACAGAATCATATGAATTGTCATTGTTTGCGGGTTAACTGGATTGTTTTATACAACGGCCACTCCTTGCGATACATCAACACTGACACTGGCAACAGCTGCCTCGCACCGGAATGTTTTCCCACTAAGCTCCTCCACACATCATCAAAAGTTAATTACAGCATGATGCTGATACAGAAGGTCTGACCCTAGGATCGAGCTATAGCCGTCGCTTACATGAGAGCACTTCCAAGCACTGCCTAAAATTAGTTGCCTCCGATCCCAGTGATTGAATGTATATCAGTTACTTCTAGCTCACGCAACTTATAACATGAGGGGTTTCAGTGCCTCTTTCCCACTGTCTCGAGACTACTGACACATGACCCCTTCTGTTTAACAGAAACTTATACTCTTTACCACCCATTACACCCACTGTTACACACTCATCTCGTGCATTCGTTTTTCCTGCATCTACATTTCGGTGGGTCTCGGATTCCCTTTTAAGTTTATGGGTGCTTATGACCAACCAGACCACCACTACCATTTTTTGTATAATACTAGTCCTTGCCAGCCTCTGCTGATATTCCCACCAAACTGCTGTTGGTTTATACCTCTCCTATTATTATATAGCTTGCGGCACTGCATCTGCATGTGCCCCAAACGTCCACAATTAAAATGTCTTGTATTTCAACTATCTGTGATCCCTATCGCAACATCAGACTCGTCAGATTCCAACGCCATCCCAACTGCTGCATGGAGATTCCTGGGTGAAATAGAGCGCATTCTCCCAGACATCTCTGGCGCAAAACCCCTCAGGGAAGTATCGAGCGCCCTTTGCTCAGATTATTGTTGTAACACCTCATTTACTATTTACCTCGTCACTATGTGTTCACTCACATGGATTCACATTAACCCCTTTAAACCTATCCGCAAAATCCTCCATCACTTCGTTACGCCTCTTAGAAATAATGTTCAATTGTTCACGCAAAAACCGTGCGTTATTTTGCTTCCTGTGTCTTTGTACCAGTCCCTCCTCGAGCTGCTCAAAGATGCCTCTGTGCAATGTATGAATGACTTCACTTCCCCTAAGAGGCGCAGTTAAGAGGCGCTAGTTATCTCTAACAACTATTTCCCCGACTAACCCCCTATGTCAGCCGACGACATGAGATCTTCTACACGTGATAACACATCCTCGGCACATTTCTTACGAGTAAAGAGAGAAACAAGGTTCGTAATAGATGAATCTACCCCTAGAATCTGTGATTTCAACAATCCTGATTCTTCATCCTTCTCTGCTAATTTATTATTCACAGAAGTATTTCTGCCCTCAACTGCACTTTCTGATTAATTGACGTTTGCATAGCCTCCTCTCTGGTGAAACCTTTTGTCTCTGAGTATGCAGTTGCAGCATCACTCTTACTCAAATTTACGACTCAGAAATAATAACTGTAAAAACAACACGAACAGCAAACTTGTCAGGTAGTGAAACTGCTCTGCTTATGTCCTCTGTCTAATCATGAGCCATCTGGACTTCTTACATTGCCTAACCATATGACCTAAACGTAAAACGAAAATCAAGCAACAGTTACAGCCTTGCCATATTCGGTAGGTTGCCCACCTAATTAACTGGACTGTCTCTAGCCTTCCAACCATAGAGTTACCTCTAAACTGAGAGATATTCACGCGTTCTTCAGGCCTCTGCAATTTCATGATCCTTAACTCATGACCCCATGATCGTCACCACACAAAAAAACAGCAGTCTCATTCACCCCACAAATAAGATATTGCAGGTGGTAGTTGATACGTGTTACAAACCGGACACAATAGGAAGCATCAGGCCCCTTTCCTTTTTTTTATCACTCGTTTATTACATGAGAGAAATACACATTTTAAGACAACATTTAACTACATGAAATATTTCTCCCAGTAAAAGTTAACATAAGCAGTGACAAAACTTAGTTCTCTTAAGGATGCAATGTAAAGTTTATATCAATTTAGCTCAAACACGTAGCTAGTGACTGAATCACGACACAGACACTTTAACAATTTCGACAACAAATAAATAGCGTGAATTTGTACTCACAGTAACCAACTAATCCACAGGCTTGCCATTGAATAATTAGTAGGCAATTTGAAACGAATTAGCAACACCCAGCAATTAAGGGAGTTAATACCAACAGTCTTTAAATGTCTTGCTCCCCATTAAATAAACAAACTTACAGTAATTAAATAAATAACAAATCAAACACACTACTCTCCACTCAAACTCTTCAATGGAAGCCAAGCCAAAATGAAGATTCCATTAACTGACTAGCACTGAAGTCACACTAAAGCTCATCTCTGTGTTCCCAGACACACATGGGGCAAACTTACAAGACAAGATTTTGAAGGGAGAACATCAGTAAAACCGCTAATGGAGCTAACTCGTGCCACTGAAAATTAAGGTACTAGACCGGGACACAAGGTGGTATACAATGAGGTGCCTTAGTGCTATACTGCGCTCCAAAATATTAATTCTGGAGGACGACGGTTCAATCCCGCGTCCGGCCATCCTAATTTAAGTTTTCCGTGATTTCCCTAAATCGCTTCATGCAAATGCCAGGATGGTTCCTTTGAAAGGGCACGGCCGACATCCTTCCGTAATCCAATGAGGCCGATGACCTCGCAGTTTGGTATCCTCTCTCCAAATCAAGCCCAACCCCCCCTCCCCCCCTCAATGTCAGTCTGTCGGATACCTAAGGGCTGACACAGCGGCCGGTCGGTACCGTTGGGCCTTCAAGGCCTGTTCGGACAGTGTTTCTTTTCTTGTTTTGTTTTGCCGGTATGTGCAGTTGACAGATATGTCTAAGGAGACTCAGTGCCTGCGGCAGCTGGCCCAACCTAGACTCAAACCCATGTCTACAGCTGGCGATGCCGAGTTTTCTTGTCGTCCACTCTGCTGCTGTGTCATGGTGGCAATGCCTCTGCCTCTAAATCCACTGTATTTGTATGGCTCTGGCATGCACTTGTTACACTAAAACATCACACAGTCGTTTAGCTCATAACGAGTCGTGCACTGGTGTAGAGACACTGTTCTGTCTGCTCCAGACGTTATCGCTTGATGGTGAATTTTTCCGCTAAATGCAGCTAGCCAACTTTGCAATTCTTTTGTGTGCATGATGCCACACTATACTTACTGCCCTAGCGGTTCTAGGCGCTTCAGTCTGGAACCACGCGACCGCTATGGTCGCAGGTTCGAATCCTGCCTTGGGCATGGGTGTGTGTGATGTCCTTAGGTTACTTAGGTTTAAGTAGTTCTAAGTTCTAGGGGACTGATGACCTCAGATTTTAAGTCCAATAGTGCTCAGAGCCATTTTTGAACTTAGTGCCCAGTGGTATCTTGACTGAATGCTGCACCATAATTCCTTACAAATAGTTCCAGTTCTACTAAAACTAGATAATGATACTACATTATTTTGATGGTCCAGTGGAAATAATTGCATTCTTCCAGTAACAAGCAGTAACTAAGACCGTCTGTTTCCTTGTGCGTTTACCAGCTTAGCATAGCATTTCCACCAATATGTGTTTTCTCCAGTTACAAGCCTCGTTAGGTTACTTTTACTATATCGCCCAATTTATGTCTAAAAACAGTGTTTTCTGTGTGTTTTGGATGTTATTTTTTCTGTGATCTGTAGCCTTTTTAGGTATAGAAATTTGCGTTGGGGCACTTCATTTGAGGATTAAGTTTTAGGCACCAATTTTGAAATATATATATATATATATATATATATATATATATATATGTGTGTGTGTGTGTGTGTGTGTGTGTGTGTGTGTGTGTGTGTGTTATATATGTGTGTGTGTCCATGTGTGTATAAGTCAGCATTGTGACACTTCATATAAACACTTTTCTGTACCACTGACATATTTTTGTAGACATTTCAGATGCTGAATCAACATTGTGATATTTCACAAGTATAACAGAATAATTTAAATGTGGGAAATATTTAAAGTGAGGGTCCGTTGTGCCCTACACCATGTATAGAGCAGAGATCGAACTTCGGACATTTTGTAGTGCTCCTTAACTTGTAATTTCTTGGCAAAGATTTCGTGTGTATGTGTTTGTTTGTGTTTGTGTGTTTGTGTGTGTGTGTGTGTGTGTGTGTGTGTGTGTGTGTGTGTGTGTGAGTGAGTGAGTGTGTATCTGCGTGCGTCTTCCTAAGGTATTTTTGATGCAGGAATACCGTAAGTTCACATCGTACGTACTTTTTTATGCATTTCAAGTGACGGTTATGTTCGTTTCCAATATGGAAATAGTGTATATTTTTGAAAGTCGTCGATACGAATTTTTGGCTTGATAATTGCAATGACGACTAAAATTCTGCACCATGACTGTTTCATGGTAAAAGACTGGAATGAAATTGGAGGAGAGGAACATGGCTTACTGCCACCTTCGTTTGTGATGTCGTGGATAAGAGGATTTAGCTTGCTACGGGGATGGATAAGGATGCATGGCTTGTGACATTATGGGGATTATAGCTATGGCGTATCTAACCCACTTGCACTTTTCAGGGTTATTTTAGTCCAAAGTGCATGTCAGTCCTCGTGGATATACTACACAGAATCTTGAATTAAGTAGAGAGGGTGATGAAATGTAAAAATTAATGGAAAAGCTTTATTAGCTACTAAGTAAGATAATATGATTATTAGTTTATGCAATTCCCTGAGGCAATCAAGACATTAGGTTGAAACTTCCTGTCAGATTAAAACCGTGTGCCCGACCGAGACTCGAACTCGGGACCTTTGCTTTTCGCGAGCAAGTGCTCTACCAACCTTTTTTTTTTTTGTTAGCGCCTAGAACCGCTTTTTTTTTTTGGCAGCCATGCGCAAAAAGTTGCCAATAAGGTGAACTAAAAAGGGCCATCTTGCTCGCCGCGGTCACATTGCTAGGCGGGCGGCCAGGAACGGGCGGTCGTCATTACATTGGACATCACCAGCCACCAATCGTTGGAGCGCCCGGGGCCGCTGCACACAGTCAGAGACTGTTTCTGTTACCATAGGGGAATCGTGGAAAGATCACATCTACAAGTTAATGTCTTCTCACACCCGGCACACCCCAGCTGGGTGGTGGGTCCATGAATGACGAACCCAAATAGTTCGCAAAAAGGTTCCGGTAATCCTGTCTGTTCGTTAAGACCAGAAACTCGTCGATCATAGAGTACCATAAATCGAGGACGTCTTTGTCTCCATAGCGGTATATGTAGTGTATCGCCATTCCTCGTACCCAATTAACCGCATTCATCCGGGTCATAGGGAAATAGACAGCGTCGGGATGAAAGAGTTCTTGGGGTAAAATCGAAACGTAGGGGCGGCGGAGCAGGAAAGCCAAGATCTGGCGGATCAGTTTCCAGCACTCACGCGCGGGGCCACAGTTCAGTCTATGTTCGTCCGTGTGTAACGTCGTGCAACGGGGGCACACAGGGTCGTCAATTAGGTGAATGGCATGCAGCCGTTGTCGGGTTGGAAGTTTCTCGTTAACGACCACATACCACGTCGACCGCACGAAAGTAGACAGGAACGGCGCGTGGATGGCTCGCCATACCCGTGGCCAGTCGACCGTAGGGTGGCGCCGTACAATGTCGTTATCCGGAGTCCAGTGCTGGAGAGCACTATAATAAGTCTTCGCTGTCGGGTTCCGTGTCTCCGATATAACCCGCAACACATAGCTATGCTCTACGAAAAACGTTCTAATATGTGACAGCGAGAGCGATAAATGTCCAACTGGTACCGGTGGGTACAGCGTACGTGGGGCCACTTCTTCAATCAGTAGGCCGGGGAGACTGGCTATTGGTGAAAGCCAGAGTAGCCTCATGGAACGGAGATACAGTGCCAGCGCTCTGTGCTTGACGTGAGTGAGTCCAACACCGCCTTTGTCGAAGGGTAAAGTAAGAGTAACAAAACGGATCTTGAAAACAGCACCATCGTTCACCACGTGTCCAAACACTGCCTGTATCCTGGAAGCCATCGTGTCCGTTATCGGCAGTACATGGGCGTAATGGTTAAGGTGAGAAGCCATGTACACATTGACGTATTGGGCGCGTTACAAAATGTTCAATGATCTGAATTTATTGAGACGAGCCTCTAAACGGAGTCGTCGTAAGACCATACGATACGTAAAGGCCGCCGTGCGTTGTATTTGTCGATGGAGTGATATCCCTAAACACTTGAGCATCGTGACCTTTGTCAGAGGTACGGCCAGACCTGCAGGCATTCCTCGTCCTACCTCCATGTAGCGTGATTTCCGAAGGTTGAGCACACTGCCAGCCACCGCCCCATACTGGTGGAGCCAGGAAAACGCCGTGTGTATTTCGTCACCAGACCGTGCTAAGAACATCACATCGTCGGCGTATGCACCACCTCGAAAGGTTATGGAACGGAGGGTAAGTCCTTCTAAGCGTCGCCGTAGTCCGTGAAGAGCTGGTTCGAGGGAAACGGCGAAGAGCATGGCAGAAAGACAACCCTGCCGGACGGACCTGTTGACACGGACGGGGGCGGACCGACAGCCGTTGATCATAATCCTCGTGACAGCCCCATGGATCAATCGAAGCACAACAGACGTCGTCAGACGCGGGACACCGATGTGTTCCATAACAGCACGCAGGAAACCATGGTTAACGCGGTCGAAAGCATGGTCGAAGTCCAGCGCAACAAGAGCGCCTTGGAGGCGGCAAGTTTGCATGAGCGCCACCACGTCTCTATAGGTGCTTAAAGTCGTAAACACATTAGTGTCGCCCCCGAGGCAGGTTTGATCAGTGTGAATGGCCGCCATTACCGTAGGTTTGAGCCTCTCACGGAGCATGCGTGTCAACAGCTTATAGTCAGTGTTTAGCATTGTCAACGGGCGAAAATCAAGAGGGCGACGGCCTCCGCCGGGTTTGGGCACAGGGATCAAGAGACCCTCAGTAAAGTCAGATGGTACCTGAAAATCGGCGTCCAGGAGTTCGCTGTACATCCTGACCCACATTGGGCCCATGAGATCAAAGAACCGCTTGTAAAATTCAAGAGGGAGGCCGTCAGGGCCAGGCGTTTTGTTGGGAGAGCCACGCAACAGAGCCTCTCGCAGTTCTTCCAAAGTCACCGCCGACAAGAGCGTAGCATCATCTTGTAGGTTCCGAGAGACTGGTAGGTCAGATAGGACTTCCCTGACCCCTACATTCATGTGGGACTCCCTCTCGTAAAGAAGTTTATATGACTGTGTGAACGCTCGGACGATATCCATTTGTGCGTCAACGCGTCGCCCATCCTCCGTCTCAACCTCGGTAATGAGCTGCCTCTTGCGTCTTCGGCGTTCTTGAATGATATGGTGGAGGGAAGGTCGTTCGCCACGAACATCATCAGTCGTCCTCGCTCGCACCCGCACACCCGCGAGACGTACGGCATTGATACGAAGCAATTGTGCCTTGACGCGTTGTACTGCTGATTGTCGCTCTGGCGACGGCGGTTGTACAGCCAGTTCGCGGAGCGCAGTATAGTAAAAATCAGTAGTCGCGGTATACCAGCGCGCTCGGTCGCGTCCATAGCTGACTAATGTTCGGCACAGTGCGAGTTTTGCACACCGTAACCACCATTGAAGTACAGAACGGTAGGCGGGTAAACGCCGGTGGCAATTGCTCCATGTGGACTCGACTGCGCGTCTGCAATTTATCTCATCAAGAAGGGCCACATTGAGGCGCCACGGACCCCTACTTCGGCGGACGCGCTGGCGGGGAAGGGTGAGAGTACACACATATGCGAGGTGATCCGTGAACGCTGCCGGCCACATCTCAGCGTCGACAACGGCCGATCGTAGGCCGCGGGTGACGTAGACTCGATCCAAACGGCTCGCGGAGTGACTAGTAAAGTAGGTGTGTGCTCGACGGTCGCCGTGTTGGATGATCCAGGTGTCCAACAAGGCCAAGTCCTGTACAAGTGCCTGGAGTGCCGGGCAGGTGGTATAGTGTGGCTCCTGGTCGGATGGGCGGAGCACACAATTAAAATCGCCGCCTACTACCAAGTGGTCGGTATTGCCCTGGAAGAGCGGGGCTATATCTTCGGCAAAAAAGGTGCGCCGTTCTCTCCTTTTGCCGGTGCCTGAAGGAGCATATAAGTTCACCAGACGTACTGTACCAATCGTGAGTGCGACCCCCCGGGCCGACGGTAAATAGGAGACATCAGTG
This sequence comes from Schistocerca gregaria, assembly GCF_023897955.1. Taxonomy (NCBI): domain Eukaryota; kingdom Metazoa; phylum Arthropoda; class Insecta; order Orthoptera; family Acrididae; genus Schistocerca; species Schistocerca gregaria. Next base: position 172,916,495 of record NC_064922.1, on the reverse strand, counting down.
GCCATTATCCCTTCCCGCAGTAGAATCGCCGTACCTCCGCCGCCCACATCTGCAGGCATAGTGTAGGCGTCATATCCGTAGGCATCGAGACAGAGTCCTGATCGGACTTCTTGAAGGAAAACAACGTCCAGATCCGCAGCGCGTAAGGTATCCTTCAGCATACGGGTCTTGACATCAGATGTAATGCCATTGACGTTGATCGTGGCGAGGCGGTATGCCTGGTCCATCAAGTCTCGGGAGGTGACCATGGTATGACAGGAGGGCAGTAGTCGTGACGTGGAGCGCCGGTCTTGCGAAGTGCTAGGCAGCGACGAGAGGTGCTCATGCCGCCCTAGGCGTCTGTCGCCGGCCGCGTAGACGCTGCCATCGGCATCGGTGCATAGTCTTGGTCCTGAAACGCATCCTGCAACTCCATCTCCTGCGCCCAGTCGCCCAGGGGCGTTGACACCACTGGATCTCGAGAGGCAGACGGAGGCAAGGGTGCATCCCCGGTGTCGGAGCTGCGGTGATCTCCCGCATCCCCATGTGGTCCAGACCCAGCGGTAGTGGGAGAAGACGTCGAACCGTGTGAGACGGTAGGGTCGCCTGTGTCGGCGCGGTGGAGCGGTTGAGGCACCTCGTCATCCAGCGGTGTCGCCTCGGGCTGTTCTACGTCGTCGGTTGTCTTGCGCCGCTTCTTATGACGCTTGGGTGATTTCTGCTTACGCTGCCGCGCCTCTGTTTCCGACGTAGGGCAAGGGGAGGACGCTGCATCCTGTGCTTCAACTTCCATCGCACCGTCGGCGAGCCGTTGTGACGGTGCGCCGGGGTCCGACGAAAGGACATCAGTAGCATCAGCACTGAAAGACGCTTGGGGCTCCGTGGAAGCTACTGCAGGGTCCTCCAAAGCTCGCACCAATACAGTGGGGTCGTCATATACAGCTGGCGTCTCCCGTCTCGCCGCCGCAACATACGTAATCGGCAGAGAGGTCGGTGTCGACGGACGAATCTGGTCGGTCGAGGGTGTCTGCACGAGACGGCGTTGCAGGCATTCGGTACGCATGTGTCCCGTCTGGCCACAACCGGAGCAGGTTCTCGGCTGACCGTCGTAAATAATTATTGCCCTGCAACCAGCGATCGTGAGATACGAAGGAATATGGCGATGCAGGTCAATACGGACTTGTCGCACCCCGTTAAGGACAGGGTAGGTGTCGAAGGTCTTCCATTTTTCGGCCGTGTGGCCGAGAACTGTTCCATAGGGTCGAAGAGCAAGGGTGACCAAATCCGCTGGAACTTCAAAAGGGAGCTCAAACACGCGCACATTTTGGATTCCCAATCCAGCAAGTTCAAGCGTCACCACACCCACGTTTCCGTCTGAGTGGCAGAACCGATAACCTGCCGTCGAGCGTCTGAGAAGTTTGTCACATGCTTCGTCGTCAGTGAACTTAAGATATACGACGCTGGAGACAATAGATAAGTGGATACCGATCAGCTCGTTAGGATCAACATGTACCACATCGCGTAAAAAACGCTCTACTTCGTGGGCCTTGGGTCTAGAGTACGTAGTGTCGAACTGCAGCTTGATCGTGGCTTTCCGATACGAAAGAGCCATCGTGTGTGTCAGGAACGTGACGGCAATACGTAACACTAGCGCGCCGGCGCGGTAAACAACAACACACCCGGAAACGCGACACGGAGCGGCCGGGACGTACCGCACCGCTCCACAGCCAAAGGCTGACTGCCAACTGAGCTACCGAAGCACCACTCACGGCCGGTCCTCACAGCTCTACTTCTGCCAGTATCCGCCTCCTACCTTCCAAACTATACAGAAGCTCTCCTGCGAACCTTGCAGAACTAGCACTCCTGAAAGAAAGGATATTGCGGAGACATGGCTTAGCCACAGCGTGGGAGATGTTTCCAGAATGAGATTTTCACTCTGCAGCGGAGTGTGCGCTGATATGTAACTTCCTGGCAGATTAAAACTGTGTGCCCGACCGAGACTCGAACTCGGGACCTTTGCCTTTCGCGGGCAAGTGCTCTACCACTAGCACTTGCAACTAACTGGCATTAATAAGTTACATATTATTGCTAAGACGGCGATATTCATTACAATCGAGCCTCTGTGTGGAAGAATCCACCTTCACATACAGGTATATATCAGCAAGGTAAAATTGGTGGTAAAAAGTAGCTGGAGCATGGCTACCTGACGTCAAAAATTGGTTCTACAGTACTTCCTGCAAAAACAGAGAAGTTCCGTTGGTCACAAAAGCTAGTTCCTCTCTGAACATGCTACACAAATTGAGAGCACTCTGAAACAATAGCACAAATCTAGTTGTAAGGCACACTGCTGTCGATCTGAGATTCATTGGTCGAAGTACTAAGGAGACGTAATTCATTCAAAGCTGTGCTGGAGTAGGCTGCGTTCAACAGCAGACGAAATGTCGGTAGTCTCTTTTATCATATCATGCCATTTTCATACACGCAGAATAATCTTACTTAAATGGGCTCCAGGAGTATAGCTTAGTTCATATAAGACAACATCCATCTTAAGAAAATAATGCACACGTGGTTGAGGTGCAGTGGTGTAAACCTTTTCTAGGTTCCATCAGATCAAGGTGTCCAACGAATCAAGTACGTTGCGTTAATCACACAGAACCCAACGCGCAATGGACGCTTAGGTTTCCCCTATTTCAGCGCATCCGACCGCATCAAACTCACACCGAGGGTGTATAATTCAGAGGGAGAAGCCTCCTAAGAAACATAAAAAAACTGACGGCAGAGATGACAACGCTACTATAACTTACAACCAGCTACTCCAAGAAGACCGTAGTTTGCCGATGCGGTAGATGATATCCAACACCGGTGACAATTATGCCTTTTCATCATAGAAATTTTCTCAGTCGTCTGCACAGAACAGGCTTTAGAGGCACCCTAACTTATTTCTGTGGCTCAACATCAGGAGGTGATTTAAAACACACATTCCTTACGTAGGATTCGTATAGTAATCAGCAAGTCAATTTTTACATCACGTTAATATCACTGCTATGATCGCGTCAGAAAATGTGGAAACTCACAAAGAGTTTTTAAGAGGCTGCAACCCACACACATAATTATCAGGAATTACAAGCTCTGTATACACTAACATAAATTTGCACTAATCGTCGGACTTACTGCTAATGTAATATGATGGTGCGTTGGCAACAAAATTAAATGGAAAGTTAGAAAAAATCGTTTTCGCGAGAACGCCAGTTGACAACTACAACAGGAATGCAATGTTACTGGCGATTTTTCACTTATTTATGGTCTATTAACTTCGCACCACCTATTGGAAGGGTAGCAGGCAGGGTCCCTTGCTGTCATCCTTCAGTGTCTGATTGCATTAATTAATGAACAGACACAGATTGCCACAAATAAAAAGTGATTGTCTTAGGCTTGACGAGATGTTTATCTGTTTGGACGATAGTTTATTGTCCTCCTGGTAATATTTCCTAGCTGAATAATCTGGATACCGCTGGGACTGGAATGGAAGTACAATTTGTATCTTTTATTCCAGCCTGTGATCACAAAACATCCTATCAATCAGATTCTATTCTGGATTATAGTAGTTGTTGTACGTTTATTAACATGTAGAAAATCGATTTCAATGAGTGGTGGCCATCTTTAGGTCTACAGAAAAAGCGGAAACGAACGACGACTAATGGACAGCTTGGCCGAGCGGTTCTAGGCACTACAGTCTGGAACCGCGCGACCGCTGCGGTCGCAGTTTCGAATCCTGCCTCGGGCATGAATGTGTGTGATGTCCTTAGGTTAGTTAGGCTTATGTAGTTCTAAGTTCTAGGGGACTGATCACCTCGATGTTAAGTCCCATAGTGCTCAGAGCCATTTGAACCATTTGAATGGACAGCTACGTCTTAATAAACAGTAAACTGACTGTAGAGACAGACAGAGAACGGATTACATCTAGCAAATAACGGAGGACGGAAATTGCAAGTGCTATTCTCAAATGGTTCAAAGGGCTCTAAGGACATCTGAGGTCATCAGTCCCCTAGACATTTTTTTTTCCTTTTTGGTCATCATTCTACTGACTGGTTTGATGCGGCTCGCCACGAATTCCTTTCCTGTGATAACCTCTTCATCTCAGAGTAGCACTTGCAAAGTACGTCAACAATTATTTGCTTGACGTATTCCAATCTCTGTCTTCCTCTACAGTTTTTGCCCTCTACAGCTCCCTATAGTACCATGGAAGTCATTCCCTCATGTCTTAGCAGATGTCCTATCATCATGTCCCTTCTCCTTATTAGTGTTTTCCACATATTCCTTTCCTCTCCGATTCTGCGTAGAACCTCCTCATTCCTTACCTTGTCAGTCCACCTAATTTTCAACATTCGTCTATAGCACCACATCTCAAATGCTTCGATTCTCTTCTGTTCCGGTTTTCCCACAGTCCATGTTTCACTACCATACAATGCTGTACTCCAGACGTACTTCCTCAGAAATTTCTTCCTCAAATTAAGGCCGGTATTTGATATTAGTAGACTTCTCTTGGCCACAAATGCCTTTTTTGCCCTAGCTAGTCTGATTTTTATGTCCTCCTTGCTCCGTCCGTCATTGGTTATTTTACTGCCTTGGTAGCAGAATTCCTCAACTTCATTGACTTCGTGACCATCAATCCTGATGTTAAGTTTCTCGCTGTTCTCATTTCTACTACTTCTCATTACCTTCGTCTTTCTCCGATTTACTCTCAAACCATACTGTGTGCTCATTAGACTGTTCATTCCGTTCAGCAGATCATTTAATTCTTCTTCACTTTCACTCAGGATAGCAATGTCATCAGCGAGTCGTATGATTGATAACCTTTCAGCTTGTATTTTAATTCCATTCCTGAACCTTTCTTTTATTCCCATCATTGCTTCCTCGATGTACAGACTGAAGAGTAGTGGCGAAAGGCTACAGCCTTGTCTTACTCCCTTCCTAATACGATCACTTCGTTCTTGATCGTACACTCTTATTATTCCCTCTTGGTTGTTGTACATATTGTATATGAACCGTCTCTCCCTATAGCTTACCCCTACTTTTTTCAGAATCTTGAACAGCTTGTCGAACGCTTTTTCCAGGTCGACAAATCCTATGAACGTGTCTTGATTTTTCTTTAGCCTTGCTCCCATTATTAGCCGTAACGTCAGAATTGCCTCTCTCGTGCATTTACTTTTCCTGAAGACAAACTGGTCGTCACCTAGCGCATTCTCAATTTTCTTTTCCATTCTTCTGTATATTATTCTTGTAAGCAGCTTTGATGCATGAGCTGTTAAGCTGATTGTGCGATAATTCTCGCACTTGTCAGCTCTTGCCGTCTTCGGAATTGTGTGGATGATGCTTTTCCGAAAGTCAGATGCTATGTCGCCAGACTCACATATTATACACACCAACGTGAATAGTCGTTCTGTTGCCACTTCCCCTAATGATTTTAGAAATTTTGATGGAATGTTATCTATGCCTTCTGCCTTATTTGACCGTAAGTCCTCCAAAGCTTTTTTAAATTTCGATTCTAATACTGGGTCCCTTATATCTTCTAAATCGACTCCTGTTTCTTCTTCTATCACATCAGACAAATCTTCACTCTTATAGAGGCTTTCAATGTATTCTTTCCACCTATCTGCTCTCTCCTCTGCATTTAACAGTGGAATTCCCGCTGCACTCTTAATGTTACCACCGTTGCTTTTAATGTCACCAAAGGTTGTTTTGACTTTCCTGTATGCTGAGTCTGTCCTTCCGACAATCATACCTTTCGATATCTTCACATTTTTCCTGCAGCCATTTCGTCTTAGCTTCCCTGCACTTTCTATTTATTTCATTCCTCAGCGACTTGTATTTCTGTATTCCTGATTTTCCCGGAACATGTTTGTACTTCCTCCTTTCATCAATCAACTGAAGTATTTCTTCTGTTATCCATGGTTTCTTCGCACCTACCTTCTTTGTACCTATGTTTTCCTTCCCAACTTCTGTGATGGCCCTTTTTAGAGACGTCCATTCCTCTTCAACTGTGTTGCCTACTTCGCTATTCCTTATTGCTGTATCTATAGCGTTAGAGAACTTCAAACGTATCTCGTCATTCCTTAGAACTTCCGTATTCCACTTCTTATCGTATTGATTCTACCTGACTAATGTCTTGAACTTCAGCCTACTCTTCATGACTACTATATTGTGATCTGAGTCTATATCTGCTCCTGGGTACGCCTTACAATCCAGTATCTGATTTCAGCATCTCTGTCTGACCATGATGTAATCTAATTGAAATCTTCCCGTATCTCCCGGCCTTTTCCAAGTATACCTCCTCCTCTTGTGATTCTTGAAGAGGGTATTCGCTATTATTAGCTGAAACTTGTTACAGAACTCAATTAGTCTTTCTCCTCTTTCATTCCGTGTCCCAAGCCCATATTCTCCTGTAACCCTTTCTTCTACTCCTTCCCCTACAACTGCATTCCAGTCGCCCATGACTATTAGATTTTCGTCCCCCTTTACATACTGCATTACCCTTTCAATATCCTCATACACTTTCTCTATCTGTTCATCTTCAGCTTGCGACGTCGGCATGTATACCTGAACTATCGTTGTCGGTGTTGGTCTGCTGTCGAATCTGATTAGAACAACCCGGTCACTGAACTGTTCACAGTAACACACCCTCTGCCCTAGCTTCCTATTCATAACGAATCCTACACCTGTTATGCCATTTTCTACTGCTGTTGATATTACCCGATACTCATCTGACCAGAAATCCTTGTCTTCCTTCCACTTCACTTCACTGACCCCTACTATATCTAGATTGAGCCTTTGCATTCTCTTTTCAGATTTTCTAGTTTCCCTACCACGTTTAAGCTTCTGACATTCCACGCCCCGACTCGTAGAACATTATCCTTTCGTTGATTATTCAATCTTTTTCTCATGGTAACCTCCCCCTTGGCAGTCCCCTCCCGGAGATCCGAATGGGGGACTATTCCGGAATCTTTTTCCAATGGAGAGATCATGATGACTCTTCTTCAACTACAGGCCACATGTCCTGTGGATACACGTTACGTGTCTTTAATGCAATGGTTTCCATTGCCTTCTGCATCCTCATGTCGTTGGTCATTGCTGGTTCTTCCGCCTTTAGGGGCAATTTCCCACCCCTAGGACAAGAGAGTGCCCTGAACCTCTATCCGCTCCTCCGCCCTCTTTGACAAGGCCGTTGGCAGGAATGAGGCTGACTTCTTATGCCGGAAGTCATCGGCCGCCAATGCTGACTATGTATAAAAATTTGGGCTGTGGCGGGGATCGAACCCGGGTCCGAGGACGTTTCGATTATGAATCAAAGACGCTACCCGTAGACCAAGGGTACATAAATCCCGGGACTTAGAATTACCTAAACCAAATACCCTAAGGACATCACACACGTATACGCCCGAGGCAGGATTCGAACCTGTGACCGTAGCAGCCGTGTGGTTGCGAACTGAAGCGCATAGAACCGCTCGGCCACCGCGGTCGGCGGCTATTCTCAGATGAAGAGGTTTGGACAGGAGAGGAATTTTTGGTTGGTCGCATCAAAAAAAATTTTTCCAATGAGTGCGAAATCTTATGGAACTGCTAAGGTCATCAGTCCCTAAGCTTACACACTATTTAACCTAAATTTATCCTAAGGACAAACACACACACCCACGCCCGAGGGAGGACTCGAACCTCTGCGGGGACCAGCTTTCGGACTGATGATGTCCCAAATCCTTGACTGGTCTATTCACCGGGCTGCAGCTGCAGTACAGCCTTTCTCCGCCCCGTCACTAGGAGGGCGGGATGGGGGGGGGGGGGCAGGTGTCTCTTACCCCGCCACCTTCCACCCTCAGGAAAGATCCCCATTTTCATTTGATACTAGACTGAATGGGCGTCAGGCCTCTCTCCAGAACTGAACCAAGGATCTTCTCGGCTGGTATCTAGTGCTCTTCCCTGCTACACCACGGCCACACAAAGTATATGAGAACGATGGGATTTTGTGACCGGTAGGTTGACATCTTCGAGAGTTACAGAACGAAATCAGCTAGCCATCTTGAAAGATAACTGAAAGTAACTGAAAGTGAAACGAGAGTTATAGAAGAAAGGATGTAGGATGAGTATTTGGGAAGGGTTCAGAGACGATATGTAGGCGATAGGAGGCAGGTGGAATAGCAGTTATGCAGGTAAAGTGTGAGGTAGAGCCTTCTTTTGTAAAAGAAAGACGTAATGTAGCTTATGCTCGGTAGAATGGTTAGCTCACAGGAATGATTTCATGCTCTGGGAGTATAAGACGACTGAAACTACCTGGGATAGGACACAGAGCTTGTGAATACGTGAGAAAGTTGGGAAATGTTGAGCCTGCAAGGCAAGATATTTTGCGGGAGACATAGCAATGGCGTAGGTACTGCACGTGTTTGAGGGCATGTGGGTACTTCAAAAGCTAATACGGGCTGCGAATACGGGGAGGTGACTGGATACGGAGAGCAAGTCTGATTACGTGACCCCCAAGTATTTAGAGGGAGCGGCTGCCATTAACTTATACACTGGTTCTACTGTCTTCAGCTCTCTCTTCGTTTCGTACCGCCACAACTGATCGTGAGGGCAGAATATGAAAGCAGGCGAGGAGCCACGCAGACGCGAGAAGCCTGGCTGGCCTCTCAGCCGCTAAGCTAGCAGACAGGGAGCAAGACAAACACACCAAGTTGGGCCGCAGCTCCGGCAGCAGACCCTCGGCGCTGCGTCCACAGAGCTCGGCTGCGAAACCATCAGCCTAACTAAGCCGTCTCGCTGTGTTAACCTTCCTGCCAGTTCCACATCTCCTAAATATTTTTCTATTACACTACTGGACATTAAAATCGCTACACCAAGGAGAAATGCAGATGATAAGCGGGTATTCATTAGACAAATATATTATACTAGAACTGACATGTGATTACATTTTCACGCAATTTGGGTGCATAGATCCTGAGAAATCAGTACCCAGAACAACCAACTCTGTCCGTAATAACGGCCATTATTCGCTGAGCAACACGATACCACAGTTCATTAAGAGTAGCGACTGGCGTATTGTGACGAGCAGTTTGCTAAATCACCATTGACCATCATTTTCAATTGCTGAGAGGTCTGGAGAATATCCTGGCCAGGGCAGCAGACGAACATTTTCTGTATCCAGAAAGGCCCGTACGCGACCTGAAACGTGTGGTCGTGCATTATCCTCCTGAAATGCAGGGTTTCGCAGGGATCGAATGAAGGGTAGAGCCACGGGTCGTAACACATCTGAAATGTAACGTCCACTGTTCAAAGTGCCGTCAGTGCGAGCACCCCACACCATCACGCCGTGTGATACGCCAGTATGGCGATGACAAATACACGCTTCCAATTTGCGTTCACCGCGATGTCGACAAACATGGATGCGACCATCGAGATGCTGTAAATAGAAACTGCATTCATCCGGAAATCGGTTGGAAACTTTCCACATGTCAGCACGTTGTAGGTGTCGCCACCGGCCCCAACAATGTGTGAATGCTATGAAAAGCTAATCATTTGCACAACACAGCATCTTCTTCCTGTCGGTTAAATTTCGCGTCTGTAGCACGTCATCTTCGTGGTGTAGCAATTTCAGTGGCCAGGTGTATTTATCACTAGTGAATTGACCACTCTTTGATTTCGTTCACTTCTTTTAGACCTTACTGTCGGGCATACCCGCTTGGAGTGACTGTGCGGTTTGATGCGTCATGTCACCTACTGCGTGGCCCCTCCCGCCGGAGTTTCGAGGCTTCCCTCGGGCATGTGTGTGTGTGTGTGTGTGTGTGTGTGTGTTTTGTTCTTCGCATAAGTTAATTTAAGTAGTGTGTAAGTCTAGGTTCAAATGGTTGAAATGGCTATGAGCACTATGGGACTTAACATCTGTCATCAGTCCCCTAGAACTTAGAACTACTTAAACCTAACTAACTAAGCTAAGGACATCACAAACATCCATGCCCGAGGCACGATTCGAACCAGGGACTGGAGCAGTCGCACGGTTCCAGCCTGAAGCGCCTAGAACCGCTCGGCCACCGCAGCCGCTTGTAAGTCTAGGAATCGATGTCCTCAGCAGTTCCGTCCCTTAGGAATTTACACACATTTGAACATTTTATCGAACATGATCGTTTAATGGTAAACTGCGATCCTGGAGAACGTACGTTCGCGAGAGCGGGCCACGTTCTTTACTTGGGGTTTTCACTCTGCATTTACGCTAGCTTCACCTCTGTACGGCGTGTAGATATGCGGAGAACACTACGTGATTCGGATCCCACGTCAAACTGCAATTCCCCATTTCCCCATTAACAAGGTCTATTACTGGATTTTTTTAAGTTGCTGCCATTTACACATGACCTGCTTCCCAAGAAAGGGCGTATTTTCACAATAGGAAACTATATGCTATGTACGGCAAGTGAAACTTATTTGATATTTCTTATTTGTAATGAAGATTAATAGTATTACAGATTCAAATACTTATTGACTTAAAAGAAATTAAGAAATGAATTTTTTTAATAACGATTTATGAATAGATTGGAATTTACGACGACAGAAAAGGGGTTATAACACATTACACTGAAGAGCCAAAGAAACTAGTACACCTGCCTAATATTATGTAGGGCCCCAACGAGCACGGAGAAGTGCCGGAACACGACGTGGCATGGACTCCACTAATGTCTGAAGTAGTGCTGGAGGGAAATGACGCCATGAATCCTGCAGGGCTGTTCATAAATCCGTAAGAGTACGACGAGGTGAAGATCTCTTCTGAACAGCAAGTTGCAAAGCATCCTAGATTTGCTTAATAATGTTCATGTATTGGCAGTTAGGTGGCCAGCGGAAGTGTTTGAACTCAGAAGAGTGTTCCTGGAGCCACTCTGTAGCAATGCTGGACGTGTGGGGTGTCGCATTTTCCTTCTGGAATTGCCCCAGTCCGTCGGAATGCATAGTGGACATGAATGGATGCAGGTGATCAGACAGGATGCTTTCGTACGTGTGACGTGTCAGAGTCGTATCTAGACATATCAGGGGCCCCATATCACTCCAACTGCACGCCCCCCACACCATTACAGAGTCTCCACCAGCTTGAACAGTCTCTGCTGACATGCAGGGTCCGTGGTGATACATTAAGCATGGAAGGCTGTTACACAACTAATTAAATAAGCGTCGACTACAGACCGTTCACATTCCAAATGGCTTCCACTGGTCTCGGAATGGATAAATACAGCCCCTCGTACTATTTTCAGGGGAGTCATACTATTCTTCCTGCAAAGCTGTGGCAGATTCAGGTAACAATGATAGGAATGGATAGCGATTGAAATAGGCCACAAAGGCTCAATCTTTAGACTGTGATGGCCAGAGGAAATACGAAAATTCATCCTCTTTCTCAAATTACCAATCCTGGACGATGTGAACATTTTTTGGAGAACAAACATTGTACCATGGTGTGGACCTGATCGACGAAAATGGTCAAATATCCTTGTCAGAAAGCGACGTTGCAGAGGAACCCTGGAGCACAACGACACAACAGTACGGCTGCCCAAATCATCACCGAACCCCATCCCCGCCATGTTCCACATCTGCGACGTAAACATCGCCAGAATTTGGAAGTAATGTGAAACAGGACTCATCCGACCAAATGACATTCTTTCACGAACGGCTCCGGCATAACGCGACTACACAAAACAGTTTTCTGACCGCGACTGACACTTGCAACGTATTGAGGACACTGCACAGGTGCCGTTTGTGAACAAATACAACAGCGCTACATGCAGGCTTGACTAGAAATTGCCCTTATGTTCAAGTATGCATTTGTTACGGTATTTCCACTTTTTTGTCCAACCCCGGTAATTAACCAGAGGACACAAAATGAAAAAACAAAAGTCGTAATTTAGGGCGACTAGGGAGTTACTTTCTGTAAGTGACACGCGTTAGGTGGAATGTGGCGGATTACCTTAGTGGCGTCATGAGAAGCTCCTCTGCATAAACCAGCTCGGTTTTAGGAAACAGCGGTCATGCGAGACACAGCTGGCCCTCTGTGCATGATATACAACAGGCTCTAGGTACTGGCTCCCAGGTTGATTCCATTTTTGTCGACTTTCGAAAGGCGTCCGACTCAGTTCCGCACAGTCGCTTGCTGCAAAAAGTGTACACTTACCGTCTATCCGAGGACATATGCGGTTGGATACAAAGTTTTCTAACAGACAGGGAGCAGTATGTCGTCCTGAATGGGGTAACTTCAACAAAAAACGGCATAACTTCAGTTGTACCCCAGGGCAGCGTAATAGGTCCGCTGCTTTTTACGATTTTCATAAACGATCTGGTTGATGGTATTAGACTGTTTGCCGATGATTCTGTATTCTACAGGAAAGTAGTAGCAGACGAAAGTTGTGAACAAATCAATAAGGATTTGCAGGAAATAAATGCGTGGTGTAATGACTGGCAGTTATCTGTCAATATTAGTAAGTGTAACCTACTGCGTAGTTTTTTACGAGTACAAAATAAATGCCCAGTCTTTGGAAGCGGTAACATCCGTCAAGTAACTGGGTGTGACTATTCGAAATGATCTCAAATGGAACGATCAGATTACACAAGTAACGGGCAAGGCGAACTCTAGATTGCGGTTTGTTGGTAGAATCCTGAAGGGATGCAGTCCTTCAACAAAGGAAATAGCTTACTATACGTCCAAAGAAGTGCGGAAAGATTTGTGAGTGGTACATTTAGCTATCGCGAGAACGTTACAAATCTCATAGAAAGTTTGAAGTGGGACACACTAGCACATAGACGACGCGCTAAACGCTAGGGGCTGCTCAAACTTTCAAATCGCGCAATGATCACCATTCAAAGATAAGGCAAATTAGAGCTCGTTCTGAGGCATTCAGACAGTCGTTTTTTCCTCGCGCGATCCGCGAGTGGAACAGAGGGGGGAAAATATAACTTTGGCGCGAATTGTGCCCTCCGCCACTCACCGCTTGGTGGCTAGCGGAGTACATATGAAGGACTTACTTCAATAGTGGTACATTACCTCCATTTTTCTCTCTGTAATACTTATGAAATTAATGATCCAAACAAACAGAAAGAAAGGTTCGTCTCTAACAAGAAGCCATATGCTTGAATATTTCTGGTATCTCAACTTGCAGATTTTTCAGCGCTCATTTGACTTTAGGACTCTGTATCTGAAAGTGAACAAAAATGGACTTGTAACACTATTGAAATAAGCCATACATATGTCGATGTAGATGTAGAGTCATGCATGTGTCTACGCTCCGGATGCTAGCTGCCACCGCAAATCTGAATGATACAACTGTAGAAACTAACGAGCAACAAATTCATTCACTGCTATGCCAATTAACCGGCTAACTCATATCAGCCCTTCCAGTGGCTGAAGCAGCCAGCTGAACTATCTCAACGTGAAACCCAAAACGGCAGGTACCGACTACAGAGATCCGCCTGGACTGCAGAAGGAGTCCCAGAGAGGCTGGGTCAGGCGAAGCGGCCGACTGCGCTTCTCATAGCCAACCTCATTATCCTCATTTGCACAGTTCTGGGCAAAATGCTCAGTTGCGTTAGGTTGCCAGGCACTGGTTTCTCTGGCACCCAGGAGCGCTTCTGTTTCGCCTCACTCGTGTGCCCACGTGTGAAACCATTCACACGTAACACTAAATTCTTTTCAGCGAATAACGAAGTCTTAGCGGGAACTACCAAATTCTGAATTAATTATATGACGACCAGTGAAAATTATGGCCAGTACTTCTGTACCGGGACATCATTACCGTCTGCTTTGTATTTTTCGTCCGCTCTCGAAACAGACACAAAATCAAATTACAGTGAGATTTAATGAACAGCATTTCTAGCTTCGAAGCCTCGCAAATCTCTAATTAATCTAATTCTGTCTTGGTGATAATAGGTCGCCACCCCTAGAGAGCGTCGCATCACGAGGTGTCCAAGAAACGCCTCTGGAACTCTTTCCACGTCCTGGTATTCTGTGTTGTTTCACAGTTACCATCCCTCTACAGTCCGGGCTGCACCCATCATTTTTCTTGTAATTCTCCTTTCGAAGTCTCCCGTCTGCTTCTAGACGTAGTTCATCGTGTGGCATTCACTGGCTTGGACGTATTCTCTCTTGACGGCAGTGTTATAGTGTCTCATTTTGCCATTTCTACTACGGATATTTTCCTTCAATCTATATGCTCTTCCCGTCTTTAGGATTCGGTGCCCAACAGTTACTTTTTTCTAATTCATTCTCCTACACAGTTTCACCTACGTACTTGCACTCCTTCACCTTTTGAATCCATTCAGTCTTCGTTTCTAACAGTTTTGCTCCGTCATTTTCAAAAATTCATTTTCAACTGAACATTCTGGTAGTACCACAACATCACCAGTTAACGCCAGTAACATTACTTCAGTTCATTCGATAGTTTTTATTTATTCCTCTTCAGCCCATGTTACAATCAGGTATGAAGTTGCGGAAACTTCTATTAACGGAAAAACCAACTAAAAACTGAGGGTTGCTATGTCAGAGATAAAGAGACGCAAGCTGCGAGTTAGTGAGAAAGGAAAGTAAAACAAAATAAATGGATCAAATCACAGAGTTTCTTTCTTTTTGCTAGCGTTTACCTCGTCTAGAACGGATTGCACTATACTAAAGTCTTGTGATATTTACTTTCTTTAGTTCAGTTACATAGTTGCTTGTTGTATACATCATTTGAACGATTCTTTTATCGAAATGATATGGAACGTTTAAGTTTATGGGGTATATACAAATGATTAGCATTAATAGCACTCCGTCTTCAGGCTACGAGTGGCCTCCCGGGACCATCCGACCGCCGTGTCATCCTCGGTGGAGGGTGCGGATAGGAGGGGCGTGGGGTCAGCACACCGCTCTTCCGGTCGTAGATGGTATTCTTGACCGAAGCCGCTACTATTCGGTCGAGTAGCTCGTCAATTGGCATCACGAGGCTGAGTGGATCCCGAAAAATGGCAACAGCGCATTGCGGCCGCGATTTTCACCCATCCAAGTGCCGACCACGCCCGATAGCACTTAACATCGATGATCCCACGGGAACCGGCGTATCCACTACAGCAAGGCCGTTTCCAACATTAACATTAATGAACACATTATTACCTTTAGTCCTACTCACGGAACTAAACTTTTTTTCTCGGTATCAGTTTTTAAGTAGAAATTCGTCAATGGAATAGAAGGAGTCACCCAAGAGAAAAGATTTCAAATTATATTTAAAACTTGCTTCACTACCTGTCATATTTTGTATTGTTGGCCAAATGACCAAAAATTTTTGTTGCTGCATACTGAATTCCTTTCTGAGCCGCAGACAGATTTAACAATGGATAAAAAAGTTCATTATTCCCTCTAGTATCATACGAGTGTACATCACTGTTCTTATCAAATTGTGAGGGATTCTTTTTGAAGTATTTAGTTAGCGAATATTTGTATTGCGACGGCGCAGCTTGAATGCCTAGCTCCCTGAAAAGATACCTACATATTATTCTTATTGTTCGCTACTGTGCAATCAATACTTTCTTTATAAGTGATGAGTTACCCCAGAAAAATTATTCTATACGATATTACTGAGAGGAAATCTGCAAAATATGTCATGAGATTGATACATTTGTATCAATGATTGAGCCGTGGTAGGGGAACAAGGGGGAAACAAATGGTAGCACCAAAAATTTTTCTTTAACAGGGTGGCTTTATTGGAGTGAACAGTAGACAATGAAATTTAAATAACAACTCTCCACAAATATGGCTTCACAGGCAACATTAAATTTATGATAGTTAAATTAAAAAAAAAAAACTTTCGACTGATATTTCTTAATGCCTAGTAAAACAATAAGTGATAGGTCTAACGAGACCCCCCCCCCCCCCCCAACATTTCCACAGGTCATAACCCCAAGGATTTGCCAAGATAATATTCCCCCAAAACGTAAAAGATAAATCATTACACTAAAATGCTGCATCAGTTATCAACATAAAAATTCACAAGGAGTCTAAGGCTAGATTTTAACATTTTTGACATCGGAGCAGTAGACAAGACAAAATTAACTCAGTTAACAAAATACAGTTACACCAAAACTCAAATACATGTAAAAATTTAGCACACACGGCGACAACCGCCAGCTTTCAAAACATTATTCAGTCTCATAGGTGCGCATATGCCATTACCAAGGGGAGTGTGCGAACCAACTTGAAGCAACTATAACATGGCATAGACCAAATTACAGATTCGGCAGTCTATGAAGAGAAGTCGGCAAGAATCGGTAAACGAGTCAGGAACCGATTGCCGTCGCCCACATACACACTCGCACCCGGACACAGAGGAGCCAACCTTAAGCCAGGGAGAGAGGACAGGCAGGGCTCAAAAAAAAAAAAAAAAAAAAAAAAAAAAAAAAAAAAAAAAAAAAAAAAAAAAAAAAAAAAAAAGCCACCGAGCCCACCGAACCACTGTGCGGGAACTATCAAAATTAAACTTTACGTACGACATCCGAGTGAGGAAACGGGCACACGCCAGCAATACCCCAGAATCCCATAAGTTCCAAAACATAATTTAATCAATTATCCCCAGAACCCCGGAACTTGGTACAAGCGAAATTACAGGCCACAGGATCCAAAGGCACTCTGCAGAAGAGTAAGGAGCGAAAAGTTTAAACAAAGTTCTGCAGCGGCACAATACAACGCCTAGAAAAACACACTAAGGTACATCACCCCACAGAATGCCGAGAAACACTAACACTGGGGTTTGCCCCCGATTCCAACACAATCATAACAACGAAGATAATCTTAGCCATAGCACGCTGAAACACACAAACAGCACCAAACTTCCGAGGACGGAAAAGTACTCCCCTGTAAACTACACCCGGGAGCAGCACGGCCACAAGCTCCTGCCGAGGCGCTGTCCAGGGAAATCGCCGCGAGAAGGATGATCCGGCACGAGTATCGTCACGCAGACCTCAGCAAGGCGCAGTCAGACAGGGCAGGGAAGCTGGTAACCAGGCGACGAGTCCAAACACCAGCCGAGGCCAGTGACAGCGCGGAGGGACCCATCGCCCGACGCAAAAGGCAATGCTCGCGCCGCTCGCGCCCAAGTTGACAGAGACGGTACACCCGGCGGCCAGGAAGCGGCCCGCAACGGAGGAAGAAACACCACTCGGAGGCCCAACGATCGAGAATCGATCGCGAATACCGCCGCACAATGATTAGCTGTTATACGACGAGCAAAATGTAGATGAACCTCACCTTTGCAGCAACTCACTAATATGCTATTTCAAGTTTGTATCAGCATGTAGACCCAAAAATTTGGAGCATTCTACACTATTTACTGATTTCTGCTCATGCTCAGTAACACTTCCTTGCATGACTATTTATTGTGTAGAACCGGATGTTGTGTGTTTTTCGTAATTTATGGAGTGTCCATTTTCAGAGCACCACATAATAATTCTGTGAAAAATATCATTTACCAACTCTTACGTTGCTTTCTCTCTATTCACATTTAATATAACACTAGAATCTTCTGTAATCAGTTATAGTGATTACAGTGTAGAAACCCGCACAAATGGGAATGCACTAACGAACGTGGAAAAGATAAACCGATCGCAAATCTGAACATGTGTTTCATGATGGTCTTAACATGCTGAAGCTGCTAATTATGCTCGCCATTGTCACCAGTTCGACATGAACAGATTGGTGGCACTGCGCCTGGCTGGCATCAAGTATGATGCTAGAACTGATCTGCCGAGGACCTGGATATTGGAAACCACTCTACTGATGGAGTCTGTTATTCTAGATAAGAACGCTGGTTGCCAAGTACCGATGTCTTCAGTGACAAGTCCAGACATAGTCAGACGCAGTGGTCTCGCGGTTCTAGGCGCGCAGTCCGGAACCGTGCGAGTGCTACGGTCGCAGGTTCGAATCCTGCCTCGGGCATGGATGTGTGTAACGTCCTTAGGTTAGTAAGGTTTAAGTAGTTCTAAGTTCTAGGGGACTGATGACCACAGCAGTTGAGTCCCATAGTGCTCACAGCCATTTGAACCATCTAGTAAGACAAGAACTGACTGAACCCTCATTTCTACCAAGAATCTGTTTAATCTTGTATCGGCCAACCAATGTTTCCTTAATAAAATATCCCACCAAGAAGAGGCGAAACGTTAAAAAAAAAACAATCTAGACATCCTTCTCATTTCTCTAAAAGAATTCACGATATGTGTCCTGCTCTCGTCAAATAAATTTCACCAACTGGTATCTCTCCAGCCGCAGTTAGCCTCACGTCAAATGCTACGGGGAAAACAAAAGAATTGTGCTCAAGGCTAGGTGCCTACTCTGGGTTGTCTTTTGATCATGTACGTCAGAGCAGTTTTGCCATTATTTATTTATTTATTTTGTTAGAAGGTCAGGAAATGTTCATCAGCTGCATGCACATGCACTTTTCTTAACATAGAACCTACCTGCTAATGGCAGAGTTCCGTGCAATAAACTGATAAACTGCAGAGTTAACCAGGCGCCTGTACGACGGTAGCTGTGGCGACTTTCCCAAGACAACGTGAGGACAGCGATACCTGTCTCTCCCCCGACTCGCAGTTCTGTGAAGACGACATTCACTCACCCTACAGCGGGATGCTTTCGCTATGCCACTTCTAACCCCTCTGCTGTATCCTCCTTAGTTCTAAAGATCAGCTAGAAAAGCAATGAAAATGGCCAGGATCAGGTTTAATTAAAGTTAAGAAAGAGAAGATGAAATCAGTGCACACAATCACTGTTATGTCTTTTTTTTTAACTAGAGGTGTTTTTTTTTAAAGGAAGAGGTGGAGCCCCTCCACTCCCACACCGGCATTTTGGCCAACACAAAAGGTCTACTGCCATCTCTGCATAAGGGTTAGTATTCACTAAAGTGAGGTGTCGCAGGATGTGGGTACTGCGATGTTTGCGTACGTCTGGTTAGGATTAACCATTAATACGCGCTCATCTGGAGATAGATTGGTCGAAATCTGACGAAGGATAGCGGTTTTAAGGGCAGAGGAAAAAAAGTGCCAGGGCAAGAGCCAAGGGAAAAAAACCTCTGCGATAGTTAGGTCGGGTGGTAAGAGCAGTAGCGGTTTTCTTGCTGCCTGCGATAGGTTGTGCAAGGATAGGCTCTGTTAGTAGTGGGTATCATGCTTGTCGATACCTGGGCGTTGTGCGTTGTGCTGCTCGGCGGCTGGCGCTGGGTGCTGGTACGGAGTCCTCGTTCAGCGTCAGCAGCCTGCAACAGTTAGGTTTGTTATCGATCTTGTGTCCGATAGGTCATATACCGGGGACACAGTGTGAGGGAATGTTGGCAGTTTGTTTGTGCGTCTGTGGGCGAGCTCGGTCGGTGTCCCTGCTGTGGCCTGTGTTGATCGACTCTAGTAGCAGCTGGTAGTTGCCAGTCAGTGTTGCTGATGTGCAGGGGCTTACCGACGTTTGTCGCTGTTTGCGTATGTTAGTTTACCACAGGTGGCTATGCCCTAGCTACCAGTGTCTTTGGCCGCTTGTGTTTCCACCTGTGGTTGGTTATGTCATTACCTTACCCACATTTTTATAGTCTCAGAGACTGTTCACACAACTACCATCCGGTCAGATTGTTTATCATAACTCGGAGCCGGCCACAGCCTGCCAAATTCCACGCGGTCCTAACGTCCTGTCTCTGCTTTGCTTTGTCCTTCTCAGAACTACCCTTAACAGCCTGACATTTCATTGCTTATTGTGGTACGGCATTTATCGGTCAGCACAAGTCTTCAACCCAGCAGAATCGTCGTGTCAGCTCTGTTTACCCTTCAATTTTTGTTCGTGGCATAAAGGACGTGGCTGTTAGCATAAAAAGAGGCAGCCTAGCGATCTACACTCACACCCGTTTAAAAATGAATGAGAATGACAGAAGAGAGGGACGAGAATTCTCAGTATACAGGCTGAGTCACTAACAATTGCCACCAGGAATAACTCCGAAAGTATGATAGCAGCCGAAACGTTTGTGGAACAGTAAGGTCTTTGAATAGCAACGAAGGTCAAAAAGGTGGCATGAACGTCCATTTACAGAAGGTGTTCGAAGTGATGACCTTTGGTATGAATGCAATGCTGCAATCTTCTTATCATGTAGTGAGTGGTATTCCTTATCACATCGGCACTTATCGAAGCACATGCTCTGACAATTCTCTCTTCGCTGGCCGGAATGGCCAAGCGGTTCTAGGCGCTACAGTCTGGAACCACTGTCGTAGGTTCGAATACTGCCTCGGGCACGGAAGTTTGTAATGTCCTTAGGTTAGTTAGGTTTAAGTAGTTCTAAGTTCTACGGGACTGATGACCTCAGAAGTTACGTCCCATAGTGCTTAGATCCATTTGAACCATTTTCAATTCTCTCTCGTATATCTTCAGGTGTAATTGGAATGTCTTAATAACAATCTCTTTTACGAATCCCCATAAGAAAAAATCCAGAGGCGTCAAGTCTGGCGAACGAGCCAGCCACGACACATCTCCTCCGCATCCAATCCAACGATTTGGAAATTGTCTCTACAACCCACTTCTAGCGACCAGCGATAAATGTGCTGGACACCCATCGTTTTGATACCGCATTCTGTTCCTGGATACTAAAGGTATTTCTTCCAATAACAGACCTTTTTGAATTTAATTGATGAAAGGAGAAAATATAAAAATGCAGTAAATGAAGCAGGCAAAAAGGAATACAAACGTCTCAAAAATGAGATCGACAGGAAGTGCAAAATGGCTAAACAGGGATGGCTAGAGGACAAATGTAAGGATGTAGAAGCTTATCTCACTAGGGGTAAGATAGATACTGCCTACAGGAAAATTAAAGAGACCTTTGGAGAGAAGAGAACCATGTGTATGAATATCAAGAGCTCAGATGGCAACCCAGTTCTAAGCAAAGAAGGGAAGGCAGAAAGGTGGAAGGAGTATATAGAAGGTTTATACAAGGGCGATGTACTTGAGGACAATATTATGGAAATGGAAGAGGATGTAGATGAAGACGAAATGGGAGATACGATACTGCGTGAAGAGTTTGACAGAGCACTGAAAGACCTGAGTCGAAACAAGGCCCCCGGAGTAGACAACATTCCATTAGAACTACTGACAGCCTTGGGAGAACCAGTCCTGACAAAACTCTACGAGCTGGTGAGCAAGATGTATGAGACAGGCAAAATACCCTCAGACTTCAAGAAGAATATAATAATTCCAATCCCAAAGAAAGCAGGTGCTGACAGATGTGAAAATTACCGAACTATCAGTTTAATAAGCCACGGCTGCAAAATACTAACGCGAATTCTTTACAGACGAATGGAAAAACTGGTAGATGCAGACCTCGGGGAGGATCAGTTTGGATTCCGTCGAAATGTTGGAACACGTGAGGCAATACTGACCTTACGACTTACCTTAGAAGAAAGATTAAGAAAAGGCAAACCTACGTTTCTAGCATTTGTAGACTTAGAGAAAGCTTTTGACAATGTTGACTGGAATACTCTTTTTCAAATTCTAAAGGTGGCAGGGGTAAAATACAGGGAGCGAAAGGCTATTTATAATTTGTACAGAAACCAGATGGCAGTAATAAGAGTCGAGGGGCATGAAAGGGAAGCAGTGGTTGGGAAAGGAGTGAGACAGGGTTGTAGCCTCTCCCCGATGTTATTCAATCTGTATATTGAGCAAGCAGTAAAGGAAACAAAAGAAAAATTTGGAGTAGGTATTAAAATTCATGGAGCCGAAGTAAAAACTTTGAGGTTCGCCGATGACATTGTAATTCTGTCAGAGACGGCAAAGGACTTGGAAGAGCAGTTGAACGGAATGGACAGTGTCTTGAAAGGAGGATATAAGATGAACATTAACAAAAGCAAAACGAGGATAATGGAATGTAGTCAAATTAAATCGGGGGATGCTGAGGGAATTAGATTAGGAAATGAGACACTTAAAGTAGTAAAGGAGTTTTGCTATTTAGGAAGTAAAATAACTGATGATGGTCGAAGTAGAGAGGATATAAAATGTAGACTGGCCATGGCAAGGAAAGCGTTTCTGAAGAAGAGAAATTTGTTAACATCGAATATAGATTTATGTATCAGGAAGTCATTTCTGAAAGTATTTGTATGGAGTGTAGCCATGTATGGAAGTGAAACATGGACGATAACTAGTTTGGACAAGAAGAGAATAGAAGCTTTCGAAATGTGGTGCTACAGAAGAATACTGAAGATAAGGTGGATAGATCACGTAACTAATGAGGAGGTATTGAATAGGATTGGGGAGAAGAGAAGTTTGTGGCACAACTTGACTAGAAGAAGGGATCGGTTGGTAGGACATGTTTTGAGGCATCAAGGGATCACAAATTTAGCATTGGAGGGCAGTGTGGAGGGTAAAAATCGTAGAGGGAGACCAAGAGATCAGTACACTAAGCAGATTCAGAAGGATGTAGGTTGCAGTAGGTACTGGGAGATGAAGCAGCTTGCACAGGATAGAGTAGCATGGAGAGCTGCATCAAACCAGTCTCAGGACTGAAGACAACAACAACAACAACAACAGACCTATTGTTTCTTGCAGGTATGTGATGTACTTTATACTATTAAGTATACTATTAAGTATACTATTAAGTATAATTCTGTCCTCCAGAATCCCACACCATACATTCAGCGACCACCGTTTCTGATGTGCAATTTGCCGCAGCCAACGTGGATCTTCAGACGCTAATATTGCATGTTATGCAAATTAACATTTCCATGGTTGGTGAATGTTGCCTGGTCAGTAAATGAAATCAAATTAATAAATGTGTCATCCCTCTGAATCTGAAGTTGAGCCCATATGCAGAATTCAATGTGACTCATGCAATCCGTACCAGTTAATTCTTGATGGACACTGATATGGTAAGGGTGATATTTATGGCGATGCAGCACATGAACAACACTACTCTGGCTCATTCCAGATTCCCTTACGATTTGGCGCGAACTAGCATAAGGATCTCTAACCACAGTGGCGAGAGTACCAATTTCCGTTTCCTCGTTAGTGACTTTCTTTTGCCGGGTATGTTTCCGATGCGTTAAAGATCCATTTGTTCTCAATTTACCATATACATATTTAAATGTACGACGTGTAGGGCGAGTACATTGAGAATATCTTTCAGTGCATAAGTCTCTAGCTCACTGAATTTCGTTGGCATTCTCCGTAAACGAGAAGCATATCGACTCGTTCTTCGAAGGAATACATCATTCACATGATTCGGCGATAATAGTCTTACCGTTCCTATTAGTGTTGTATGGTGAAACCGTCGATCGGTGTTTACATGTCAATGCCACGTTAGATGGATACGCCGTATTCGGCGAATATTTAGTATTTGCACGATATACGAGAGAGAATCGTCAGACCGTGTGCTTCGATAAGTGTCGAAGTGAAAAGGAATACCACTTAATCCATGATAAGGAGATTGCAGCACTGCATTGATACCACTTCGAACACCTTCTGTAAATGGATGTTCATGCCAGCTTTCTGACCTTCGTTGACTTTCAGAGACCACATTATTGGATTCGTCTCAATATCCGCTGTCAGAAAATAAGTACCAAACTATAGCATCCCATTTAAAAAACTAAGTTGACGTTCCTATCTTTGACGCGACCCCACCTAGCAACAAAAAAACCAACGTCATATTTTGGCCCCCGTTCTCCCATGCAACATTTGTCGCACAAACTACTATCATAATTTCGTAGTTATTCTAGATGGCGATAGTTAGTGACTCACCATGTATATTATGCAGTAGCATAATCGATGGGTATGTATGTGTTGAACTGGGGACCTAGAGACGACGGAGAGGCTTCGTCCACGCCTTGGCCCTCAGTGGTACACAGGACCCCCACAGTGAATCCCCCCCTCCGGGAACATCTCATTCGAGACGAGTGTAACCCAATGTTCATAATTATGGTGTACGCGTACGACGAGACAGTGTTCGTGCAGCAAAGGCCGACATAGTGCAACTGAGGCAGAATAGGGAGAACCAGCCCGCATTCGCCTAGGCAGATTAAAAACCACCTTAAAAACCACCTGATCTAGCCAGTATATGCTTGGCGGATCCGTAGAGGGCATGGCATGCCTTCCCGCTTGGGAAGCGGTGCGTTGGACTGCACGGCTAGCCGGATGGGCAGTCGATGGGTACTGCAAATTTGCTACGAAATCATCATCATTGGGTTGTCTGCCTTGTGGCAGGCTTTGACTGCATACCCCTCCATGCTTCTCTGTCTTCTGCATTCCTTTTCATTCTTTGGTACCCTCTTTGTAGCCTGCTGACATCATCCAGCATGTGGAACTTTCTTCTATCCTTCCCTCTCTTTCCCGGAACTAAACCTCCAATTGCCTCTACTAGAAGGTAATCTCTTCTCAGATTGTGGCCTATCCAGTTTAGTTTCCTGTTCTTCACCGTCAGAAGCATCCTCCGTTCTTCTCCAACTCTCAGTACTTCTTCATTCCTGACTTTATCAGTCCAGATGATCTCTTCCATTCTACGCCATATCGACATTTCACAAGCTTCAATTCTCATCGTGCTTTCTCAAAGTCCACGTTTCTGCTCCATACAAGGCCACGCTCCATATTAAGCACTTAACCAGTCACTTCCTTAATTCCTTGTTTAAACAACTAGTTAGGAGTCCTCTCTGCTTTTGAAATGTCTCTTTCTCAAGAGCCATTCTCACTTTAATATCTTATTCGCAATCCATGTCTTCTTTAATTAAACTTCCCAAATACTTGAATGCTCCTGCCTGTTCTGTGATTTCTGACCCCAACTTAATTTCTTTTCTTTAGGCCTATGAGCATGCTTTTGGTTTTCTTTCTATTAATTTTCATACCCTATGCTACACAGGTCATTTAGCATTTGAGTCAGCGTCTCTTGATTTTCTGAGAGCATCGCCATGTTATCTGCAAATCTTATACATTCAATCTTCCACCCACCTATCGTGACGCCTCTTGTCCCATCCAAACAGCTTACCAGTACTTCCTCCAGATAGACGTTAAATAGGATCGGTGAGAGACAACAGCCCTGTAACACCTCTCCCAATCTTACTGTCTTCCGACATCCCATTACCTATTCCTACCCGACCTTTCTCATTCAGGTACAGGTTTGCAATTAATCTTCTCTCCTTCCACTTTATTTATTTATTCATTTAACCTGATCAGATTAGGGCCATCAGGCCCTCTCTTACATCGGACCAGTGTTTCACACATGCAGCATTTCACACATCAGAGTTACATTTTTTTAGAGATATGTAACAGCTTGTACCACTCCGCTCTATCAAAGGCCTTTTCGAGGTCTGTGAAGGCAGCATACACTTCTTTGTCCTTTTCTAGGTATCTTTCGCTGATGGTGCTTAGAAGTCCAATGGTATCTCGCGTTCCCTTTTCCCTTATAAAACCATATTGTTCCTCACCAAGTGTTTCTTCCAGCATTCCATATAGCGTCCTATTCAGAATTCGAAGAACTAGTTTTGCTGCCTGCGATATTAGGCTGGTTGTCCTGTGGTCTTCACACTTTTTGGCATTATTAGCCTTTGGTATTGGGACTATTATACTTTTGAGAAAGTCTTCTGGACATTCCCCTTTGTCACAGATGTAGTTACAAAGAAAGGTCAACGCATTTTCGCCTGTTTCTTTAATATCTTTCAGATTTCTGCCAGGATGTCATCTACACCAGACGCTTTGTCGTTTTTAAATTCTCCCAATGCCTTATTTATCTCTGAACCTAGGATAAAATATCCTTTTTTAACTTCATTTACTGATTCATTCTTCTCAGTCTGCAGATCGAAAGGTCTTTGATCAACTTCGTAGAGCGTTTCAGTATCTTCTTTCCATCTATTCTGAATACCGTGTGGGTCACTTAAAATAGTTCATCTTTCCCTTCTATTTCCATATTTGTTTTGTTCTTCCTATACTAAACGACATTATAATATCACGCAATTTAAAAATGCATTTGACAGTGAAAGAGCACAAAATTACAACGATCGACAGACGGGATTCATTGTCCTGTATATGAAGAAGCACTATGTGCCAAATTTGTAGGTATGGAACAGGTGAAGGAATTGGTAGTACCAATAGCAAAATTTCTGAAGCTCCATACATTATTCAACTGACAGTTGCAAAAGTTTTCAGTGAATCTACATGGAGAACATGGTGACTCTATGTATTTATTAGTGAAAGTACGTTGCTTAAGTGAAGGTGCATGCCTGGAATGATTTTTCGGTTTAATACTCGCTGTTGTTCTATTTATGAAGGAAAAGGGATTGCAGGACCGAAAATTAGAACATCCGAAATGGACTGCACACTGTCCACAGCAGGACTCGGCAAGGCGGTGAAAAACTTCTTATCTGAATGGGCACATTCTAACAAATACAATCCAGTTCTCTAATCTCATTGGAGTTACAGAAAGGATGAAGTCTGAAGAACTCATTGTGGCCTTGACACAATTACAAGGACAGTTTCCTAAATGTTTGGAGGACACTGCCAATCTTCCTACTGATTTCGAGGCCGTTTGTCGTTTCTGCTGAAAGACGCCCTTTGTATGTGTAGATGTAACTGATTTCTCTGCAGGGTAATTCCCTTTTTAAAGACGAATCTGTTTAACGTCAAAACTCCTTAGGACATCTACATTGCTTTCCTCGGTTAGAGTTTACACGTGTTCATCAAGAGGCTAGGAAAGTGCTTCAATATTTGGACCCAACATACGTGGAACTAAATAAGTCACGATTCTGTGGCAACCTGAGTGCGAAAATCTGTGTAATTGTTTGTGTCTGTCCTTGTGCCGATAGTTTGTACCAGATAAAAATTATACGTATTATGTCTTCAGCTCTCCAAAAATAATTGAATAAAACTGAAAATTTGATTCGTTTATGTTCTATGTTGGAGAGAAATGTGAAATAGAAAACCAACTCGTTGCATAAAAATTTCTCGTTTGTCTTGCCGAGTCAAATTCCGATAAAATTTCAAGCTTTCGATAATATCCGCAGCCATCTTCGTTAGGAACTAAATCTGATTGTCGTGGGCTGTTTTTTTTTATTGTTATTTCATGCCCCCACGCCCCATATCAGCGGGAATAGGCTGTCAGCAGTACAATACTCCGCTCTTCAACGAAGAGTGCTCATAAAAAGATAACAAAAGTGATAGAAAAGTAAATATGTGAGGATTGTTTATGATTGAAGTAAAAAGGTTAATTACAGGCAACTGAAACGACGAAGAATATATTCAATTTAAAAACACAATTGCAGTGAGGTGAATCTCTTCTAGGAAAGAATCCCTGGAGAACTGCACTTTCATTTAACATTTGAAGGACCTCAACTCGGCGAAGAAGTATTCTGGGAGGAGAGAACGTATTCCACAGAGGTTTTGGGGAGAGGCCGGGTGTGTGAGTAAGGAGATGGGGATTTGTTAGGTGGGGAAACTATGAAGATGATAGGCAGGAGGCGAAGCAGATTGTGGGAATACATTGAGAAGGACATAGGGTTAGTAGGAGTAATGGTGTGTTGGGAGAGTAGTGGCACAAGAAGAAAGTGACAGGTGGGTGTATAGGGGGAAACAAGAGAGGAATTGTGACGTGGCGTTGGATAGGTGGGGAAGTGTTGGAGTTGGTAGGAGAAACAAATATCATGGCAGGTCTCATTGCGAGATGGAGTTGGTCGAAGCTGCATTGGGTTAGAATATGGAGTGTGTGGAGGTGTAAGGAGAGAGGGATGTGTTTGTGAAGATGTGGCAGTATATCAGGGTTAATTGGGGTTATTGGAAACTAGTTTGCAGACAGTACAGGAGATGTGTAGGTGTTCGATAACAAAGCATGGGTCGGATCAGGGTTTTGTATTGTAGATGTGGATAGTAGTGGAGGGGTGTAATCCCCCAGTTCGGCCTGTGTATTGTGGGTTTTCTGTTGAATAGTGCCAGCTGGTGTGGCCAGCGGTTGTAGGCGCTACAGTCAGGTTTGAATCCTGCTTTGGGCATGTATGTGTGGTGTCCTTAGGTTAGAGAGGTTTAAGTAGTTCTAAGTTCTAGGGGACTGATGACCTGAGAAGTTAAGTCCCATAGTGCTCAGAGCTACTTTTTTGTTGGATGGTCAGTAGGTGGGGGCTCCATGTTAGTTGCCCAAGACACTTTAGTGTGTTAGTTAGTTGGGTATAACACGGTTGTAAATGATTAGGTAGAAGTCATGGAGATAGAAGGTAGGGTTGGTACATCCTATAAGCATTACCTGGGTTTTGAAGGGGTTGATCTTTAGGATCCATTGGTTGCCCCAGGAGGTAAACTGATTGAGGTGGCGTTGGAAGAAGCGTTGAGATTTCTGGAGTGGAGGGTAGAGGGCGAGAAAAGCAGTGTGATCAGCAGATTGGAGGAGGAGGACTGGTGGCGGTGTTTAAGGTGGTGGTGGCAGTTGGTTCAGGGAGGGGACCAAGCAGCAACGTCACCGGTCCCATCGGATTACGAAGAAAGCCATACATGCTCTGTCAAGGGAATTTGTCTCAACTGATCATGATAGTCGGACGAAGGTTTGAACCATGCTTCTCCCAAATGCGAGTCCACTACCCCTAGCTGCTGCGCTGCCTCGCATGGGGGTGGCTTGGGCATATCATCAGTGTAGAGGAGATAAAGGAGAGGAGAGAGGACACAACCTTGGGTTACCCCTGCAGTGGGATGGAAGATATGGGAATTGGTTTTATTAATAGTGACAAAAGCTGGGCGATTAAACAGGAAGAATGCAATAGGGCGGACATAGTTAATTGCAAGTGCATATGTTTATAGTTTGAAAAGGAGACTTGAAAGCCGTACATCATAGGCTTTTTCTAGTTCTAGGGACACAAAAACAGCGAATTTATTGGAGTTGAGTTGGTGGCATAGGAGATAGGTGAGGTGCAGACGCTGGTCATGAGAGGAGAAATTGGGATAGAAGCCACACTGGTTAATGGGAAGAAGGTGGTGTTTGTTCAATGATGCACCAGAATAGGATGCAGTCGAAGACCGTCGTGAGCTGGCAAGCTTCCCTCTTTCATATCTGCAGAATGGTATTAGATAGGCTAGATTATACAGGGTGATTCAAAAAGAATACCACAACTTTAAAAATGTGTATTTAATGAAAGAAACATAATATAACCTTCTGTTATACATCATTACAAAGAGTATTTAAAAAGGTATTTTTCTTCACTCAAAAACAGGTTCAGAGATGTTCAATATGGCCCCCTCCAGATACTCGAGCAATATCAATCCGATACTCCAACTCGTTGCACTCTCTCTGTAGCTATATCAGGCGTAACAGTTTGGATAGCTGCTGTTATTTCTCGTTTCAAATCATCAATGGTGGCTGGGAGAGGTGGCCGAAACACCATATCCTTAACATACCCCCATAAGAAAAAATCACAGGTGGTAAGATCAGGGCTTCTTGGAGGCCAGTGATGAAATGCTCTGTCACAGACTGCCTGGCGGCCGATCCATCGCCTAAGGTAGTTTACGTTCAGGTAGTTACAGACAGATAAGTGCCAATGTGGTGGCGCTCCATCCTGCTGAAATATGAATTGTTGTGCTTCTTGTTCGAGCTGAGGGAACAACCAATTCTCTAACATCTCCAGATACTGTTGTCCAGTTACAGTAGCACCTTCGAAGAAAAAGGGACCAAAAACTTAATTGGCTGAAATGGCACACAAAACGTTCACCTTAGGCGAGTCACGTTCATACTGAGTTGTTTCCCTCGGATTGATTGTGGAATTTGCAGCTCTCTGCTAGCTCTGCGAGTCGATTTTCCTGGGCTGCGAACAACATTTTCATCACTCGTTCTCGGCCGTCCAGAACTTTTCCCTTTGCACAAACACCCATTCTCTGTAAACTGTTTATACCAACGTTTAATAGATCACCTACCAGGAGGTTTAACACCATACTTCGTTCGAAATGCACGCTGAACAACTGTCGTCGATTCACTTCTGCCGTACCCAATAACACAAAAAGCTTTCTGTTGAGCGGTCGCCATCTCAGCATCAACTGACGCTGACGCCTAGTCAACAGCGCCTCAAGCGAACAAATGTACAACTAAATGAAACTTTATAGCTCCCTTAATTCGCCCACAGATAGTGCTTAGCTCTGCCTTTTGTCGTTGCAGAGTTTTAAATTCCTAAAGTTGTGGTATTCTTTTTGAATCACCCTGTATTATGATGGCGCGTGTAGAAGTGGTGTGCTCCACGTTCATAATTTTTCCTTATGCTCTCTATCTAACGTTGCTTGCCGTGCCATCCATCATATCAGGTGGTGAAACACGGAAGTATTCCTCTGTGTTTTTTTTCCCCTTGTCAAGTGCGCGCTTCCATGCATTGCTAAGTGCATGGCAAGTGTCTATACTGAAGTTGTTTGCACGAATTCTGGTTTCAACAGGTTCTCTTATCACCATAGATCGAATTGTCAGCCAGTACTCTCGTTTGTTCAAACAAGATATTGTGCTCATTTGCTGTGCTGTGCCACAGCTGATTTATCTAAGTGCCTGTATTTAAGGTGACGATGATGCTCGTTCTAACGATTGGTAACCGTCTTTATATGGACGCACAAGTCGCCGAAGTGGCGTCAAATCGAAAGACTTGCACCAGGCGAGCGGTCTGCCCGACGGGAGGCCCTCGTCACACGACATTTTTATTTACCGTCTTTATAAACTGGCCCATGTGACTGTTGCCATACTTGCAAGTAATGTTATAAATTCCCGGCGCTCTAAAGCCAAGATTATCCTTGACTGCTCACAATATTTCTCTAATTTTTCTGAGTGGTGAGAAGACTGGTCAGATTCCTCGCCTGTTTAGGACTCCACCAGTCTTGTTAGTTATTGCACCACTCAATGAAAGCCGCGCTATGTGTTGGTCCTCTTGGCTTGTTTCAACGGAGTCGCTTCTTGGTTTTCTCAACAGCACTGATGTCGTGGATAGGATACCCATTCCTACTGAACACAATCTTCACAGGCTTAATCTCGGAACCGAAGTGGTCTATGTCCGAAATAGTTCTGGTTCTGGGTGCTAAGGTGTTCAGTATAACTTGCTTTGGAGCTGGACGCTGTAAGCTATACCCGTTGAGATACAGATCTGTGTGAGTCGGTTTTCTGTACAAAGAATGGCCAAGTCGTCCATCTGACTACCGTTCGATCAACACATCTAAGAAAGGTGGCTTACCATCCGTCGCCACCTCCACTCTAAATCTTAGGTTGGGATGTACACCATTCAAATGACAAACGAACTGCTGCAGCACCTCATTGCCAAGCGGCCAGATTAAAAATGTCTCGTCAGCATATCTGAAGAACCAAGATGGCCGGAAGGGAGCACTGTTCAGTACTCGTTCTTCAAAACCTTCCGTGAAAAAGTTAGTTATGGCTGATGACGGTGGTGAACCCATGGCTGTTCCATCAGTCATTCCATAATGATTTCCACTGTACAAGAAGTACGTGGTCGTCAAGGTGCGTCGAAATAATTTGAAAATTTCTGGAGAGCAAAGAGTGGCCAAAAGTTTTCACTGGTACCTTCATAAACAGGGAGACCACATCAAGGATAACCATGACTCAATTCGGGCCAGTCATTATTCGCTTTAAGATGTCAACAAACATTTGTGAGTTTTTAATATGATGGTATATTGGGGTATACAGAAGGAATCTTGCCAGCTCACGACAGTCAGTTTTAGTCCCTGGCAATGATGTTGGTAGATATCAAAGCTTGGAATTTTATCCGAATTTGATGCAGCAAGTGAAGTGAGAAATATTTATGTGAGGACTCCGCAGTACAACTACAATGCTACTTAAATGCGGCTCCTTCGCGGATTTCACCTCTTCCTCCTCCTCACGCTCAGACAGTGTGGTGTGGTGGTGGGGAAAATGTGCACCGAGACTGAGTGCTATGGCACTCTGCGCAGGGCATAGGTTGTGAGCTGAATTCTTGGCCACCCCCTTCAAAAATAAACAAGAAGAGACGAGCCAAATGGCTTGCTGCTTTTCATTATATTTGCCGACATTCATGGCATACTAAAAAGGCACCTCCTGTTGCACTTGATTTTGCAGTAAGTGGTTTTGCTGTGCTGCAAAGAAAGTGCCAGTAGCAAGTGGTTCACATCTCCTCCTTCTTTCTGCCGACAGTTGTAGAAAGGATTATCCTGGAAGCCTATCCCATAAAAGTGGGGAGGAGTTAAACCATGTTTGGTACACATTCCTACCAAAACAGTTAACAGGTTCCAGCTCGCCTGAAATTTTCGAAATTAGGGAAAGTTTCTAATAATTGCTTTGAGCGCAGCCAAGTATGGCAGACTGAAAGGCACCAATCCTCTGGCCATTCTTCCTCAGCCAGCTTCCACATCCATAACGTACAATTGGAGGATGGTGGGCTGATGTCCATTACAAGACCAGAAACGCTGAAGTCCTTCGGCTGGTCGATCAGGCATTGTAGACAAACCATGAACGAGCTATAGAGGGGAGATACTGATACCTCTCCGATTGTTTAGTATTAATTCTCGTATGATTTCCAATATTTGAATATTCATTTACTGTTCTATTTCGGGTTTTAAAAGATTGCCAAACACCTTTTGTGTCTGACACTGTGAGCAGGTTAAGGAGCACCAGGCGACAATTATATTTGAGAGCCTTTCGAATCGCTATCCCACAGCAAAAATTGAACAATATCAGGGCAGAAGAAATTTGCATACAGTATTTCAGCTTGCAGACAAGAAATGCACATCCAACTGTCGAAGTCTCTTTGATATGGACAGCGAACAATATACAAGTGAACAAATAAATACACTCCTGGAAATGGAAAAAAGAACACATTGACACCGGTGTGTCAGACCCACCATACTTGCTTCGGACACTGCGAGAGGGCTGTACAAGCAATGATCACACGCACGGCACAGCGGACACACAAGGAACCGCGGTGTTGGCCGTCGAATGGCGCTAGCTGCGCCGTCAGTGTCAGCCAGTTTGCCGTGGCATACGGAGCTCCATCGCAGTCTTTAACACTGGTAGCATGCCGCGACAGCGTAGACGTGAACCGTATGTGCAGTTGACGGACTTTGAGCGAGGGCGTATAGTGGGCATGCGGGAGGCCGGGTGGACGTACCGCCGAATTGCTCAACACCTGGGGCGTGAGGTCTCCACAGTACATCGATGTTGTCGCCAGTGGTCGGCGGAAGGTGCACGTGCCCGTCGACCTAGGACCGCACCGCAGCGACGCACGGATGCACGCCAAGACCGTAGGATCCTACGCAGTGCCGTAGGAGACCGCACCGCCACTTCCCAGCAAATTAGGGACACTGTTGCTCCTGGGGTATCGGCGAGGATCATTCGCAACCGTCTCCATGAAGCTGGTCTATGGTCCCGCACACCGTTAGGCCGTCTTCCGCTCACGCCCCAACATCGTGAAGCCCGCCCTCAGTGGTGTCGCGACAGGCGTGAATGGAGGGATGAATGGAGACGTGTCGTCTTCAGCGATGAGAGTCGCTTCTGCCTTGGTGCCAATGATGGTCGTATGCGTGTTTGGCGCCGTGCAGGTGAGCGCCACAATCAGGACTGCATACAACCGAGGCACACAGGGCCAACACCCGGCATCATGGTGTGGGGAGCGATCTCCTACACTGGCCGTACACCTCTGGTGATCGTTGAGGGGACACTGAATAGTGCACGGTACATCCAAACCGTCATCGAACTCATCGTTCTACCTTTCCTAGACCGGCAAGGGAAGTTGCTGTTCCAACAGGACAATGCACGTCCGCATGTATCCCGTGCCACCCAACGTGCTCTAGAAGGTGTAAGTCAACTACTCTGGCCAGCAAGATCTCCGGATCTGTCCCCCATTGAGCATGTTTGGGACTGGATGAAGCGTCGTCTCACGCGGTCTGCACGTCCAGCACGAACGCTGGTCCAACTGAGGCGCCAGGTGGAAATGGCATGGCAAGCCGTTCCACAGGACTACATCCAGCATCTCTACGATCGTCTCCATGGGAGAATAGCAGCCCGCATTGCTGCGAAAGGTGGATATACACTGTACTAGTGCCGACATTGTGCATGCTCTGTTGCCTGTGTCTATGTGCCTGTGGTTCTGTCAGTGTGATCATGTGATGTATCTGACCCCAGGAATGTGTCAATAAAGTTTCCCCTTCCTGGGACAATTAATTCACGGTGTTCTTATTTCAATTTCCAGGAGTGTATTTAAGCAAGTTTTAATTGATCATACCATTGCTCCACTGCAATTTTTCATGATTAAAAATCATCTAATGTATTTGCGTATTATAGGGCAACTGGTGAAAAATTACCACTACCCGGAGAACAGGTAATTCTGTAAATCCCTACACGTCGAACATCGTGCGCTGCATTACAGATGAGGAAGAAAGTTACAATCGAGCTTGCAGTCGTGGCTTGCACAGTGATAAAACTAATGTTCTCACGCTGCTCTGTGATGGAGAAGGTAAACGCGACTTAGTTGTTAACACTGAAACAATCTGACAGCGTTGAAATTACTTGCTCCAGTATTTGTTTCT
The DNA here is from genome assembly GCF_023897955.1 of Schistocerca gregaria. Lineage (NCBI taxonomy): Eukaryota > Metazoa > Arthropoda > Insecta > Orthoptera > Acrididae > Schistocerca > Schistocerca gregaria. The sequence goes on along the minus strand of NC_064922.1, from coordinate 172,881,976 downwards.
TTTGAGAAGTTTTTTTCTAGTGCGCAAAGCACAAATAAATCTGGCAATTTTGTTCAATGTAGAGTGGCGTTCAGTAATTAATGCAACAATTTTTTTCCTAAAAGGAAGTTGATTTTACTGAAGGTTCCAATGTTGTTGTTGTTGTGGTCTTCAGTCCTGAGACTCGTTTGATGCAGCTCTCCATGCTACTCTATCCTGTGTAAGCTTCTTCATCTCTCAGTACCTACTGCAACCTACATCTACATCCATACTCCGCAAGCCACCTGACAGTGTGTGGCGGAGGGTACCCTGAGTACCTCTATCGGTTCTCCCTTCTATTCCAGTCTCTTATTGTTCGTGGAAAGAAGGATTGTCGGTATGCTTCTGTGTGGGCTCTAATCTCTCTGATTTTATCCTCCTGGTCTCTTCGCGAGATATACGTAGGAGGGAGCAATATACTGCTTGACTCTTCGGTGAAGGTACGTTCTCGAAACTTTAACAAAAGCCCGTACCGAGCTACTGAGCGTCTCTCCTGCACAGTCTTCCACTGGAGTTTATGTATCATCTCCGTAACGCTTTCACGATTACTAAATCATCCTGTAACGAAGCGCGCTGCTCTCCGTTGGATCTTCTGAATCTCTTCTATCAACCCTATCTGGTACGGACCCCACACTGCTGAGCAGTATTCAAGCAGTGGGCGAACAAGCGTACTGTAACCTACCTCCTTTGTTTTAGGATTGCAATTCCTTAGAATTCTTCCAATGAATCTCAGTCTGGCATCTGCTTTACCGACGATCAACTTTATATTATCATTCCACTTTAAATCACTCCTAATTCGTACTCCCAGATAATTTATGGAATTAACTGCTTCCAGTTGCTGACCTGCTATTTTGTAGGTAAATGATAAGGGATCTATCTTTCTATGTATTCACAGCACATTACACTTACTACAACCTACATCCTTCTGAATCTGCTTAGTGTATTGGATCAATACATCATATTACTTAATCACGCCTTAGGCTGCAAAACCCATGTTTGGATATCATCTCCGCTTACCGCAACGGCCATATTCCACCTTACTAGGACAGTCTGTATGCCCGCAAGGTATCGCTCTACTGGCCGACGCCGCAGCGAATGTATTTCTCCATCAATAACCTCGCCATCGTCCACGTACTGCTTTCCGCGGAGTGCACCCTTATTAGGCCCAAACAGATGGAAGTTGGAAGGTGCTGGCTTCTGTTTGTAGAGTGGATGAGGGAGAAGAGTCCAATGAAGATTTGTGAGCTACTCTCCGGGGGGCATAGATTTTTGTTAGGACTTGAGTTGTCACGGAGAGTTCTTTTGCGTTTTTGTGACGACTAACACGCTGGAGTAGTTTATACGATTTCCTGAGGGTGCAAACACACTTCAAAGTTGATTGTTTCATCACGAGGGAGAACATCAAAGGGAATAACCCCCTTCAAAGTCCCAGAATACCATCGGCTGCTGAGGGTGCGCATTTGAAATTTTTCTTCGGAGGACAGATGATGTGGTGCCGCGTCATGTATCGCCTGTTTGTTTCAGATTCGAAGTGATGAACCCATGTTTAATCGCATGTGGTATTGCTCGACAAAAAATTTTCACGATCAGCCTCGTAACGCTCAAGCAGTTACGCACAGATGACCCTCCTTTGCTCTTTATGGTCTTCTCTTTGGCAGCGACGAACCCAGCAGGCACACATCTCGTACCCCAACTGGTGGATGAGTGTGTCACCACTATCAACAGAGGTGTTTCATTATCATCCGCCGAACACCTCTAATAAGAATGTCCGCGCGTTCCAACACAGCTGGAGTCACAACTGAGTGCAGCTGGCCGGCACGCGGACAGGTTTGCGCAACCTTGTTACGGTCATAACAGACGCCACGCCCAACGACTCACCGTGCTTTTGTTCACCACCATGTTTTCGTAAACTTTTTCCAAAAGCCTGGTTTTCCGCCAAATGAAACGCAGTGACAGCTCTGGTTGGAAGGTTCAAATGGCTCTGAGCACTATGGGACTCAACAACTGAGGTCATCAGTCCCCTAGAACTTAGAACTACTTAAACCTAAGGACACTACTTAAACCTTAGGACATCACATACATCCATGCCCGAGGCAGGATTCGAACCTGCGACCGTAGCGGTCGCGGGGTTCCAGACTGTAGTGCCTAGAACCGCTCGGCCACAACGGCCAGCTGTTTGGAAGGGTTCGTATAGCGCCGCCACCTATCGGAACTGTAGGAGCTGAAGCAGGAATATTCCACGATGTCACGAAACAAATTATGCACTTTTTCCAGTCGGAATTAGCCGAAAAAAAATGTGTTACGTTACTTACTCGGCCCTTCCCGTATTATGACTAACACATACGGATCTTACGGCCTGGTTTCGCGGGTTGCCTGTCGCTGCCCCACTGGCTGCCTCAGTCTCCCTTCAAACGAAATCAGTCTGTCCGCACATACGGTAGAGTTCTGTAGGTTGACGGGTTGGCTTTTACGCTCGCACTGAAGGAACAGTCGCCGCACCTGCAGAATCGACAGGCGTCACTAATCACAGCGGAGTGAGCTCTTGTGTACCGGATAAATTACCCAACGAGACAAGCGTCCTCCATACGGGACACCAGCAGGTACCAGAGTGAGTTAGACAAGCGCTACGGAGTATTGTAATAAATTATTTGCGTCTGGATGTCTGCCTCGTTGTGTGACACTTGTGATACGAAACTCTTCTCAGAAACACTATGTCCCCACGTGTTAATTACCCGGCACTTCCATCTATACGTTATCGCCTTTTGGTTAATGGATGCTTACACAAAACTGTAAGCATTTGATCAGTACTAGCTTGCTTGTTACGTAAAATGAACAATTTCTGTAACAATGTCAGATTTACGTCCAAAACAAAACAAAAAAAAGTCAAAATAGATGCGATTGTTGCTGAAGGCATGAGGCACATGAATTCACTTCCGATAAATTTCCCTAAGTTCTTTCGAAGCAGCACCTTTACAACGATAACTCTCGTTAAGATTTGTTCCAAAATTTTGAAAGAATATATGGCTAATACCATGATAGAAATGTTTCCAGCTCGATACACTCACAGTTAATAGTCACTTCCAATGTAGAAGTTAACACACTTCGTTCCGTATTACACCTTGGTTTTCCTAGCACGGCTTCCACACCTTAAATAGTAATAATTTCAGAGCGATGCACAAATATTGATGTAAAAATGGTTCAAATGGCTCTTAGCACTATGGGAATTAACATTTGAGATCATCAGTCCCCTAGAACTTAGATCTACCTAAACCTAACTAACCTAAAGACATCACACACATCCATGTCCGAGGCAGGATTCGAACCTGCGACCGTAGCGGCCCACGCGGTTCCAGACTGAAAAGCCTACAACCGCTCGGCCACACCGCCCGGCGAATATTGATGTAATAATGAAATCATTTCTAATCCAATTACTGCTACTGCAAATAAAATATAGCCTGAAACTAGAAATTAGGCCGAACATTTTAAAAGGCTAGTGTTACTTATACATTAAATTATCTTTATAAACACCAAAATAGTGTCCCATTTGTTACATGAAGTCGATTATCTTTTTCGCTGAGGTGCTCAGACAGGCACTGATTCTGTCGTCATTATTCTGAATACACTGATGAATATGTATTACAAAAGTAAGTGTACAACGTGCGGGCCGCTAAAACTCAGTAACGAGTCTCGATAGAATCAAAGGAGTTATATGATGTGGTAGCCCTCTATCCCCCAACCAAGAAGGAGGTTCAAATTTAAACCTGAAGGCTGTGCTTTTGAAGATGTAAGGGCTGGGAAGTTTTACCCTCTAGAAATTTCTAGAACATTCCATAACATTCGAGAGTATTCGACAGCATTCCACAACAATTCAGAATGTTCCGGAATGTTCCACAATGATGGGGATGTTTTGGAATGTTCAGGAGTAGTCTGGGTCATTCGGGAAGATTCCAGAATGTTCGGGAGCATCCCGGAACATACCAGAACATTGTCGAACATACCAGAACACTCTCGAATACTGTTGAATGTCCTGGAATATTGTGGACCATTCGAAGCGTTTTTTGGTGTGTTCTGGAATTCGCGACTGGTGGAACTACTGGTAGGGGCATATAAAGCAAGAACCGTTGTGGCTTCGGAAGTCAGTTTCTTATTAGTGCGAAGGGAGAAACAGAAGAAATAGTGGATAAAAACAAACAGTGAAGTGTGAGTAGTCAAAGTGATACAGTTGAAACGTCCCCTTAGAAATATTATACATGACTGTGTTTAAACTGACAGACAATATTTTTAGCTCGACGCAGTCTGACTTTCAAAAATCCCTACAAAAGAATGGCCCTGACTAATATTAACCTATACGTTTGACAAATCACTTACCACACAAAAATCTTGGTTACTCGAACTACTGCAATACAGAGGGCGCCACTACTGCCAGCTAAATAAAAATTCAAACTACGGAAGGCACTAACTACTGATAGGCACAGTTAGCAAATGAGAGTTTAATAGAGAACAAACAATGTATTTACCTTAATATCATCAAAAGTCATAATATATATAGCAGTTCATGACATCCAGTCTTACAAATTTCAAAACTCCGCCATTTCTCTCCCCACATCCACCACTGCTGGCGACTCACCTCCAACTGCGCAACGCTATGCGCTGTTCCAGCTGCGCAACACTACAATGGCAGACAACAATGCCAACCAGCCACTGACTGCACACAGCACAGCCAGTGATTTTCATACAGAGCTCTATGTGGCGTTACCAATATAAAAACCTAAACAGCCTATTTACACAGTGACTGAATACACATCGAAAATAAAGTGTAAAAAGTGTGTACTTTGTGTATTTGTTAATAAAAAGTTGATTTGATTTATATTTCAGACAATGCCCAAACATAAAAGAGGAGATCTTGCCAGTTCTGGGGCAAAACGGCGAATACGAAAAGAACAGCGGAAAAACGAAACAGCGAAGCACGTCTAAGTTCCCAGCGAACGAGAATGAGCGCCATGAGAGGCAGAGAAACCGAAGAACAACGAAATGTAAGATCAATCAAAAGGAAATTTACAATGTTGTGGTAGACCGGAGCGACAAGAACACTGGCGGATTTATTTACTTGGTGGCACCACTCTGCACCGGGAAAACGTTTCTAATAGATCTGCTGCTGACGGAAATAGTGCTAAACAACACATCGCACTTGCGCTGTCATCATCCGGAATAGCAGACACACTTGTGGAAGGAAGGCTAACTGCCCACTCCGCCCTACAACTGCCGTTGAATATAGCAGAAGAACAAAATCTCAACAGCATCTGGAGCGGTGAACTAAGCGAGCTAAAATTATCTTCTGAGACGAAAGCACAATGGCACATGTAAAATCCGTCGAAGCCATGGACAGGGCAATACAGGACTTGCGAGAAACCTCTGAAGTGATGGAAGGAGCCCTATTCATACTCTCAGGAGATTTTCGACAAACGCTACCCATTATCCCCAAGTCAACAACAGCAGACGAGATCAATGCTTGCTTAAAAAATCACATCTCTTGCTGCACATGCAAATACTGAGGCTAAGAAAAATATATGAGAACTGGACTGTCGATAGGCGAAACAACAGCACTTACTTACAAATAAGTGAAGGCACATACCCTACTGACCAGACGACCAGCCTCATTAAACTCAGCAGTGATTTTTGCAACGTAGCCACGGCCGAAAACGAACTCATCAACCAAATTTATCCAGTTTTTTCAGGGCTATACCAATTCGGGCTGGCCAATTGAAAGGCAATTTTGGCAGCTAAAAATAATATTGTCGATGATATCAGATTTACTATTCAAAAGAAAATTCCTGGTGGAGATAGAATATACAAATCGATCGACGAGATGCTAAAAGTGGAAGAAAGTGTGAACTTTCCTAGTGAATTTCTGAGATCTTTGCTAGTACCTTTACACTTGCAGTACCATTACACTTCCTTCGACTTAAAATTTGATCTCCGATCATGCTGCTCAGAACTTTCAGCTCACCAAAAGTACGTAATGGAACAAGGATGATCGTCAAACAGGTACCGAATAACATCGTCGAAGCCGAACTTATGACTGGAAAGTGCAAAGCATACACAATACCACTGATCTCCACTGATCTGCCACTCCAGTTTAAAAGACTGCATTTTCCAACTAAAATTAGCCTACAGTTTTACAATTAACAAGATCAAGGACAAACTTTAAAATACTGTGGCTTTAACCCAAAAGACTCCTGCTTCCCTCACGGTCAATTATACATAGCTTGCTCTCGACTAGGAAATTCGAAAAATTTGTACATATATACAACATGTACATATATTCAAAATGTGTACAAGACCACTGGGAACCTGAGGCCTGGTCAGATGAGTCTCCATTTCAGTTGTCAAGAGCTGATGGTAGGGTTCGAGTGTGGCGCAGACCCGAAGAAGCCATGGACCCAAATTGTAAACAAGGCACTGTGCAAGCTGGTCGTTCCCTACCGCATTGTTCTCCAAGTTTAACTTGCAGGCCGTAGCATGCGCTACAAGGGTTTGCGAACAAACCTTCCTGGTGGAATGAGTGACTTCGGAGAAACGCTGTCGCCATCTCTGTGAAAGCAGAAGCTCCAACCACACACAATATCTTTAGAAAGCATACCAAACCAGCACATAAGTGGAATTATTATGGCATGGCTGATGGCCCGCCAAGTTGAGGGCAATAGACTTGGACTGCGTACTTTGGAGAGGACGACACACCTTGGCTCCAGACTCTGAGGAGAGACGCAGGTACTGTGGAAAGAACACGTCGTTCCAGCAGCATGTTGGGGCACGGTAGCCACGTCAAGGTGATGAATTTATGGCACGCTCGAGCAGTTGCTTTGTCCTGGAGCTATGCTTGACTCAACTGCCTCTAAACCCTTCGTATTGGCTCTGAGCACTATGGGACTTCGGAGGTCATCAGTCCCATAGAACTTAGAACTACTTAAACCTAACTAACCTAAGGACATCAGACACACCCATGCCCGAGGCATTATTCAAACCTGCGACCGTAGCGGTCGCGCGGTTCCAGACTGTAGAGCCTAGAAATGCTCGGCCACCTCGGCCGGCCCTCCACATTCCCATCACGGCATACTAGTTGATACTTTTGTTTGACTTGAAGAGTTACCCCAAAATATTATACCATATGACATTATGGAATGAAAGTAGGCAAAGAATGCAAGCTTTTTCATTTTTATGCCGCCTATGTGTACTAACACTCGAATTGCAAATACAGATTTGTTAGGGCGTTTCTGCATTACTGCGGTGAGCTCCTACCAACTGAATTTATTATCAAGTTGTAATCCCAGAAATTTAAGACCTTCAACCTCTTCGGTCTGCTCTTCTTCATACTTTATGCATATGCCAGGTGGAAGCCTCTTACAGATTTTTAATTGCATGTAGTGAGTCTTTTCGAAGTTCAATTTCAGTGAGTTGGCTTTAAACCATTTCTTAATATCCATGAAAATATCATGAGCAGATCTTCCTAGAACTACACTCGACATACTATTTATTGCAATACTTGTGACATCTGCAAACAAAACGAACTCTCCTTCTGGGGGTGTAACTGATGAGAGATCATTAATGTACACAAGAAAAAGCAATGGCCCTAAGATGGATCGTTGTGGGACACCACATGTAATTTCTTCCCATTCTGATGATGACTGACGACTTAATTCACTAGTCCCTTGCACTGACACCCTTTGTTTCCTGTTACCATTTTGCAGCACTTCCGTGACACCATAGAATTCTAATTTATTTAAAAGGATTTTGTGGTTCACACAAACAAATGCCTTTGACAAATCACAGAAAATACCTGCTGCTCGTAATTTGTTATTTAATGAATTACACTGTAGGTGTAAATAGTCTTCTCGATATCAGAACCCTTCAGAAATCCAAGCTGTGTTCTTAATAATATGTTATTTGTGGTCAGATGGTTGAAAAGCTGCCTGTACATTACTTTTTCCAAAATTTTTGAGAATGCTGGCAAAAGTGAAATCGGTCTGTAGTTTTATGTTATCTCTTTATCCCCTTTCTGGAATAGAGGGTAAACATCTGCATATTTTAGCCAGTCAGGAAATGTCCCAGTTATAACTGACTGGTTACACAATTAACTTAGAATTGTACTAAACTCACAAGAACATGCCTTAATTAACTTTGTAGATATTTCATCGTAATCACTAGAATACTTTGTTTTTAAAGATTTGATTATGGAAGTGATTTCTTTTGGTGAAGTGTGACATATTCATGTACTTGAAGCTATTTGTAAAGGCTAGTTTTAGGTATTCAAGGGCATTATTTACTGATCCTGACAATCCCATTCTATCAGTAATAGATGTAAAGTACTAGTTAAATAGATTTGCCACACTATCCCCATCGGTTACTGATGCGTCATCTACCCTTAATGCTATTTGCTCCTGTTCCTTCCTGGTTCTACCAGTCTCCTCTTTCACTATATCCCATATTGTTTTTATTTTGTTCCCTGACATTGCTATCTTCTTCTTGTAGAGCATTTGTTTAGATGTCGGAATTACTTTCTATAATGTTTTACATTATTCCTTGTATTTAGCCAAATCACCAGCATTGGAGCTATTCTTGGTCGACAGATACATTTTACTTTTTGTCTTAAAGGAAATCTTTATTCCTTGTGTAACCCATAGTTTTATTATAGACTTCTGTTTAATCTGAGTGACTTTTAGAGGAAAACAGTTATCAAACATGGCACTGACATTGTTCATGAATGTGTTATATTATTCATTCATGAGCACTATAAACATCTTTCCAGTTCATATATATGAGGCATTTTCTAAAGCACTCAATTTTTGGTTGATTGACTACTCTCCTGCACTCAGATTAAGCAGTCTTGATAATCTGCTTGTAAGGTGTCAGGCAAATCCAACACCTTCCCTGAAAACCCTCACATGATAAGCAAATCCAGTAGTATGTCACATAGTTCCGAATAAATCGTGACATTAAAGTAACCAAAGTAATACGAGTAATGGGTGGGCAAATGGAATACCACAGACTAACACAAGAATGCCTAAATGCATGTCATACCTTCCCATCGTGAGACAGACGCAGTTCCGAGGGGAGAAGCGAGAACAGAAGCCGAGAGCAGAGCCGTGTTAAGCTGGAAGGCCCTACGATAAGGAGGGACACCCACGTTTCCAGCTAACAGCTAGGACCACCCCCCAGCCCATGCTAAAAGCTAGAGCCATCCAGAAGAACGGCATAGATCTTACGATAACACAAAAAGGGCTACCCCAGTCGCAAGTTTTACCGTGCGACTTTTTCGCGTCTCTGTTACGTCAGGACCACCCCCCAGCCCATGTTAAAAGATAAAGCCCTCCAGAAGAACAGTATAGATCTTACGATAAAACTAAAACGACCATACCAGCTGCAAGTTTTAGCGTGAGACTTTTTCGCGTCTCTGTTACGTTGCAAACTTTAAAAACATTGCTCCACCACGAAAAGTATAACGTTTCTCATTGAATAGACAGAAATTTTGTAGGCGGAGCTTAAGGTTAACATTGAGACCCTGATTGGTCAGATTAAAACACAGCCAGATAGTTTTTTTAAACCAACTTCGGTAAATTGTAGTACGGAGAAGTTAGGAGAGAGTTGCTTCCGATATGGCGAGGTGAGCGGAGCTGTGCTGCCCGCCGCCCCCTGACGAACACCGACAAGGTAATGAACACACGCGATGCCGCATAACAGCGCATAAAGCTTCACTCAGAGCTGCAGAAGTCTCATCTGTTACACCCCCTTTTTTGCGTAATACTAGTGTCGATCGTCAATTAAAGCTCATGGTGTTCACATTTGCCACTTGAAGTAAAAGTCTGAAACGCGATGATGTTTCCGTTATATAGTTATTAAGAAGCCACATCAGCCACTGTAATTTACGACAAGTTAGATAAGTTCTTAAAGATAATTGAGGGTCACTGTAGACCATTTTGATAGTTTTCTCTTTTGTGAAACTTAATTTAAACCTAGATTATAGATTTGATATGGCATAGGTCATCCTTCGATCCATTGTAGAACTTGGGAACCCCTTCAGGGAATATTCGTTCACATTTTTGTTGAACGCAGTTGGTTTTTACCATCCTGTATTAAAACATCTCCTTTTATCAATAGTGCAATTTATAAACAATGTTTTGTGAGTAGAATAAAATTTCCAATCGTACACTTAACTGATTTTTCGACTTTATTTTACCAGCTAACTAAAAATAGGAAGCCTTGAACCCCTTCCACTAAATTTAGTTAGTATTAAGACTCTTTTACAGGGAGTGCAGTGGAGCTGACGCTGAGATCATTACGTATTTGGTTATATCATCGCTAGTCTCACTGAACTCTTCTGAATTCTACATGTCATGTGTGGTCTGACGTCTTCTTACCAGCAACAGGTCCCAGGTCAATTCCCTAAAAAACATGCTCAGAGCGTCGTTGCGCAAAAGTGGTAGGGAGACGCGATATAGAACAAACAGATACCATGCAGAATGTTAGATGCTTAGAATTTACATCTAAAACAAGTAGCTGCATGTCATGATCTGAGAGTCCATTTATTACAGGTTTTATTATATGATTTTGTTCCTTTGATTTGTCTATAAAAATGTTATCAGTGGCTGTCCTTGAGGATTTAGTGATCCTAGTTGGAAAGTTTACAGTGTGAGTCAGATTGAAAGACAACATTACTAACTGCAGTAAATGTTTACTGGAAGATTGCATTAGAAAATCTGTATTAAAGTTACCAGCAATCAAAATTTCTTTGTTTCTTCCTGTTAAATAGCCCAAAAGAGCTTCTAGATGATTTAGGAATAGATTATAATTTCCTGCAGGTGCTCGGTAAATAGTTACTATTATACAGTATCTGTTATGGAACTCTACTTCTGTTGCACATTCTTCTAAATGCTGCTCTAAACAGAATTTGTTAATGTCAATGTTCTTGAATTTATGGCAGTTTTTAATAAATCTGGCAACTCCTCCTCCATCCGTATCTACTCTGCAGAAGCTAGCTTAAATCCTGAAATGTCTAACATATCTGTACCAGTGGTCACTTGATGTGTGTTGACTATACGCAATTTTTTCCACAGTGCTCAAACAACTTCTGTGTTGCTGAGAGAAAGAGGTTGTCTCGACGTTGTGAGCAGCGTTGTTTGTTGTCTATTGTATTTATGTATGTGTTCTTTTTTTTATTTGTATGACGTTTTGATATGCTATTGGTTTTTTTGCGTGTGACAAAATTGAGTACAGGCCGTATTCCAAATTGTGTTTTTGCACAGTAAAATAATCGTGTGTGTTGTGGTCAGTGGGCGAGAAAATTATTTTTTTATTGTGTGGATTTTAAAATTTTAAAATTATGGATAAGCGCAGCCGTGAGAGAAACAAGAGTCGTGATAATCAGGACAACAATAGTATCGATGTGAATGTTAATAATGAACCTTTAGAACACACAGAAAACGTGATGTTGAACTCAGTTGAGCAAACAAAAGAAGTAGAAAATCACGCCGATCCGGATTGTCAGAAATTACAGGAAATAGGGGATCTTGATAGGAAACGTAATAAACCAAGTACGCGCGATAAGCCACCAATAGCCAACTTAACATTGCGCTGGTATACATAGGCGCGCTTTTGCAAAGTATGATGGGGCAATTAAATAAAATCGACGAGGTTCATAAATCTATGAAGGAAACTGAAAAGGGATTGGAGGCGACAGAAAAGCTGTTTGATGCTCTGATAGTCTAGTGAGCAGACACAGAAGCGATTGGAGGCGACAGAAAAGCAAACAAGAGAATAACGTAGTAAATAACCTGAAAGAATTTCAGACCACGTTACGAGAAGAAATAGCTATAGAAACAGGGAGCAACGTCTCAGCCACGTTGAAAACGAACAGTCAAGACTTAACAAGGTGGTCGAACAACAGACACGCATAATGACCGAGAAATTCCAGGCTTTGGAAACTCAGTGCGAACGGGACTGCGCAGGGCTATTGTCCAAGGTACAGGTAGCGAGCGTGCAGTGTCCAGAGGCTATTAAGATCCAAGTGGACCTGAACAGCGGCGCGATTAGTGCTCGCCAGCAAGAGTTAGCGAAACAAACAAGAAAATGTTTCTGAAACCCAAGACCTGAGAAATGAGCTTGTGAAGGTCGTCGAAAGGTTGAATACCGAAGAGGTGCGGTCTTTGCTGACAGCACGGACAATACGTAATCAATCGGCAGCAAGCGGGGGTAGCCTATGATTTGAATGAACGTGTAGGGAACCTCGAAACAAGTATGTCGAGGTGTGAACGAACGAAATAAAGCACACGGAAGTGCTGAGAGAGACTTGGGGCATGAGGACGGAATGGACTCTATCGATAACAATGCCGCCGGAAATACATGGGGGCGAACAGTCAAGACTTAACAAGGTGGTCGAACAACAGACACGCATAATGACCGAGAAATTCCAGGCTTTGGAAACTCAGTGCGAACGGGACTGCGCAGGGCTATTGTCCAAGGTACAGGTAGCGAGCGTGCAGTGTCCAGAGGCTATTAAGATCCAAGTGGACCTGAACAGCGGCGCGATTAGTGCTCGCCAGCAAGAGTTAGCGAAACAAACAAGAAAATGTTTCTGAAACCCAAGACCTGAGAAATGAGCTTGTGAAGGTCGTCGAAAGGTTGAATACCGAAGAGGTGCGGTCTTTGCTGACAGCACGGACAATACGTAATCAATCGGCAGCAAGCGGGGGTAGCCTATGATTTGAATGAACGTGTAGGGAACCTCGAAACAAGTATGTCGAGGGGTGAACGAACGAAATAAAGCACACGGAAGTGCTGAGAGAGACTTGGGGCATGAGGACGGAATTGACTCTATCGATAACAATGCCGCCGGAAATACATGGGGGCGAACAAGGAATTCATCTCCGCGAAGAGAAAGGCAGGAAGTCGATTTCACGCACATTCTTTCGCTGAGAGAGTTCGACGTATTTAAAAACGGAAGTGATGGGATCCACCCTGTCGCTTAGATAGAGAATTTTGAGTTTGCGCTGCCTCCAACGTGGCCCAGCACTCATCTACATCTACATCTACATGGATACTCTGCAAATCTCATTTAAGTGCCTTGCAGAGGGTTCATCGAACCACCTTCACAATTCTCTATTATTCCAATCTCGTATAGCGCGCGGGAAGGATTAACACCCACATCTTTCGGTACGATCTCTGATTTCCCTTATTTTATCATGGTGATCGTTCCTCCCTATGTAAGTCAGTGCCAGCAAAATATTTTCGCATTCGGAGGATAAAGTTGGTGACTGGAATTTCGTGAGAAGATTCCGTCGCAACGAAAAACGCCTTTCTTTTAATGATGTCCATCCCAAATCCTGTATCATTTCTGTGACACTCTCGCACATATTTCGCGAGAATATAAAACGTGCTGCCTTTCTTTGAACTTTTTCGATGTACTCAGTGAGTCCTATTCGGTAAGGATCCCACACCGCGCAACAGTATTCTAAAAGAGGACGGACAAGAGTAGTGTAGGCAGTATCCTTAGTAGGTCTGTTACATTTCCTAAGTGTCCTCCCAATGAAACGCTGTCTTTGGTTAGCCTTCATCACAACATTTTCTACGTGTTCCTCCCAATTTAAATTGTTCGTAATTCTAATTCCTAGGGAGTTCATGTGTAGTTTCCTAGCAGGGGAAACCGCCGCTCGAATGAGAACCGCAGCGCTCAGTTGTGGCATGGTGCGTGAGTTTAAACAAGCTTTTCTTTCGGCCTACTGCTCGGAAGCTACACAAGACAGCGTAAAGCATAAGATATTTTTGATTCCCTCGGTGAGAAACTCAGGTTTCATGAGCGCGGCTCGTCTATTCGATCACTTGGTGCAGGTAAATCAATAGTTGCATGACCCGTTCGGACCAGCACAGCCGATCCGGGTTTATCCAACGAAACTGCCGGCACATTAGCGCCACATCATCATTGCTGGAAGGTGCAAATATGATGTGGAAGCTTTCAAAGTAATACTGCAAGAAGTAGAAGATGGCTCAGAGGCGTATGCGTCTAATTATACGAGCGAACCCCGTGGTGCGGAAGCGCAAGACTCCAGCAGGGGGCGCAGCAGAAGACGCGAGCAAGAAAGATCGAGAGGACGCAACCAAAATCGATCACGGGGCTATGATCGACAATATGGGAATAGTAATAACAGATGACCTAACCGTGAGGATAACTGGAGCAATGGATTCAATAGGAAGCGTCATTTTGGAAATGAAAGAGCGCATGCAAATTGTAGTGTTGGCAGAAGAGCCAACACCGTGTTACTAGAGGAGGCCGAAATGCACGCGTTTTAGCTCACGCAGGCTGGCGTGAGGAGGGAAGAACTATACTGACGTGAGGTCTGGAACATGACGAGGAATTAGAATTCAGAAAGCGGACGTAAGTAGTTTGATACTTAACTTTAATCCATTAATGAAGAACGTCGTTTTTGATGGTACATGATTCACAATATCAATAGTAACTGATAATGGCGCCTTGCTAGGTCGTAGCAAATGACGTAGCTGAAGGCTATGCTACACTGTCGTCTCTGCAAATGAGAGCGTATGTAGACAGTGAACCATCGCTAGCAAAGTCGGCTGTACAACTGGGGCGAGTGCTAGGAAGTCTCTCTAGACCTGCCGTGTGGCGGCGCTCGGTCTGCAATCACTGATAGTAGCGACAAGCGGGTCCGACGTATACTGAAGGACCGCGGCCGATTTAAAGGCTACCACCTAGCAAGTGTGGTGTCTGGCGGTGACACCACACAAATTATGATACAAACCCTGGAAACGGTGTAAACCGAGACCAGGAGGTCAGAAACCAGTTAGGCAGAGAACGTAATGAGGATAGAAATGCGGATGCGCACCCAAAACCTGGGGTGGAAATAAGCCTGCAAACCCCCGACGCAATCCTCGTATCGAAAATGAGTGGCAAGAACTTTGACTGCTTGACGGCGCGGAACGGAACAAAATTGCAAGTAGCACTAACGTAAGTATTATGTACATGCAAAACGACGATACATGGGAAGATTTACTAGGAGGGGCTCCAGGCAGTGAAGTACCAGTTATTACGCCTGTTGTCACGATCTCGATTACAGAATTGTAATTAAAGTGCATTTTGACACAGGGAGTCCATATTCACATTCAGGCAGTGCGAGGAGAGTGGGGATGGTTCAAATGGCTCTGAGCACTATGGGACTCAACTACTGTTGTCATTAGTCCCCTAGAACTTAGAACTACTTACACCTAACTAACCTAAGGACATCACACACATCCATGCCCGAGGCAGGATTCGAAACTGCGACGGTAGCAGTCAGAGTGGAAATTGGCTTTTTCTTCCGATGCGAGGGACGAGAGTAAGGGGAGCGATTTACGGGAAGAGCGTGGAGGTCAACGGCGAGCTCGGATTAACTTCAAATGTCAAGGTTATGAGTTTGAGTTTAATTTTTATATCGTATCCCTGATGCGGGTGGCGGTCATTTTGGGGACCGATTTTATGTGTGCACACAATGCAATAATCAACGTTTGTGGAGGTTTTATGACAGTGGAGCTACAAGGTAACCCCGCCAGTTACATTTTTGATGTTCGCGTGCTCCGCAATGAAAGTGAGTCACAAGCTGCGACATCGCCGCGAAAAAACAGTGGCCCGTATATGTAGTAAGTTTCCTTTAATTTACGTCTATGGTCACAAACTTTTTTTTAACAGATTACCGGTTTCGGTCTTTAATAACCACCATCAGATCTGTTTCATAAAAACAGTGACTCAGTTGCCTGAGATTTCCCGGTTGCACCAATTCGCAACCTGAACTTGAGTCGGTTTCGATGTCTACTGAGCAGTAGCAGAATGGTGATTTTGCTACTATTCTGAATGAGAGGATGGGGAGCATTGCGTCGGATAATCATAAACGACGCAAGCGTGTTTGTAGAAGCACCACACCACGCACGACAAATGGCTTCAATTACAGGTTCAGGATACGTGAGCACAAACCGTTTTTCGTGAAGCCCACTTGCATACATGGCGAGTGTAGAAAATGAATTTAAAAAGATACTAGAGCAAGGTATTATTGAGACGAAACGAAGCTCATGCAATTCGTCCTTACTGGTGGTGCCAGAGCGTGATAATTCTGTCCGTTTGGTCCGTCAAATAAATACTGAAATGATGCCGGAAACTGACAGACCAGAAAGCCTGGACGAACTTCTCTAACGCTTCCCTGGTGTTTAAATATTATCATCGATCGATCACCGGTAAATAGCAGTCGATCAGTCCTGCAGGCAAAATACTGCGTTCTTGTGTTATGGGAATTATTACCAACTCCGCCGCCTTCTCTTCGGGCTAAATGTATCTTCTGCTGCGCTCATCAGAGGATTGGACAGTATATTACCCAATGATTTAAAAGCACGACTTACGATGTATGTCGATGACATTTTAATCGCTGAGAAGTCCTACGAGGAACATAACTGGGTTCCGAACAGACTTCTCGACGCCTTTGCAGAGGCTGGGGTAACCGTATTAAATTCTTAGGACATGCTGTGTCTGCCGACGGGATCCGCCCCGACCCAGATATGATTGCGGCTATAGCCGAATGTGCAACTTACACAACAAAGAGACAACTGAGGGCATTTTTACGGCTCTGTAATTTTTACTAAAGATTTATCTACATCTACCACACATATCGGTGCCCGAGGCAGAATTCGAACCTGCGACCAGAGCGGTCTACATCTAATCTACATCCACACTCCGCAAGCCACCTGACGGTGTGTGGCGGAGGGTGCCCTGAGTACCTCTATCGGTTCTCCCCTCTATTCCAGTCTCGTATCATTGGTGGAAATAAGGATTGTCGGTATGATTCTGTGTGGGCTCTGATCTCTCTGATTTTATCATCTTGGTCTCTTCGCGAGATATACGTAGCAGGGAGCAATATACTGCTTGACTCTTCGGTGAAGGTATGTTCTCGAAACTTTAACAAAAGCCCGTACCGAGCTACTGGGCGTCTCTCCTGCAGAGTCTTCCACTGGAGTTTATCTATCATCTCCGTAACGCTTTCGCGATTACTAAATGATCCTGTAACGAATCGCGCTGCTCTCCGATGGATCTTCTCTATCTCTTCTATCAACCCTATCTGGTACGTGGTGTTCCACGCCACGTCTGTGTTCACTGACAAGTAAAAATAACGTCTGGATATGGCACCAACAACTAGATAACGAATTTAATACCTTAAAGAGACCATTAGTCAACGCACCCCTACTTCCGCATCCCGACTTGAATCAAGATTTTTGCTTAATGACGGACAGCTCGAGTAATGGTCTGGGGGCGGTGGCGTTTGAAACAGGTGGAGAAGACGAACCCACGAAATGGAAAACCATTTCGTTCGATAGCCGTGTGCTCACTCGCAGCGTACAAACTTACGCGGTAACGTAACTCGAGGTGCTGGCGATCGTATGGGCCTCCAAAAGGTTTTGTTCTTACTTGTTCGGCCGAACGACGAGAATTTTCACTGATCACCGAGTCTTACAATTTTTAATGAGCGTGAAAATTGGGCAGGGAAGACTAGGCAGGTGAACCCTTTTGCTCCAAGAGTATCAGTTCACTGGCTGGCAGGTGTGGCCGAGCGCTTCTAGGCGCTTCAGTCTGGAACCGCGCGACCGTCGCAGGTTCGAATCCTGCCTCGGGCATGGATGTGTGTGCTGTCTTTAGGTATGTTAGGTTTAATTAGTTCTAAGTTCTAGGGGACTGATTACCTCAGAAGTTAAGTCGCATAGTGCTCAGAGACATTTAGGTTTAAGTAGTTCTACTTTCTAGTGGACTGAGGACCTCAGATGTTAAGTTACGGCAAGCAAGGAAGAATGAACTGGTTGTAGGTTTTAATAACGATCATCCTCCTTTACCTCCCCTGCATTACTGCAGATAACGTGTCACTGAGCACATTTGTTCTGTGCATGCAGTACACGTGAGGTGCCTAGTTGTTTCCACTGCGCTGTGTGGAATACGAAGTTTCTGTTATAGTTCACTAACTTGCTGTCTTCAAGTTGATGTCCCCAGAGCAGAAAACAGCACGCAGATCGTAGGTTTTGTATCTTGAGGCTGAAACTGACTTTTAGCGAGGTTCTGTTCTGAAATAATGTATCACTTCTTTGGGATTCTACTCGCGTATTTTAATACAGCCACACGGAAGACTACATGATCTTAACACAACACCTTCTGATACAGCAAAGTACATGACCAAACACAATGTTTACGAACATGTATCTTTACGCTATTTGTGGCACGACTCTGTGCATTATGACAACCGGAGTGAATCTCTTAATACTGAATACTGGCAAAAACACCCTGCCACAGATAACATGACTGTACATCTCGACTGCCTAATACAGAGTGACGAACAGGAACTTAAATAAAAATTGGAAACACATCATACGACAGACAATATGTCTGTTCTTCTCGACTGCCTAATCCAGAGCGACGAACAGGAACTTAAATAAAAATTGGGAACACATCCTACGACAGACAACATGTCTGTTCTTCTCCACTGCCTAATCCAGAGCGAGGAACAGCCCGAAATACTTCGCGCGCAGTACCAGAAAAGGCGTGACCCGAACGCATCCGAAGTGCTTCGTCTGCAATTACGTCAGTCTTTTGATTTTGATTTAAATTGTTTTTAATAATTCTAAAATGACTGATTGATAGTCAGCTGTTGAGAGATATTTATATTAAAAAGTGAAGTCATTCCAATGAGTAGTTTAACTAATAATGATAACTATACTTTAACGTTCTGGCGCCCTTGCTCCAAACACAACAGCCAATCACAGAGCAGTAGCATTACGCAGGCGGTCTTTCTCACGCGAATGGTACCGAATCTAACATCTGTCACAGGAACCGCACACCACATTTCGTCATCTATATACTTCTTGCATCTCCACTGCTCTGGGAACAGCTTCTTGGAGCCTAATGTGATGGCTGACTAAGCCAGAAATATTGCAAAGTCCCATGGTGCTCAGAGCCATTTGTACCATTTTTTTGTTGTGTGACATAAAAACGAAAGTGCAGCATTACCTGGTGCAGAATGGTATACTGTTTAAGAGGCGAGGGAGTCAACGACGCCCGGTGGCTATTAGCTATTCCTCGGCGAACTGGTGAACAAACTGGTATGGTATGTGAACTTGAGCTACGGTCACTTCGGTGCATGGAAGTGCTTTGAAAAGCTGCGAGAGGCCTGCTACTTCAATAACATGCTGAAGCGAATTCATTGTGTTTGTAGGCCCTGTCAGCGAGCAGAACCGCGCACTGTGTCAGATGCCGCACCGCTACATCCCATTGTTCCTGGCAGGCTCAGGGAACTTGCGGCTGTCGACGTCCTAGGGCCTCTCGTTCGTTCTCAGAGAGGCTACGCGTGGCTGTTAGTGGCGGTAGAACTCACCCCCAAATTCGCGTGCCTGACACCATTGCGACGAGCCACGGGATGAACGGTGGCGGCAGCCTTTGATCACCACTTCCTAAAAGAAGTTGGTCCCGTGAAGCGCGTCGTTTCAGTCAACAGACCGCAGTTTAGATCAAGACTTTGGAAACGTTTGTTAAAGAGAAGTAAAATTAAGTCAATATTTATATCCTTATTTCACGCAACATCCAATCAGAGTGAGCGAACGATTAAGGAAATTTACAAATTGCGTCGTTTATACTGTAATCGCAAAAATCGGTCGTGGGATACGCACGTAAGTACCTTCCAAGACCTTCTAAATGAGCTGCCACCTATCCCAATGATAAAAAAACACTGAATCACTGAGTAAGATTAAAGAGACCGGGCCTCGGCCAACAGAACCGAGGTTACAGCACAGAGCTGTGGTAATCCTCGCACTGGAGAACATTAAAAAGCTGACTGATGTCAGGGATAGAGCATATGAAAGGAGAATAAGAGAAGTAAAATTCACACTGGAACAGAAAGTGCTCGTGAGGGCCCACAAGTTGTCGAATAAGCGGACTGGGGTGTGCAAAACGTTTTTCAATCTGTTCAATGGACCTTACCGAGGGACGCATGTTCTACATCCGAATGTTGTGGAAATAGAATTACGCACCCGAAAATCAAAAGAGTTGCACCACATATCGAATGTGAACCCGTTTCTGGAATAGAGGTTATCGAGAAAGAGTTATTGTCACTTAATGAAGAGATATTTCTTTTGATTAGAAGTAATAATGGACTTGTGTTAAACAATCTTTAGCAGTATGATATATGTATACTATTTCAGTTGTATTGTGTCAATCAGCGACGTATACAGAGGTATTGTGTACAAAATGTAGCTGTACCTATATATTGTTGTTTTGATCTGATGTTCAAGGTAGCTCTCCTGCAAGTAGGTTGCGTGGCAACAAATAATTCTGCATCTGCTAAGAAAAGAGGATAGGAGACTGCTGATCATGGTTACATGAAGTATCGAATTTAAACTTATTTTTTGCTAGTATGCTAATCAGTAGTTTATCTTAAATTAGTAAAAGAATGAAGTAGATCTAAAAAATATTAATGAGTTAAATATAATTGTATGTAGTAATAAGAATGATTTTTTCAGACATGAGGTTTTGTGTATGTAGTCCTATCAGTGAAATAATGGATGACATTTATGTATGTTCATGGGGGTAGCAGTCAACGATTTCAGTCGATATCGTGGACTAGTGTTACCCACTCCAGAGAGAGAGAGAGACCACACCACAAACTTGGATAGTGGTGGTATTCTGTATCGAGCATATAGTGCAAACGCCTTAAATTAGCGCACGAGTTCCATTGTGATAACAAGTAGATTTTGCATTTGATTCTATGTGGGATGTTGTTAAAAGTAGCAAACAGGTGTTGGACTGTCACTAACCGATTTTCCTTGTGCTGTCTTTATTAATAGTCCAAAAATGTGATCACAATCCCTTTTCAAGGAGCTGGAATAATCTTTCTGGTAAATTTAAAAGTGTAATTGAAGGAGTAAATCCACCAGATTCTGTAATAAGTTATAATTTCTTTATTATTCACAGATTATTGATTTCTTTTGGGTATTTTATATTTATTGAATTGGCCAAATAAGTTTTCTTTGATGTGTGAGCACAACGTTCCTATATAACTTACAGTGAATAATTCACTTTGTTTCTTGTGACATAGTAGTGCCTACAAAGATCAGTGCATCAAACACTAGACACAATTTTGCATAGTGATTACTGAATATCTGTTTAAAAAAATAGTTTTAAAACAAGATTTTTATACTTGTTCTAAATATTATTCCTAAAATTTCTGGGCTTGGTGCAAGTAAGCGTTAAAAATTTAGCCAGTCAGAATTCTATGTTATTCTATTTTATTTTCGATAAATTATCAATTATGGGTCAAATTTTTAGTCCAATATCCATTAGATAAATACCTTTTTATGAAATCTTACTGGACCGGTTAAGTTTTATCCTTTTAACCATACTTTTTAAGAGAAAATGCGAGATGGTGGAGTTTGAAATGGAAATCGATTACCATATGTTCAGTTTGTCAGTGCAGAATTGTTTGGGTGGAGCACACTGATGAAAACGGCGTGGCCAGTTAACAATGGAAGTCCGGAAGCGGGAGAAAGCGATGCTCGGAAAACACCTTCGCTCGAGCGAGTTGACGAGACACCACTGGAGCAGAAGGGTAGGCAGCTACCCCTACCTTCCCCTCCCACGCCATGCACAGGCCAATGGGTCTACCAGACATGGTCCCTGTTTTTGTTTCTTCTCCATGGATTTTAATACCTACTCCGAATTTTTCTTTGGTTTCCTTCACTGCTTGCTCAATATACAGATTGAATAACATTGGGGAGAGGCTACAACCCTGTCTCACTCCCTTCCAAACATCTGCTTCCCTTTCATGTCCCTCACTCTTATAACTGCCATCTGGTTTCTATACAAATTGTAAATAGCCTTTCGCTCCCTGTATTTTACCTCTGCCACCTTTAGAATTTGGAAGGGAGTATTCCAATCAACATTGTCAAAAGCTTTCTCTATGTCAACAAATGCTAGAAACGTAGGTTTGCCTTTCCTTAATCTTTCTTCTAAGATAAGTCGTAATGTCAGTAATGCCTCCGTGTTCCAGTATTTCTACGGAATCCAAACTGATCTTCCCCGAGTTCGGCTCTACTAGTTTTTCCATTCGTCTGTAAAGAATTTGTGTTAGTATTTTGCAGCTGTGCCTTATTAAACTGATTGTTCGGTAATTTAAACATCTGTCAACACCTGCTTTCTTTGAGGTTGAAAATATTATATTCTTCTTGAAGTCTGAGGGTATTTCGCCTGTATCATACATCTTGCTCACCAGATGGTAGAATTTTGTCACGACTGGCTCTCTCAAGGCTGTCAGTAGTTCAAATGGAATGTTGTCTACTCCAGGGGTTTTGTTTCGACTCAGGTCTTTCAGTGCTCTGTCAAACTCTTCACGCAGTATCGTATCTCCCACTCCATCTTCATCTACATCCTCTTCCATTTCCATAATATTGTCCTCAAGTACATCGCCCTTGCATAGGCCCTCAATATATATTAATGGATCTGACATTCCACGCTCCGATCCGTAGAACGCCAGTTTTCCTTCTCTTGATAACGACATCCTCTTGAGTAGTCCCCGCCCGGAGATCCAAATGGGGGACTATTTTACCTCCGGAATATTTTACCCAAGAGGACGCCATCATCATTTAATCATACAGTAAAGCTGCATGCCGTCGGGAAAAATTACGGCCGTAGTTTCCCCCTGCTTTCAGCCGTTCGCAGTACCAGCACAGCAAGGCCGTTTTGGCTATTGTTACAATGCCAGATCAGTCAATCATCCAGACTGTTGCCCTTGCAACTGCTGAAAAGGCTGCTGCCCCTCTCCAGGAACCACATGTTTGTCTGGCCCCTCAACAGATACCCCTCCGTTGTGGTTGTACCTACGGTACGGCTATCTGTATCGCTGAGGCAAGCAAGCCTCCCCACCAACGGGTAGGTCCATGTTTCATGGGGGGAAGGGGGGGGCTAGAACTTAGAACTAGCCTAAGGACATCACACAAATCCATGCCCGAGGCAGGATTCGAACCTGCGACTGTAGCGGCGGCTCGGTTCCTGTCTGTAGCGCCTAGAACCGATGGGCCACCATGGCCGGCGGTTCACCGAACGTGGACGTGAAAGTTGAGTTTTGACTTAATCTACCAGCAAGTCACGACTGTTCACACTGTGTCGTTTAGAGTTCGTTGTCGACTGTTTGGATATTCCCGCGAGCAACAACGTGTGTTTTCAAGTTGGCAAATTTTATCCACCCTCCGGTGGAGTTTAACTGTACTTAGTTATTTGAACTCAAGTGCACCAGTTGCGTCAATGGCCAGGGTGGGTAACCGGAACATTAATGGCCACAAGGCAGAAGATTTTCTGCCTTG
This sequence comes from Schistocerca gregaria, assembly GCF_023897955.1. NCBI lineage: Eukaryota > Metazoa > Arthropoda > Insecta > Orthoptera > Acrididae > Schistocerca > Schistocerca gregaria. The sequence continues at coordinate 172,858,546 of NC_064922.1, read as the reverse complement.
TGGCCATTAATGTTCCGGTTACCCACCCTGGCCATTGACGCAACTTCAGGCAGTGTATTTTCTCATCGTTTTGTCGCTGTCCTGCGTATTGTGTAGTTTGACAGCTCAGTGTATAATTGGTTGTGGCCGCCAATACCTTCCACGTTGTTCCATTGAACTCCCCGTTGTGTGTTGGTCCAGTGGAGCAGAGGTTACCTTGTCGGTGGGTTCATTGACTGTCTGTCGGTTGGGTTGTCATCGGATCGACAATGGCTGGGCTGACTGCCTGTCTCACCGAAGCGAGCATTTGTGTTTGAATTGCAGGCTGCCCTTTGGAACTTCTGAGCGCCCTTGGGTGTACTGCCTTTTCTTGTTTGTTCTTGTTGTTTGTACTTGTATGGCTTTTAGCCGATATTCGAATTATGGTTGTTTTGCCCTTGAGGCATCAGATTCTTTGGGCCTACAGCTTAATTAAGGAACTGTTTTAAGATAAGGCTTTGCCTTTTACATTTCTGATTTTGGTTGAGCTTGAAGTTATTGGCTTTCAGCCGTTTTTAAATTAAAGAGGTCTTGCCCTTAAGACTTGAGATTGTATAGCGCATTAATTCCAATATTATTATTTCTTTTAAATTTTTTCTTCGCTCTCGTAATGTTTGATCAAATAAAAGGTTGTATGTTCGACTGCCCCCCCCCCCCCCCATGAAACATGGACCTACCCGTTGGTGGGGAGGCTTGCGTGCCTCAGCTATACAGATGGCCGTACCGTAGGTGCAACCACAACGGAGTGGTATCTGTTGAGAGGCCAGACAAACATGTGGTTCCTGAAGAGGGACAGCAGCCTTTTCAGTAGTTGCAGGGGCAACAGTCTGGATGATTGACTGATCTGGCCTTGCAACATTAACCAAAACGGCCTTGCTGTGCTGGTACTGCGAACGGCTGAAAGCAAGGGGAAACTACAGCTGTAATTTTTCCCGAGGACATGCAGCTTTACTTTATGATTAAATGATGATGGCGTCCTCTTGGGTAAAATATTCCAGAGGTAAAATAGTCCCCCATTTGGATCTCCGGGCGGGGACTACTCAGGAGGACGTCGTTATCAGGAGAAATAAAACTGGCGTTCTACGGATCGGAGCGTGGAATGTCAGATCAATTAATCGGGCAGGTAGGTTAGAGAATTTAAAAAGGGAAATGGATACCCTAAATTGAGATATAGTGGGAATTAGTGACGTTCGGTGAAAGGAGTAACAAAATATCTGGTTAGGTGACTACAGGGTTATAAATACAAAATCAAATAGGGGTAATGCAGAAGTAGGTTTAATAATGAATAAAAAATAGGAGTGCGGGTATGCTACTACAAACAGCATAATGAACGCATTACAGGGTTATAAATACAAAATCAAATAGGGGTAATGCAGAAGTAGGTTTAATAATGAATAAAAAATAGGAGTGCGGGTATGCTACTACAAACAGCATAATGAACGCATTATTGTGGCCAAGATAGACACAAAGCCCATGCCTACTACAGTAGTACAAGTTTATATGCCAACTAGCTCTGCAGATGATGAAGTAATTGATGAAATGTATGATGAGATAAAAGAAATTATTCAGGTAGTGAAGGGAGACGAAAATTTAATAGTCATGGGTGACTGGAACTCGTCAGTAGGAAAAGGGAGAGAAGGAAACATAGTAGGTGATTATGGATTTGGGACTAAGAAATGAAAGAGGAAGCCGTCTGGTAGAATCCTGGAGATACTATAAGGTATCAGATAGATTATATAATGGTAAGACAGAGATTTAGGAATCAGGTATTAAATTGTAGGACATTTCCAGGGGAAGATGTGGACTCTGACCACAATCTAATGGTTATGACCTGTACGTTAAAACTGAAGAAATTGCAAAAAGGTGGAAATTTTAGGACATGGGATCTGGATAAGCTGAAAGAACTAGTGGTTGTACAGAGTTTCAAGGAGAGCATAAGAGAACAATTGACAGAAATGGGGGAAAGAAATACAGTAGAAGAAGAATGAGCAGCTTTGAGGGATGAAGTAGTGAAGGCAGCAGAGGATCAAGTAGGTAAAAAGACGAGAGCTGCTAGAAATCCTTGGGTAACAGAAGAAATACTGAATTTAATTGATGAAAGGAGAAAATATAAAAATGCAGTAAATGAAGCAGGCAAAAAGGAATACAAACGTCTCAAAAATCAGATCGACAGGAAGTGCAAAATGGCTAAGCAGGGATGGCTAGAGGACAAATGTAAGGATGTAGAAGCTTTTCTCACTAGGGGTAAGATAGATACTGCCTACAGGAAAATTAAAGAGACCTTTGGAGAGAAGAGAACCACGTGTATGAATATCAAGAGCTCAGATGGCAACCCAGTTCTAAGTAAGGAAGGGAAGGCAGAAAGGTGGAAGGAGTATATAGAAGGTTTATACAAGGGCGTTGTACTTGAGGATAATATTATGGAAATGGAAGAGGATGTAGATGAAGACGAAGTGGGAGGTAAGACACTGCGTGAAGAGTTTGACAGAGCACTGAAAGACCTGAGTCGAAACAAGGCCCCCGGAGTAGACAACATTCCATTGGAACTACTAACGGCCTTGGGAGAGACACTCATGACAAAACTGTACCAGCTGGTGAGCAAGATGTATGAGACAGGCGAAATACCCTCAGACTTCAAGAAGAATACAATAATTCCAATCCCAAAGTAAGCAGGTGCGGACAGATATGAAAATTACCGAACTATCAGTTTAATAAGTCACAGCTGCAAAATACTAACGCGAATTCTTTACAGACGAATGGAAAAACTGGTAGATACGGACCTCGGAGAGGATCAGTTTGGATTCCATAGAAATGTTGGAACGCGTGAGGCAATACTGACCTTACGACTTATCTTAGAAGGAAGATTAAGGAAAGGCAAACCTACGTTTCTAGCATTTGTAGACTTAGAGAAAGCTTTTGACAATGTTGACTGGAATACTCTCTTTCAGATTCTGAAGGTGGCAGGGGTAAAATACAGGGAGCGAAAGGCTATTTATAATTTGTACAGAAACCAGATGGCAGTTATTAGAGTCGAGGGGCATGAAAGGGAAGCAGTGGTTGGGAAAGGAGTGAGACAGGGTTGTAGCCTCTCCCCAATGTTATTCAATCTGTATATTGAGCAAGCAGTAAAGGAAACAAAAGAAAAATCTGGAGTAGGTATTAAAATTCATGGAGAAGAAGTAAAAACTTTGAGGTTCGCCGATGACATTGTAATTCTGTCAGAGACGGCAAAGGACTTGGAAGAGCAGTTGAACGGAATGGACAGTGTCTTGAAAGGAGGATATAAGATGAACATCAACAAAAGCAAAACGAGGATAATGAAATGTAGTCAAATTAAATCGGGTGATGCTGAGGGAATTAGATTAGGAGATGAGACACTTACAGTAGTAAAGGAGTTTTGCTATTTAGGAAGTAAAATAACTGATGATGGTCGAAGTAGAGAGGATATAAAATGTAGACTGGCAATGGCAAGGAAAGAGTTTCTGAAGAAAAAAATTTGTTAACATCGAATATAGATTTATGTATCAGGAGGTCGTTTCTGAAAGTATTTCTATGGAGTGTAGCCATGTATGGAAGTGAAACATGGACGATAACTAGTTTGGACAAGAATAGAATAGAAGCTTTCGAAATGTGGTGCTACAGAAGAATGCTGAAGATTAGATGGGTAGATCACGTAACTAATGAGGAGGTATTGAATAGGATTGGGGAGAAGAGAAGTTTGTGGCACAACTTGACTAGAAGAAGGGATCGGTTGGTAGGACATGTTTTGAGGCATCAAGGGATCACAAATTTAGCATTGGAGGGCAGCGTGGAGGGTAAAAATCGTGGAGGGAGAGCAAGATATGAATACACTAAGCAGATTCAGATGGATGTAGGTTGCAGTAGGTACTGTGAGATGAAGAAGCTTGCACAGGATAGAGTAGCATGGAGAGCTGCATCAAACCAGTCTCAGGACTGAAGACAACAATAACAATGTTCGACTGCAACTGACAGCAGATTACTTTGGCACCTTTCCACAACTTAAACTACCTGTCCTGTTCTGCGGGTTTAGCAGGGCGTCTCAAGTTGCACAGGCACGCTGCATTACTGAGTTATTGAAGGACGGAGAAAATGTGGAATGCTCGGTGTCCTCTGCTGCCTAGGATGGTGTACAGAAGAGCGACTTAGCGCCATCCTTTGGGGGGACATCCTAACAACGATGAATAGTTGCTCAACCACAAAATCGAGCGTGACAAGAAGAGTTGGGACCGCAGTTTTGCGGAGCAATGTGGGAAGCTACTGAGCTGCCATCCCACCACGATGTCACCTGATATAGATTGCGAGCAGTTGTTGCTAGACAATTCTGGTGGCACTACGTATTGGTCGATGCTATGTGCTGCAGAGGGTGGCACGAAGAAGAGCCAGTCAGCGTCGCTCTCGCGCCAGAGTATCCACATGACCAAAACAGCATAGAGTCATGAGGATAGAAGAAAAGATTTAGGCTACTTTTTCAGGAATAGTGTGTTCCACGTCGCTGAAACGGCAGAAGCCACAAGAGATTTGTTTGACATTCTGGGTACTGTGGACGATATAATCGTCACAAGTGCAAGTTGTGTCGACAAATTGCCTCTTGAGGTTTCTCAGAGACGACAGTAGCTGGGCGAGTTCTCACTGATGTTTCTGAGTACAGTGAACAATAAAATCGTTGACAAAATGGACAGTTGGCTACACCACTGCGAATTAGGTCGACAAATTGCCTCCGTCTGTAGGTAAACGTGAAAATTTGGAAGTGTCGAAAAGGATACAGCAATGTGATTGTGCGGTGCAGTTTTGAGTCTGGCAACTGATGTTTTTGTAAACCAATGTGCAAATTTTCCAGCATTTTTTTTGTCACTCTCATCATTCTCGAAAGGCTAAATCAAAGAAAGACAGAATGCCTTTACAAATGGTTGGATGTACATTTGTACGAGATTTTTTAAAGGATCAAGATTTCCAGTGGTGAATTTTGTAAAGTTATATCTCTCTGAATTTTAATATCTTAATGATTGGATTAATTAACCCATCAAAATATTTATGTGGATGCAAAGTTTCATACATATATAACTTGTTTAGCCGAAATACGATGTTTCCTTTTTTTGTAGCATGATATGTTATTGTTCATGTAGTGTTGAGAGGAATCATTTTGTTGTTCCAGTGTTTCTTAGTGGCATTTTATGTCTGATTTGATCCAAACTAGTTGTTTTTTCTTTGTGAAATGTCAGAACATTGTTTTCATGATTCTATTATGTTTATTACTACGATTTTTGTATGATGTGTAACATTATGTCTATGTATTGTATATGTTTATTACTATGATTTTCTATATACTACGTAACATTATGTCTGTGTGTCACATATTCTTATATTGTGCATTGTCATTCTGATGTGGTACAAACAAATCAATGTCCCTCATGCTGACGAAATGAGGTCCATTTTTTTAATTCAGTATCACAAGTAACTTTCACCTAGAAGTTTTAAATTTAATTAAATATGATTAATGATAAAATGTTTTATTGGGTATACTACTTTGGATCATACAAACACATCATTTCTGTTGTGGTACTTTCTGTATAACTGTTGTTCCATTGCCGACCAAATGAGGTCAACATTAAATTCTTTAAATTAGTACCACATTAAACTCAAACTATAATGGTTTTAGTATAACTCGTATTTATCCTTGACTTCTGCAATTACTGGTTGCCTGAATTTATACTTTTTTCTGTGAAATTGGCATGGAAATAACGTTCCCTGCACAGTCTTTTTTTTTGGGGGGGGGGAGAGGGGGTTTGGTGTGATGAAACGTCTCTGTGGAGTCGTTTCATAAGACGATTGTCTCACTGGGTTCTGTGCATCGTATTCTGTCCACCGCCTGATTGCGGTTTAATTTATTAACTCACCCAGAAAGACTGAGCAATCAAACAAAAGCTTATTAAATGATATTATGTTTCATTTCCTTTTGCTCCATGGGAAATCATGCCCTGTATTTATTTCGTTTTCCCTTCACCTTACATTATATGTGCTTGAATGTAACTGAATGAGTGTTTTATGTGTGTGTGAATTTGACCGAATGAGTGTTTTTTATGTGTGGTTTCGGGTTTCTTCTGTGGGGGACTCTGAGTTGGTTGTCGTCTGCTAGGAGCAGACGATGTTTGCTTCTCGTTTGGAGGGTAGCACTGGATGACCAACTTAGGTTCCCAGTACCTGGACAGAGAGGTTTACCCTTTTTAGTCTGAGGTTGGTTTGTCCGTCAGGTTGGTGGCGGAAACCTACCCCTCTGGTAGCTGCCGTTGCACCGGTAATTAGGCGAAGCTCGGTGGAGAAAGGACATTCTGTAGCTAGTGGTTGATGAGTACTGTTCGTTGCTCCTACAGAAGGTTTCTGCTGATAGGAAGTAGGCCGAATTAGAGTTCCCCTATGTTAAACTCATGGAATATTCAAGTACTTTAGCTTAAATGAAACGTGTATAGTTATGTATTTTCGGAATATGGCATAATTTAAAAAAAATCGGCGAAGTTGGTGGTTGAAATTAAAAGTACGGAAGTTGCTTTGTTCCTTTGTACATCATGGTGTGGAATTTCTAGCAGAGAATATGTTTAGGAAAAGCTGGTCAGCATAACTTCGGGTGAACATGAGAATAATTGTGTTTTCCAGCGAGTGTGATTTTTATTGTTCATATTTTTTTATGTTTTCGTGGAAGATGGTATTGTCTGTGTTCATCTCGTACCTTGTTTTTGGTAAATGTTTTCATATTATTACTTTAATTGTTTCGTGTGTTATGATGTCAGTAAAATATCAGGATTTCGTGAGCATAGAGGAAATGTTTGTAACTGTTTGTTTCTGAACGGGCCATGAGTAAGTTGAAACGGATAATTTTATTTCGTGGTGGCAAAATCATTTAGGGTATTGCACCATTAAAATTTCTTAAATTTGTGCTTGGTTTAATGTCTAATTTCTGAACAGTTAACTCGTAATCAATTTTTTGTTTATCAAATGCTATAGTTCGGCCGTTCGTATGCGGCAGGGGCGGTTTCTACATCGTATATCTACTCTATAAAATCCTGCGAATCGAATAAACTTCTTTCCAAGCTAGTGCATGAGCGTAATGGTGATAGGTATCTCTTTTAATCGTTTCTGTCAGGGATACGTATATGGAATGATGGAATTATTGTGTTCCACTTCCCTCTTGTGTGTTTTTCCTTTTTCATTGTGCTATCTTACCATTTTTGCGAATTATTTAATTTTTTATTCAGGCACCAGTCATGTGCATTCATAGGATGTGCATCAAATTCAGTCATGAAACAAACGTGCTACGTAAAAGATAAATTCAGTGTCCTTTATCTTTCTGATTGATCCCACTTTTCAAATTAATATTCTATTCCTTGCCTTTCTAGAATTTAATCTGCTTGCTTGAGATGAACAAAAATGGGAGGAAAAATCAAAGTGAACGGCGTACTGTCTCAAAATTAAGAAATTCACATGTAATTAAACAAGCTCATTGATGTACGACATACAATGCTGTTCATCTTGTTAGTTTCTATGAAAAATTGCATTCTTATAATTAAATTCTTATTTTAATTAAACTGATAATTTCCAGTTCGGTCTTTTCTTAATTGTTACGAAGGGCTTGGGCTGATGGCGACCCTGTAATTTTTAAATTTATAATTTTCCTTGTAAGATGGCTTAACCAGAAACTGCTCACAAGGGTTACATCTCCATTATTCTTGGTATGTAATGTATGTGGAGCCTTGGCTAGGATCCACTTACAGTTCTACATACATACTTTACATGCTCTACTTGTTTTCAGTGAACTGTTGGTAATTTGTACTAGATTGTATTCATTTTTACTTTGCCAAATAAAAATAAATCATGAGTATATTGTATGCATTGATTTTCCTTTCATAGTTAATGAACCACTCCCCTACCTCCCTTCTACAGAATTAGTAGGAAGTTAATTCAGACTCACTCAGGATACAGCGCTTAGGGCCCCCATAACATCTCTTTTTTTAGACTACGTTGCGCAACCTGATTACACAGTTCTGTCCTCTGAGGAGCGATCTAATACCACAGCTGCAGCAGACAGATCATTGATAAAAGACAGACTCATCGATTCTCACACGGTATCAGAGCAACCAAGCTAAAAAACATCAAGTCGGTACCTACCAGCCGCTTAGGATGCAGTAAGTCTTGTGTAACTTCTGTCAGATTTTGTTCCCGAGGCTCTATATGTTCATAAATTCACCGAATCAGTTTCCCTGAAAAATTATTATTTTACAATCTTCCTCCCTTTGGGATAAATATCCAAAGGAACACATGTGAAATTGCAACTAACGCTCTCGGTAAGTTACACAGGAACTTAAGGGAACTATCTGGCTACAAAATGTGACAAAAAAAGTGACCCCCAGGAAGGGCATGCAGATCTGTGAAACGACAGTTGTCATGTTGGAAGAAGTGAGTGTACACAGCATGCTCTGCTGTGACCTGGCTAAACGACTTTCGTCTGGCCACACCTGTGGGTTCTTTGATTGCTCTGTGAGAAGGCTCATCAAGCTAGAACACGTTAAATATTGTGATTCTTGAGTTTCTCCCGGCATATCTGATAATCAAAATATCCACGGGTGTACTGTGGGTCTACAGTGTCCAACGGGCACAATATTTCGGCGATCATTCATGTCGCCATCATCAGGTGAACTGACGGACTGAGCTCCTGTGAACGTGCCGGCACAGATATTAGTGCACTTTATTACACAAATGAATTAATTAACACTGACACACATCTCTGCCACAGGAGTACTGGATAAGTTACAACTGCCACTGAGTAGCGAACGGCACTTTAAGTACAACGTTCAAAATTACCGCAACTACATCTTCCACTGAGATTTCGACTAACACTGTCCTACTACATGATATTGACTGCTGAAGCAGAGGTCTCGAAATGGGCTGAGCTCTTACGTGCTCAATACTACAGGCTGTTACAAAAAGGTACGGCCAAACTTTCAGGAAACATTCCTCATACAGAAATAAAGAAAAGATTTTATATGGACACTTTCCATGTTAGAGCTTGAAACGTCCCCTTTGAAAAATTATACAAGACTGTGCTTAAGCTGACACACAATATTTTTGGCGCAACGCAATCTGACTTCCAAAAATCCCTACGAAAGAATGGCCCTGACTAACATTAAACTATACGTTTCACAAATCACTTACCTCACAAAAATCTTCGTTACTCAAGCTACTGCAATACAGCGAGCGCCACCAGTGCCAGCTAAATAAAAGACTCAAACTACGGAAGGCACTAACTACTGATAAGCAGAGTCAGCAAATGAAAGATTTTAATAGAGAACAAACAATGTATTTACCTTAATAGTCATAATATATATATCAGTTCATGACATCAATTCTTACAAATTTCAAAACTCCGCCATCTCTCTCCCCACGTCCACCACTGCCGGCGGCTCACCTCCAACTGAGCAACGCTAAGCGCCGCTAACATCCAGCTGCCGCTGCCCAACACTACAATGGCAGACAACAATGCAAACCAGCCACAGACTGCACACAGCACAGCCAGTGATTTTCATACAGAGCGCTACGTGGCGTTACCAATAAGAAAACCTAAACAGCCTACTTACAAGCTCATTTCAGTTTCGTCCACCTACGCTCAATGGAGCACGTTATCATGATTTCATACGGGATACTCTACCTGTGCTGCTAAAACATGTGCCTTTATATGTACGACACAACATGTGGTTCATGCGCGATGGAGCTCCTGCACATTTCAGTCGAAGTGTTCGTACGCTTCTCAACAACAGATTCGGTGACCGATGGATTGGTAGAGGCGGACCAATTCCATGGCCTCCACGCTCTCCTGACCTCAACCCTCTTGACTTTCATTTATGGGGGCATTTGAAAGCTCTTGTCTACGCAACCCCGGTACCAAATGTAGAGACCCTTCGTGCTCGTATTGTGGACGTCTGTGGTACAATACGTCATTCTCCAGGGCTGCATCAGCGCATCAGGGATTCCATGCGACGGAGGGTGGATGCATGTTTTTCCTCGCTAACGGAGGACATTTTGAACATTTCCTGCAACAAAGTGTTGGAAGTCACGCTGGTACGTTCTGTTGCTGTGTGTTTCCATTCCATGATTATGTGATTTGAAGAGAAGTAATAAAATGAGATCTAACATGGAAAGTAATCGTTTCCGGACACATGTCCACATAACATATTTTCTTCCTTTGTGTGTGAGGAATGTTTCCTGAAAGTTTGGTCGTACCTTTTTGTAACTCCCTGTATATTGACCTCAGTGTGGGGCGCTTCAGATGCTGAGAGGGAGGTACGGCCTTCTGAAGCACCTCCCACACGTCGTTGCGGATTGTAGCGAGCCCTTTCTTTTGTCTGCTGCAGCGAGTCGCGCTGCCAACTTTGCTGTGGCCCCGCGACCTCCGGACGACACCACATAGTCTTCATGAAAATACGGAAGAAAGGACAACACTTGCTCACCACCAATGATGAAATAAACAACCTGGTCCACTTTCGAGGTAACCTGAATGATTGCGCCCAAGTCGTGGTACAGAAAAACCTCCAAAACATCACAGAACCAACTCCATATAAAATACTCCCTGAGGGTTGAACGTATCGTTGCACAGTTGGTGCTCTTGGCGCCTCCCTTCAGTTGAAAAGGGGCAGTGTCCATATTCTGTGATGTTTTGTGTATTACAGACGAGCAGTGCTACGCGCCACTGTGATCAAAGGCCTTTTGCAGCGTACCCGACACCAATTGCATGCAGTTCCGTCCTCAGAGTTCTTTCAGAATCCGGTTGAGATTTATGTGAATGCGGCAACAGCAGCAATCCCTGTCAGATTTGAACACAATGGTAATTCAAAGCATGTCACAGTCATGGGTGATCCCTGTCGGTTAGGACACACTTTTACGATCACTGCTACTACGCCGTGTTACATGGTTGCGGGTGGTACATCATTCCTTGTAGACACGTCCGCGTCCGCCATTATGCATCAGTATGTCGGCCATCCTCATACAGCGTATGTCCTCGTGTTTAGCTGAATGTGCCGGCACGGTAGCTGAGCGCGTTCGGTCAGAGGGCCGGTGGCCCTCTGTAGTAAAAAAACTGAGTAAAGGAATCAACGATCACATTGAACGGATGTCATGTGACGTCTGCACAGACCAAAGGCAACGAACGACACTGAATTAAATTTTTAAAAACGGAAAGAAAGTGGTAAAGTGTTTGTCTACCATGCTGTGGGTCTGGGATCAATTCCCAGCCGGACTGAAGGTTTTTGTCCGCTCGTGGACGGGGTGTTTTGTGGTCCTTACCATCCTTCATCATCACGGCACTCAGGTCGCCCAATGTGGCGTCGACTGAAATAAGACTTGCAACTCGGCGGCCGAACGTCACCGCATAGGGCCTCTCGGTCTCCGATGCCACACGATCATTTCATTTTCATTCACCGTGGGGTGAAGGATACTTCCTAACGCGACAGCTCCTTTGCGTCCCTCTGCGTCATCTCTCCACGGCAAATTATTTTACTGCTATTATTCAATAGCCGGCTGGTGTGGCCGAGTGGTTCTAGGCGCTCAGTCCGGCACCGCGCGACTGCTACGATCGCAGGTTCGAATCCTGCCTCGGGCATGGATGTGTGTGATGTCCTTAGGTTAGTTTGGTTTAAGTAGTTCTAACTTCTAGGGGACTGATGACCTCAGAAGGTGTCCTATACTGCTCAGAGCTATTTTTATTTTTATTTATTTATTTATTTATTTATTTATTTTTTGCTATCTCACAACTGAATCGCGAAAAGTGAACCTGTATAACTGTATTTTAATTAACTTCTACATCTACATCCACATCTACATGGATACTCTGCTAATCACACTTAAGTGCCAGGCAGAGGGATCGTCGAACCACCTCTCACAATAGTTCTCTATTATTCCACACTCAAACAGACTACCGAAAAAACGAACATCTATATCTTTCCGAGCGAGCTCTGATTTCCCATATTTTATTTAATGATCGGTTTTCCCTATGTAGGTCGGCGTCGATGTCGATAAAATTTTTTCGCATTTGGAAGAGAAAGTTGGTGATGGAAATTTCGTGACAACTCCCCCTCCCCCCCCCCCCCCCCCCCCCCCAACGAGATACGCCTTTGATATCTACCCCAAAACATGTATAATGTCCGTGACACTCTCTCCCCTATTTCTCTATAACACAAAATGTACTGTCCTTCTTTGAACTTTCTCGATGTTCGCCGTTAATTCCATCTGGTCAGGATGCAACACGGGGCAGCAGTACTCCAAAAGAGGCCGGACAAGCGTCGTGTAGGCAGTCTCTTTAGTAGACCTGTTGTACCTTCTAAGTGTTCTGCGAATAAAACGCAGTCTTTGGTTCGCGTTCGCTCAACACTTGCTATGTATTCTTTCCAATATGACTGTAATTCCTAGGTATTTAGTTGAATTTAGGGCCTTCAGATTTAATTGATTTATGGCGCAACCCAAATTTAACGGATTCCTTTCAGCACTCATGTCAATGACCTCACGCCTTTCATTATTTAGGGTCAATTGCAAATTTTTGCGCCTTACAGATATCTTTTCTAAAACATTTTGCAATTTCTTTCGATCTTCTGTTGATTTACTAGACGATAAACGACAGCATCATTCGCAAACAACCAAAGACGGCTTCTCAGAATGTATCCTAAATCGTTTACGTAGATAAGAAGCAGCAGATGGCCTACTCGGGGGAACACCAGAAATCAGTTCTGTTTGACTCAATCACTTTCGGTCAATTACTACGAACTGTGACCTCTCTGACAGGACATCACGAATCTGGTAGCGTAACTCAGATGATATTCCATAAGAACCCAATTTGATTACAAGCTGATTGTGAGATTCGGTGTCAACGGAATCAATATGAAATCCCTCGTCCGGAGTAGACAGCACTTCGTGTTAATAAACAGATTGTTGTGTTTCACAAGCATGTCGTTAACTAACATCACGAAATGAATTATAAAGCCAAAACAGTAAACTGCACTGTGCTAAAATGGACGTCGTCCCAATACGTGACTTGCACGTCCCAATACATGACTTGCTATTTCCAAGACACACGTTAACGGAATGAAAGAGTTACATAAAATACCAATCGACTTTTGACAGAACAAATGGTTAAAATGTTTATGCTAATATCTTCTGTGAAATACATACGTAATCTGTCCAAGCAAATGTCTAAAATACTAAATTAGATACACGCAAATGTAACACTGCACTGTGAGGTTAAGACACCACATGAAGAGAAATCTGAAAATGCTCCTTACCTAAACTGAATCTCATAACAAATTTTGAAAAACAAATCTTACTGTGACTGACCTAACTGTAACCTGACTCTTCCACAAAACTCGTCCTAACGAATTTTTGTGACTCATCTGTGGAGATGGGAGCTTGGTACAGCACGAAGCGATGAACATAAAACATACAGCACAGGAATATACCAAAGAAAAAGCCTAGCGCTCTGTGGTGCAAGGTCATGCAGCTATTCCAAACTGATCATGATCCTCTTTTTAAGACACTGTGTTCCCCTGTGTGCTGTGCGGTGGCACACAAGATCACAAAATGTGAAAATTCTTTCGTGAGCATACGGTGATGGAATTTGAATTTGTATAATGATTGAAAGTAATTGAGCTTTTAAAAAACTATATTGCAAATGCCGAAACTCATTGTGTGAATACTACAAAAGAATATCTTTTATAAGAAATTTTTTCTGCCATGAAACTAATTACTAAAATTGATAACCTATGCTATAACTGGTGGTGGACTCATGGTCACGAGCTTGCTGCAGTCCACCACAGTAGTAGGGAAAAGTATGTAGTGTCCCATTTCGCTAGTGCAGGTTGCCTACACCAGGGGCAGGTATGCACTCAGGGGGAAACCTACTGTTCTCCTTTGATTGACAGGTACATAACTTATTGTTCTCCTCTGATTGACAGGTACTTAACCCATCGTTCTGCTTAAAGGATCCTTCCTTTTGATTGACAGTCGCTTAACCTTTTGCTCCCCTGGCCCTCTCATTCCTCTCCCCCTCAGAAAATGTCACCCCTCGCTGCTACAGGTACACTTTCAGGTCGGAGTTATTGGATAGCTCCTCTCACTCTTATCACTTTGATTCACTACTTAATTAAATTTATCAATTAATTAACCTCTCCCTCTCTGGTAAACCCCTTTTCCCCCCTCCCCCACCCTCCCTCCCAGAAATTGGCAGGAAAAAGACTCAGTTGGTCGGTAATTTGGAGGGAATTCGGTTGCACTGTGTGGAATATTGTTTAAACACTTTAGACAATGTATTGAATATTATTTAATTATTTAGGCTGTTTATGGAATATAGTTTATTCATTTAGCTAAAAAAATTGTCCAGAAATCGATTGTTGTGTATGGAATATTGTTTAAACAGTTTAGACATTGTGTGTAATATCGTTTATTTTAACAATTTAGGAGAGTCAAGGCAGTGTATGTAATTTATTGAAATTGGTGGCTCTTTGGTGGAGAGGAAGAATCTCATAACAGGAAATTCAAGGGTACATTCTGTATTTATAAAAAATTCTGTTTCTGGGGGTTGGATTTCTCTTGCTCATCATTCTCTGCTGTTTGGAAACATGTAGGTCTTGTAAGAAGTAATTACAATGGGCAAACATGTTGCATAACCTAATGTTTGTTCTGTTAAGTGATTTTCCATGTCACCCCCAGTGTTTTAAATTATTGTACTGCATTTGATACAAAATCAAGTAATTAGTTATGTTCTCCCATAATTTTCAGGTACGCTTTTCGAATTCTACATGTTTTTGAACGCCATTTCTGGCGCATTTTTCTTTTTCACACACCCCTTAAACTATTGTACAGCATTTTACATAAAAACTATATGAATTAACCTATTCTTCTGCACTTAACCTGCTGGTCTGCTCCAAGTCACCCACTCACACACACCCTCCCCTTAAGTATTGCACTGCTAGCGCCACATTGATGAAAAAAATTGATGAACATTAAATAAATCGGCGTTTTTCACATGTATGGGTAGCTTTTTTTTTTTAATTCACAGCATCCTGTTGATCAGTTTAATCGATGGAATATAGTTTAAACACACTTGATGCCCGACTCCAACGCTGGCGCCGATGACGCCGACGCCACTGACTCCGCACATTACCCCAGGAGTCGGGATGCACCGGCGGCCCCTGCGAAGTGATAACACTGCCTTCAGCTGCCGAGCAATGCACAGGCGTCTGTTTAGGTCGCGCAAGCATGAGGTAGCGGCATCCCTTTCATACTTGACACCTGGGAAATTCCTGTCGAAATACGTGTTCACCTAGGCACTGTTGCTGAAGTAATGAGACATAGCTGTGGTGCAGGTACAGTGCCGTTATACTGGCACCACATGACTATCGAAATAAGCGCCAACTGACCCTCTGGGCAGCTAGCGTGAAACCTATCGATGCTGACATCACAGGTCGCGCTATAAAAATCTGTTCCAATGCTTCCCAGAATAACACAAGGTACATTGTTCCTAATGTGACATGCGAGCTGCATCTAGCCATGCATGTATCCTTATTTGCCCAGCATGCCTGACACATCGCCATGAAATGTTCATCCTGCTGTCAACATACATCTCAGAAATATTAAACTTTCTCACCACTAAAAGCCTTCATCATGTCTGTGCATACATGTGAAAACGCTGTTAATCATAAAAGCATTCTTACTGTTTGGAAAGAGAGTACTGTCTAAGCATAGACAGGGGGAATTCTGACCAATTACACAAACAGAATTCGAAGCACTTTCTTCCAGAAGAGAAAAATGGCGGGATTTTCGGTCTCCTACAGCTACAGGTCTGGAGATGTTCTAGTGCCACAGTGGCGGATGAGTAATGGCATACCAGCCAGAGATGAATGGTCTGCTTCAACTTGTCATTGAATTCTTGTTTTCTCATAACTTGCATTCATCTAGTTGGAATCAGTTTGTCAACGCTCCTAAGTCCTGGCACAGAGGATGTCTTGTGAATTAATGGAGCATTATTTACCCACCGAATTACAGATACCACCTTTTTCTCTGCAGACAAGACACTCAGTGGCAAAGAAAACTGTTTTGTACAGATCACTATATTGCACCGACAAATAAACCCTGCAAAGTTGCCTACAGATCGTCAAATATAGAAAGACTCTTACGCAATTACACTGATCTGCCACTGAGAATGGGGAGTTTGAATATTAGAGATGAAACCGATCTCAGAACCAGCCATATCTCACCTCGTACCGTTGTCGATGTAGTAAACATACAATTTGTATCCTGCGCCAAACAAAATCGCCCCTTTTACATCATTTTTAGAACTATCGACAGTCACACACTTGCACATATGCCATGAAGACAGACAGCATAAGAACATGCACCGTAGGGATACACCTCGCTGCACTAGATATTTCCCGCGAGGTTGGGTGGTCATCCACTCGCGATGCATGACCATATCGCCCTCAGCGAACCACTCTCGGCACAAATACGTGACTGTTCCTGGCCCCGGCCTGCTTGCTTGCTTGCTTTTCCTCACCCATCTCCAGACTCTGGGATTACAAGAACACACGTAAATTCGTGTGGTTTGTCAGAGTACCATACCTTTCCACGATACTTCTCGCTACCAAGTACATAGTAATATCGCTTGCATAACAATACCACTCATGCAACATAATTCCGAAGATACAGACTGGAAATTATTTCTCTAGAAACCTGAAACGTTAGCGAGGTGGAGCGTGCTGTAAGCCAAGACATTTACGTTAAAATTAGAAAAAATAGAGGAAACTGATATTTCCACACGTGAATAGCGATGTCGGTGATATAGACAAATTCCAAATCATCCCTATAATTTACAAAGTCAGGTAAGGTGTTCCTCATGTCTAGAGAACCAGCAAACATGTCATCCGCCTGTCTTTCACCTGCTAGAAGCACACACCACAGTCGATATTCCCCCAACTAAATATGCAAAATGTGCAGAAGCAGTCAACCACACAACTTACATGGGAGGGAATTATGGTCCAGCACAAACACATGTCCACATTGAATCTTCTCAAATTTCCACGAGATCATGAAAGCTGTCCAACACATACTAAGTATTAGCCTGCTATTGGGCCCTCTAGAGGTCGACATGGTTAAGTCAGTTACATTCCTGCATCCCAACAGGCGTTTCCACTCAGACGGCTCCTGCCGTTAATGGGAATCGTGAATCATTCCCACAATAGGCCACCGCCACTGCCGCACCGAGCATGCATGGACAGAGTCGTCCTATGAAATCGGTCACATATACTGGGTGGTCCATTGATCGTGACCAAGCCAAATATCTCACGAAATAAGCGTCAAATGAAAAAACTACAAGGAACGGAACTTGTATAGCTTGAAGGGGGAAATCAGATGGCTCTATGATTGGCCCGCTATATGGCGCTGCCATAGGTCACACAGATATCAAATGCGTTTTTTAAAATAGGATTCCCCATTTTTATTACATATTGGTGTAGTGTGTAAATAAATATGAATGTTTTGGTTGGACCACTTTTCTCGCTTTGTGATAGATGGCGATTTAATAGTCACAAACATATGGCTCACAATTTTAGACGAACAGTTGGTAAGAGGTAGGTTTTTTAAATTAAAATACAGAACGTAGGTAAATTTGAAATTTTTATTTCGGTTGTTCCAGTGTGATACATGAACTTACCATTTCTAAGAACGCCTTCTGATACAGCATGATTACCTATAAATAACACATTAATGCAATAAATGCTCAAAATTATGTCCGTCAACCTGAATGCATTTGGCAATACGTGTAATGATATTGTATGAACAGCGAGTAGTTCGCCTTCCGTAATGTTCGCACATGCATTGACAATGTGCTGACGCCTGTTGTCAGGTATTGTCGGTGGATCACGATAGCAAATATCCTGCAACTTTCCCCACAGAAAGAAACCCGGGGATGTCAGATCCGGTGAACGTGCGGGCCGTGGTATGGTGCTTCGACGACCAATCCACCTGTCATGAAATATGCTATTCAATACCGCTTCAACCACACGTGAGCTATGTGCCGGACATTCATCATGCTGGAAGTACATCGCCATTCTGTCATGCAGTGAAACATCTTGTAGTAACATCGGTAGAACATTACGTAGGAAATCAACATACATTGCACCATTTAGATTGTCATCGATAAAATGGGGGGAATTATCCTTCCTCCCATAATGCCGCACCATACACTAACCCGCCAAGGTCGCTGATGTTCCACTTGTCGCAGCCATCGTGGATTTTCCGATGCCCACTAGTGCATAATATGCCGGTTTACGTTACCACTCTTGGCGAATGACGCTTCGTCGCTAAATAGAACAATGAAAAATATTTGTCATAGTCCCAATTTTTCTTGTGCACAGTGGCAGAAATATACATGCAATTCCTGGTGCATAGAAATATGGTACGGGTGCAGTCGATGTTGATGTAGCATTCTCAACACCAACGTTTTTGATATTCTCGATTCTCGCGCAATTTGTCTGCTACCGATGTGCGGATTAGCCACGACAGCAGCTAAAACACCTACTTGGGCATCATCATTTGTTGCAGATCGTGGCTGACGTTTCCCATGTAGCTGAACACCTCCTGTTTCCTTAAATAACGTAACTATCCGGCGAACGGTCCGGACACTTGGATATCGAACTTTTCCGCAATTGGCAAACAGTACATTTTAAACCCGGGTAATGCATCACGATGCAAATACCGTCCGCACTGGCGGAATGTTACATGATATCACGTACTTATTCGTTTGTGACTATTACAGCGCCATCCATCACAAAGCGAAAAAAGTGGTCCAACTAAAACATTCATATTTCTTTACGTACTACACTTATATGTAGTAAAAAATGGGGGTACCTATTTTAAAAACCGCAGTTGATGTCCATTTGACCAATGGCAGCGTCATCTAGCGGGCCAACCATAGCGCCATCTGATTCCCCCTTCAAGCTACACGAGTTTCGTTCTGTGTAGTTTTTTCGTTTGAAGCTTATTTCGTGAGATATTTGGCCCAGTCACTATCAATGCATCACTTACAATTAAATGCTACGTTTGCGGTCTCCGTTGAACGACATTCGACAATGAGCGAAGTATCGGAATTACACCCTGCCGACGGCTGTGGCTCTTGAAATAGAATTACCTCTACCATTCTTATGACTTGCCCTTCTCTTCCCTTTTGCTTTCTCAGTATTCCCCATCAAATCCATATCTTCTTTAGGACTGGACATAGTCATTTCTTTTGCACACGTCAGAACACAACTTTATAATCATGATGCTCAAGGCAAACCTATCACACATTCCCTACTGCTAAGTATATTACTTCATCAGTAACCGATTTCTGGCGATATGAAATAATACTGACCGAAAATCAACGATGGGTGGACATGTATTATAAGTAGGGCCCAGATTTTAATTACCTAAAAACCAGTGAAACATGCAAGCATTTATGACCTAAAACGTACATAAATATGACCTTAAAAAATAAAATATGACTTAATAGAAGTTTATTTAAAGCATTCTTGTTTGTTTATATAATTTTTATTCACCATAAATTAATACAAAATTCGCTTGTCAAAATGTAAGAATAGTTCTTTCTTTCTGTAGGGTTTGTGGCTAATTTGGGCGTATTTTTTTACTGTCTGAATGTTTTATTTTCTAAACACAAAGTACAATGAAAAGATCATCTATCGAAACAGTAAAACAATGTTTTTATTTCTACATAGTATTTAAAGCGTATCACATTATTTAATACCATATGTCAATCTTCAGTATCTGCAAAGTTGCACTGGATCACAAGGTGCATTTTCACGTTTTCCATTGTCGAAGATCTACGGTTGTCGCTGAGGATAGTTTTGTACCTGGACAAGCTCCTCTCCACCTCACAAGACGTTGCTGGAGCGTATTTGAAGGCAGCCATGTCACTGGAGTTCAGCTTTGTTTCAATATCCTCAAATGTTGCGGCATTCCCTGAAAGACTGTCACTAATTTTGCACATTGTAGAATATCCAGGATTCTGTTGGAGAACACTTTGCAATTTGGTTTTCACTTTGTCAGCCACATGACCATGAGCTCAACCGAACTTACTCTGCACATGTTGCGCAATACTCAGGGCCTCACATAGGTGAGTGCTAACAGCTTCCAGTCGTTTGATGGCTTTTGATATGACTGAAAAATTGGCGTTGATGTATGCCAAGTTTCGAGACAATGTATCTGTAAAAACTTCTTTCATAATTTTGATAGCACTTGATTCATCGCTATCAAGCTCATAGAAAATTGTCTTTATTTGGGTGTAGTTGGTGCAGTCATACGCAGCAGCCTTAAGGCAAGAACCCCATCACGTAAGAACAGGTTCAGGTGGGAGCGGTGTTCAATGTGCTTCTCTTTGAATTTCTGCACCCGTAGCGGTGCCTTCGCATAGATTTCCTTGCTACAGGAAATTAAATTGTCCACGTCAGTGTAATTTGATCGCATCTCTTCGGCAACTCAGTGCAATGCATGTGCAAGGCAAGTGGAGTACACCATACTGGGGTAGAGAATCTGAAGCCCTTTGGCTGCTTTAGCCGTATATGAAGCACCATCTGTTACATGTAGCAAAATGTTGTCTCTTTTCACACCATCTGGCCACAGTAGCTTCAGAGAGTTGTCAAACAAAATAGCAATCGTCGAATTGTTTACTCTATCCAGAGCTTCACACGTTAGTAGGGACATATCTCCAGGGTCATCAACTTTTAGAACACCATCAACAACATTTGCAATATTTCGCCGACTCATATCCGTAGTTTCATCTATCGACAGCCAGATCTTTTGCTCAGCAATAGTAATTCGTATTTTGTTGAGCACATCATTGAAGCATACGGATAAAGAGTTTTTCCTCAGTGTAGATTCATCTGGAACTGGATGTGTTGTGTACTTCTCTAAGAAACGTCTGAAGCGTGGATTCTTCAGCTTTTCCAATGGGATGTTGCAGGACACCATCATCTCACACAAATCCTTGCAGAATGACTGCACAGTTGACGATTGACCTGCCTGTTCAAATAACAGCATTTCCCTGCTGTTATTTTGAGCACTTCGTTTCATACAGCTGCTGTGTTTAGCGGTATTACAGTGTTGTTGCTCATTAAACCGCTTTTCTACACTAACTTTAACTTCACACAGTTTACAAAATAATATTTTCCCATCAGTCGTAAAGAACTTCTCTTCATATTCTCGAACATATCCCCGCAACTTCGCGCTGTCGGAGCACTTTGCACTAGGCATGTTGAACAAGACAAAGCCTGTATTCAGACTGGTTACTGGGAACACCTGTGAGACTGCGATGATTATTACGGCAGAAGCCGCCTTTGTGGCTCTGAGAGTGTATTGTCGACTCTGCGCAACAATGTTTTATGTTCGCCAAACGACAGTTGTGGTACACCGATTTTCTGCTACAGTCCTGAGAAATAAAGCTGTATACTAATTTATCTGTTTATCTTTCATAATAGCACTTTAAATATTGAGCAACATATTCATCTTCTTATTTGTATGTCCCGTAAGATACGAGAAAAACGGTATATGCGTTTTTGGCAAAAGTTGACGGGAATACGACCTATTATATTAAAAGTTAGCGGCAATATGACCTATTATTAAAATTTGTTGAAATATGACTTTATATGCACAATCAAAATACATTTTTCGACACTAAAATGCCTAGATTTGTGTATAAATTGATCTAAAATTCACGTTATAGTTCAGAAAAAAATATGACTTCACATTAAAATCCGGGCCCTACTTATAACATCACCTCAACGACAACGGATTTACAAACAAGTCCTGCGGCTGTGCGGGGACATCTTTAGAAGGCAACAGTTTGGCGGACAAAGAACCTCAGTGTTCTGCTTTGATGCGACAAAGAGCACATGTCCTGCATTTCCAGTACAAATGGTGAGAGTTACGTGTTATCTGTGGTAACACGGAGGAGGGAATGAACGGATTAATGTGCAGAGCACGTGTTGCACTGGACAATGTAATCGTCACATAAGGTTTCAGTTTGACTAATATACCCAAGAATTGCATTATACAAATACACAGTTTTTATCAGCACATTGTATTAGAGACGATGTATTTCGGGCTAGAATCAGACTGAGTTCAAAAAAAAAAAAAACTCAGCTATCACCTCATCTGGTCCTAGACCTGGGTATTGCATAATACAGTTCTTAACATTCACTAAAGCTGTACAACACTAACTCCATTACGTATTTCCGTCATTTTGATCACCACACTAATAGATTTCTTTTGGGAGTTCCTTCTTTGGCTGTGGCATTCATGATCTCTACGTTATTCGTTGTTTTGCTCCCGAGATTGGATAATTCCTTCTCTTTGTCTGTGATGTGCTACTTAGCTCTGAAGTCACGTTTGTCGTTATCACGTTTCTAATACTCAGTACCGTTCTTTTACTTTGGGTTACTCTTAGTCCATATTCTACGATCAGTAGACTGTTAATTCCCTTGAGCATTTGTTGTAATTCCTCCTCGCATTCATTGAGGATAGCGATCTCATTACTGAAGCGTGTCGCCGACGTTATATTCGCTCTGCAATTTAATCCCACCTCCGAATCCTTGTTTTACCTGCTTCATTACTTCACGACATACATGTCGAAAAGTAGGCGAAAAGGACTGCAGCGCTGCCTTACGCCTTTTTCTCTCTTTCTCTTCGACTCTTACTTATTCTCACTGTTCTCTCCTTGTTCTTGTAGATACAGTATATTATCCGTCTTTCCTTTTCCATATACGTAAATTTCTGAAGATTTCAAACTTCTTACACCAACTGAAACTTTCTATTCTGTTTCTAGGCAACAAATCCTACTTGTGGGACCACAAACCATATCGAATTTACTGACGTCAGCAGGACTGTGCGCGCGCCTTTCCCTGCTGGAATATTTTGTGTTACCAGTCATGCTCAATCCGCGTAGACGAGCAACCAAAGACGTAACTTGTAATTTTCTACGATGCCTTGCCATTTTCGAAGCTCTTTGGTTTCACGATACTTTATTTGGAAATATAGAAAAATGTTACAATACAGCAGTGTGTGCACGGTCAAAGGAACAGATACTGCGGCGATGGCAGCTGGTATGAAGTACATGAAGCGTATTCACATTTACGAATACACACTACATTCAAATATAGAGTGAAAGGATGACATTGAAAATTTGTGGGCGACCGGAACTGGCCGAGATTTCACGCTCGTTGCAACCGGTCATCGTAACGTCTTCCCCTCCCCCCCCCCCCCCTTCCTCTTATCGGAAACCGTCGCCTTAATCACTTTTTTTATCATTAAGGTGTAACGTCAATAATGGGAAAAAATAACGGAATGGCATTTTAATTCAAAGAAATACCAGTTATATCGAGAATTTGTAAGTACACTACTGGCCATTAAAATTCCTACACCACGATGACGTGCTACAGACGCAAAATTTAACCAGCAGGAAGAAGATGCTGTGATATCCAAATGATTAGCTTTCCACAGCATTCACACAAGCCTCGCGTCGGTGGCGACACCTACAACGTGCTGACACGAGGAAAGTTTCCAACCGATTTCTCATACACAAACAGCAGTTGACCGGCGTAGCCTGGTGAAACTTTGTTGTGAAGCCTCGTGTAAGGAGGAGAAATGCGTACCATCACGTTTCCGACTTTGATTAAGGTCGGATTGTAGCCTATCGTGATTGCGGTTTATCGTGTCGCGACATTGCTGCTCGCGTTGGTCAAGATCCAATGACAGTTAGCAGAATTGGGAATCGATGGGTTCAGGACGGTAGCTAATACGGAACGCCGTGCTGGATCCCAGCATCGTATCACTAGCAGTCGAGATGACAGGCATCTTATGCGCATGGCTGTAACGGATCGTGCAGCCACGTCTCGATTCCTGAGTCAACATACGGAGACGTTTCCAAGACAACAACCATCTGCACCAACAGTTCGACGACATTTGCAGCAGCATGGACTTTCCTTTTCCGCTGCATCACAGACAGGAGCGTCTGCGGTTGTGTGCTCAACGACGAACCTCGGTGCACGAATGGTAAAACGTCATTTTTTCGGATGAATCCAGGTTCTGTTTACAGCATCATGATGGTCGTATCTGTGTTTGGCGACATCGCGGTGAACGCACATTGGAAGCGTGTATTCGTCATCGCCATACTGGCGTATCACCCGGCGTGATGGTATGGGGTGCCATTGGTTATACGTCTCGGTCACCTCTTGTTCTCATTGACGGCACTTTGAACAGTCGACGTTACATTTCAGATGTGTTACGACCTGTGGCTCTACCCTTCATTCGATCGCTGCGAAAGCCTACTTTTCAGCAGGATAATGCACGACCGCATGTTGCAGGTCCCCTACGGGCCTTTCTGGATACAGAAAATATTCGACTGCTGCCCTGGCCAGCACATTCTCCAGATCTCTCACTAAGTGAAAACGTTTGCTCAATGGTGGACGAGCAACTGGTATCGTGTTGAAGCTACATGGGCAGCTGTACCTGTACACACCATCCAAGCTCTGTTTGACTCAATGCCCAGGCG
This sequence comes from Schistocerca gregaria, assembly GCF_023897955.1. Taxonomy (NCBI): domain Eukaryota; kingdom Metazoa; phylum Arthropoda; class Insecta; order Orthoptera; family Acrididae; genus Schistocerca; species Schistocerca gregaria. The sequence continues at coordinate 172,833,885 of NC_064922.1, read as the reverse complement.
AATCAAGGCCGTTATTACGGCCAGAGGTGGCTGTTCTGGGTACTGATTTCTCAGGAACTATGCACCCAAATTGCGTGAAAATGTAATCACTTGTCAGTTCTAGTATAATATATTTGTCCAATGAATCCCGTTTATCATCTGCATTTCTTTTTGGTGTAGCAATTTTAATGGTTGAAATGGCTCTGAGCATTATGGGACTTAACATCTATAGTCATCAGTCCCCTAGAACATAGAACTACTTAAACCTAACTAACCTAAGGACTACACACAACACCCAGCCATCACGAGGCAGAGAAAATCCCTGACCCCGCCGGGAATTGAACCCGGGAACGCAGGCGCGGGAAGCGTGACCGCTACCGCACGACCACGAGATGCGGGCCAATTTGAATGGCCAGTAGAGTATTTACAGAATATTTCACAGTCCATTTTACAGAGTTATCTTGTTTTTAAACAGGTAAAAAGGAAGCACATAATTTTTATTTTGCACGATTGATTCCATGCGGTAGGAAGACAACAACAACACCATGTACATTAATGAAAAATAGAAAAAGACAGCCCTCCGGCGGAACGTACAAAAAGGCAGCACACACGCGTCCTGCAGACGAAGTGTGGACATGTCTCGAAGAAAAATGCCGTATGTCCCTGCCACTGCACCTGTGCTGAGTTCGACACTCACTGTGAGGTTAACTTTTCATGCTGAGTGTGGCGAGAATTGTTCACATTATGAGATTGATTTTTCGAATAATTCTCGCCACACCCATAGGCTTACATGTTTCGTTTATTCCTCTTTCCACAGCTACATGGCTCCCAGACTTAAACAGACCGGTAACAGGATAATAAAAATTGAAGAACAAAACAAAAGGCTTGTGGTTGCAGTAGTTTCAAGAAAGCCGGTAACAGGATAATAAAAATTGAAGAACAAAACAAAAGGCTTGTGGTTGCAGTAGTTTCAAGAAAGCTTTATTCCCCACAGTCGCAGTGATCCTCAGCCATAACGGATAAAAGTTTGGAAGTTGTGTAAACCGCCACTGCCATTCAAAGAAGCTGAACCAAACCATATTGAGGCATCACACACAGGCTCTAATGAACTTTCTGTCGCAGACAAGAGGAGGAGTAGGAAAAGGAACACAGAAATATAGCACGGATAGACAATAAACATGGTTGTAGGAGTACATAAACACTTAATGTACATATAGATGCGTGGAACATAAAGCGTTTACTGAAAAATCACGAGATCTGGATACTGAAATGCCATTGTAGTTGCCGAAAGAAGCACCATGCCCTTCATCTTCCTCCGCACTTGACAGTACAGATGCGCCGCGAATCAAAGGTGGCAAGAATTGTTGGTGCACCGTAGTCAGCTCAACGGAACCAATGCACTGGCTGACATGGACAGATTTTAATCTTTTTTCTTTGATGTGTAAGAGCGTGGATTATTCAAAGATGCTGTGATTAGACGATGGGCTCGCGGTCTATGAACAAAGCGATGAAACATCGCAGGCGAGGAGCTAATAATAATTACACGGCAGAGACCAGTGGGGAAACCAGAGAAAATTAATCTTCGCTGCGGGACTTTACGCAGAACAACGATGGACTCGAGGAACTGCGATAAAGAAGTGACAGTTGGTTGTACAGAAAAATATGCACTTTTACAAATGAATTGTAGGAAGTACTGAAAACGTGGCGTGGGAACAGAAAGGTAACTGGTGATATCATGAAAAATGTGAAAGTTGTGCTCTAGGCTCATTTTATTTACTTACATGTGAAATTTATTTTGAAAAAGTATACTCTTAGTTAGAAATAAACTTCAAACGTTGCGAATTTAATTTTTTGTATAGGTCCATCTGATAATTAATGTATTAAGTGAACCGAGATTTTACACATTTTTTGTTACATCTAACAATTTTGGAATAATTTTGGTACCAATGCGCTTTGAGCCTGATGAATCAAGTCAAGAAAGATCTAAGAACAGTCTTATAAAATATTGCGTTTGCTTGACTCAATACAAGTGAGCTCCGTATAAAGTGCAAATGACTTACGCTCTACTAAATCTACATCTACATCCATACTGCGTAAGCCACCTGACGGTGCGTGGCGGAGGGCACTTTGAGTACCTCTATCTGTTTTCCCTTCTATTCCAGTCTCGTATTGTTCGTGGAAAGAAGGATTGTCGGTGTGCCTCTGTGTGGGCTCTAATCTCTCTGTTTTTATCCTCATGGTCTCTTCGCAAGATATACGAAGGGGGGAGCAATATACTGCTTGACTCCTCGATGAAGGTATGCTCTCGAAACTTCTACAAAAGCCCGTACCAAGCTACTGGGCGTCTCGCTTGCAGAGTCTTCCACTGGAGTCTATCTATCATCTCTGTAACGCTTTCGAGATTACTAAATGATCCTGTAGCGAAGCGCGCTGCTCTCCGTTGGATTTTCTCTATCTCTTCTATCAACCCTATATGGTACGGATCCCACACCAATGAGCAGTATTCAAGCAGTGGGCGAACAAGTGTACTGTATCCCACTTCCTTTGTTTTCGTATTGCATTTCCTTCGGATTCTTCCAATGAATCTCAGTGTGGCATCTGCTTTACCGACGATTAATTTTATATGGTCGTTCCATTTTACATCACTCCTAGTGCCTACTCACAGATAGTTTATGGAATTAACTGCTACCAGATGCTGACCTGCTATATTGTAGCTAAATGATAAAGGATCTTTCTTTCTATGTACTCGCAGCACATTACACTTGTCTACATTGAGACATTGCTATTCCCTTCACCATGCGTCAAATCGTTGCAGATCCACCTGCATTTCAGTACAACTTTCCATTGTTACAGTCTCTAGCTATACTAAACCACCATCCGCAAAAAGCCTCAGTGAACTTCCGATGTTATCCACACGGTCATTTATGTATATTGTGAATAGCAACGGTCCTACGACACTACCCTGCGGCACACCTGAAATCACTCCTACTTCGGAAGACTTGTCTCCATTGACAATGACATGCTGCTCTACCGAGCGAGGCGGCACAGTGATTAGCACACTGGACTCGAATTCGGGAGAGCGACGGTTCGAACCCGCGTCCGTCCGTCCTGATTTAGGTTTTCGGTGATTTCCCTAAATAGCTTCAGGGAAACGCCGGGATGGATCCTTTGGAAAAGACCCGGCCGACTTCCTTCCCTATCCTTCCCTAATCCAATTGGACCGATGAACTTGAAAGTTAGATGTCTATGATTCTGCTGTGTGCACATACAAACTCTGACTCCGAGATACTACTGTATTATCGCGAGTAGCAGCGAGCAGGGCAGGGCAGTCGGAAATGGTCGGTGCGGTTGAGAGAAACCGCACGAAATGACAGATCGGAACCCGTCGTGGTCGTGTTAGCAGAGCCGGAGGAGACTGGTATTAAATGAACACTTTTTGATAGTTTGCCTTTTCACTGCAAGTAGTTGCTGGTTGCTTACGCACTGGAGGGATTTTGTCAGATTTGTGTAAGGATGTTGTTGTTGCTGTGGTGTTCAGTCCTGAGACTGGTTTAATGCAGCTCTCCATGCCACTCTATCCTGTGCAAGCTTCTCCATCTCCCAATACATACTGCAGCCTACATACTTATGAATATGCTTAGTGTATTCATCTCTTGGCCTTCCTCTACGACTTTTACCCTCCACGCTGCCCTCCAATACTAAACTGGTGATCCCTTGATGCCTCAGAACATGTCCTACCAACCGGTTCCTTCTTCTTGTCAAGTTGTACCACAAACTCCTCCCCAATTCTATTCAATACCTCCTGATTAGATATGTGATTTACCCATCTAATCTTCGCATTCTTCTGTAGCACCACATTTTAAGAGCTTCTATTCTCTTCTTGTCCAAACTATGTTTCTCTTCCATATATGACTACACTCCATACAAATACTTCCAGAAACGACTTCTGAACACTTAAATCTATACTAGATGTTAACAAATTTCTCTTCTTCAGAAACGCTTTCATTGCAATTGCCAGTCTACATTTTATATCCTCTCTACTTCGACAGTCGTCAGTTATTTTGCTCCCCAAATAGCAAAACTCCTTTACTACTTTAAGTGTCTCATTTCCTAATCTATTTCCCTCAGCATCACCCGAATTAATTCGACTACACTCCATTATACTCGTTTTTATTTTGTTGATGTTCATCTTATACCTCCTTTCAAGACACTGTTCATTCCGTTCAACTGCTCTTCCAAGTACTTTTGCTGTCTCTAACAGAATTACAATGCAATCGGCGAACCTCAAAGTTTTTATTTCTTCTCCATGGCTTTTAATACCTACTCCGAATTTGTCTTTTGTTTCCTTTACTGCTTCCTCAATATACAGATTGAATAACATCGGGGAGAGGCTATAAACCTGTCTCCCTTCCAAACCACTGCTTCCCTTTCATGTCCCTCGACTCTTATGACTGCCATCTGGTTTCTGTACAAATTGTAAATAGCCTTTCGCTCCCTGTATTTTACCTCTGCCACCTTTAGAATTTGAAAGAGACTATTCCAGTCAACATTGTCAAAAGCTTTCTGTAAGTATACAAATGCTGGAAACGTGGGTTTGCCTTTCCTTAATCTATTTTCTAAGATAAGTCGTAGGACAGTATTGCCTCACGTGTTCCAATATTTCTACAGAATGCAAACTGATCTTCCACGACGTCGGCTTCTACCAGTTTTTCCATTCTTCTGTAAAGAATTCGCGTTAGTATTTTGCAGCTGTGACTTATTAAACTGATAGTTCGGTAATTTTCACATCTGTCAACATCTGATTTCTTTCGGATTGGAATTATTATATTCTTCTTCAAATCTGAGTGTATTTCGCCTGCCTCATACATCTTGCTCACCGGCCGTCAGCAGTTCTAATAGAATGTTGTTTACTCCCGGGGCTTTGTTTCGACTCAGGTCTTTCATTGCTCTGTCAAACTCTTCACGCAGTATCGTATCTCCCATTTCATCTTCATCTACATCCTCTTCCATTTCCATAATATTGTCCTCAAGTACATCGCCCTTGTATAGACCCTCTATATACTCCTTCCACCTTTTTGCTTTCCCTTCTTTGCTTAGAACTGGGTTTCCATCTGAGCTATTGATATTCATACAAGTGGTTCTCTTTTCTCCAACGGTCTCTTTTTTTTTCCTGCAGGCAGTATCAATTCCTCTACATCCTTACATTTGTCCTCTAGCCATCCCTGCTTAGCCATTTTGCACTTCCTATCGGTCTCATTTTAAGACGTTTTTATTCCTTTTTGCCTGCTTCAATTATATTTTTATATTTTCTCCTTTCATCAATTAAATTCAATATTTCTTCTGTAACCCAAGGATTTCTACTATCCCTAGTCTTTTTACCTACTTGATCCTCTGTCGCCTTCACTACTTCATCCCTTAGAACTACCCATTCTTCTTCTACTGAATTTCTTTCCCCCATTCCTGTCAATTGTTCCCTTATGCTCGCCCTGAAACTCTGTACAACCTCTGGATTAGCCAGTTTATCTAGGTGCCATCTCCTCAAATTCCCACCTTTTTTGCAGTTTCTTCAGTTTTAATCTACAGTTCATAATCAATAGATTGTGGTCAGAGTCCACATTTGCGCCTGGAAATGTCCTACAATTTAAAACCTGGTTCCTAAATCTCTGTTTTACCATTACATAATCAATCTGAAACCATCCAGTATCTCCAGGATTCTTTCATGTATACAACCTTCTTTTATGATTCTTGAACCAAGTGTTAGCTATGATTAAGATATGCTCTGTGCAAAATTCTACCAGACGGCTTCCTCTTTCATTTCTTACCCACAATCAATATTCACCTACTATGTTTCCTTCTCTCCCTTTTCCTACTCTCGAATTCCAGTCACCCAAGACTATTACATTTTCGTCTCCCTTCACCACCTGAATAATTTCTTTTATTTCATCGTACATTTTTTCAGTTTCTTCGTCATCTACAGAGCTAGTTGGCATATAAACTTGTACTACTGCAGTAGGCGTGGGCTTCGTGTCTATCTTGGCCACAATAATGCGTTCAGTATGCTGTTTGTAGTAGGTTATCCGCGTTCCTATTGTTTTATTCGTTATTAAACCTACTCCTGCATTACCCCTATTTGATTTTGTATCTATAACCCTGTATTCACCCTACCAAAAGTTATGTTCCTCCTGCACCGAACGTCACTAATTCCCACTATGTCTAACTTTAACCTATCCATTTCCCTTTTTAAATTTTCTAACCTACCTGCCCGATTAAGGGATCAGACATTCCACGCGCGCCTGGAGATCCGAATGGGGGACTATTTTACCTCCGGAATATTTTACCCAAGAGGACGCTATCATCATTTAACCATACAGTAAAGCTGCATGTCCTCGGGAAAAATTACGGCTGTAATTTCCCCTTGCTTTCAGCCGTTCGCAGTACCAGCACAGCAAGGCCGTTTTGGTTAATGTTACAAGGCCAGATCAGTCAATCATCCAGACTGTTGCCCTTGCAACTACTGAAAAGGCTGCTGCCCCTCTTCAGGAACCACACGTTTGTCTGGCCTCTCAACAGATACCCCTCTGTTGTGGTTGTACCTATGGTACGGCTATCTGTATCGCTGACGCACACAAGCCTCCCCACCAACAGCAAAGTCCATGGTTGTTGGGGGGGGGGGGGGATACACTCGAGTAATACACGTATGTTTGTTGCCGCCATAAACGAGTTTATCGAGTATAGACATCGTGGAATAATTAAAGCTCTGTGTAAAGTTTGTCAGCATTTAAATCATCAATTTTCTGAGTATAGTAAATTAAAAGTGTCAATTGCATGGATCACAGTATTGCTTTTCTTTCTTTAAATATTTTAGCGTGTTGCTGATCACGCACTTGCAACGGCAAGACGAGGTAAGTTGTCTGTACCGTACAGGAGCATTGCAGAACAGTTTTTAGGAGACTTTAGAGGACATTTTACAACTCGGACTCAGATGGCTGAGAATTGATTACTTTATAATTCGTGGGAGAAGTAATTAATTTTCTGTTCAAATTTCTGTTTCTTTTCTTCTTCCCCAATTAGCATTCCATTACTGTCAGAGGCGGAACGACAGACACATATTTCCGTAAATATTTTAGAACAATTTACGCAAGAAGAGTTTCAAAACCGCTGTTTGGTCCCCTCCCCGAAATCAGTCAACCGATTTACGATCTCGTGATAGAAGGTTTGCAGCACATTCTAGAGCAGCTACAATTTCATACATCGTATGCGCTTAGCGACGGTGTTGCTTTGGTGTTTATATCTAACTACGAGGGTAAGTCTATTATTACCCGCAATTTAGTCATATTTTTGTTTATTTTGGTAGTACTGTCGTTTTACGTTGATGACGCATGCTTTGCTTATTTGTTGTTATATCTTTGCAATTTTCAAGCTGCTACGTTTGTTTCATTATCGCTGCCGTGGCTGTTAATCATTGCTGCTCTGTCGTCCATTTGCACAAAAGAAGAGCAATGTTCAGTAATTCGTTTCTTGTGGTCGGAAAGCGTATCAGGGGCCGAAATTCATATAAGACTTTCTGTACAGTACGGGAACAGTGTTTTGCCACAACGGAGTGTCTGCGAATGGATTGGAAAATTCCGAAATGGTCGCACAACTGTTACGCACGGTGAAGGCGCCGGACGACGGTTTACCGCCACAAATGAAGAAAGCATTGAGAATCACGTGAAATTATTCTCTTAGACAGACGATTAACTATTGACGAAGCGACACATCGTCTGCAAATTAGCCAGGGTTCTGCCTTCGAAAACATTCACAACAGACTTGGGTTTCATAAAGTTTGTGCAAGATGCGTCGCAAAACGAATCACACTGTTGCATAAACAAACGCGCTTGGACCTCTGCAAAAAAAAAAAAACATGTAGAATGATATGGTAACGAAGGAGACAACTTCTTCGACAGGATCATTACTGGTAACGAAACATGGATCCTTCATTACGAGCCGGAGAGTAAACGGAAGAGTATGGAATGGAAACATCCAAATTAGCCGTGCACCAAAACTGATAGGACGGAGAACATCTAGTACTGGAACATTATGGCGAAAGGGGCACAACAAAAAACGGAGTGAGATGCTTACTGCCAGGCTAAAGCCAGCAATTCGAAGCAAACGCTGACGATTGCTGTCAAAAGGTGTTGTGTTGTTGCCCGACAATGCCCGTCCGCACATTGCTGCCCACACTGCTGAAACGCTCCAGAAACTCAAATTTAAAGTACTGGATCATCCTCCATATTGTCCCGATCTTGCCCCTTCTATCACTTGTTTGGTCCACTCAAACAGGCATTAAAGAACGGTCGATTTGCCTCGGACGAAGCAGTGAAAGAAGCTGTGCATTCCTGGCTCACAGCTCAGCCGAGAACCTTCTTTTATGAGGGCATCAGAAGGCTTGTTCAACGATGGACCAAGTGCGTTGAAATTTTCCTATTAGGTTACAATAAAATTTTATAGCTACACTACTGGCCATTAAAATTGCTACACCAAGAAGAAATGCAGATGATAAACGGGTATTCATTGGATAAATATATTATACTAGAACTGACATGTGATTACATTTTCACTCAATTTGCGTGCATAGATCCTGAGAAATCAGCGCCCTGAATAACCAACTCTGGCCGTAATAACGGCTTTGATACGCATGGGCATTGCCTCAAACAGAGCTTGGATGGCGTGTATAGGTACAGCTGCCCTTACAGCTTCAACATGATACCACATTTCATCAAGAGTAGTGACTGGCGTATTGTGACGAGCCAGTTGCTCGGCCGCCATTGACCAGACTTTTCAATTGGTGACAGATCTAGAGAATGTGCTGCCGGGGCAGCAGTCGAACATTTTCTGTATCCAGAAAGGCCCGTACAGGACCTGCAAAATGCGGTCGTGTATTATCGTGCTGAAATGTAGTGTTTCGTAGGGATCGATGGAGGGTAGAGCAACGGGTCGTAACACATCTGAAATGTAACGTCCACTGTTGAAAGGGCCGTCAATGCGAACAAGAGGTGACCGAGACGTGTAACCAATGGCATCCCAAACCATCACGCCGGGTGATACGGCAGTATGGCGATGACGAATACACGCTTCCAATGTGCGTTCACCGCGATGTCGCCAAACACAGATGCGACCATCATGATGCTGTAAACAGAACCAGGATCCATGACGTTTTACCATTCGTGCACCCAGGTTCGTCGTTGAGTACACAACCGCAGACGCTCCTGTCTGTGATGCAGCGTTAAGTGTAACCGCAGCCATGATCTCAGAGCTGATAGTCCATGCTGCCGCAAACTTAGTCGAACTGTTCGTACAGATTGTTGTTGTATTAATAACGTCCCCATCTGTTGACTCAGGGATCGAGACGTGGCTGCACGATCCGTTACAGCCATGCGGATAAGATGCCTGTCATCTCTACTGCTAGTGATACGAGGCCGCTGGGATTCAGCACGGCGTTCCGTATTACCCTCCCGAACCCACCGAATCCATATTCTGCTAACAGTCATTGGATCTCGACCGACGCGAGCAGCAATGTCGCTATACGATAAACCGCAATCGGGATAGGCTACAATCCGACCTTTATCAAAGTCGGAAACGTAATGGTGCGCATTTCTCCTCCTTACACGAGGCATCGCAACAACGTTTCACCAGCAACGCCGGTCATCTTCTGTTTGTGTATGAGAAATCGGTTGGAAACTTTCCTCATGTCAGCACGTTTTAGGTGTCGTGAATGCTCTGAAAAGCTAATCATTTGTATATCACAAAACGTTGTCGCAGTCGGTTACATTTCGCGTCTCTAGCACGTCATCTTCGTGGTGTAGCAATTTTAATGGGCAGTAGTGTACTTTGGGGATAATAATTAACTTACCCCCGTAGAAGAGCCCAGAGTTCAGAAAAACTCGGTAAGACTGTCGCCGAGTTATTGTGAAGGTGTGCTGGTTGGGCACACTAACACCTACTAGAGCTGTTACTAATTTATCCAACAAAAAAAAAGGTTCAAATCACTCTGAGCACTATGGGACTTAACATCTGTAGTCATCAGTCCCCTAGAACTTAGAACTACTTAAACCTAACTAACCTACGGACATCACTCACATCCATGCCCGAGGCAGGATTCGAACCTGGGACCGTAGCGATCACGCGGTTCCAGACTGAAGCGCCTAGAACAGCACGACCGGCATGATAAGCATTGCATGCTTGAGCAGGCCGCCGGAATCTCAGCACGCGCTCCTCACTCGGCGTGATTAGCAGCCCGGTGTGATACCGGCGCTGCCTTGAAACTCCAGCGTACTCCAGCACAGTGCGGTGTGCGGTCTGCACCGCCGGAAATGCCAGCCCGGCGCAACGCCCTACGTCGCTGGAACTCCCGTCCTGCCCAAATGAGACCACTGTCCTACTACACTCGCATGCGGAGTGCAGACCGGTGCGCGCGCACGTACCTGGTCGGCCTGCTAAGCGCACACATCGGGTCATCGTTCCCCTCAGGACCGGAATACATCTTCCACTGCAGTCCCTGGCAGCTATACTAGACAGCCACAAAATTAGGACCACTACCCACCGCCTGATTAAATGCTGCCTCGCGTCGTTGCGTGGACGAAAATATGGAAGTACCGGAAGAAATGCACGCTTGAACATAAGCTCCACATGCTAGCTAAGCCTGCACGTTGCTCTGTCGTATTCGACCACGAATAGCATCTATGCCACGTGCTCAACACGTTGCAAGTGTTAGTCGTAGTCAGAACAACGTTCTGTGTACAGTGCTGGCCATTAAAGTTGCAACACCACGAACATGACGTGCTACAGACGCGAAATTTAACCGACAGGAAGAACATGCTGTGATATGCACATGAGTAGCTTTTCAGGTCATTCACACAAGGCTGGCGCCGGTAGCGACACCTACAACGTGCTGACACGAGGAAAGTTTCCAACCGATTCCTCATACACAAACAGCAGTTGCCTGGTGAAATGTTGTTAAGATGCCTCGTGTAAGGAGGAGAAATGCGTACCATCACGTTTCCGACTTTGATAAAGGCCGGATTGTAGCCTATCACGATTGCGGTTTATCGTATAGCGAAATTGCTATTCGCGTTGGTCGAGATCCAACGACTGTTAGCACAACATGGAATCGGTGGGTTCAGGAGGGTAATACGGAACGCTGTGCTGGACTCCAACGGCCTCGTATCAATAGCAGTCGAGATGACAGGCATCTTATCCGCATGGCTGTAATGGATCGTCAGCCACGTCTATATCCCTGGTCAATAGATGGGGACGTTTGCAAGACAACAACCGTCTGCACGAACAGTTCGACGACGTTTGCATCAGCACGGACTATCAGCTCGGAGACCATGGCTGCAGTTATCCTTGACGCTGCATCACAGACAGGAGCGCCTGCGATGGTGTACTCAACGACGAATCTCGGTGCACGAATGGCAAAACGTCTTTTTTTCGGCTGAATCCAGGTTCTGTTTACAGCATCATGATGGTCGCGTCCGTGTTTGGCGACATCGCAGTAAACACACAATGGAAGCGTGTATCCGTCATCGCCATACTGGCGTATCACCCGGCGGGATGGTATGGGGTGCCATTGGTTACACGTATCGGTCACCTCTTCATTGACGACACTTTGAACAGTGGACGTTTCATTTCAGATGTGTTACGACCCCTGGATCTAGCCCTCATTCGATCCTGCGAAACCCTACATTTCAGCAGCATAATGCACGACAGCATGTTGCAGGTCTTGTAGGGGCCTTTCTGGATACAGAAAATGTTCGACTGTTGCGCTGGCCAGGTCTCTCACCAATTGAAAACGTCTGGCCAACGGTGGCCGAGCAACTGGCTCGTCACAGTACGCCATTCTCTACTCTTGATGAACTGTGGTATCCTGTTGAAACTGCATGGGCAGCTGTACCTGTACACGCCATCCAAGCCGTCTTTGAATTAATGCCCAGGTCGTTATTACTGCCAGAGGTGGTTTTTCTGAGTACTGATTTCTCGGGATCTATGCACCCAAATTGCGTGGAAATGGAATCACATGTCAGCTCTAGTATAATATATTTGTTCAATGAATACCCGTTTATCATCTGCATTTCTCCTTGGTGCAGCAATTTTAATGGCCAGTAGTGTATTTGTGAGTGCATTATGTTGGAGCCTAACGAATTGGAACGTGAGTGTATTGCCGGTGCTCTTATGATGGGTGCTTCGGTAATCAAGGTAACTAAAGTGTGTAAGACACACCGCAAGGGAGGTTTATATTTTAAGAACGAATTCTTTCGCGATGGCACTTGTATGCAAAACATTTTCACTTTTCTTCCCGCGTCAATTCTTGATAAAATCTCGAGCTTTCGACTATATCCTACATTGTCATCGTCAGGAGTAACTGACTGTCTTTAGTGCTCCTATGGTAGCCTTTTTTATAGCCCGTGGACGGCTTCTGCACAGAGTTTCCATCATCCTGCTCAGAAGAGAGTTGTTTTGAACACTGTGGTATGTAGAGAAAAATTTTTTTTTGACGAGGACCACTTAAGATATGAGATTAACCATCTGAAGTACGTGTTCCGAAAGAATGGCTGCAGCGTTCGTGGAAATACTGCACACTCACAGGATGAAACACCGATTGCAGTTCTTCCTTTTTGTTGCGTTATTTCGAGCAAAATAAAAAGAGTCCTGCGTAGACGAGGTATAAGACCGATTTTTCATCCTCCTAAGAAAATTAAGGAGATGATGCGGCCTGTTAAGGACAAAAAATGGTTCAAATGGCTCTGAGCACTATGGGACAACTTCTGAGGTCATCAGTCCCCCAAAACTCAGAACTAATTAAACCTAACTAACCTAAGGACATCACACACATCCGTGCCCGAGGCAGATTCGAACCTGCGAGCGTAGCAGCAGTGTGGTTCCCGACTGAAGCGCCTAGAACCGCTCGGCCGCAAAGGAGGGCTGCTTCTTCACAGATTTTTGAGGTGACCTAGTAAAATGTTGTAGCACAGCAGCGCTGGAAGATGGACTTGTTGATGTTTTTAGTCAGCCAGACCTTGTCTTAGGCACATCCTGAACAGTACTGTTAGCTTCAAACTCATCCCGAATGTGATAAGTTGTTGTGGATGTCGGTGGCTGTGTTCCTTTCACATTATGCCACTGCTGTTGCGCCGATGGCAGAGCATGCATGTGGAGAGGTTTAGTGGTGGCGATTGTGGGAAGGCGCTGTAGGGGAAATGCCGACCACTGGAGGGGAAGTGTTGTTCTGAGCTGAAGCCTACACTCGCAGTTTACGTAAATATTAAGCGGAGCCCCTCCACATCCACACTCGTGTGGTGGCAGTTCAGAAAAATCTGCCACTTCTGCTGTGATTAGTATCTAAAAAGAATTCCACCGAAAATGCAGTGATGTTTTAGCCTGACTTGTTAACCATTTGTAACTTTCAGAGAAGGATCATAGCAGCGGCTTTTGAGTAAAACCGACACATTTCTCTATCTGCCATGTTAAAATTTCCTTCTTTTGCCAAAACACAACGAAGTGTACATGGTCTCGCCTCACTAATATGTTGTGCAGACGGAACTGCGAGAGAATTGTGAAGCGTGGGTTATTAAGTTTATTAAGTGAGGAACGGAGGAAAAGTAAGATCATTACCTTATGAAAAAGCACATGCTCAGCACGAAATAAACGTTTAATGCCTTCTCTTATATGTTTGTTTATAAATAAATAGATCTTCTGCTACCGGCCGTGCACTTTCAAGGGAACTATACCGGCATTTGCCTGGAGCGATTTAGGGAAATCACGGAAAGCCTAAATCAGGATGGCCGGACGCGGGATTGAACCGTCGTCCTCCCGAATGCGAGTCCAGTGTCTAACCACTGCGCCACCTAGCTCGGTAAGTGCAAAGGTGTTGCATATATACAGAAATTTAAAAAGCTATTATACACTGCGACGTTTCTTAACAAACATTATGATTTTTTTATTCACATTTTTGACGGATAAATTAGATCTAGGAAGTATAGTGTAGTTGTATATATGAAATTACTCAAAGCTATTACAAATTTAAAAAATGACAGCTAGAACTGTTTTGAGCCACACTGTTGTCATAGAACTTATATCTAGGAGGTACAATAATGTTATATATATGAAGTTTTTGAAAGCTATTACACATTATAGAATGCCAGTTACAGCTTGTGTTTACAAAATGACTATTACAAATTATGATAATGACCTTTGGACTGTTGTATAATTGCTACATCGAATTTCCATAGAATATTACTTTGTTATTATATCAAAGGATAACTAATTTCTCTTTTTGAATATTTCATGAAATATGTGAAGATAGGATTAGTTTGCAAGTTCCACTTGTTCGTTCAGAACAATGTCCGGTGAGTGAGAGCTGTGGATATAAATTTGTAGCTCTTCAAGCAAATTCATTTTCTTTCCTTTGTTCACAGTGTGTGGTATTTGTTGGTTTTCTGTAATGGCTGTGGCTGAGTGACCATGGTCTTTTAGGTGCATTGCAAAGGTGGATTTATCAAAATTATTTAGCCGGAAGGCATCCATATGCTCACGGTATGTTATAGTGAAACTCCTTCCAGTTTCGCCTATGTAGAACTGTGGGCAATTGTCACATAAAAGTTTGTAAATACCTGATTTGCGGTGGCATTGGTTGTTTGTCTTACTGTTGTTAATGATGTGCAGTTGTAGCTTGTTGTTAGTGCTGAAAGAAATTTGAATACCAGTTCTCCGGAAGAGGTTGGCAATTTGGTATGAAATTTTATCTATAAATGGTATGCAGGCGAATGTGTTTTTTCCTTCTTATGAATCTGATTTAGTCGGTGTGCATTGTTTCTTTTTGATTTTGTTGTTAAGTTTATCAATTACATTTGGATTGTATCCATTTCTCCGTGCAATTTCTTTTATAGTGTTAATTTCTTTTTGTTCATCATGGAGGCTGAGTGGGATTTTATGTATACGATTAAGTGTGGATCTGAAGACTGCCATTGTTTGTTGTGCTGGATGACATGAGAAGTTGTTAATGACAACGTCACTAGCGGTAGGTTTTCTGTAAATCTGGAAGGCATGTTTGTTGTTTACATTAAAATATAAAAACAGGGAGGAAGGTTTATGTATTTCGCAAGAGTAATGGGAGGCAGATTTCAGAGTACCAAACAGATCAAAACGAAAATCTCTGTTCCGACACTGTCAATGTTGAGTGTTTATGGAAAAAGGTCAAGACAATAGTAAAATTAGTTTTACACAGGTAAAACTGTGAGGGACGGGAAAAACCCACCGTGGTTCAACAACAAAGTTAGGAAACTACTGCGAAAGCAAAGAGAGCTTCACTGCAAATTTAAACGCAGCCAAAACCTCTCAGACAAACAAAAGGTAAACAATGTCAAAGTTAGCGTAAGGAGGGCTATGCGTGAAGCGTTCAGTGAATTCGAAACTAAAATTCTGCGTACCGACTTGACAGAAAATCTTAGGAAGTTCTGGTCTTACGTTAAATTAGTAAGTGGATCGAAACAACATATCCAAACACTCTGAGATGATAATGGCATTGAAACAGAGGATGACATGCGTAAAGCTGAAATACTAAACACCTTTTTCCAAAGCTGTTTCACAGAGGAAGACCGCACTGCAGATCCTTCTCTAAATCCTCGCACGAACGAAAAAATGGCTAACATTGAAATAAGTGTCCAAGGAATAGAAAAGCAACGGAAATCACTCAACAGAGGAATGTCCACTAGACCTGACGGGATACCATCCTTCTAACAGCAGTGTACCGCAAGTCTCTAGAGGAACGGAAGGTTCCAAATGATTGGAAAAGAGCACAGGTGGTTCCAGTTTTCAAGAAGGGTCGTCGAGCAGATGCGCAAAACTATAGGCCTATATCTCTGACGTCGATCTGTTGCAAAATTTTAGAACATGTATTTTGCTCGCGTATCATGTCGTTTCTGGAAACCCAGAATCTACTCTGTAAGAATCAACATGGGTTCCGGAAACAGCGATCGTGTGAGACCCAACTCGCTTTATTAGTTCATGAGACCCAGAAAATATTAGATACAGGCTCCCAGGTAGACGCCATTTTCCTTGACTTCCGGAAGGCGTTCGATACAGTTCCGCACTCTCGCCTGATAAACAAAGTGAGAACCTACGGAATATCAGACCAGCTGTGTGGCTGGATTGAAGAGTTTTTAGCAAACAGAACACAGCATGTTGTTCTCAATGGAGAGACGTCTACAGACGTTTAAGTAACCTCTAGCGTGACACAGGGGAGTGTTAAAGGATCATTTCTTTTCACAATTTATATAAATGACGTAGTAGATAGTGTCGGAAGTTCCATGCGGCTTTTCGCGGATGATGTTGTGGTAGTATAAAGAGAAGTTGCAGCATTAGAAAACTGCAGCGAATTGCAGGAAGATCTGCAGCGGATAGGCACTTGGTGCAGGGAGTGGCAACTGACCCTTAACATAGACAAATGTAATGTATTGCGAATACATAGAAAGAAGGATCCTTTACTGTATGATTATATGATAGCTGAACATACACTGGTAGCAATTACTGCTGTAAAATATCTGGGAGTATGTGTACGGAACGATTTGAAGTGGAATGATCATATAAAATTGATTGTTGGTAAGGCGAGTGCCAGGTTGAGATTCATTGGGAGAGTCCTTATAAAATGTAGTCCATCACCAAAGGAGGTGGCTTACAAAACACTCGTTCGGCCTATACTTGAGTATTGCTCATCAGTGTGGGATCCGTATTAGGTCGGGTTGACAGAGGAGACAGAGAAGATCCAAAGAAGAGCGGCGCGTTTCGTCACAGGTTTATTTGGTAAGCGTGGTAGCGTTACGGAGATGTTTAGCAAACTCAAGTGGCAGACTCTGCAAGAGAGGCGCTCTGCATCGCGGTGTAGCTTCCTGTCCAGGTTTCTAGAGGGTGCGTTCCTGGATGAGGTATCGAATATATTGCTTCGCCCTACTTATATCTCCCGAGGAGATCACGAATGTAATTTTAGAGAGATTTGAGCGGGCACGGAGGCTTTCCGGCATTCGTTCTTCCCGCGAACCATACGCGACTGGAACAGGAACGTGAGTAATGACAGATGCACGTAAAGTGCCCTCCGCCACACACCTTTGGGTGGCTTGCGGAATATAAATGTAGATGTAGATGTGGGGCAGCGGGTTAACAGTAATTCATATTGTAAGTAATAGGAAATATTACGAGGGTAAGTCAATTCTTACCCGCAATTTAGTTATATTTTTGTTTATTTTGGTAGTATTGTCGTTTTACGTTGATGGCGCATGCTTTGTTTACTTGTTGTTATATCTTTGCAACTTTCCATCTGCTAGGTTAGTTTTGTTATCGCTGCCGAGCTGTTAATCGAGGCTGCTCCGCTGTCTATTGGCATCCAAGAAGAGCAGCGTTCAGTGATCCTTTTTATGTGGTCGGAAGACTTATCAGGGACCGAAATTCATCGAAGACTTTCGGACAGTACGGGAACAGTGCTTTTCCACAACGGAGTGTCTACGAGTGCATTGAAAAATTCCGAAATGGTCGCACAAGTGTTACTCTCGATGAAGGAACGGGACGACCGTTTACCGCCACAAATAAAGAAACCATTGAACGTGCACGTGAAATTGTCTTAGACAGACGATTAACTATTGACGAAGTGGCACATCGCCTGCAAGTTAGTCACGGTTGTGCCTGCGAAATCAGCCACAACAGTCTTGGGTTTCACATAGCATGTGCAAGATGGTGTGGCTATACCTGTAAGACACCGCTAGCCCACGCCTCTCGCGGTGTGCGTTTAACCCCATTTAAATGACGCGCCAAGCGCGCGCCCAGCGGCTGTACGATTAATTAAATAATCGGCTTGCTAATCACAGTTGAAATCTCTGGTCCAGAGGGACGTGAAGAGGCTGTGGTCCAGAGAGAGAGTAGAGTCAGTCGAGTCTTGTTCAGTCTTAAGAGTCAGTCGAGCTAGAAAGTGTCTTGTGAAACGATCATTCTGTGGA
Source organism: Schistocerca gregaria (assembly GCF_023897955.1). Classification (NCBI taxonomy): domain Eukaryota; kingdom Metazoa; phylum Arthropoda; class Insecta; order Orthoptera; family Acrididae; genus Schistocerca; species Schistocerca gregaria. The sequence goes on along the minus strand of NC_064922.1, from coordinate 172,815,886 downwards.
TAATATTAGTGTGATGATTTCTTTTATATGTGTTGTGTTGTCTTCTTCGATGAGTAAAAAGAAAATATAGGTAAAATAAATTTTTGTGATGTCCATCAATAAGTTCATTCCAGTAAAAATAGAACCACTTCCCTTCACCTTTATTCACCCTTTTTTCTTTCTTTCCTTTCAACAAGACAAAAACAAAAAAAATTACCACCCTCCTTTTTTTTTTAATTCCGGACATCACACTGGCGACCGTTTACAGGACGCCAATCTTCGGATTTTACTGGAATGAACTTAACAAGGGCAAATTAAAGTAAAATCATACGTGTAGTAATATTTATTGTCTTGTACATTGGCTAAAAAACTGTAATTTTCTCTTTCATGCCCAATATGAAAACGAGAGCTAACGTTGTTTCAAGATTAACAAGATTTCTGCAAGCTTCAACGCAGCGCGGTGAGTAGTGCAAAAGCATTTGTTCTGCTATGCCATTGTCCAGCGTGCGCCTCCCGCCTATGCTAACTTTTATTCCCATTTCCCATGCCTTTCCCTAAACAAGAATCATACCCTTTGTCAATGGAATTTCTATTATTGTAACATTGAAATTCAACAGTAAGATATGCAGAAGTCATTGTTATGAGTCAATCCTGTTTGTTACGTCATGTCACCACTTTCAGATTAGCTACGCGCATACGGTTACAACCACAATAATAATTCAGACATTTTTGGAAATTCTATCAAGTCATAGTTATTACCGTCTAACTATTTAAATTTTATTTATCTTTTGTACTTTGCAAGCCATCGCCATTCTGGGTGTACTATTTGTATATTTCACGTTTGTTAATTATTGGCAAAAATGGAACAACAGCAACAGCAAACTGATAACGGTGATGCTACTGTATCATCAGCATCCCCTTTCCTAGGCTTTTCCAGCCCAGAATCTATGGAATTTACTGCAGGTGTATCACATCAAATAATACTAAGTAACGAAAGTAATTCATCAGGTGACACACCCAATAATCCTGACCCTATGGAAAACGATAGTAGTCGTGTCCAACTAGGGATTTCCCACTCCGATCCTAATTTGCACAACTCTAGTGAAAGGAACAATGATCCCAACATTGATCCGAAGCAGTACGGAATTTTAATACAACTTCTTACGCGAAGTATGGATAGCATCCTTAATGAAAGGTTTGATAAACTAGACACTAGATTTGATAAAGAGGAGCAGAGTACAAAAGAATTAAACAGCAAAATCGATCAATTGTCTTCTGAGGTAACATCTACTGTGGAAAAACAGGCTAACCAAATCTCAGAACTTAATTCAAAAACGACACAATTGACCGAAAGTTTCAACGAATTGTCATGTCGTGTAAACACTCACGAAAATTCCTTTGTTAAATATCAAACAGTGACAAATTCCGAAATGCAGTCATGTAAAACCAAGTTGGATCAGGTCACGAACGCTCAGGCTCAGGTCAATGATCTAGTTCAGAATTTCGTGCAAAATCAAACCACCTCACAAAATAAAATTTCGATGGATATAGAAGGTATTACTCAACAAGTTAGCGTAGTATGCTTACAACAATTAGAAATGAAAGAAAAAATTTCCCATTTGGAGGAAAAAACAGAATCGCTTTCTTTAGAGTGTAACGCAAACATTGCAGAAAAATTAGTGCACGAATGTGGTATTTACAACAAGCTCATTGAGCAAAGGGTAGAAACCGCTACAAAAGAGATTTTACATCAGGCCATGTCGCAGGTGCAAACCGAGACCAACACTTTAAAAAACCAAATTTCTCAGTTATTAACTCCCGATTCTAACGTAGTTACTGTTCCGCCTACAACCCCACTCACAACGAGTTCACCGCCTAATTTCACTGTGCAGTTTGTTCCACAGTCTAACAGCGAATCACTTGCGAGCGAAAAACATCAAACAGAGCCGCTCTCAGTGATCGCACAAAACAGTAATTCTCAACCACCCTTGTGCCATGAAGTTTCACCAGGGAACAATAGTTCAGGCCCTATAGTGCCTGCCGGTATTGTTGACAGTAACATGATTAAACATGCCTATTTTCCAACGTTCAGTTCCGATGATACCCAAGCGGTGCACCCGATTGTTTTTATTAGGTCTTTTGACGGAATGTTTCCGCACAACTGGTCAGATGCGGAAAAGATTTTTTTTGTAAGTAATCTGTTGAGGGGGCGAGCATCCAGATGGGGAGCTGAAATAAAAAGGCAAAATTTAACTTTCAAGCAATTTGAAGAGGCTTTTCTGCAGGAATTCTGGTCAGAACATGAGCAAAAACAACTTCGACGTGAAGTTCACAATCCCGAACCATACAACCCTAGTAAAGAAACTTTGCGTCAATATTTTGAAAGATACCTGGACAAAACACTTTATTGGTCAAAACCGGCCGATCTTGCCGATGTGATTAACACCTTAAAAAGTCATTTACCCCTGTATTACCGGACACAATTAATTGGTGTTCCGGAAACTAACATCAAGAAATTTCTAGATTATTTGAATGAGGTAGACCTTGTGTTTAGAGGAGATTCAGGGAACACTCCACATATTTATAATGCTAATTCCAACTCTCGCCAAAACAATTGCCATAATTTCAATCAAAATAACAACAGCGGTAACATGTGGAATGCAAACCCGCTTCCTCAAAATCAGGGGCAAAAATCACAACAGCCCAACTTCACACAATATTCGCAGCAATCTTGCGATCCCCGATTCCAAAATTCCAACAATTACAACAGTTTTGGTAATGGTCAATTTTACCGAAAAAGTAATAGTAATGGCAACAGACGCAATGGTAGTTTCAACAACAATCAGTACTCCAGAGGCAACAACAACCGTAACCGAAACAACAACAATCAAAACAGACGTCAGGATGGAAGATACAACCCTGGTTATTTTGAGAGAAATTCGCCATATCAGCAGAATAATTCAAATTGTCAAAATTCTAGAGTCAGTTATCCACCCCCGCAGTGGGGAAACCCGAACTATACACCACACAACTACAATTATATGTTTCCGAATGCACGACACTTTGTACCAACAAACAATGCTAATAATCAGGACTGCGGTAATCAAACTCCACCGAATACCAAACATGTCCATGAACAAAGGATAAATATTATTGAGGTAAGTGATGACCAAAATGCGTCGCCTAATAACGCGGCGGAAAACATGAGCAGACCGGCGTAAGCGCCCAACCCCCGGTCGAGAACGTGAGCACGGGCGCAAATAATCTTGCAAATTGTTTTTTGAGATTCCAAGACGGACACACTATGGAACATGACCTTCTTGCCGAGAATAATAAGTCTAGTAATAACGACAAAGTAAAGGTAACGGTTCAGGCAACTGCTGTTTTATCGTTAGAGAAATCCATTGTAGAAGTGTTATTCGACACTGGAGCGTCAGCAAGCGTGATTTCTAGTTCCCTGTACTTGGATCTAGATAAAGGTTCTAAACTTCCGACGTTTCCAGTGCAGAACTGCCGAATCATCGGTGCCACTGGAAACAAATCAAAAAATGTCAAATTTCAAGCTCTTCTAACTTTCGTTGTTTCCAACGTGCATGTTCGTTATCATTTCCTTGTTGTGGATAATTTAACAGTTCCATGTCTTTTCGGCATCGATTTCTTAAATCAGTATCGAGCAGTGATTGACTTAGGGAATGGTATCTGTCAATTGACGGTTGAAAAGCAAAGAATTTTGATACCTTTATCTAAAACAATTAATAACAACAATTCTTATCGGGACGTACGTCACTTGAAAGTACAATCTGTGCCCATCACTAATTTTTCTATGACAAACAATTGCAATTCTTCTTACAATGCTGATAGTAAAACTCTGTGGGAAAAGTGTGCCGAAGCCTACCATCTAACTGATTTGCAAAAACAGAATCTGTTTCACCTTCTTCAACAATTTTCAGTAGTCTTTCAAGATAAACCTGGTATCATACGTGGGTATGTGTACAAGATGGATGTCAAACCCCACCTAACATTTTGTCGTACACACTACAATATACCGTGGTCTAAAAAACCAGCGGTTATGCAGGAAATTAACAGAATGCTACGTTGGAAAATCATAGAAAATTCGCACTCGCCGTATTGCAACCCTTTGTTGTCAGTTTCGAAACCCGATGGAAGCGTGCGTCTTGTTCTCGATGCACGCGAAATCAACAAAATTATTATACCGGTAAATACTCGCCCTGTAAATCTGGACGAACAACTCCTGAAATTTCACAACGCCAAATTTCTGACTAATATCGTCCTACGATCGTCCTACTACCAGGTTCTTCTACATCCTGAATCACGTAAATATACCGCATTTTTGTGCGAAGGACGATCATATCAATTCCGTGTTTTGCCATTCGGATTACGAATAAGTGCAGGAATCTTTATCGAGGCGCTTGACGACGTCCTCGGGCCAGATTTACTTTCACAAATCACTCCTTATGTGGATGATTTAGTTGTGGCGACTGCCACCTGGGAAGAACATGTCGATCTAAGACAAATTTTGATTAAATTCGCCGATGCAGGCGTGACAATCAATTTGGAAAAATCAAGGTTCGCCCGACAACAGATTAAGTTCCTTGGCCACATCATCACGCCGGAAGGCATCAGGCCGGACTCTAAAAAGACTGAAGCAATTCGCAACTTTCCTGCACCCCGAACCAAAAAACAACTTAAAGCATTTTTGGGTCTTTCGTCATTTTTCAGAAAGTTCGTGACACAGTAAGCTCTTAACAGCCCACATCTTCTAAATCTTCTAAAGAAAAATTCCCTTTGGCGATGGACTACAGAATGTCAAGCCGATTTTGAAAAAATTAAACAATCATTAATCCACGCACCACTCCTCTGTCATCCGGACATGTCAAAAGACTTCTGCCTATCGACCGATGCGTCATCTTATGGACTTGAGGCCTTTTTGTTTCAACTGTCTGTTGAACATGATCGAACAATAGTAAAACCTATCAGTTTTGCCAGTCGCACCTTAACTGAATGCGAGAGATCGTATTCAGTTACGGAACGCGAGACCCTTGCAATTATTTGGTCTATGCGAAAATTTCAATATTTTCTCTGGGGAAAACATACACGCATCTATACAGACCACCAAGCTTTATCATTTTTACTGTCTTGCAAATTACTTCATTCCCGGCTCACTCGTTGGTGTTTGTCGTTACAAGAATACGATTTCGAAATTATTTACATCTCCGGCGAAACCAATATTGTTGCGGACGCTCTTTCTCGTCTTCCGCACGATGCGAAAAATCTTGCAGATTTGCATGAGCAAACTTCCGACTTTCAGGTCATGTTAATGTATGACGAATCCTACAACCGCTACTATCACCGAATCTGCAGGGATTTTGCACAGTTACAAGATGCCGATCCTAGGTGGTCTACAGTAAAAACAAAATTATGTCAGAATTCAAATTCTAATCTTCAAAATTACTACAAGATCAACAATGGTGTACTGTTTCATCGTTCCCATCTCGTGTCAGAGCGTTGGTTGGTATGTTTACCGGAAGCTTATGTTGACGACTTCATTTTGTTCACCCACAAAACCTGGGGACATTATGGCATTAATAAATGTGCCGCCAAGATCCTACGCTTCTGCTATTTTCCTAACATGCGACGTAGAGTCCTGCAGGTCATTCGCAAATGTATCATTTGCCAGAAGGCAAAATATTTGAACAAACATGCATCAATTGAATTGCATCCCATTCTTCCAAAGCAACCGCTTGATTTGATTTCCGTAGACATTGGCGGACCCTATCCACAATCCCGCGGTGGTGCTAAATACATTTTGGCTATATTGGACGTTTTTACTAAGTATGTGAAATTGTACGCCTTGCGCACAGCCACTGTTGCGGCTATCATTCGACGCTTTTCGGCCGACTACCTAGCCCGCGTCGGAAAACCTGTCGCTGTCCTAACGGACAATGCATCGTACTTTACGAGTGTAAAGTGGAAACCATTTCTGCAAGATTCCGATATTAAACATGTTCTTACTTCCCGATTTCACCCACAGGGTAACCCCGTTGAGCGAATTTTTAAAGAATTTAATCAATTTATGCGCATCCATACTTCTACAAAACATTCCAAATGGATAGAATACCTCGCTCCGTTCGAGTACATTGTGAACAATTTGCCACATAGTTCAACCGGATTCTCACCTGCCGAGTTATTATCAGACGAACCAGAAAAAAACTCATGGTCAAGTCCCCTGCCTAAGTTGTCTTCGAACGATATTTCTTTGCAGGAAAAGGTAAGGCAAGCTGCCATTACCCTGGCACACACTGCGGAGCTCCGGAAGAAAAAATTTGATAAACGGGTCAGACCGACACGTGTGTTCGAAATTGATGATTTGGTATTGCTCACAACCCATCCCAAATCTACGAGGCTAAAACGTTTGCTTAAGAAATGGCAATTAGTTTACTCAGGTCCATACCGGATCGTCGATATTCCTCACCCTGGATGTTATTTATTAGCATACCCTACAACACAGAAAGTTAAAGGACTTTACGCCCACCACCACTTAAAGCAGTATGTAAAGTAAGAGAAAGAGAAAGGATGTGCTAGTTACAGCTAAAATGTTAGTGTTAATTGTTAGTCAATGCAAAGAATCATAACGCATTAAACTATAGCAAATCTACGTTAAACATTACATGCAATCCAAGAACTATTTAATCTACGTTATATTTACTATGCTACGAATAATTTGACTACTAGCCAAGGACAACGAAGTTAGCGACCAAACTTACTCCTTAAACAGGCATTTTCTAGAACAGGAAACTAGGTACAAGAAAAAAGATTTTATTATGTTAATAACTGTGATGAATTTGAGAGCCACCAGAATGCTATACTATACGCCAGCATGAGTGAATGATTGTGCTGAAATGAGTGTGAAAGAATGAATGTGAATTTTAGTTTATAAGGTAGTTTTTATGATGATGATGAGGATTTCGTTGTGTGTGAGCCAATGATGCCACCACGTAGTATTATTTGATGATTTGCGATTTATATTGAAGCTGTTCTATGAGAAGAAAGGTGAATATTAATTATATAAAGCTGTATGAATGAAAACGATACGTGTGTATGAATACTGATAGATGTTAATGAGAAATGATTCGCCGTGTAGGCAATAAAAAAGGAGAAAGAAAAACTTATTTGGTATGTGCCCTATTTAAAAAAACCATTATCTCACGCTTGGCATATAAAGAGTTTGTGTGATCTCCATCGTAACAAACGTAAATTTTGTACATAGGTCATTGTGGAGGAAAAATGTTTATCAGCCATAGCGAAATAAATAATCTGCTTACGTAGCGAATAAAAATTGCTGTCGTTATAGAATCTCATTCTTTACACAGGCTAATTGTGTAGTACCATGCATGCAGGCTGCCTTCGTAAGATTCGTATTCTACATTTACGAAGGTCGTGTTTAATGGTTACGAACTTATGAACTCACTAACATTAACACTATTTAAAAAAATGTTTTTATCCTGTGAAGTAATTTAGGTGAAATCTAGCACTCATTACTTGATACTGTGAGGACATGGTCATATGTATTTGTGTAAGTGGGATAGTATATAAGTTATGCAATTTTATGTCGTTCTGTCTGGACCAGAGTTAAGAAAATGCGACTCTCATAAAACAATTGCTAGGATACGAAGTCTCCCGCTCTCTGCTCATGTTCTCGACCAGGAAACAAAAACTACACGACTACCGGTACGAGGTACAATTCACGATTACAAGAAACCATACTTTAGTGTATGAGATTTTTCTTTCTCTTTCAGCAAAGTGGATAAGTTTTTGAAGATTTGTGTGTGAAGTAGTACGACGCAGCTGTCTTCGTGGACACAGCGATTTTCTTGTCTTTATGGAAACTAAAGCGCATTCATTTTCCTTTACCTACAGGAAATTCATATATTTATTTTACTACGTGATACTCACTAAAGTACACCTCTTATGGAAGGATCCTATAGTCATTTATTAGTACGTTTACTGACCGAATTTTTTTTCAGGAATATAAACTACCGTGTCATTAAGCGCGTATTTACCTAAACATGACTGATTCAACGAGTGAATTAAACCATATACGGTACTCACATTGATTCTTGCAAAAATCTTTGACTGATTTACAGGAAGTGATTGACAATGATCATTGAATTTCTTTTTGCTTAAACAGCAATTCGGATCAACTTTAAAGGATGAAACTGAATACAACATGAATTGGCTTAAAGTCAGTGACACTTGCGCAATGGCAAAGTTTATGATGCATACGTTACGCAAACAGATACACTATTCGTCGCACACATGTGTGAAAACACTACTGTATTGATGAAGATTTTGTAAATATGAATATAACCCAATCCTTCTATCTTGATCCTACTCCCACCTCCTTGCCCACTGCTGGACGATGGATAGTGGGGTAGTGAGGTTTTTGTACTATTCTTTTGTATATTTTGTCCATTCATAATTTGCAGCACTTAGGGTCTCTCGTCGAGTTTTGCAGAATTCTTGATGGCAGATGCCATAGATTTCAATATTCTGTAAAGAAGGAGATAGTACTCCGTTAGTGCACATGCACAGCAAGAAATAGATGGCACAACCTGAATTTCGTGTACATAAATATGTCATGTCATGTCTAATTGTAAAATTTTGTAAATGTAAACAACTAGCAATCTCCATATAAATCTGAATTTTGTAAAGTTTCACAGGACACGACTAGCAAAACATGTCTAATTGTAAGTTTTTGAAGATGTAAACAACTAGTATTCTCTGTATAAATATGAATTTTGGGAGAGTTTCACAGGTCACGACTAGCAAAGTATTTCAATGGCTATGTAGCAACTTAGCTACGAAGAAGTTCATTTGTATTATGTATATTGAATTTCATGTCTATAGTAGGTAATCATTTTATGTATATGTACATGTCCATTTTTTCTATGTAATTTTGAACTTGCCTATTCAAAACTTAAATGTCCTCTTGTGAAGGCTACACACAAAACAGTCTTACTATGTGCACCTAATATAAAAGGAGAAAAGATGCAAAGTGTAATTTTGCTCAAAAGTGAAGTGTCTGTGAAAATGTGTTCTCAGAAGGAACAGGACGTCGAACCTCCCTTCTGAACAGTGTAAAAAAAATCAAATAGTGTTGATAAAGAGAAATCAACCAGTCAAGAGTAAAAATATGATAGAAAAGTGTTTTCCGTACAAAGTGATAAGTTTAATCTCAAATTCTACGATAAAGTGCAATGATGCGTATCACAGTGATCCCTACCTTGGAAAGTGCTTGGAAGTCTGCGTTGTACGGTCTTCGGATGCGGCTACCAGTACTGTCGCGTCCGTCGTAAGGGGTGGCGCCGCCAGACGTGTCACCGCCTATTATACCTCAACAGCGGACCCGAGCGCGAGGCTGTACGCAGTGCCGCGGTGCGTGGTGGATGGACCACTTTATCAAAATTACTGCACTCGTGCACGCACAGCCACTCTTAAACACCAACAATACTGACATGAACTTTGTTGTCATCGACAACTTAAAACCAAATTGTATGACCTTTTCTGTTCTTTTGTCGTAAGCAGATTCATTACCTATTGTCCTGATGTGCAAACTGTAAAGTAAACAAAGTTGTGGTGCTGTGACTTTTACTGTGCTTCGCACGACGCACCACACTGAACTGAGGCAAAGCATAGTGCTCACTGGTCGACACAATAAGAACTGTGAATACAGGGTAGCAGCTATTGTTTTAATAACAGGACTGCCAACGGTGCAGGCATCTCTCTAAAAAAAATGAATCATCCATTGATCAATTTCAAAGTGGCTATTTTGTAATGTGCAACAATTTATGTATATTTACTTAAACTTTGTACTTTAGGCTATAATTCTTTATATATGTATGTACTTGTCATATGTTTGAAAATGTTGTATAATGCTGGTGCAAACACTGCACAACCTTGTTCGTCAACTCAAATCTGGTACTGCCACGAAGTTTGAAAAACTTACGCACCAGTAGAGGGGGCCGTGTGGCGATACCTGTAAGACACCGCTAGCCCACGCCTCTCGCGGTGTGCGTTTAACCCCATTTAAATGACGCGCCAAGCGCGCGCCCAGCGGCTGTACGATTAATTAAATAATCGGCGTGCTAATCACAGTTGAAATCTCTGGTCCAGAGGGACGTGAAGAGGCTGTGGTCCAGAGAGAGAGTAGAGTCAGTCGAGTCTTGTTCAGTCTTAAGAGTCAGTCGAGCTAGAAAGTGTCTTGTGAAACGATCATTCTGTGGATAATATTAGTGTGATGATTTCTTTTATATGTGTTGTGTTGTCTTCTTCGATGAGTAAAAAGAAAATATAGGTAAAATAAATTTTTGTGATGTCCATCAATAAGTTCATTCCAGTAAAAATAGAACCACTTCCCTTCACCTTTATTCACCCTTTTTTTCTTTCTTTCCTTTCAACAAGACAAAAACAAAAAATTACCACACCCCTTTTTTTTTAATTCCGGACATCACAATGGGTCCCAAAACAACTCACACAGTTGCATAAACAAAACATTTGCATCGCCATCGTAACGAAGGGGACAACTTCTTACACACGATCATTACTGGTGACGAAACATGGATCCATCATTACGAGCCGGAGAGTAAACGGCAGAGCATGGAATGGAAACATCCAAATTCGCCGTGGAAGAAAAGGTTCAAGACCCAATTGTCCGCAGGAAAACTGATGCTTACGGCGTTCTGGGACGCACAAGCTCCAGTACGGAAACGTTATGGGGAAAGAGGCACAACAATAAACAGTGTACGTTACAGTGAGATGCTTACTGCCAGGCTAAAGCGTGCAGTTCGAAGCAAACGCCGAGGATTGCTGTCAAAAGGTGTTGTGTTGCTACACGACAATGCCCGTCCACATACTACTGCCCAGACTGCTGAAATACTCCAGAAACTCAAATTTGAAGTACTGGATGATCCTCCGTATAATTCCGCTCTTGCACCTTTTGACTATCACCTGTTTGGTCCACTCAGACAGGCATGAAGGCGCCGCACATTTGCCTCGAACGACGCAGTGCAAGAAGGGGTGCATTCGTGGCTCACAGCTCAACCGAGAACCTTCTTTTATGGGGCATCAGGAAGCTTGTACAACGATGGACCAAGTGCGTTGAAATGCAAGGAGACTTTGTCGAAAAATGATGTTCTTGTAAGTTTCCTACTTGAGTACAATAAAATTTTATAACTAATTGCTGACAAAAATTGACTTACCGTCGTAGAACATTGTTTGCTGTCTTTAACGAGAGCCTGTGAACTACTCTTGTGATGGAGAACATACTGACCACAGTTTCCAGTTTGCAAGTCTACATTCTTGTCCAGCCCACTTAAAGAAATGTTTATATTCTCTATTTAGATAGCGGGGTCAGGAACTATGATTATAAATTAAGATTTTGAGTTGTAATTCATGGATATATATATATGATAAATTGACATAAAATGACATTGTAATATTCATGATGTTAATACTAATAATAAATCTCTCTCATCTAAACAGCATTATGAGAAGCAGTTCAGAGGCGACCTCTGCGGTAAGTTCGCATTAAATGGTTTTTTCGCCATGACTTCTGATAATCGAAATAATTTCTCGCCACAAAAGTGGAAAATAATTTCACCACTTACCACGCGGATTTGTTAACATTACCGGCGACACACCAACATTTATTTCTAAGCGAGCCAGGACGGTGTGCAGTCCTTGCGAATTCATTTCCGGTTTGCACCGAAAACCTGAGTTTAATTGCAGTCTGGCTGTGACGTCATCCGAGGTAGCGCGTACTCCGGCGTTTGACTGACGCGAAGCCTAAGGTGGCTGGGTGCGAAGTGAAGTCTTGCTTCTCGGGCCGTATTTATGTCTACATCTACATCTACATCCATACTCCGCAAGCCACCTGACTGTGTGTGGCGGAGGTTACCTTGAGTACCTCTATCGTTTCTCCCTTCTATTCTAGTCTCGGTTTGTTCATGGAAAGAAGGACTGTCGGTATGCTTCTGTGTGGGCTCTTAATCTCTCTGATTTTATCCTCATGGTCTCTTCGCGAGATATACGTAGGAGGGAGCAATATACTGCTTGACTCTTCGGTGAAGGTATGTCCTCGAAACTTTAACAAAAGCCCGTACCAAGCTACTGAGGGTCTCTCCTGCAGAGTCTTCCACTGGAGTTTATCTATCATCTCCGTAATATGACTACGAGCCGTAATGCTTCCACGATTACTAAAGGATCCTGTAACGAAGCGTGCTGCTCTCCGTTGGATCTCCTCTATCAACCCTATCTGGTACGGATCCCACACTGCTGAGCAGTATTCAAGCAGTGGGCGAACAGGCGTAGTGTAACCTACCTCCTTTGTTTTCGGATTGCATTTCCTTAGGATTCTTCCAATGAATCTCAGTCTGGCATCTGCTTTACCGACGATCAACTTTATACACTCCTGGAAATGGAAAAAAGAACACATTGACACCGGTGTGTCAGACCCACCATACTTGCTCCGGACACTGCGAGAGGGCTGTACAAGCAATGATCACACGTACGGCCACAGCGGACACACCAGGAACCGCGGTGTTGGCCGTCGAATGGCGCTAGCTGCGCAGCATTTGTACACCGCCGCCGTCAGTGTCAGCCAGTTTGCCGTGGCATGCGGAGCTCCATCACAGTCTTTAACACTGGTAGCATGCCGCGACAGCGTGGACGTGAACCGTATGTGCAGTTGACGGACTTTGAGCGAGGGCGTATAGTGGGCATGCGGGAGGCCGGGTGGACGTACCGCCGAATTGCTCAACACGTGGGGCGTGAGGTCTCCATAGTACATCGATGTTGTCGCCAGTGGTCGGCGGAAGGTGCACGTGCCAGTCGATCTGGAACCGGACCGCAGCGACGCACGGATGCACGCCAAGACCGTAGGATCCTACGCAGTGCCGTACGGGACCGCACCGCCACTTCCCAGTAAATTAGGGACACTGTTGCTCCTGGGGTATCGGCGAGGACGATTCGCAACCGTCTCCATGAAGCTGGGCTACGGTCCCGCACACCGTTAGGCCGTCTTCCGCTCACGCCCCAACATCGTGCAGCCCGCCTCCAGTGGTGTCGCGACAGGCGTGAATGGAGGGACGAATGGAGACGTGTCGTCTTCAGCGATGAGAGTCGCTTCTGCCTTGGTGCCAATTATGGTCGTATGCGTGATTGGCGCCGTGCAGGTGAGCGCCACAATCAGGACTGCATACGACCGAGGCACACAGGGCCAACACCCGGCATCATGGTGTGGGGAGCGATCTCCTACACTGGCCGTACACCTCTGGTGATCGTTGAGGGGACACTGAATAGTGCACGGTACATCCGAACCGTCATCGAACCCATCGTTCTACCATTCCTAGACCGGCAAGCGAAATTGCTGTTCCAACAGGACAATGCACGTCCGCATGTATCCCGTGCCACCCAACGTGCTCTAGAAGGTGTAAGTCAACTACCCTGGCCAGCAAGATCTCCGGATCTGTCCCCCATTGAGCATGTTTGGGACTGGATGAAGTGTCGTCTCACGCGGTCTGCACGTCCAGCACGAACGCTGGTCCAACTGAGGCGCCAGGTGGAAATGGCATGGCAAGCCGTTCCACAGGACTACATCCAGCATCTCTACGATCGTCTCCATGGGAGAATAGCAGCCTGCATTGCTGCCAAAGGTGGATATACACTGTTCTAGTGCCGACATTGTGCATGCTCTGTTGCCTGTGTATATGTGCCTGTGGTTCTGTCAGTGTGATCATGTGATGTATCTGACCCCAGGAATGTGTCAATAAAGTTTCCCCTTCCTGGGACAATGAATTCACGGTGTTCTTATTTCAATTTCCAGGAGTGTATGATCATTCCATTTTAAATCACTCCTAATGCGTACTGCCAGATAATTTATGGAATTAACTGCTTCCAGTTGCTGACCTGCTATTTCGTAGCTAAATGATAAGGGATCTATCTTTCTATGTATTCGCAACACATTACACTTGTCTACATTGAGGTTCAACTGCCATTCCCTGCACCATGCGTCAATTCGCCGCAGGTCATCCCGCATTTCAGTACAATTTTGCATTATTACAACCTCTCGATACACCACAGCGTCATCTGCAAAAAGCCTTAGTGAGCTTCCGACGTCATCCAGAACGTCATTTATGTATACTGTGAATAGCAACGGTCCTATGACACTCCCCTGCGGCACATCTGAAATCATTCTTACTTCGGAAGACTTCTCTCCATTGAGAATGACATTGTGCGTTCTGTTATCTAGGAACTCTTTAATCCAATCACACAAGTGGTCTGATAGTCCATATGTTCTTACTTTGTTCATTAAACGTCTGTGGGGAACTGTATCGAACGCCTTGCGGAAGTCAACAAACACGGCATCTACCTGGGAACCCGTGTCTATGGCCCTTTGAGTCTCGTGGACGAATAGCGCGAGCTGAGTTTCACACGACCGTCTTTTTCTAAACCCATGCTGATTCCTACAGAGTAGGGTGCAACGGACGGCCAAGGGAACACCTGCTGTCATCCGCTCTATGCCCCTAGTGGTAGCCTCTAAACAGCCGCTTTTCGGACCTGTAATATTTTATAACGCTGTGGTGGATTAATTTTGAATTTTCGTAATTTTTGTATAAATGTAGTTAGGATGGTTAAAGTCACAGAAAAATGTTTAACTCGCCTACATATAAACTTTGCCGTCTAGAATTTTTAGAACAGAACTGACAGTAGAACATAACCTCTGAACTACAATTTTAAGAGACCTTTTATTTGTTATTATTTACATATAGGCCTTGAAACTTATTATAGCTGTTTTATTAAATAGGTTTCACCGTGTGCTGTAATCAGAACTTTTTAGCTTTAACAAAACAGATACTTAATAATAAGGACGTTTTTAACAATAAAGACGTTTTTGTTCCAAATTTATTTTTCAGTAAATTACTGAAAAACTATTAGAGGGAGCTTAATGGGGTAATGTAGTTAGTATTTTTATGTTGAACTGAAGCTTCATACAAATTTTTGGATTTCTAGCTTTGTTATTTAGCGCTCTTATTTTTAGTAAAAAGTGAATTCTGACTAAAATTTTGTTCCGAAGATGTCGAAAATTGTACCAATTAATTGTGAAATACATCTACACATTCTGACCATTTTTTGGCTTCCTAGCTTTATTATTTAGCGCCACTTATTTTTTTCTTAAAACCATGTATTTAGGGAAAGACTTGATATGTTAAACATTAACACACTGAAGCATGTGTTGACAAAGTTTGGAAAACCAATCTTAATTTTTAATTTCATTCTTAAATAAAGTGCCAGCACACTCGCTCGCCTCTCTATCTCTCAGATGATACAGCGCTTGTTTCGGCACAACATCCAGGACTGTTACATCGATGGGCGATGCGTCTACCACACGATAACACACTAGTAATGTTGGTGTTTGTAAGGAGTATATAGAGAGTGGTCCAGAAAAATGTAGACACTCTTCGATAGTTAATATGTTTGTAACAAAATGTAATATCAAACTTCCTGGCAGATTAAAACTGTGTGCCGGACCGAGACTCGAACTTGGGACCTTTGCCTTTCGCGGGCAAGTGCTCTTCCAACTGAGCTACCCAAGCACGACTCAAGCCCGTCCTCACAGCATTACTTCTGCCAGTACCTAGTCTCCTGCCTTCCAAACTTCACAGAAGCTCTCCTGCGAACCATGCTGAACTAGCACTCCTGAAAGAAAGGATATTGCGGAGACATGGCTTAGCCACAGCCTGGGGGATGTTTCCAGAATGGTTCGCAGGAGAGCTTGTGTAGTTTGGAAGGTAGGAGACGAGGTACTGGCGGAAGTAAAGCTGCGAGGACGGAGCCTGAGTCGTGCTTGGGTGGCTCAGTTGGTAGAGCACTTGCCCGCGAAAGGCAAAGGTCCCGAGTTCGAGTCTCGGTCCGGCACGCTGTTTTAATCTGCCAGGAAGTTTCATATCAGCACACACTCCACTGCAGAGTGAAAATCTCATTCTGAAAATGTAATATCGTTGAAATTTGGCGCGGTAGAGTAGTCCATTGTTATCTCAACAGCTCTTGGTGCGCGTTTCCCAACCGATGACAGAGCAGCAATAAATGAAGTAAGATTGTTGTTTAAGCAACGCAAAGCCGTATTGATGTGGTAGATTCCGCGCAGAATACGGTGGCTGATGCGCTGTGATCAGGTTTCGTCCAAAGCGCTGGGCGAGTTCATTCGTTTGTTCAGAAGGGAGGCCGACAAGCGTTTGGCACCTTTCGGCCGGTCGGCGATGACAGAAACGACACACACGCTCTGTAATCTTTCTCACATGTTTTTACAGAAACTATTCGGTAAAACAATTCGCTTTACATGTAGCTTTATTTGTCAGGTTCGTGCCGATTTGCCCATAATTTCGTTAATCGTCATAGGTATTGAGATATTTAAGAAGAAGTAGGACACTGCACAAAAATCGTAAAAGTTTTCAATGAAAAGTAGGGGTCGCTATGATTTTACGTTTGGTTCATATTACATAATTCTTTCTTTCCTTCACTTACGCCATAGTCCCACAGCGATCGCAGGGTCGGCGTGGTTACAACGGATATGACAGTGTTAGTGTTAGGGACGGCCGGATGCCCTTCCTGCCGCCACCCTGTACCCCCAGGACGGAATCAGTGGACCCCAAATGTCTGCATCTAGTGTAAAGCGTGAAATAGTGCAGACGTATTTCAAATGTCTGTGACGCGTGTAACTGAGGCAGAACGTGGGGACCAGCGCGGTATTCACCTAGCGAGATGTGGAAAACCGCCTAAAAACCACACCGGCCCTCGTCGTTAATCCGCCAGGCCGATTCGATCCAGGGCCGGTGCGCCTACCCGAGTCCAGGAAGCAGTGCGTTTGCGCGCTTGTCGTCCCAGGCAGGTGGTTCGTATTACATAATATGTTGCTGCATATGAAATTGAATTTTTCTTTAGCCTTGGTGGAGGACCCATCTGTCATAGAGATCTCGAGAAAATTGATCTAAAATAGCACACTCATTTGCCGCGCCAATGATAAAGCCAGTGTGAAATATCCACATCATTCCTCATATTTAATAAACGGTTTCAGATATCGAAATGAGTTTCTGGCAAATGATAGCAAGCAAAGAGGAGAGTATTCTTCCAGACGGTTATTATGCAAAACTTCATTATCTAACTTGTTATTTCACTAATTACAGAGTTTTTCGGTGAAAAGATGTAATTTTTGAGGCCGTAGTTAAGAGGTAAACGAGAAATGGAACAACATAAGAGAAGGCTCTGATTTGATCCATTATAAATGGTTTTTGAAAGCCAGCGACTGTAGATACAATATATTTCTTTATAAATAAATAAATCTTCTGCTACCAGTCTCGATTTTTTCTTTATTTTACTATTCGCACGACGCGTTTCGAGAAATAATTCCCATTTTCAAGTGCGTTTTTTTGATGTGTGTTAAGCAATTTCTTTTGATGTTGTCAGTGTGTGTGAGTCTGCTTCATTTTGCTGAGTTTTAAGTTTTGTGTAGAGTCTCACCAGTTGTCAAGTGTCCGATGAGACCGATGACCTAGCTGTCTGGTCTCCTTCCCCAAACAACCCCAACCCTTTGCACTTCCTGTGGCTAAGTTATTTGACCAGAACCTATAAGTTTCTGTGTGAGCAACATATTTACATGTGCTACATCTAAGTTCTTTGACCACAGCCCACATGTTTGTATGTAAACATAGTGTATTTCACGAGTACACATCATAATAGTGTAATATGGAGCTACACTTGGTAAAACTGATATATGGACGATAAAATGACCACAAGTGTGTAAATAAGTGGCAAAACTATCACCACAGCATAACTGTAATAATGGTGCTTCATCTTTTTGTAAGTACAGATATATTTTCGTCAAATGCTGCCTTACCACTTACAATTGTCCCACTTGTATCTGTGTAGTCACCAGCAAATAATATTTTTGTATTTATATAGTGATCTCCAACAGTACAAACATGTACATGAATGTATTCAGAGGCATCCACATGCCTTGCTCATACTGTGGCATCAGGCAGTCAGGCCTGCAAGATGAGTGGTCTGCCAAGCGAGTGGATTCACTCTTATTCATCGAGTAACATGAGCTCTAATACTCACAATTAAGTTACAAGTTATTCTCCTGTTTGAATATTACGCAACGGAAACGGATAACGCACATCTGACTGTTAGTAATTTACACAACTTTGATGGTTCACTACGAACTGGCAATACCACATTTTCTTTATTACCACCGAGCGAGGTGGCGCAGTGGTTAGCACACTGGACTCGCATTCGGGAGGACGACGGTTCAATCCCGTCTCCGGCCATCCTGATTTAGGTTTTCCGTGATTTCCCTAAATCGTTTCAGGCAAATGCCGGGATGGTTCCTTTGAAAGGGCATGGCCGATTTCCTTCCCAATCCTTCCCTAACCCGAGCTTGCGCTCCGTCTCTAATGACCTCGTTGTCGACGGGACGTTAAACACTAACGACCACCACCACCACTTTATTACCCAACGGCTTTGATCTACACTTGGCCATCACACTGAATATGAATAGCGCACACGTTATAAATTCTGGATATCATGACTACACACTATTCGAAGAACAAGGCCACCAATCTTTTTCTTTTCACTATCTTTTTTATTCCGATAAATTCTATTATGATTCGAAGATAACCTAAACACACCATTACATTTTATACAACAATTACAAATGAGAAACTCTGCCCAGTGGGCATGGCTTTACATGAGTGATTCTCTGTCTTATGGTCTCGTGATTATCTAACGCTACAGTGCACTTTTTGGATAGGAAGGTGGATCTTTTGCTAATTCTCACACTTCGACTCTCACACCCATCATCACGAAAATTTCCTCCAGACCGAGCGGTACAAAAGAGACATGCATAACGCACTACCTCTGAACCTATCTTGCTACTCTCCCATGCAAACCACACATACTTAAATTACGTGAAATACACCACACTCGCAACATGGAATACAACACAAGAAATAGTCACAACGTTATAATCACATCACTTTGAGCTTTCCCACTTCAATTAGTATTCATCCCAGTTTCACACGACACTGCCCCACTTCGTAGATTTTCTTTCCTACTATGAACTCTGGAGGATATATGCACATCTTCTAGTGCACTGAAAGCCAAGTGGCGTTGCTGGATAGACGGCTGACTCATCTTGCTTCACTCTCAGAGTGTTATAGTTTGAATGAAGCGTCATACGGAAACATAACACCCAATATATTAAGAATATATACATCACACACGCGAGTCTTCAACTGATACCATGGACGAGTACTTCTCCTTATCCTTTGTCTCATATACAGATTGAGACTCACACAGTACTCACCACGTGGAAGTATTCGTCTCTAATTTCAACTCCTGCACACGCCATTTCTTAAATATTTCCAACTTACAGCACACACGCCAGTAATTCAGCTTAACTTAAGCTCTCGGAAGTATTTCAAGTTATGGCTACATGTGGTTTCATTGTGACCGTTGGTCACTTCCAAAGATTACTATGATCCCCTTAATATTACCTGCCTGACATTTAATTCTCCCCACAAAATTTCCTGAAATAGCGAAATTATTATTCCAAACTACTCTTAAGCATTCCACAAACATACCATTCTCTTCACTCTTTTGTCTTTACGGAGCACACCTAAGACAGGTCTTACCAACACAAGATCCAACACCAGAGTGCTGAAACAAGGCCGTTCTTCAGGTCGTCTCGCACCTTTGCTGAAGTGGGAGAGCACCTTGCTACCGTATTGGTCAGCCACATTTCAGGCGCTCAAAGATCAGGCAAATTTCATCACTTTGGTTCCACCAAAGGTGACCATAGGACCGTCTCAAAGATGATCATATGTTGAACATTCACTATCTGCGGTTAGCAGACGTCCATTCATTTCACAGAGCTCACCAAATTGGATGTAGGGATTTATTTTGTGGGAGTGCACATGTGATCAGTTAAATAAATAATCATTCTTTCCTATACTGGTATCCGGCTTCGGTGTATTAAGTGAAATTGAGCTATTATTACAAAAAATATGTTCCGACAAGAATAACGAAGAATGTTGTACCTATTTTCAATGTCGGGCGGTACTGTACCCTTTCAGTATATATACCTGAAGATGGGCGCAATCCCGAAACCAGTCGTGTGACATATAAACAACCTTTTATTGTGACTGGTAGCGGATCTTTTTCTCCAACACTATAAAGGAACAGTCACGGAGTTCGACAGCATCCACTATGGGTAAAATTCATATTTTTTTTATATTCCAGTGTGTTAGACGTCACAGCTGCCGTGAGCAAGGAAGCGGCGGGTGTGGAGTCACGTGGCTCGCGGCCCCGGCTGGGTCGTCGCCAGCTCTGCCCCTGGCGGCGTCGGTGTCGGCGGCGCCTCCTTTGTTGTCGGCGGGCGACCTGTCCTGGGCGGCGCGGCGCCACCTCGCCGCACTCTGCCCCTCCTGGTGGCCTGGCGGTCCGGCTGCAGCCGCAGCCGCAGACGAGGGATCGATCCCCGGCTGCCGGCTTCTCGGCCTCGCCAGCACAAAGGCCGCTCCTCGGGGCTCAGTGCCGGGCCCTGTCCACCTGGCGACGCTGCATAGGCAACTAGCGGCCACACACAGGTTAGCTGGACGAGAACAGTGCTCACCGGAAACAACTGGTTCACCTACCTTCCTCACAGTGATCTTTTCGTATCAAAGGCATAGGATTCGTTACGTCAGAAGACTGGCAAAGGGCGAAGTGACTCCTGTATACAGTGATCAGCCAGAACGTTATGACCACCTACCTAATAGGCATGATGTCCTCCTTTGACACGGATAACAGCGGCGGTGCGTCTTGGCTTGGAAACGGGGGGCTTTGTAGGGGGAGTTGGCACCACATCTGCGCACACAAATCACCTCTTGTTGTTGTTGTGGTCTTCAGTGCAGAGACTGGTTTGATGCAGCTCTGTTGTATCCGCAGACGCAACCAACCAACCAACGAGCGCAAGCGCGCCCTGACCGTTACATCGCTGGCCACAGTTCTTATCGCGGCCGTCGGCGTCTCAGGGCGTTACCGCCGGCGGAAGAGGTCGCACCGTGGCTGCGCTCGGGTCCGCAGCGCCCTCTGCCTTCTGCATATTAGGAGGAGCGCTGGCTCCGAGACTGACAGTCTATTGTCTCTTGCTAGCCTTCCGTGGAGTTTATAGTGGAGCCATGGCAGTGTGATATTTGCTATTGTATTCGACTAGGCTCAGTACACGGATTACTCTTGGATATTACTTGGACTTGTATTGTTGGTGCACGTTTCGCCAGAAATAAAGATACGTTATCTCTTCATTCTAGGTGACGCAATTCTTGTCATTAATCATTTTTCGGCCCACAGACATAGCTACATCCTAGTCACTACCCACGCTTTATACAATTTGTGGTGGCTGCCCCAAAAGTACCGCCGAGGACCTTGGGTTTGGGAGCCGTCACAAAACTTTCCATGCTACTCTATATTGTGCAAGCTTCTTCATCTCCCAGTACCTACTGCAACCTACCTCCTTCTGAATCTGCTTAGTGTATTCATCTCTTGGTCTCCCTCTACCATTTTTACCCTCTACGCTGCCCTCCAATACTAAATTGGTGATCACTTGATGCCTCGGAACATGTCCTACCAACCGATCCCTTCTTCTAGTCAAGGTGTGCCACAATCGCCTCTTCTCCCCAATTCTGTTCAATACCTCCGTTCTACGTGTTGGAGCGTGGAATGTCAGATCCGTTAATCGGGCAGGTGGGTTAGAAAAATTAAAAAGGGAAATGGATAGGTTAAAGATAGATATTGTGGGAATCAGTGGCGTTCGATGGCAGGATGAACAAGACTTCTGGTCAGGTGAATACAGGGTTATAAATACAAAATCAAATAGGGGTAATGCAGGAGTAGGTTTAATAATGAATAAAAAAGTAGGAATGTGGGTAAGCTACCACAAACAGCATAGTGAACGCAATATTGTGGTCAAGATAGATACGAAGCCCAAGCCTACCACAGTAGTACAAGTTTATATGCCAACTAGGTCCGTAGATGACGAAGAGATTGATGAAATGGATGAGGAGATAAAAGAAATTATTCAGATAGTGAAGGGAGACGAAAATTTAATAGTCATGGGTGACTGGAATACAATAGTAGGAAAAGGAAGAGAAGGAAACGTAGTAGCTGAATATGGCATGGGGCTAAGGAATGATAGAGCAAGCCGCCTGGTAGAATTTGGCACAGAGCATAACTTAATCATAGCTAACACTCGGTTCAAGAATTGTAAAAGAAGGATGTATGTATGGAAGAAGCATGTAGATACTGCAAGGTGTCAGATGGATTATATAATGCTAAGACAGAGATTTAGTTATTTGATCTACACATCTATTCTTCAGCATTCTTCTGTAGCACCACATTTCGGAAGCTTCTATTCTCTTCTTGTCCAAGCTATTTATCGTGCATGTTTGACTTCCATACGTGCCTACACTCTGTACAAATACTTTCAGAAAGGACTTGCTATACTCGATGTTGACAAATTTCCCTTCTTCAGAAACGCTTACCTTGCCATTGCCAGTCTACATTTTATATCCTCTCCACTTCGACCATCATCAGTTATTTTGCTCCCCAAGTAGCAAAAGTCCTTTACTACTTTAAGTGTCTCTTTTCCTAATCTAATTCCGTCAGTATCACCCGACTTAATTACACTACATTCCATTACCCACGTTTTGCTTTTGTTCATGGTGATCTTATATCCTCCTTTCAAGACGCTGTCCATTCCATTCAACTGCTCTTCCAAGTCCTTTGCTGTCTCTGACAGAATTACAATGTCATCGGCGAACCTCGAAGTTTATATTTCTTCTCCATGGATTTTAATTCCTACTTCGAATTTTTCTTTTGCTTACTTTACTGCCTGCTCAACATACAGTTTGAATAACATCGAGGATAGCATACAAACCTGTCTCACTCCCTTCCCAGCCACTGCTTCCCTTTCGTCCCCCTCGACTCTTATAACTGTCATCTGGTTTCTGTACAAATTGTAAATAGCCTTTCGCTCCCTGTATTTTACCCCTGCCACCTCCAGAATTTGAAAGAGAAGATTCCCATCAACATTGTCAAAAGCTTTCTCTAATCTACAAATGCTAGAAACGTAGGTTTGCCTTTCCTTAATCGTTCTTCTAAGATAAGTCGCAGGGTCAGTATTGTCTCACGTGTTCCAATATTTCTAAGGAATCCAAACTACTCTTTCCCGAGGTCGGCTTCTACCAGTTTCTCCATTCGTCTGTAAAGAATTCGCGTTAGTATTTTGCAGCTGTGAGATATTAAACTGATAGTTCGGTAATTTTCATGTCTGTCAACACCTGCTTTCTTTGGGATTGGAATTATTATATTCTTCTTGAAGTCTAAGGGTATTTCGCCTGTCTCATAAATCTTGCTCACCAGATGGTATAGTTTTGTCAGGGCTGGCTCTCCCAAGGCCATCAGTAGTTCTAGTGGAATGTTGTCTACTCCCGGGGCGTTGTTTCGACTCAGCTCTCTCAGTGCTGTGTCAAACTCTTCACAAGTCACCTAATTACCGTGAATTCCAGAGGGGCAAAGAGAGGCGAAGAGCTCTGACGTCACGCTCAATCGCATCCCGGGTTGAGATCTGTCGAGTTGGGGGCCCAGCGTATCAACTAGAGCTCGTCGCTGTGGTCCTCGAACCACTCCACCACACTCCTGGCGTGCATTATCTTGCTAAAAAATGTCACTGCCGTCGGGAAACGTCATACTTACGAAGGGCTGTACGTGTTCGGCAACCAGTGAAAGATAAACTGAGATACCATTAGGCGTCATGGTGCCTTGTAGACCGCTACCAGATCCATAGATGCCAACGTGAATGTTCCCCAGAGCATAATGGGGCAGCCACCAGCTTGTCTCCGTCCCATAGTACAGGTATAGAGAAGCTCTTCCCCTGAAAGACGACAGATTCGCGCCCTCCCATCCACATGATGAATAAGATATCGGAATTCAACAGACCATGCAACGCTCTGCCACAGCGTAAACGACCAGTGCCGAAGGCCAAGTGCCCGCTTCAGTCATACACTACTAGCGATTAAAATTGCTACATCACGAAGATGACGTGCTCCATACGCGAAATTTAACCGACAGGAAGAAGATGATGTGATATGCTAATGATTAGCTTTTCAGAGCATTCACACAAACGTGGCGCCGGTGGCGACACCTACAACGTGCTGACATCAGGAAAGTTTCCAACCGATTCCTCATACACAAACAGCAGTTGACCAGCGTTGCCTGTTGAAAGGTTGCTGTGATATCTCGTGTAAGGAGGAGAAATGCGTAACATCACGTTTCCGACTTTGATAAAGGTCGGATTGTAGCTTACCGTGATTGCGGTTTATCGTATAGCGACGTTGCTGCTCGCGTTGGTCGAGATCCAATGACTGTTAGCAGAATATGGAATCGGTGGGTTCAGGAGGGTAATACGGAACGCCGTGCTGGATCCCAACGGCCTCGTATCACTAGCAGTCGAGATGGCAGGCATCTTATCCGCATGGCTGTAACGGATCTTGCAGCCACGTCTCGTTCCCTGAGTCAAACAGATGGGGACATTTGCGAGACAACAACCATCTGCACAATCAGTTCGACGACGTTTGCAGCAGCATGGACTGTGACCTCGGAGACCATGGCTGCGGTTACCCTTGACGCTGCAACCACCGACAGGAGAGCTTCCGATGGTATACTCAACGTCGAACCTGGGTGCACGAATGGTAAAACGTCATTTTTTCAGGTGAATTCAGGTTCTGTTTACAGCATCATGATGGTCGCATCCGTGTTTGGCGACATCGCGGTGAACGCACATTGGAAGCTTGTATTCGTGAGCGCCACACTGGCGTATCACCCGGCGTGATGGGTATGGGGTGCCATCGGTTACACGTCTCGGTCACCTCATGTTCGGATTGACGGCATTTTGAACAGTGGAAGTTACATTTCAGATGTGTTACGACCCGTGTCTCTACCCTTCATTCGATCCCTGCGAAACCCTACCTTTCAGCCGGATAATGCACTATCGCATGTTGCAGGTCCTGTACGGGCCTTTCTGGATACAGAAAATGTTCGACTGCTGCCCTGGCCAGCACATTCTCCAAATCTCTCACCATTGAAAACGTCTGTTCAATGGTGGCCGAGCAACTGACTCTTCACAATACGCCAGTCACTACTCTTGATGAACTGTGCTATCGTGTTGAAGCTGCATGGGCAGCTGTAACTGTACACACCATCCAAGCTGTCTTTGACTCAATGCCCAGACGTATCAAGGCCGTTATTACGGGCAGAGGTGGTTGTTATGGGTACTGATTTCTCAGGAGCTATGCACCCAAATTGCGTGCAAATTTAATCACATGTCAGTTCTAGTATAATATATTTGTCCAACAAATACCCGTTTATCATGTGCATTTCTTCTTGGTGTAGCAGTTTTAATGGCCAGTAGTGTAGTTGTTGATACCGTGGTATTAACATTGGCACATGCATGGGTCGTCGGCTGCGGAGACCCATCGTTAGGAGTGTTCGGTGCTCTGTGTATTCAGACACACTTGTACTCTGCCCACCATTTAAGTCTCATATCAGTTCCGCCACAGCTCGCCACCTGTCCTGTTTTACCAGTCTGTTCAGCCTACGACGCCTGACATCTGTCTAATCCTAGCGTTCAAAAACTCGTTTACGGTAGAGGAATTCAGCACTATTACCCCTTTCAATTATCGAACAAACGAATGGATGGTTGTCACAGTGTTTAGTGTATCTGGGATTGTAAAACAGTTAACATCCTTAGACGCCAGGAATGCATCTGGCCCACACGGTATCCACGTAAGATTTTATGGTGCCTATGCTACAAATATAGCACCATTCTTATCCATCGTCTATCAGAGATCATTGGAACAGCGGAAAGTTCCACGGGAGTGGAAGAAGGCCGAGGTCATTGCAGTCTATAAAAATGATAGAAAATCGCATGTATATAATTACCGGCTAATTTCATTGACATCTATTTGTTGTAGAATCTTGGAACATATTTTTTGTTCAAACATAATGACCTTTCGAGACTCTGAGTGGCTCATCTGCAGAGACCAGCACGGTTTTAGGAAACAGCGGTCATGCGAGACACAGCTCTAGATAACAACAGGCTCTAGATAACGGCTCCCAGGTTGATCCCATATTTCTCGACTTTCGAAAAGCGTTCGACTCAGCTCCGCACTGTCGGTTGCTACAAAAAGTGCGCGCGCTTACGGTCTATCAGATGACATATGCGGCTCTATAGAAAGTTTTCTAACAAACGGAGAGTAGTATGTCGTCCTGAGTGGGGTGGCTTCAACAGAAAAAAGTGAAACTTCAGGTGTGCCATAAGGCAGAGTAATAGGTCCGCTACTTTTTACGATTTAGATAAACATGATGTTATAGCCTACAGGAAAGTAGTATCACACGAAAGTTGTGAACAAATCAATGAGCATTTGCAGAAAATAAACGCGTGGTGTAATTACTGGCATTTATCTCTCAATATTAGTAAGTGTAACCTACTGCGTATAACTAGGCGAAAATCCCCATTAATGTGCGAGTACAAAATACATGCCCAGTCTTTGGAAGCGGTAACATCCTTCAAGTACCTGGGTGTGACTATTCGAAATGTTCTCAAATGGAATGATAAAGCCGGCCGGAGCGGCTACAGTCTTCTACAGTCTGGAACCACGAGACCGCTACGGTCGCAGATTCGAATCCTAGGGCATGGATTTATGTGGTTAGTTAGGTTTAAGTAGTTCTAAGTTCTAGAGGACTGGTGACCTCAGAAGTTTAGTCCCAAAGTCCTCAGAGCCATTTGAGCCATTTGGAATGATAAGATTACACAAGTAACGGGAAAGGCGAACTCTAGATTGCGGTTTATTGGTAGAATCCTGAAGCGATGCAGTCCTTCAACAAAAGAAATAGGTTAAAACACGTTAGTTCGTCCAGTGTTGGAGTATTGTTCATCTGTGTGGGACCCTTACCAGTTGTATCTGATTCAAGAGATTGAGAAGGTCCAAAGAAGAGCGGCAAAATTCGTGACTGGTACATTTAATCGCGAGAGCGTTACAAATCACATAGAAAGTTTTAAGTGGGAAACACTTGCAGATAGCGCGTTAAACAGAAGGGGCTGCTCACTAAATTCCGAAATCCGATCTCCACCGAGGATGTAGAGCGTATATTATTACCACCAACTTTCAAATCGCGGAATGATCACCATTCAAAGATAAGGGAAATAAGAGCGTTCCGACAGTCGTTTTCCCCTCGCTCGATCTGCGAGTGGTACAGAGTTGGGAGGGGGGGGGGGGGGAATATGACACTGGCGCGAATTGTGCCCTCCGCCACACAGCGCTTGGTGGCTAGCCGAGTATATATGTAGCTGTAGATCTGTAATGAGGGGTGATCGCCCAACTCCATGACGTCTGGACGTGTTTTCACCTAGGTTTCGTCACGTGATGAAGACTCTCACCACAGCACTCTTCGAACACCCGTCAAGTCATGCTGTTTCCGAAATGCTCGTGCCGAGCCTCCGAGCCATCACAATCCGTTGTCGGTCAAACTTAGATGGATCGCGTACCCTCTCCAGTCTACACACGGACACCACGCTCTCTGAAACAACATGCAGCGTGCGCGTGTCTGACTAGCAGTCATTCCTCGCCAGGTGACGCTGCTAACACCTGACGGGTTTATGTAGGTACTAGGTATAACGATACGTTTACGTAATGTGTATACATAAACATACAGTTATAAATGTCCCCGTTCGTAGTCGCTAATTATAACAATATGTTTACTTTTGTGCTGTAACATAAGCAGCGGTGGAAATACACTCCTGGAAATTGAAATAAGAACACTGTGAATTCATTGTCCCAGGAAGGGGAAACTTTATTGACACATTCCTGGGGTCAGATACATCACATGATCACACTGACAGAACCACAGGCACATAGACACAGGCAACAGAGCATGCACAATGTCGGCACTACTTCAGTGTATATCCACCTTTCGCAGCAATGCAGGCTGCTATTCTCCCATGGAGACGATCGTAGAGATGCTGGATGTAGTCCTGTGGAACGGCTTGCCATGCCATTTCCACCTGGCGCCACAGTTGGACCAGCGTTCGTGCTGGACGTGCAGACCGCGTGAGACGATGCTTCATCCAGTCCCAAACATGCTCAATGGGGGACAGATCCGGAGATCTTGCTGGCCAGGGTAGTTGACTTACACCTTCTAGAGCACGTTGGGTGGCACAGGATACATGCGGACGTGCATTGTCCTGTTGGAACAGCAAGTTCCCTTGCCGGTCTAGGAATGGTAGAACGATGGGTTCGATGACGGTTTGGGTTACCGTGCACTATTCAGTGTCCCCTCGACGATCACCAGAGGTGTACGGCCAGTGTAGGAGATCACTCCCCACACCATGATGCCGGGTGTTGGCCCTGTGTGCCTCGGCCGTATGCAGTCCTGATTGTGGCGCTCACCTGCACGGTGCCAAACAACCATACGACCATCATTGGCACCAAGGCAGAAGCGACTCTCATCGCTGAAGACCACACGTCTCCATTCGTCCCTCCATTCACGCCTGTCGCGACACCACTGGAGGCGGGCTGCACGATGTTGGGGCGTGAGCGGAAGACGGCCTAACGGTGTGCGGGACCGTAGCCCAGCTTCATGGAGACGGTTGCGAATGGTCCTCGCCGATACCCCAGGAGCAACAGTGTCCCTAATTTGCTGGGAAGTGACGGTGCGGTCCCCTACGGCACTGCGTAGGATCCTACGGTCTTGGCGTGCATCCGTGCGTCGCTGCGGTCCGGTCCCAGGTCGACGGGCACGTGCACCTTCCGCCGACCACTGGCGACAACATCGATGTACTGTGGAGACCTCACGCCCCACGTGTTGAGCAATTCGGCGGTACGTCCACCCGGCCTCCCGCATGCCCACTATACGCCCTCGCTCAAAGTCCGTCAACTGCACATACGGTTCACGTCCACGCTGTCGCGGCATGCTACCAGTGTTAAAGACTGCGATGGAGCTCCGTATGCCACGGCAAACTGGCTGACACTGACGGCGGCGGTGCACAAATGCTGCGCAGGTAGCGCCATTCGACGGCCAACACCGCGGTTCCTGGTGTGTCCGCTGTGCCGTGCGTGTGATCATTGCTTGTACAGCCCTCTCGCAGTGTCCGGAGCAAGTATGGTGGGTCTGACACACCGGTGTCAATGTGTTCTTTTTTCCATTTCCAGGAGTGTATATTTGCGAACGCCTACCGTGTGCGGCTGTTTCCTGTTGGATCGTCTGATTAGTCGGAAGTTGCATTGCAGAGGAGAGTAAATGTCTATTCAAAATATAATTATTTTTTGGATAGCTTGTAAGTAGGCTGTTTAGGTTTTTTTTTATTGGTAACGCCGCCGCCACGTAGCGCTCTGTATAAAAATCACTGGCTGTGCCGTGTGCAGTCTGTGGCTGGTTGGCATTGTTGTAATACTCGCCATTGTAGTGTTGGGCAGCGGCAGCTGGATGCTAACAGCGCGTAGCGTTGCGCTAAAGATATTGTGTGTCAGTTTAAGCACAGTCGTGTATAATTGTTCAAAGAGGACGTTTCACATAGACCAGTCTTGTATAATTATTCTAAGGGGACGTTTCATAAGCTCAACATGAATTTCCTGAGGGACCGTAGTTTATCATGCATTTACCAGTAGAATATGGCGCGGAGAAAATATTTCGCCGCATACAACTTACGTCCGATTTCGACGAATGAATTCGTGACTGTGAACTCTCTATTTGGCAGAAACATAAAGAAAATTAAATAACTTCATGAAGGAGTGAGACATAGATTCTATATTAAATAAATAATCCATACACCAATTCCATTTAAATCTGAATTTATGGCAATTAATAGATGAACTTACACTGCAATGAAAGATTTAACATGGATGCCGTTTTGACTGGCTCTTCTCTTCTCGTAATAAAAATAATTCCTTTGACGTTTTCACATACACGTCGCACAATACATCTACTGCTATGCAGTGTTGCACTTTTAGTGTTGGACTTTTACTTTACACTAAAATAATATTATTTTTAACGATAATAATACGGCGGCATGACATGCGCGTCCGACACAAGTTACAAGAGACAAGAGAAGAATGAGTAACTGTTCATGGAGAATATCTCGTACATAAAAAACATGTGTAAAAGTGTTCTTCTTCTGTCCGTTTTTCAAAGTCAATAACTCACTGCATCTGTGACGACGCTTCGATAAACAAGTTATGTCACAGGTCGTTCAGCTTTTACATTCTCGTAACATTATTTGCTAACTGTAGCTGTTGCCGAGCAACTGCTCGATTAGTGAATGATTTAAAATGATAAGGCAATCACACAATGTTACATTACCTTCCATGGTAATCTTGGAAATCAAGGAGATTACCAAGATTCACATGTCGCCGTTAACATTATGGGATTGAGCACTTTATAAATTTACATTGATCAAACACAGTATCCCTGTTATTTGATTATTAGGATTACACAATTATGGTGATCTCTCATTCACAGACAAAAACAGTTCATAAGGTAAAGATACACAAAAAATTTAAAAACTAAGACAATAAATCTACAAAGTTTACAATGGAGATTATACATTATACTCGTTACAGTCTTTTTTTTTTTTAAGCGTTCAAATCTTTGTGGCCTTAAGTTATTGTCCAGAGCTCATAGGCTCTTTGCTCCTGAAAGAAAACACGTAGGATTCATCTTTTTATACACACATAATTCTCACACATGGAATTTCTCACACGTGTCCATTTTTATACATATATAATTCTCACACATGGAATTTCTCACACGTGTCCATTTTTCATTGCTCACTAGTTGTCATGATTTTTTCGCTTTCATTGTTTGTGTATCTGACAGGTAAGTTAAAATTTGATTTTTCTCCAGGTGAAACTTATCCCTTGAGAAGTTGGATCACTACTTTCTCCGAGTAGAAAACTTTTCATCAGCTCTGGCGGCGAGTCTCACTCGCACGTTACGTACACACGTTACATGTAACAAAAAATATAAATACCCATTAGTCAAGAACTAAGCTTAAAACTAATTTTAGGACTTGGGATTCATAGGAATTTGACTTTGTCACTATTCGCATGTGGTTTGGCTGTTCGCATTTCCTTCACGGGATATAACATTAGCATAGTATGTGATATGTTGTGAACTCATATAAGAGTCTTTTATTTTGGGAGCGGCTTTCATGCAAATTCCGTTTCGTCGAACTGCAGCGCGAGAGCTATGCTAGTACATCACTTCAAATTTAACGCATTTGTTGCGTCGATGGACGTTGGCACAGGCTGATTGTTAGAGCTGAATCGCAACTCGAGGCGCTCACTAGCCTCCCCGCGGTATTTCAGCTTTTCCGCGCACGGTTCAGTGAACACGTTGCGTCGATGGTGTTGTGGTATTTTGTGGTTTGCTGAGCTGGTGCAGAGGGACGAGGATTACCAGGGACAGAGAACCCATTGAAACCATCCCTGCCTCCACCTTTTCCAGCCGATTCTGAAGATTTTAAGGTAGGTTAGCACTCGCACTTTGCAAAGCAGCTAACACACTTGGTTTCCGATGCACTGCACGTAATCACATCACCGCCTTCGGTTACACAACCGGACTATCACTGTCCGTCGGCCTATCTGCACGTTTAACACTTTTTATCTTCATCGTGAATGAAATTACCACTTACTTATAACAACGACGCATTGCTTCGTGTCTGTGGCAGACTTCCACAGCATTTTAAGCCTTCACTTATACACTACTATGTACACAAATTTTTTACAGTTTATACTCAAATAGTTGGTCTCACTATGTAGCTTGCTAATTGAGAGCTTCGATTATCATGTCCACTTCAATTTCTGTTGCTTTGTTGGTAACTACCTTAACATTTCGCTTTACATTGTTCATCATCTTTCTCTAAGACTAATTATGCTTTTAGTTCACAGTCACAATACATTAGTTTCTCCGATTTGTTAGCAATTATTATTATTATTATTTTAATTCATTTGAATCGTTCTTTCTATTGATTAGATTCATTAAAGTTATCACTGTCATTTCAACAAAAATTCTCTTTTTACTAGATGTGAGGATCAATCAGTCACATTTGATCGCCCTCTCACGTGAGAACAGAACACCATTCAAGAAAATATTCAAATTCCTTATCGCGATCTCGGTTTGCATCTCGGATTCACTTTAAAAGGAAAAATAAAGACATTTCAAAACTAGCTTTTCCCGATTTCGTTCACACGTTTCCTTTCGAAAATCGTATGCCAAACCAGCCTTCCGCGTCAACCGCATTTCTCCATCAGTGACGTCAAGTCTACGGGATGGGTTTAGGCTGGTTAGGATATTTACACAAATTCGGAAGAAAGACATAGATATAATAGTACATAGGAGAAAAAATCTAGCAAACAACTCGTTGTTCCTTATGACTTAGAAATTAATTTTCCTTTGCACCGTACGTCTGCGTACGCGCTCCAGTTAAGAATAGTTGCGTTGTTTTGCAGGCTGTTTCATTGTCATTTTATTCTCGCCTTGACGCCTGCTTGCGCTACACTGCGTTGACCTCTATATATGACCTTAAGTCATCATTGCTTTGTCCTTCCCACTTACGCTCTTATACTTGGTATTTATTTCACTTATGGCCTTGAATGTATCTGACCTGCGTATTGCAATTACAATTAATGCTACTTTGTTTATTTAGCTGAAGGATAGCGCTTTCGTGGTCATGTTGGTACTTACAAGTAACTCACATGCTTCGTAAACATTACGTTATTTTAATGCAGAGATGAACCTGTTCCAGATTTCTATGTACATTAGAACTTAATGTAGACATAGCTGACTTAGAAACTAGTTACTTGTTTTCCTTTTTAGTAGGATCAGGAACCAATAATTGTCAAGCGACCCTTGTCCTTGTCGAAAATAAATTTCATTTCTCATTCATTGCTCCTTGAACTTAAAAAAATTCTTACATACTATGTTTTATTTTCACTTCTTTAGCATTTCATATCGCAGAAGCCGGCTTGTTAGGCACATCCTTCGCTTTATATTTCATTTTTCTCTCTTAAATATTATCTCCTTAAAACTAAATCTTGGAGTTGATCACTTTCTTTGTTAAACAAAATTTTTTTATTATTTATCAGCTTGTCTGTACTTGAATTATTGCCCAAGATAACATATTTTGAATTCTCTGCTGTATAGCAAGATAGACTCACTGTCGTGTAATTTGTTCTAAGCACTTTTTTTTTTTAACGAAGTCAGATCAGTTGGCACTTAGCCACTAGCGGCTAACCTTCTCTTGCCATTATAAACCTTTCCTTTTGACCTATTCTGTAGCATGATACTTTTTAAGATCAGAGTGATGGTATAACCCTTTTATTTTTCCATTTGCGGGATCAGAAATCAGATAACAATCTGTATGCGGTATACGAAGCATCTCGTAAGGTCCCTCAAAAAGACTCTGCCATTTTCGATTTTTGCGTAAGAGCAACGATGGTTTAAAGTGTGTTTTTAACAACTAACAGTGTGCAAATGCCTGTATAACGATCTATCCGGGCTCTATATCGTCGTAGAAAATCCGTTCCCAAGAGACATGGCACTGCCAAATTCTTGACAACGAGGAAAATACATTTTATGGGCATTGATTGAATCTCCAGTGGTACCCAAGCTTGTATACTGACCTTTTGTGTCTGGGAGCCGATGGCTCCTGTTATTGAACATCCTTGGACGGGTAAAGTTGGAATTTTGATTAATGTACTAATTTGCTTATAGAAACGTAAGGACATAGCATTAATATTTGCACCTGTATCTAGGATTACAGTCGTCTGAATTCCGAATGTAGGAAGTTTTGTCATAGCTTGCACTTGGTCATCTATCAGTTCATCACCGTCAGTCGTCACTTCCTCTTGTAATAATTCTTGTCTCGTGTCAATCCCGTCATTGTATCTCAGTACAAGTACGTCACGGCTAGTCCCTCCGTCAAAGTGGTCGCCCCCATTCTGACTCACAGCATCACTTAGGGAGCTTTCAGATGCTGAACTTAGTTTTCCTGTTTTTTTTTTTTTTTATTGGCCTTCATCATTAGAAAGTTCGACCAATCTGACATTATGAGAACACTTAGGAACAAAATTACTGTTATGCACAAACCTTGTGTCAAAATGCTGCTGCGTTGGTTCTGGTGTCCAATACGTGTTACTGCCTTCCGCGTTTGCGAAAAATACAGGGGCATTGTAATGCCATCGCGGGGTCTGATGATTTTTATTACTGTTATGATTTCCGGAATTGTTACTGTGAAAATTACTGTGAAATCCACCTTCATACTGTGGTTTGCCGTTAAACTGTGTGTTTCTGTATATTCCCTGCGCTTGATTTTTACTAGGCGCGGAGTTGTATTGGTATGAGTGGGCGTTATCAGCTGTTTGTTGCTGTCCGTAATTTGAGTGTTGGCTGCGCGAATACGGTGCATTCCATTGCGATCCGCTCTGCTGTTGCCAACCTTTTTGACTCAAACCATTTCCAAACTTCTGCTTGTACGGTTGATTGCCGTACTGGTTATCAGTCGTGTTGTACACGGGATTGAATCGGTAGTGTTGATTATATCTATTCCTTTTGTGCGGGTACCCATTGCCTTTATTTCCGTTTTGCCAATCATTACTATTTTTGTAACCGTTCCCTGGCTTTTCATAGCCGTTATTGTCGTAATGTTGTGGCCAAGAACTGTGCGGAGGAATCCGCGGTTTGTTAGCTCTCATGTCCTCATAGATCAGGTGTAGGGAATCTAATATCGACAGAAAGGTATCTGGATCATCATCTGGTATGGCTATCAGCTTTTCACGAATCGAAATGGGTAATTTAGACTTGAGAATCATAATTACATCTTTACTATTGATAGGGTTATCCCAACACCTGATTTTACCAAGATATTTTTCGAAGTACTTTCTCAGGCTACTATTCCTGGGGTCAAATTGTTCTGCATTATAGACTTCTTTACGAAGGCGCTTCTGAACACCTACGCTCCAAAATTTGCTGAGGAAACAGTGCTCAAACTCCTCATACGCTCGACACTTATCTACCATTTCGGTTCCCCATATTGCCGATTCGCCACCTATATATCCGGTAACAAATTGGGTACGCTGTCTATCAGTCCACGAATTTGGAAAAATGCCAGAGAATCCACGAAGAAAAACAATTGAGTGGATATTTCGTTTTCCCGGGTTAAAGGTTTCAAAAACTCGATGCTTTATCATGCTTTCTTCCTTCATCATTTTTACTACTGAGTCAAATCCTTGGTTTCGGTGACTAACTGGAATATGTGGTGGTGAAGTGTGTTCATTAGATTCAACAGGTATTCAGAATTGCCGAAATAATTTATCTTCTTCCTCTGCGGCTAAAGAGTTAGGATAATTCGGTCTCTGTATTCGGGAACTACTACTCACTTGTGCCTTCAGGTTATTTAGCTGTTCCGTTACCTCTTGCTTCCAATTTGGTAATTCTTGCCGAAGAGTAGGCCTAATGCTACCGAGTTCAGACATTACGGTATCTCCAGAGCTTCCAGGAGCGGACAAGATACCAAGAGTGGTTGCTTTCACAGTCTCTACTAGGTCTTTGTTAATTTTATTTTCGACAAATTTGTCCTTTCCAGCAATCCAGTTCTCATACTTTTCTCTAAATTCTCTCTCATGACTATCTAGCCTCTCCTTTACTTTCGTTTCAGTTTCCACAGTCAAGTTTGACATTCCCTCGGTTAGTTTTTCTACCTGCGCAGCTACTCTGTGTAATCTGTGATTAACCGTGGTTACGGCGGAGTCAAGATTCTTTGTTGCGTTTCGGATGTCAGCTGTCTCCCTTTGCATGGTAGCTAAAGTGTCATTCAGTTCGAAAATTATTCCACTTCGCATTTGAGAAACAGCATCCTTAACTTGCTTTGCTACTTCTTTGGCTACGTTTTCTCTAACAGTTCTTATTTCTTCGCTTACTGTAAAAAGTTTATCTTCAGTTGCTGTAGAAAGTTTATCTTCAAGCGAGGCTAACATTTGTCTATTTTCGTCTTTCATTTGGCGATTTCCGCCCTGCATCATTGGACTTATTTCACTCAGTAGCTGTTTGAATACATCGTCTGTCACTACCCCTGAATTGCTTTCACCTGCCTCCCTTGTAACCGGTATATGGCTACGAGTACTAGCGGCAGAAGCTATGCTGGCATTTTCTAGTTCAGTACCGGTAACATTATGGTGTGAGGCATCAAAGTCCATAAGATTTCCCATTTCACTTTCTACAATTGTTTCGATTGGTGTCTCAGCCCTACAAATTATCCTGCGCGACCGTAAGCGACGCGACACTTCACTCGTTTCGTTCTGTTCATTTGAATCCAGTGATGACATTTTATCGTCTGCCATAACTCACTTATTTACAAACAGTAAGTCAATGAAGTTCGTTTGAGGTACGGCCGTCAGCTGTCGACAGAGATGTAATTTATCGGTTGCGAGTCGGTTGTCACTGCTACGTCACAAGATCGGAATGTCGGGAGTTGCACGTCACGAGAACAAGAGACTATTATGGACCGAAAAGAAAGTATGGCTGCACACTGGTCAAAATAAATGAAAACTAAGGCTGGTCACCTGCGTGAACAGGCAGCGGACATTTAAAACCAAGTGATATGCAATACACAACAATGGAATTTAAATAACACTTAAAGAAGTTACCAATCTACTAAATGCAATCTACTGAATTCAAAGCAAATTTTTACTGCAACTACTAAAGATCGTCACAAATTGATTAATGTCGGATGAAATTAAGCAAGCTTGGCTATGGCTAACGAAATTTTAACTTACGTTACTGATGACTGTCTTGGGCGTTGCAACTAGATTTTCGCACAAATTCGGTTCCAAAAAAAAATCTCTCTTCCGTAATTTACTACGAATATCTCGTTTCTTTCGCTCAATGGAAATTTTATTGGATGGTGTTTGATGCCGTGCAACAAATAAAAAGCACAAGATTAGCCACAATTCTTTATGAATATTCCCACAATGCGTATCTTATATAAATTTTTATTCCTTTGAGTTTTTTTTTTTTTAATTCGGGTCCCTGTTCGGGCGCCAATTATAACGATATGTTTACGTAATTTGTATACATAAACATACAGTTATAAATGTCCCCGTTCGTAGTCGCTAATTATAACAATATGTTTACTTTTGTGCTGTAACCTATAGTTATAATCAGCGGTGGAAATATATTTGCAAACGCCGACCGTGTGCGGCTGTTTCCTGTTGGATCGTCTGATCAGTCGGAAGTTGCATTGCAGAGGAGAGTAAATGCCTATTCAAAAAATTTAATTATTTTTTGGATAGCTCAACATGAATTTCCCAAGGGACCGTAGTTTATCATGCATTTACCAGTAGAATATGGTGCGGAGAAAATATTTCGCCGCATACAACTTACGTCCGATTTCGACGAAAGAATTCGTGACTGTGAACTCTCTATTTGGCAGAAACATAAAGAAAATTAAATAACTTCATGAAGGAGTGAGACATAGATTCTATATTAAATAAATAGTCCATACACCAATTACATTTAAATCTGAATTTATGGCAATTAATAGATGTACTTACACTGCAACGAAAGATTTAACATGGATGCCGTTTTGACTGGCTCTTCTCTGCTCGTAATAAAAATAATTCCTTTGACGTTTTCACATACACGTCGCACAATAAATCTACTGCTATGCAGTATTGCACTTTTAGTATTGGACTTTTACTTTACACTAAAATAATATTATTTTTAACAATAATAATACGGCGGCAAGACATGCGCGTCCGACACAAGTTACAAGAGACAAGAGAAGAATGAGTAACTGTTCATGGAGAATATCTCGTACATAAAAAACATGTGTAAAAGTGTTCTTCTTCTGTCCGTTTTTCGCGCCGCGGTTTTCAAAGTCAATAACTCACTGCATCTGTGTCGGCGCTTCGATAAACAAGTTACGTCACAGGTCGTTCAGCTTTTACATTCTCGTAACATTATTTGCTAACTGTAGCTGTTGCCGAGCGACTGCTCGATTAGTGAATGATTTAAAATGATAAGGTAATCACATAATGTTACATAGGCCGGCGGTCATAATGTTCTCGCTGTTCAATCTATAAGAAGAATAAAGGATCAACCCGCAAAATTACAGACTAATATCATTAACAATGGTTTTCTGCAGAAACTTTGAACATATTCTCAGTCTGAATATGATAAATTTCCTTAACAGGGAAAAGCTTCTGTTCGCGAATCAGAGCCGTTGTAGAAAACATCGGTCTTGCGAGACTCAGCTTGCCCTTGTCTCACGCGAACCTGCGACACTTGGATTAAGGGCCTCTGTGAAGTATTTGACAGTGCCGACTATTAACGGAGGTACAAGCATAAGGAATAGGTTCCCTGGTATGTGACTGGCTCGAAGACGTCTTAAGTAACAGAATCCAGTTGTTGTGCTCTTCCACGAGTGTTCATCAGAGTCAAGGGTATTGTCAGAAGTGCCCCATGTAAGTACGATAGAGGACCGGCCGCAGTGGTCTAGCGGTTCTAGGCGCTCAGTCCGGAACCGCGCGACTCCTACAGTCGCAGGTTCGAATCCTGCCTCGGGCATGGATGTGTGTGATGCCCTTAGGGTAGTTAGGTTTAAGTAGTTCTATGTTCTAGGGGACTGATGACCACAGATGTTAAGTCCCATAGTGCTCAGAGCCATTTGAAGTACGATAGAGCTTCCATTATTTTCTGTTTGCATAAATAATCTGGCGGACAGTGTAAGCAGCTGTCTCCAGCTGTTTGGTGATGACGCTGTGGTGTACGGTAAGATGTTGTCGTTGAGTGACAGTACGAGGATACATGGTCACTTAAACAAAATTTCTAGTTGATGTGATCGATGGCAGCTAGCTCTAAATATAGAAAATGTAAGTTACTGTGGATAAGTAGGAAAAACAATCCCGTTATGTTCGAATTCAGTATCGGTAGTGTGATGATTGTCACAGTCATGTCGTATAATGTCTAGCCGTAACATTCCATTGTGATATGAAATAGAACGAGCATGAAAGTACTGTAGTAGAGAAGGCAAATGGTCGACACCGGTTTATTGGGAATATTTTAGGAAAATGTGGTTTACCTGTAAAGCAGACCGCACGTGGGACACTAGTGTGACCCACTGTTGAGCACTGTTCGAATGTTTCGGATCTACACCAGGTGGTATTAAAGGAAGACGTCGAAGCAGTTCAGAGGTGCGTTGCTATATTAGTTACCAAAAGGTTCGAACAGCACACAAGTATTACAAAATTGCTTCGTGAACTCAAATGGGAATTGCTCTAGGCAACGCGACGTTATTTTTGATGTGTACTAGAGAGAATCTTTAGAGAAGCGGCTGAGCCATGCACGGCTCGCGTTTATCCCATTTATTGTTTGTCGTCTTCTATTACGGTACTGCCGCCTCGTTTTCTTATTCCATTTACTGGCGTCACTAACTTCCTGCCTTACTTGCCCGTGAGCGGCAGCAGCAGTGCGTATCGATAAGTGCACTGTAGTACCATCTCTGGAGCGGCCGATAGTATTTCCGGATCGTCGTGTGTCTGGCAGTGAGTTACAGACGGACCAGCAGTGCAGTCGAGACGCAGCAGCAGTGAAGTCGGGGACGG
Source organism: Schistocerca gregaria (assembly GCF_023897955.1). NCBI lineage: Eukaryota > Metazoa > Arthropoda > Insecta > Orthoptera > Acrididae > Schistocerca > Schistocerca gregaria. The sequence continues at coordinate 172,776,077 of NC_064922.1, read as the reverse complement.
AGCGCTGGTGAGGCGCGGACAGCCAGTGCTCGCCGACCGCTGGCGACACACACGAACTGTCCGACGGAGGGAGATTGGAGCGGGACGACCGTTGGTTGGTCGTTCGGTTGGTCGTCTCATCGGCCGACGTATATTTGGTCCTTTCACCGTTTCCGGGCCTGGGCAGTTGGTCGGTTGGCGTGGAGCAGCGAGGATTTCTCCGCAACAGGTAGTTTGGCCAGGACCGCTGGCGGTCTCTACACTGTGTCGGAGTGTGTGATGCTGTTCCCATTGCTACGAGGTCCGTGGCTCACCGATCCTGGACGCGAAAGTTGAGTATTGACTTAATCTACCAGCAAGTCACGACTGTCCACACTGTGTCGTTTGCATTTCGTTGTCGGCTGTTGTGACAATCCTGAATGCAAAACGTGTGTTTCCAAGTTGGCCAATTTTAGCCATCCTCCGGTGGAGTTTGACTGTGCATAGTTATTTGAATGGAAGTGCATCAGAAGAATCTTCTGCCTTGTGGCCGTTAACTTTCTGGTTACCTGCCCTGGCCGTTGACGTAAATTCAGGAAGTGTATTTTCCTCATCGTGTTGTCGCTGTCCATCACGGTGTGTAGTTTGACAGCTCAATCTATAATTGGTTATGGGCGCCAATACGTTCAACGTTGTTCCATTCAACTCCCTGTCGTGTGCTAGTCAGGTGAAGTGGAGGTCAGCTTATAGGAGGGTCCGTTGACTGTGTGTCAGTTGTGTTGTCGTCGGATCGACAATGCTTGGGCCGACTGCTTGTCTCGTGATGTTTGATCAAATAAAAGGTTGTATGTTTGAGTGTAGCTGACAGCCGCTTGTTTTGGCCCCTTTACAGCCGGCCGCGGTGGTCTCGCGGTTCTAGGCGCGCAGTCCGGAACCGTGCCACTGCTACGGTCGCAGGTTCGAATCCTGCCTCGGGCATGGATGTTTGTGATGTCCTTAGGTTAGTTAGGTTTAAGTAGTTCTAAGTTCTGGGGGACTGATGACCACAGCAGTTGAGTCCCATAGTGCTCAGAGCCATTTGAACCATTTGGCCCCTTTACACAATTTGAGCTACCTGCCCTGTCCTGCGGGTTTAGCACGGCGTCTCAGCGGCATTTGGGGCTGACTGCAAAGTGGTTCACCTCCCGCCAACGTACATTTCGCGTAAGGGCAATGAAGATGAGTTCAGAAAGATTAGGGCTCGTACGGCAGCATGTAGACAGTCGTTTTGCCCTCGCTCTATTTGCAAGTGGGGCAGAAAAGGAGACGGCTAGTAGTGATACAGGGTACCCTCCACCACGCACCTTACGGTGACTTGCGGAGTCTGTGCGTAGATTTAGGTGTAGAAGACTGGACTGATGCATATCTCCGGGCTAGTCTATCCCGTGCAAGCCTCTTCATCTCTGTGTCAGTACTGCCACCTGCGTCCATTTGAACCTGCTTACTGATGTCAAGCTCTGGTCTCTCTTTATACTACTTACCCGTTCCGCCACCCCCGACAACATACATATAGACATCCCTGTGATGTGTCCTATGAACCGATCCCTTCTATCAGTGCTGCGCCACAAATTTCTTTTTTCCCCAATTAGATGCACTACTTCTTAATTACTTCTTCCATACACCTCTCTAATATTCAGCACTTTCCTGTACCACCAAATTAATCCATTCTCTTCTTTCTTGAACTGTTTACTGTCTACGTTTCGCTTTTGTGTAAGGCTACATTCGAGACAAATACCTTCACAAAAGGTAATACACTGAAGCGCCAAAGAAACTGGTATAGACATGCGTATTCAAATACTGAGATGGAAACGGACAGAATACGGCGCTGCAGTCGGCAACGCCTATGTAGGACAAGTGTCTGGCGCAGTTGTTAGATCGGTTACTGCTGCTACGATGCCAGGTTATCGAGATTTAAGTGAGTTTGAACGTGGTGTTATTGCCCGAGCAAGAGTGATGGGACACAGCGTCTTCCAGGTAGCAATGAAGTGGGGATTATCCCGTACGACCATTTCACGAGTGTACCGTGAATATCAGAAATGCGGCAAAACACCAAGTCTCCGACATTGACGCCGCCTGAAAATGAGCCTGCAAGAAAGGGACCAACGGCGACTGAAGAAAATCGTTCAGGGTGACAGAAGCGCAGCCCTTCCGCAAATTGCTACAGATTTCAATCCTGGGCCGTGAACAAGTGTCAGCAAGCGAATCATTCAACGAACCAAAGATATGGATCAACTGGGCTTTCGGAGCCGAAGGCCCACTTGTGCACTCTCGATGACTGCACGACACAAAGTTTTACGCCTCGCCTGGGCCCTTTAACACCGACACTGGACTGTTGGTGACTGGAAACTTGTTGCCTGGTCGGAGGAGTCTCGTTTCAGATTGTATCGAGCGGATGGACGCATGCGTTTATGGAGACAACCTCATAAATCCACGGGCCCTGCATGTCACCAGGGGACTGTTTAAGCTAGTGGAGGCTCTATAATGGTGTGGGACGTGGGCAGTTGGAGAGATGTGGGGCCCTTGATACGTCTAGATACGACTCTGACACGTGCATCCATTCATGTCCATTGTGCATCACGATGAACTTGGGCAATTCCAGCAGGACAATGCGACACCCTACATCTTGAATTGCTACAGAGTGGCTCCAGGAACACGCTTCTGAGTTAATAAACTTTCGCTGGCCTCCGAACTCTCCGGATATGAGCATTATTGATCATATCTGAAATGCGCTGCAATGTGCTGTTCAGAAGGGATCTCCGCTACCTCATACCCTAAAGGATTTATGGACAGCCCTGCGAGAGTCATGGTGTCAGTTCCCTCCAGCACTACTTTAGACATTAGTCGAGTCCATGCCACGTTGTGTTGTGGCACTCCTGCGTGCTTGCGGGGCCCTACACGATATTAGTTAGGTGTACCAGTTTCTTTGGCTCTTCAGTCTACTAACTGTTAAATTTACATTACATGTTGACAAAACTTATCTTCTCCAGTAACACATTTCTTGCTATTGGCAGTATACTCATTCCTCTGTACTTTATCAACTTGCTGCCAAACCATCAAACCTCATCTAATAATTTCGGCCTCACCCTTCCTAGTCAAATTCCTTCAGATTTAATTCGACTGCATTCCGTTATCCACCGTTTACAATTGTTGATTTTTCGTCTTATAACCGCTTTTCATTTCGTTCAGCTGTTATTGCAAGCCATTTCCCGTCTCTGACGGCATTATAATGTCGTCGACAAAGCTCAATGTGTTTATTTCCTCTCCCTAAACTTTAATACCCCTTCAAAATTTCTCCTTGTTTCCTTTCACAAAATGCTCAACTTACTCAGTATGTTCCAGGAGTAATGCTCAATATTCAGGGATATGACTGGAACGATCATGATCACTTCTTTAGTACAAGAGATTGGTTTCACAGTAGCGAAGATGGACAAGCGCTCATTGGTCTTAAAGCATAGAGCTCAGGCACAGGCCCTACTGGAGATTTTTTCTTGATTTGGTCCATACTACCACCACTCAAAATAGAGGACGCAAAGAGCCTGCAGTAGAACTGATATGTTTCTCAGTATCGAAGATGAAGAATTCTATATACACTCCTGGAAATGGAAAAAAAGAACACATTGACACCGGTGTGTCAGACCCACCATACTTGCTCCGGACACTGCGAGAAGGCTGTACAAGCAATGATCACACGCACGGCACAGCGGACACACCAGGAACAGCGGTGTTGGCCGTCGAATGGCGCTAGCTGCGCAGCATTTGTGCACCGCCGCCGTCAGTGTCAGCCAGTTTGCCGTGGCATACGGAGCTCCATCGCAGTCTTTAACACTATTAGCATGCCGCGACAGCGTGGACGTGAACCGTATGTCCAGTTGACGGACTTTGAGCGAGGGCGTATAGTGGGCATGCGGGAGGCCGGGTGGACGTACCGCCGAATTGCTCAACACGTGGGGCGTGAGGTCTCCACAGTACATCGATGTTGTCGCCAGTGGTCGGCGGAAGGTGCACGTGCCCGTCGACCTGGGACCGGACCGCAGCGACGCACGGATGCACGCCAAGACCGTAGGATCCTACGCAGTGCCGTAGGGGACCGCACCGCCACTTCCCAGCAAATTAGGGACACTGTTGCTCCTGGGGTATCGGCGAGGACCATTCGCAACCGTCTCCATGAAGCTGGGCTACGGTCCCGCACACCGTTAGGCCGTCTTCCGCTCACGCCCCAACATCGTGCAGCCCGCCTCCAGTGGTGTCGCGACAGGCGTGGATGGAGAGACGAATGGAGACGTGTCGTCTTCAGCGATGGGAGTCGCTTCTGCCTTGGTGCCTATGATGGTCGTATGCGTGTTTGGCGCCGTGCAGGTGAGCGCCACAATCAGGACTGTATACGACCGAGGCACACAGGGCCAACACCCGGCATCATGATGTGGGGAGCGATCTCCTACACTGGCCGTACACCTCTGGTGATCGTCGAGGGGACATTGAATAGTGCACGGTACATCCAAACCGTCATCGAACCCATCGTTCTACCATTCCTAGACTGGCAAGGGAACTTGCTGTTCCAACAGGACAATGCACGTCCGCATGTATCCCGTGCCACCCAACGTGCTCTAGAAGGTGTAAGTCAACTACCCTGGCCAGCAAGATCTCCGGATCTGTCCCCCATTGAGCATGTTTGGGACTGGATGAAACGTCGTCTCACGCGGTCTGCATGTCCAGCACGAACGCTGGTCCAACTGAGGCGCCAGGTGGAAATGGCATGGCAAACCATTCCACAGGACTACATCCAGCATCTCTACGATCGTCTCCATTGGAGAATAGCAGCCTGCATTGCTGCGAAAGGTGGATATACACTGTACTAGTGCCGACATTGTGCATGCTCTGTTGCCTGTGTCTATGTGCCTGTGGTTCTGTCAGTGTGATCATGTGATGTATCTGACCCCAGGAATGTGTCAATAAAGTTTCCCCTTCCTGGGACAATGAATTCACGGTGTTCTTATTTCAATTTCCAGGAGTGTAGTTCTTAAGATATTCACTATACAGCCATTGTCTACTAGATGTTTTTGCTATGTATGATAGTTCCTATGATATATGTGAATATTGACAAACTGGCCTGGGATACACTGTGAAACTTCTGTATTTAAATGAGTGTGGCTGTACTTAAATTGCTGAATGACTGAGACCCACAATATCCAATCGCAACGCAATCTGACTGCTCAAAAAAAGATAATCTGACTTCAAATAATTAATTCAAACGGTTGGGCCTCACTAAAAATAAATCCTAACAATAAGCTATACATTTCATTAAGCACTTTACCTCACAAAAATCTTTATTACGTGAATTACTGCAATACAGCGAGCATCTAAATAAAAGATTCTAACTACTGAAGCCACTAACTACAAATAAGCAAGTGGTTAGCAAAGGAAAGTTTTTGTTGCAAACCAAATAATGTATTTTTTTTACCTTAATAATGTGACATCCAGTTCAGACACGAACATAGATCGTCATTGACATCTAGTATGAAGGTATATAATGATGAATAATATTCATTCTCCATGTCGAACATGTGCAGATCGTTAGCCTACGCTAACACTTCAGATCTCTACCCTCCATCAATGCTACCCTCTCACATGTAACATCCATCACTGCTGGCTGTTCACATCCAACTGCCCAACAGTACTACCATCACTGCTGGCGACTAACTTCCAACTGCCCAACACTACTGGCGATTAACTTCCAACAATGAGTTCGACCCCTCACAGAGTCTCTTACAAAGAAAGCGCACTCAGAGGTCCAATGCAAAGCAATACACAGAGCTGCCAACACAGAAAAAGCCCACTTGCAACTGTTGACTGACTAACATCAGCGACAGGCTACAACCCTGTTTTACTCGCTTCTCAATTACTGCTTGACTTTGTATAGAAGCATTGGGGGGCCATAAATTAGGAAAGGACGGGAACAATTGATTGAATGTCAGAGCACCGCCCACCGCGACGTTGAATACCACCGGGTGCCGTTGCAGGACACGGACGGGGGATTGTTCTAGAGAAGATATGGGCTGCAAACGTGGAAACCCATTGAGATAAGCGACATTCACAAACGGCAGATTATTATTACGCAGAACATGTGAACAAGTATCTCGAAAACGGCGAAGCTGGTCGACTGTTTGTAAGGTGGCTGAATAAATGGTCAAATTCGCACCTTACATGAGATCTTTACACATCGCAACGAGAAGGTAAAATGACACCTAACGCAAGTCAGCAGTCATGAAAACATTTGCCTGTCAATATGTAATGCAAAAAGGGATGACAGTCAATCAACGGTAATTAACACAGCATTCCTATACAATGCATGTCTTTGAACGGAAGGTAGAACAGGGAACGCGAGTGGAATCGCTTTTAGTTTTGAACAGCCAGCTCCACAACGGCGTAGCGAAGCCGTGCTGTGGGAGTTAACGCCAGAAACCACTTAAACGGGTGGTAAGAAAAAGAACAGCGACCCCGGGCCAGGTGATTCAAGCTGGAGGACCACCTGTAGCGAGGCATCTGCTCAATGGCAGTGAAGAAGCTTTAGAAAACTGCGTTTCGGAATTCCAACTGGATACGAACTAAAGAGTGACGCATTTTCGTCCAGCGAGTGCGACACACGGAAAGGTCAATGTATTTTAGGCATCTACAACGGGCACAAGACGTCCGATTGGCGGAAACGCACTAGGAAGGAGAAAAATACTGAAGTTTCGATGCAGTTTGACAGAAGGGACGTTGCAGTTGGTAGAGTGTGTTTCTACAAAATAAGAGGAACCCTCCTATTGGTCGGAAAAAGCCGTGACTTGTAAAACTAACCCAAGTGGAGGGAGGCAGTTCTGCGATGAGTAGGACAAAAGAGAAATTTTTGAGAGGACTCTTCTCTGAACTGGAGTCAATTGCAAAGAAGGAATGGGTGTGGACACTGCGTTCACAGGGGCTGCACTCCAGCAGAAGAATTAGCTGTAGCAAAGTTTAGTTCCAACTGTGGGAAAACGAGCCAGCCAAATTAGTTAATTGTTCTTGCGAGAACTGAGAGGGCACTATGATATGCACACTGCTCCAATCATGTGTATGTATATGGCCACATGATAAGACTACGGGTGAGTACATGCTTTCTCACATAACGAGAAACATAGGGAAAGTTTCTGCTGGAAAGTTCAGCAAAGACCAGATTAGTTTTGTAGGAATTTCAGTGGGAGAGGGCGGCCTTGCAGACAGCAGCACGTCGCAGCTTAAGGTAAATACCACGTGGAGAGGCATAAACTATGTTAGTTCACCAGCTTGCGTCCACTGTAAACTCGAGCGGCCTTGGGTAATCTTGCACTCCGATTTGTCACTTGACTAACCATCCACCGTAGACTAAACTGTCATCCTAAATAGTACAGAACTTTGAACCGGAATCCGACGATTTTCGTAGTACTGACCAACATCGTAGCGTATGTGTAGGAGCAGTTTTGTTAAGAAACATCCAATTAAACTTTCATATTATTGTGCTTAGGAATAATGTAAAGAAACTTCCAATTAAACTTTCATAATATTGTGCTTAGGATTAATGTTATTTCAGACATTTAATATTTAACATTGTCGTGTATAAACTTATTTCACTTTTTGATGTTGGCAAGATGCATTATCCATTGCGCTGTTTTTATGTTGTCGAGTTGAAAACTGTGTGGAAAGCTGTAACTTGGTGAGAAATAGTGCGACATTAAATTTGTCATTTCACCTCACACAGTTGTTCTCAATTCTAGAATAAGCAAAAAAAAAAAAAAAATCAAACCCCACCCTCAAATGTTTACGTGTGCATCAGCTGAAAGAGGCAGAAGGTCAGTGAAACTACCACTAGGCGCTAAATGGTTGGAAGTTCATGACTCTTCACAGAACGTGCGGTTCGCAGGCTTGTCTGCTCTGTAAAGTAGGATAGATGGTGATCTGTGGTATCTCTGTCGAAAGAACACAATGTTGGTGCAAGCACAAGTGTTTCGAAGCACACCGTTCATCATAAATTGTCGAAGATAGAGCTCCACGGCAGACCATCCCCACCTGTTCACATGTTGACCCAACGATATTGTCAGTTAACGATTGCAGTGGGCATGAGAATTCGACCGTCGATCGATGGAAGCGTTTGGGCTCTTCGGGCGAATTACATTCTTGCTACACTAGGTCGATGGTTGTTGAGGTGAACGGCGGCTCGAAACGTACAGCGCTCTGTGGACACAGGCTGGTGAGAGCAGTATTATGCTACGGGAGACATTCTCCTGCGCTTGCATGGGACCTGTGGCAGTAATAGAAGAGACGCTGACAGTTGCAAACCACCTGCTTTCCCTTCATGTTTGATGTCTTTCCCGATGGGGATTTCATCTTCCAACAGCATCATTGTCCATGTCTCGGGGCCAGAACAATGCTACAGTGGTTTGAGGAGCATTATAGTGCACTAACTTTGATGTTTCTGCCTCCAAATTCGTCTGATGTACAGGGTGAATGTAATTAATTTTAAGGTTTCAAAACACTATAGAAATAACACCACTGGTAGAATCATGTCAAATTGCAACGGAATATTATCGGAGATGGGGGGAAAACGTATGGCAGAAGAAAAAAAAGTACTGTGATAATTGATCAACAAATGGCGCTGTATGTGTCAGAATACGTAAATGAAAAGACCTGTCATGCGCACGACCCATTGAAGTTGGTATAAAGACGCCGGGTACACGGTTTTTCCTCCTTCCGCGTCTGTGACGTTCGCCATGACTCTCTTAATGCAAGATCGCGCTCTGCTTGTAAAGCTGTATTACAAAAATGATGACGTCGCTCTGCAGAAGTTCCGGATACAGAAGGGTTCGAAGAAAGTCGCTGCTCCGATGACTGCCGTGGGACTGGAAAAAAATGATTCGGAAATTCGAGAAGACAGGTTCTTTTGATGTGCATCCTGGTAGTGGGAGGAAACAAACTAATTCGATGTCAGTGGAAGCAGTGGCCACAGCAGTGCAGGAGGAGACGAGTGGTGGAGTGCAAACGTGTAGTGAACGGAGAATTGTCCGAACATTGAACACAGCCGTGAACACGGTGCCTAAAATCCTACGAGACATCCTTCTTTGTATCCATTCAAAATTACCCATGTGCACAAGTTGCTTCCTGTTGACCTGCGAGCAAGAGAGACCTTTGCTTTAGAATTTCTTGCTCCGTTGGAAGTGGACAATGATTGGCTGTGGAAGATTTTGTGGACAGACGAAGCCCACTTCCATCTGACAGGATACGTTAATACACAGAATTGTCGAATACGGGCAACAGAAAATCCACAATCAAATCAACCAGTA